>NC_090450.1:919747075-920361847 GCF_031143425.1 Pleurodeles waltl | reverse complement strand
TATAATTATAACGTCAATATTAACATATCAGTTGGTGTCAAAAGGAAAGGTATTGCTGTATGATATCTGGAATGGATTCAGGGGTAGAAAGGGTACTATAGTATGTTTTGAATTCGTCTAAAATTTCTGCATCTTTAAAAACAGGATGGGAATTTGCTGTTAGAGTAGATTCAATCCTAGTTGGCACCTTTTTAATTAAAAAGTAAGTAGCAAGTCATTTACTGGCTTTGTTTTGAGCTCTATAGTAGTTAGCACTTCTATTAACCCTTTTGCTGCAAGGCCTTTTTCCCCCTCAGTTGCCAAGCCTTTTTTGGCTATTTGGGATAGTTCACACCTAGGCCCTCATAACTATTTGTCCACATAAGCTACCCACCCCAAATTTGCGTCCTTTTTTAACAACACCCTAGGGATTCTAGAGATACCCAGAGTTTGTGGTTTCCCTGCAGGAGACCAAGAAATTATCCAAAATACAGCTAACATTTCGTTTTTTCCCCACAAAGATGGGAAATAAGTGCTGCAGAAGAAAGCATGCATTTTTTCCCTGACAATGGCATCAACAAAGGGGTTTGAGTTGCTAAAATTAACATTTTCCCAACTTTCAGGAACAGACAGACTTGAATTTGAAAACCACATTTTTCAACACAATTTTGGCATTTTACGGGGGCAGACCCCATTTTTACTATTTTTTGTGCTTTCAGCCTCCTTCCAGTTAGTGACAGAAATGGGTGCGAAACCAATGCTGGATCCCGGACAGCTAAACATTTCTGGAAAGTAGACGACATTCTGAATTCAACAAGGGGTCATTTGTGTAGATCCTTCAAAGATTTCCTAAAGAAAGTAACAGCTAAAATAAAAAACAAATTGAAATTGAGGTGAAAAAAAGAGACATTATGTCCACGTTTTCTTCTATAATTTTTTCCAGCCATGGCAGATTTTTGAAAGCAATATACCGTTACGTCTGCTGGACTCCTCTGGTTGTAGGGATATATAGGGCTTGTAGGTTTATCAAGAACCCAGGTACCCAGAGCCAATAAATGAGCTGCACCTTTGCAATGGGTTTTCATTGTATACCAGGTATAGAGTAATTCATTTGGTGAAATATAAAGAGTGAAAAATAGGTATCAAGGAAACCTTTGTATTTCTAAAATGGGCACAAGATATGGTGTTGAGAAGCAGTGGCTATTTGCACATCTCTGAATTCCGGGGTTCCCATACTAGCATGTGAATTACAAGGCGTTTCTCAAATAGACTTCTTTTTTACACACTGTCTTACATTTGGAAGGAAAAAAATGTAGAGAAGGACAAGAGGCAATAACACTTGTTCTTCTATTCTGTGGTACCCCAAGTCCCCTGATAAAAATGGTACCTCACTTGTGTGGGTAGACCTAGTGCCCGCGACACGAAATGCCCCAAAACACAACATGGACACATCAGATTTTTCTTATGAAAACTGAGCTGTTTTTTGCAAAGTGCCTAGCTGTGGATTTTGGCTCTAGCTCATCTCGCACCTAGGGAAACCTAGCAAATCTGAACATTTCTGAAAACTAGACACCTAGGGGAACCCAGGATGGAGTAGCTTGTGGTACTCTCATCAGGTTCTGTTACTCATAATCCTTGGCCAACCTCAAAATTTGGCAAAAAAAAAAACAACACTTTTTCCTCATATTTCGTTGCTGCAAAGTTCTGGAATCTGAGGGTATCCACAAACGCTCTTCTTCGCAGCATTCCCCCACATCTACCGATAAAAATGGTACCACACTTGTGTGGGTAGGCCTAGCGCCAGGTATCAGAAAATGCCCCAAAGCACTACGTGGATACATCAAAATTATCAGTTACAAAACTATCTGTTTTTACGGGGGCACCTGCATTTTTGGTCCTGGGCTCAGCAGCCATCTAGGGAAACCTTCCAAACCCAGACATTTCTGAAAACTAGACAACCGAGGGAGTCCAGGGGGGTGTGACGTGCATGGATCCCCCAGTGTTTTCTTTGCCAAAATCCTCACCAATCTTCAAATTTAGCTTAAAAAAAAAAAAATCAAATTTCTGTGTGGGATCACCGCACCGGCACAAATTTCCTACCACCCAATGTTCCCCTGTAGTCTCCCGATAAATACCTCACTTGTGTAGGTGGGCCAAGTGCCTGTGACAGGGAAGAATCAAAAACATGTCGAAATTGAGGGGGCATTAAAGCGAATCCAAAAGGGCAGTTTTGAAAAAAAAATAAAAAAAACATTTTTAGGCTGACAAATGGGGCAGAATCTTTATGGGTATAGATGTGACTATGTTGAGTGGTAGGAATTTTGTGGACTCCTGCTGATTCCAGAAGGTTCCATCACAGAAATGTGGGAGAAATGTGTGATTTCAAGCAAAGTTGGAAGTTTTCAGGGCATTGTGGGTAAGAAAATGATGCAGTGTGCATGTGAAGCACACCACCTAGGACTCACCCAGATGTTTAGTTTTCAGATGTGTCTAGGTCTCGTAGATTTTTCTAGATGGCAGCATCCCAAAGTGCAGCCCTCAACATTCCAAGTGTGACAATTTTAAGAGTTAGCCAAGCTCTCATGGCCCAAATGTAAAATCAAAACCAAAAATATTCAAATGTCCTCTTGCTTGCCCTTGGTGTAAGATCTTTCAGTGTGCGGGGGGAGCTGAAAGACTTACCCCTTTCAGTTGGGGTGGGGGCATGGGTTTGTCTCCCCAAGTGGGAAGGGTATGCCCAGACGTGGGTCCCGTGCTCACTATGCTACCATATTCAAGCTAGCCTGGCTGAAGAGGGGTGATACCTCGAAATCGGTCCCAGGATGCATGTTTCTGGTCCAGGGAGGACCTGGCCTTGCAGTTCGGACTGGACTGTTCCCTTGGGGAACAGGGTCAAGACTGATTTGCATATGGCTGGGTCCAAACTGGAATGGCATGGTGAGCAAAAAAAACTGATGGATTAAACCCAGATCTGTGACTGGGGGTGAATTTTTGATTTGGTCTACATTCCGTCCATCAACTGTTCTTTTTGCATTTGTCGCCCCTACCGGTTGGTAGCCACCACCCCACTATTTTTTATTTTATTAAAAATTCTCTGGCATCTAGTAGGCTTTCTGCCCCCCATGGGGAGTGGATCAGGAGTAATTGCCCCATCTGCCCACTGGTGCCCTACGGAGTTGCCCCATCTGTCCGCTGGTGGGCAGAACAACTTTGTCCCTGTTTATTTGGGGTCTTCCCTGGTGTTTAGTGGGCTTTCTGCCTCCCTTGGGGGCAGATGCACCTTACAAAAGTAGGCCAGACATGGCCAACAGTAATGTGCTCCATGGGGAGGGACCCTTCCGCAAGGGGCTGCCCTCCCAAACAAAAAACACACACATACCAATCCCTGGTGCATAAGTGGTTTCTGCGCCCCTTGGGGGCAGATGAGCCTAATAGAAGTAGGCCAATCTGGCCCCAAGGGGGGCAGAAATGGCCTAAAATAATTTGCCCCCATGGGGAATGGTGCTTGCCCATGGGGCCACTCCCCTTATGTAAAATAGTAAAGAAAAAAAAATCCCTGGTGTCTAGTGGTTTCTGCCCGCCTTGGAGCAGATTGGCCTAATAAAAGTAGGCCCATCTGCCCCTAAGGGGGGAAGAAATGGCTTAAAATGAAATTGCCACCCTGGGGAGCGACTCTTGCATAAGGGCCTCTCCCCTTGAGTGAAGGTGACGCAAAAAATCCCTGGTTTCTAGTGGTTTCTGCCTCCCTTGGGGGCAGATTGCCCTAATAAAAATAGGCCGATCTGCCCCAAAGGTGGGCAGAAATGACCTAAAATAAAAGTGGCCCTTCCCAAGGGTCGCTCCCCATCTGTACAAAATAAATAAAATAAAATAAAAATCCCTGGGGCCTAGTGGTTTCTGCCCTCCTTGGGGGCAGATCAACTTAATTAAAATAGCATATATCGTCTAAAAAAATGCCCCCCCTTGGGGAGTGACCCTTGCCTAAGTGGTCGCTTCCCTCATATGTACATTTAAAAAAAAAAAAAAAAAACTCCCTGTTGTCTAGTGGCTATTCCTGTAGCACGATCGCTTTTCCTTTCCCTTAATGCCTCTCCGATCGTGCTGCAGGAATGTTGAGAAAGACATCAAAGGAAAGGAAAAGCCTTTCCTTTCCCTTGATGCCTCTCTGATTTCCATCTCCTCCCGCTCTCCCCTTCACACCCCCAATCCCCACTACCACCAACCCCTGGTTTCTCTTCTGAGCTTCCAGCGCAATGGGACGACCTCTGAGGAGGTTAGCACGCGAATGCGCGCTGATGTCACCAGACCTGACCGGGGGTGGAGGGGAGGGATTGCTTTCCCTTGCATCCCTGCCCAGTGGAGGGGGTGGGAGGCCCACGGGTAGCGCCAGCACTCCCCCGTGGGCCAATACCAGGATGTAATGGTTACGTCCTCGGCACAGGAACGCTGTGCCGCAGGACGTAACCATTACGTCCCTGGCACAGAAGGGGTTAAGATGATAGGAAGCAGCATTTTCTATTTACATTTTTTCCATAATATTGTTTTTAATTTTTTCCTCAATTGGATTTTTGTGGTGAGTTGTAAAAATTAGTGGTAGTGTACAGGGTTTCCAAATATTTAATGCGTTTTAAGATATCAAGTGCTTTCTTGGAGTTTAATGTTTTTTCTTGGTAACCAAGGTGACAATAAGAGCTCTAGCTGATGCTTTAAATACATTCCATGCAACCTGAAAAGGGAAACTGGAGGACGAGTTAAGGGAAAAGAACTCCGTAGTGAAAGACACAAATGAGGAGGTGAAAACTGGGCCTAATAACGAGGAACACCATCTTCTATTACCAGTAGTGATCAGGCGTAACCCCAAACCTAATTTTACCAGGGTGTGGTCTGAAATCAGTATAGAGCTAGTGTCTGCGCGTAGAATGTGTTGTACTAATGGATTGGAGACAAATAGATAATCAATTCGAGATTGGGATAGATGTGTGTGTGAGAAAAATGTGTATTCTCGTAGTAGTGGATTACATAATCTCCAACAACAGATCGTTGTTCAGTGGTTTTAGTGAATTGCTGATTCATGGCAGATTGGATAAAATTTGTCTTAGAGGTTTGATTTATATAAGGATCTAAAACTAAATTGTAGTCACCACCAAATATTACATATTCTGTGGATATGGACATTAGTTTAGTAGAGATAGCATGCCAAAAGACATTATCAGTTTTAGTAGGTGCATATATGTTAAACGGAGAGATAGGAACATTATTAATCCGAAGATAAGTGATCACCCATCTTCCTTCATCTTCTGTCTCTTGGGAGAGAAGAGTAACACAGTTTTTTTTTATGGCAAAGAATAATAGCTCCATTTCTTTTCCCTGAGCCCGAAGAAGGAAAAGTATTTCAGACACATTTATGCTTACGTTTTTGAACTTCTGAAGCAACCACACATGTTTCTTGTAAAAATGCTGTGTCTGCTTTAAGTTTAGATAAATGGGTGAGCAGTCATTTCATTTTAATAGGCAAACACAAACCTTTAACATACCAAGAGATAACACGTAATGTCATTTAACATCAAGCAATAATTGGTAAATGCAAATTACATTTTCAATGATGAATTGAGCATACAATATAACATGGAAAAACGCTCTCAGAAAAGAATGAAAGGTGATAAATAGTAGATGCAGTAGGAATATGCGAAAAGACATGACAGAGTAAAGTGGAAGAGAAAGAAGGAAAAGAGGAAAGAGAGAGGGTGATATAGTACATATAAAATGTAAACAAAATGACATGCCAAAAACACAAACGGAAGGTGAGGGTGGTGAAGCCACATCGGGAAGATGACACAACTGACTCAAACTCCAGGGTAGGTCTAGAAGGAGGTCAGACCATCCAAACAGAATAGGAATGACAGTGATCAAATATGAAGACTTTGCCTAACAAAAACAAAGATAATAACAATTGTTAGTCAGAACATCTATAAAGAGAAAAAAAGACAAACAGTTAATAGTTGTGATAACAGAACTTTGTTTATTGTTTGTAAAGGATTATCCAGTTGTAGAAAGTTTAGCAACTTCCATTTCTTCGTGTCTACAGTTGTCCAAAACAAATGTTGTAATAGAACAAGTTTGTTATAGGTCGTAGGCTTATTTTTGTAGGTTACTTTAAAAAGGCAAGGATTAAATAGTCTGAATCTAGCATTGAGGTTCCATAGCAGTGGTCACATGTCTAGAAATGTCTTTCTCTTATCTGCCACAGCTTTGGCATAGTCTAGAGTTAATAACAGTGTTGCCCCTTCCCATGATATTTGACCTTCTAGTTAAACTGCTTGTAAGGCTTTCAATAAATCAGTATATTCCAAAAAGTAGAGGATGACACCTCTTGGTTTCTGAGAGGAGGATGTAGTATGTGGGCAGTGACCTAGACTATGTGATAGTTGAATATTCAAAACTATTGTTTCAGGAAGACCAAGAGCTTTTGGGAGAAATGACTGAAGAAAGGAGATAGGGTTGGATCCTTCTAAACCTTCTGCTAAGCCGTAAATCTGCAGGTTATTTAGTCTGTTGTGGTTTTCAAGATCCTCAACTTGTTAATTAAGATGAGAGATTTCGGTTTGTTAAAGAGGAAGCTGTTGAGCAATAACCTGAATTGACTCCACCCTTTTGTTCCATTTGAGCAGCTTGTTGTCAGTGGTGGACCATTTGGCATAAAGGTTTTAAATGTGTCTGATTTTTGCTTCCACGTATGGTTTGAGAGCTCTGATGTCCTCTAGAAGTAGTTCCATGGAAATAGGTGGAGCAGATTTAGCAGGTGAAGGGAGGTCTTTTATTGAACCCTTTTGTTTGATGAAAGTGTTGATGAACCAATCTATTTAGTGGCATCTTTGGTATTTGGAAGCAAAATGTTTGACAATATTGCTCCTCAAGAGGAAGGCAGGATATCAAGCCCTGAATCCTCCGTATCTTTGTGTAGTAAAGAAAATGAATTAGAGTTCAACAAAACAGAGGATTTACTTTGGGGGTTGAAGAAGAGGAATTGTATCTAAAAGATCTTGTTTTCCTCATAAACACAAATAGCTGGATAGCAATAACTCCTTGGTTGGTTGGGGAATGTTTGCACAAAGATTGTGATGGTTAACAAGGTATTACGAGGCAAGGGGTTGTCATTCAAGGAGAAACTGCAGTACGAAAGGCAGCGTATGGAGGTATATAAAGTGACAAATTTCAAATTCTCTCAGTACCGCCTGTTTATTAAAACCAACTAAGTGGTGTAACAGAAGTCGCAAGATGAAAAGGATGACCTTCCTCATCCATGTATAATTTCATAAATGGAACAAACATATGATGCCACTACTTAGCATTATGAAATATCAAATTTAATCTTCTGTTTTATGCAGGTGAAATATATATAAACTGAAGATAGTGTTGTAAAAAAGCTAGTTATTCACCCTGCATGGCGATGGAAAGTAGAAAAAGCTGAGGTATTGTTGCCTTAGATATGTTACTATGAGTCATATTTTCAGCTTTAAGGGGATATTAATGATAATGTTGCCACCTTTGGAGAGAATGTCATGGTGCATAAAAATACTGTCAAAATATTCTCAGGAATATTTTTTAGGTGTCTTGGCTGTTGTTGTGCTGCCCGTAGTGCGTTGCACACTGTAATTTGAGAAAATTAAATGTGGGCAAAAACAAAATGTCAGATGCAATTCCAGTCAGGAGAACGTGCTGGCCTAAAGGTTGAAGAAAAGCAGTATTCACCGCTTATCAGGAAGAGATGGGGCCATTATTGAAGTCAGGAGACGTTCATGCACCAAATGTTCTTGTTCAGGAAGGTGCAAACATTGCAAACAGACCATAAGGGTCAATTTCAGACCGAGTACATCCAGATATCTTTAAAGATACTTATTCTGCAAGCTGCTTAGAGATGTAGCTGGAAGCTCACTCAACAAGCCCCTGCACATAGGTTCATTCTCACTTGAGCTAAAAGCCTTCTACATTAGACCACTTCCCAGGGAAAAACATGACCCATCCAACGCAGAAAACTACAGGTCTACAGGCCTATATCAAATGGAAAATTCATAGACAATATATTTGAAAGGGCAGTAATGCTCAACCATCAAAATTTACATGTGAAAATGCCTTAACACAGATTGCCTAAGGGGGTGTGGAGAAGTAGGGACCTTCTTGCATGTACTTTAGGGATGTCCTCAAATACAACACTACCTGAAGGCCACTGCAGAGGTTATGCAGGCAGAAACAGGGTTTCCATCCCAGTTACAGCTCAAGGGTGTGTGCTGGGCATTTGTGCAGAAGAACCACCTTCGCAGTACTGCAGATTTTATTTATCCCTGGGTCTGGTAGTGGCTAAAAGAAATCTAGCTCGTAACTGGGGTGGGGGAGGAACCGCCACAACTATGCGAGTGGCAGCAAAGTATGGATTGGTTCATAGCTGCTGAACGTACGATATACCAAAGTAGGGGGTGCCTCAAAAAGTGGAACAAGGTCTTGTCACCATGGAAAAGCTATTGAGGACGTGGAATAGAATCAGAAATGTTAAGACTCACTACGCGTATGGAGACTTAAGGTATACACACTTATCTGAATATAACAGTGTTTGAGAGTACTACCTACCTTCCACGGATATGGAAATGCTTGCTGATTCCCTGCCACGCAAAGTTGCTACATGCTTATTTGTATGTTTGTAATGAAAAACCAATAAAAAGATTTGTTAGAACCATTTAATATTTACAGAAGAAAATTACTTAATGTCAGACTGACAGTCCATCTTCAGACCAGGTAGAGGTAATGAGTCAGCAATCGTATCCATTTAGCATGCTCCAAAACTATTCTATCAGTTCTAGATTTATCAGCTGCATTTGGTACTGTCCATAACCACACACTATTACAAAGACTCCAGCTCTACGTGAAAATGTTCTAAAATGGATTGCTTCTTACATCAGAGTCAAAGGGCCTGATTACGATCTTGGCGGATGGAATACTCCGTCACAAACGTGGCGGATATCTAGCCTACCATTTTACAAGTTCCATAGGATATGAAGGAACTTGTAATACGGCAGACGGGATATCTGTCAGGTTTGTGACAGAGTATCCCATCCGCCAAGGTCGTAATCAGACCCAAAGTGTGGTTTACCTACTACCTTTCACATCAGCTCCTCATGCTCAGCACTGTGGCATCCCTCAAGGGTCCATCACATACCCTTATTCAACATTGAGTTAACCCTCTTTCCAAATATGATTAAATCATTCAACCTCACCAGCTACAAGTGTGCAGATGACATGCATATCATTCTAAAAATGGATGGTCCAGAAGACCTCTAAAACTTAGAGCTTGACAGCTGCCTTTGCACCATGAACATGTAGATGATCAGTAACTACCTAAAGCTCAACTCCACAATGCAGAGTCCGAGATCATGACCTGTGGACATTGGGAAGATACCAGCCTACCATGATATGGCTCAAGGAACCTGAGGCCCCTACTACATAATCAAGAGAAGTCTGGAACCTATGGGTGACCATGGAATCAGAACTATTGTAGACACCACATATCAAGAATATCACAAAGAGCCTTCTAAACAATGAAAACACAACACCCCCTTTTCCCATACCTTGGATACTACAAAAAGTACAAGCTATCCTCACTTATAATCTCCAATCTTAACTGTGCCAACAGCCTATATCCTGGCACACCCAGATTCATCATACATAAAATACAACTATTCCAAAATGCTGCTGGAAGGCTACTTCTCTGACTTCACCCAGGAGGACTCATGACTGCATCCCAGGGAAAAGGTCACTGTACCTACAATTGAGATTTTCCTAGCCTTGGTGTCTGAAAGGCTAGATTTTATTAAAGACACGGAGGCGAGTATTATGCAGTCTTTTCTTGCTTTAATTTTTAATAGCAGCCAAGTAAAAGGACTACAGTACCCAGAAAAAACACAAACTACAACAATGACATCATAGCTGAACAGCCAATAGGGTATCATACAGCAATACTAATATCTTAACTGCGAGCAACAAGACCTCTTTTCTTGATGCAAAACTAAAGAGGAGAAGTAACAAACAAAACGGCATAGAAAATAGAAACCAAAGTCACAATGTCCATGCAACAATCTCGAAAATGGCGAAAGCGGAGTGCCGTCTGGGAAGAATAGACGTTGAAGGGCGAATCCAAAATCGGTAGGAGTTGTTCGTGTGAATCATGACGAGCCAACGCTGGAAGAGGGAGTTGGCACTGAAACAAAGATAGAGGGCGGGTTAAAACAGTGGTGGGATAATACTCTCCTCCGTTTCTTTAATAAAATCTAGCCTTTCAGACACCAAGGCTAGGAAAATCTCAATTTTATTACAAGACTGGAGGCTCATATTATGCATGTTCAAAGCATAGCAATGACTGAATCTGAAACATGAGAAATCGGATTACAATAAAAAGTTCTAAACGTACTTTCATTCGACCAATCTGCAGACTTGAGAATATCCTGTAAAGAGGATCCTGCCCAAAAGGCGCGAGAGGCCATAGCACCGCTAGCCGAATGGGCCCCGAAGGAACCTATATCAATGCCAGCTAGGGACATGACCCATTTAACCCAACGAGCCAGAGTAGGGGAAGAAACAGGATTATGTGGTTTCTGGAAAGAAATAAGTAGTTGGGAGGCAGAGGATGATCTCAAATCTGCAGTACGAGTCACATAACTTTTCAAACAATTTCCAACACATAGTTTGGGTTGAGAGGGAAAAAATGGATAATTAACACAAGCTAAGTTAGTTTTTGTACGTCGCTTGACCTGGAAAGAAACACCAAGGGGGGAGAAGAAAAAGGAAGTAACATCCAATGCCTTAACGTCTGAGACACGTTTGATAGAGACTAGACATAAAAGCATGGTTAATTTGGCCGAAAGCTGTTTGAGAGAGAGCAAATCATTATCGGGCCAAGAGGTGAGAAATTGTAATACCAGATTAACGTCCCACATGACATTATATTTAAGAGACGGTGGAAAAACGTATCTTACTCCCTTTAATAATTGGCAGACGAGAGGATGTTCACCAATTGGCCTACCATCGACTCTTTGATGTTCAGCAGAGATGGCAGATCTGTAAATGTTAATAGTGAGATAGGCCTTACCTTGAGAGGATAAAGAAGCCAGGAAATTTATATCTAAAACTACATTAGCTGAAATGGGATCTGAATTTCTGTCCAAACACCAGCTGCTCCAAAGGGCCCATGCGGACTTGTAGGCTCTGGAGGTTCCAGGGACCCTGGCCTGCTGGATGAATTTAGCAGCATCTTCCGAAATTCCTGGGGTTCTCCAGGACGACCCGAAATTCTCCAGGCTATGAGGGACAGGGAGCCGCTGAGAACTAACTGATGTTGTTGGCCTTGGGGATCTAAGAGGAGGTCGGGAAAGTGAGGAAGCCAGACGGGTCGATCGATTGCCAACTCCAATAGAGTTGGGTACCACGGTTGGGTCTGCCAGAAAGGGGTTACGAGTACCAGAGTGAACAGTTGTCTGCGTACTTGAGCAAGAACCCGGGGAATGAACAGGAAGGGAGGAAATGCATAAAGAAGGGATGATGGCCAAGTCTGAAGGAAAGCATCCGTGGCTAGAGCCTGCGGATCTGGCCTCCAACTGAAATAGGAAGGAAGGTGAGAGTTGAGGCGAGAAGCGAAAAGATCTATGGACATTTCGCCAAAGATGGAAGTAAGATGCCTGAATATTGAAGGGTGCAATTGCCAATCGCTGGAATCTTGAAGATGTCTGGAATACCAATCCGCTACTGTATTCAGCCTGCCTGGCAGAAACACTGCCTTGACCGAGATCCGACGAGGAAGACAATACTCCCAAAGATGCTTCGCCAACGTGGAAAGAATCTTGGATTTGGTACCGCCTAGGTGGTTGATATACCTGAACGCGGACAAATTGTCCATCCTGAGGAGGATGTTGCAACTTACTCTGTTATTTGCAAAAGTGCGGATGGCAAAGGAACCTGCAAGCATCTCTAAACTGTTGATGTGCAAGAAGGACTCCTTCAGAGACCATGCGCCCGCAGTCGAGAACTGACCACATCTTGCGCCCCAACCAGTCCGACTTGCATCGGATTCTAATACAAGATCTGGGGCGGCAGAGAAGATAGTTCTGCTGTTCCAGGCATCTAGATGTGTCAACCACCACAGAAGTTCTTCCTTGGATTCGGCGTCTAGGACCAAGGGATCCGAATAAGCGAGACCCTTGTGAAGATGACGGATCTTGAGCCGCTGAAGGGCGCGATAATGTAAAGGACCTGGGAAGTTGGCTTGAATAGAGGAAGCCAAAAGTCCTACTAGACGTGCCAGAGTCATGAGGGAGGGATAGGGATTGACGAATCTCTTTCTTGATTAAGGATACTTTGTGTTGAGGGAGCTGCAGCACCGACAGAGTAGTGTCTATTAGAAAACCGAGAAACTCTAACTTTTGAGTCGGAATTAGGACCGACTTCTGAAATTTTATAAGAAAGCCTAGGCTGAGAAGAAGGCTCTGACAAAGTTGAAGATGGTCTAGAAGCAGACGTTTGTCCTGTGCCATCAACAGAAAGTTGTCTAAATAAAGGATTAGACGAACTCCGTGAGAACGGAGAAAGGCCGCGACGGGTTTGAGAATTTTGGTGAAACACCAAGGTGCGGAAGAAAGCCCGAAGGGAAGAACTCTGAATTGATAAAAGGAGTCTAGCCACTGGAATTGAAGGAATTTCCTGTGTGAGTGATGAATTGGCACTGTGAGGTAGGCATCCTGAAGGTCTAATCTGACCAGCCAATCGTGCTGAAGCAGAATGTCCCTGAGATGGAGAATAGTTTTCATCTTGAAGTGTCGATAAATGATAAAGTTGTTGAAAGCCTTTAGGTTCAACACCAAATGAAATTTCTGATTTTTCTTTTGGAGGAGGAAGATGGTGCTGAGGAACCCCGAAGGGTCGAACGGGACGGGTTCTATCGCACGCTTGGAAAGGAGAGAGTGGATTTCAACGCGCAGACGCTCGGTTTGATCTTGGGAAAAAACCAGGGGAAGAGAAACACAGGATTGAATTGGGGTTTGATAAAATTCTAACAGGTACCCTTGAATGGATTGAATTACCCAGGGATCTGAGGTGAGAGAAAACCATGAATTTAGAAACAGAGCCAGTCTGCCTCCTACTGGAGGAAGGCCAGAACTGGAAACACTTACCGGAGGTTTGGTCTCCCCTGTTGGCGTAGCCCCTGTGACGGTAGCCTCTTGATCGACGGGGATAGAATCTTGGTTTGTATCCCGTGTAGGTCTCAAGCTGGGATTGCTGATTGTAGGAGTCTCTGTTGGCGTATTGGCCTCTGATGGAGCGGCCGGCAAAGCGACTCCTGCCTTTGCCGGCCCTGGCAAAAACCCAAGATGAAAAGATCTTTTTCATAGAAAGTTGGGCCTTGTCCAGGGAGGCAAAGGTGGACACATATTTCCCCAAATCTTTGATGAAAGAGTCCCCGAATAATTGGCCCTTAGCCAACGAGTCATCATCCTTGGAGGCTAAAGAGGCCAGTTTAGGATCAATCTTTAATAGGAGACTTTTCCTCCTTTCAATAGATAGCTGAGTATTGGCATTCCCCAGCATGCAGATAGCGCGTTGCGCCCAGTTCGAAAGAACTTCAGGATCTATAGGACTGTTGTCCATTTTAGCCTCTTCCGCCAAGTCAAAAATTCTGGTGAGAGGGCCCACCAAATCCAGGAGCTTGTCCTGACAACCTGACCAAGCTCTATCGACGCCCTTCTTGGGATCTTTGCCAAATTTGGTGAAAAACATCAGCATGTTAGGATCAATAACCGGGGTTGAAGTCATGTTATCCGGTAGAGAGGGACGAGGACACTCAGACTTAAGCTTATTGCGAGTAGCTTTGTCGAGGGGATGGCGTAAAAAGAATGAAACATAATCAGCCACATGATCAGATGGGTACCACTCCTTTGAATTTGGATGAACCATGAAGGAAGGGTCGAATAAGGGTTCGCCAGCATGGTCAACCAAAACATGAGACACAGGGTGAACGTCACCACCGTCACTCGGAGAATTTTTACGCCTTTTCTCCAGAGGCCCACACAAAAATGGATCTGCAGATCCGTCCATATCATCATTATGACTGGAATCATCATCGTCATCATCAGTGTCTCTCAATTGTGTAACATGCACTGGAGAAGGAGGGGGACCCGATTTAGATACCTCTTGGGTGGAAGGACCAGAAGAAACGCCTTTGGACGGCACCAGGAGGGTGGCCGCACGTTTCTTGCCTTTGTTAACAGGCAACTTGGAAGAAGACGTAATTTTGGAAAAGGAGGCTTCTAAATTTTTTGTGATATCTGACATGGAAACAGCCACTGCCTGTTGAACAGAGTCCTTAATAAAGGATTTTACATTTTCTTGAAAGACTTGGGAATCTTCTTCCTCAGTCATAATGACAAAGCCAGTAAAATATACTAAAATAAGTATATAAAATAAGTATATAAAAAATAATAAACCTGAAATCTATAGGAAACTGGAGAAACAGGGGTTAAATGTGAAGAAAAAGGGAGGGAGTGGCTGAAGGGGCAGGAACCAGGAAATAGGGGCGGTTACTAAGATGAAAGCAGAACCTGAGAGGAGACCGAAAGCATCAGAGCGGCTGAAACGAGGTGCAGAGACCAGCCGGGAGAAAAACGAGCGAAAATACACTCGAAATGCCGGACGCGGTGCGGGCCCTGTCAAGAAGGTATGACAGGAATGCTAAGAATGCCTGCGCGTGCACGCGCGCGCCTACAACGGCCGAAAAACGACCATTGAAAGACGCGCTGCAGAGAAAATAGAAGATGCGCGTTTAAGCAGGAACACCAAACGCGCGTTTACACAGAAACATAGAGCAATGAGAAATAAGTGAAAACAGTTGGTATAACATAATACGGAGAAAATAATGGAGGTACTTATCTTGACTGCGCGCAGCAAGAAAAGAGGACTTGTTGCTCGCAGTTAAGATATTAGTATTGCTGTATGATACCCTATTGGCTGTTCAGCTATGATGTCATTGTTGTAGTTTGTGTTTTTTCTGGGTACTGTAGTCCTTTTACTTGGCTGCTATTAAAAATTAAAGCAAGAAAAGACTGCATAATATGAGCCTCCGGTCTTGTAATAAAATTTAAAATTAAGCAATACATACAAAACATGACATCACGCACCCGGCTTTCACAGTACAAGCCTCCAAACTCTAGAACTCACTATCAGCCAAAATTCGAAGCATTCAGGAGCATATACATTTCAGAAGACAGTTGAAAACATGGCTGTTTATGAGATATCTATATTACTTAACAACCCTTGGATAGAACCCCAAAAGAGAATTGCTCGTTCAAGTACAATCTGCGGTTTACATCCCACAGATATGGAGTGACCCATCTCACACACTACTTTCTAAACATAGATAAACTAAGAAGCGCTTATCTGTGGTTAACCTGTGTGTTATATATTAACATCAATTCACATATTACCTTTCTGGCCCTCACTAAAACTAACATCAACACTCAGCAGTCAGCAGCCAACCATTGTGGAATAGTCTTATGCTCACATTAAACTAATCTGCTACAGGCCTTGTCCACTACCTAGTACTTTACCAGCCATTAAACCAGACATCAACAACTGAATAGGCATGGGATAACTAAAAGATCTGTCAGATACTGTTGGCCAATCAGAGGTCTCTAATGTAGTCTACTACTGCAGGTCTCAACTAAAAACACAGTATGACCTCTTCTTTATATCTCACATTTTTACATCACAGAATGGCATTAAGAAATGGGATAGTATTTACAAAACCCATCCCAGTAGATTACCCCACTAGATTTCCCTCACCACTCCAGTCATACCTGCTCAAGTCCCAAAAAAAGGTAAACAAAAGATCAGCTTGGATAACCCAATGCAGTAACTATCTGAGTAGACTGTGATCATAAAATATATCGTAAAGTGACCTGCAGAGTTGCTCACAGCTGACAGCTAACTAAAAATCATAAACTGTGCGTCTATCTCTTACACCTCTTCATTCACTACACTGCTAACCACTACTTCCTATAACATGATAACCACACCTCGGCGGTTATTGTGCACAACAAGGGAATACTTCCCACATAGAAATACAAAAACAAAGACAGTACCCTTCCAGCCACACACACTGCAAGGCTCAGTTTACTGTTCAGGTAGAGAAGTGCTTGAGTGCTCCACTTAGGGGTAGTAAGTGATATGTAAATTCTGCACTGCAATACAATACAGTTGGTTGTAGCATACAAGCAGCAACGTAGTGCTACTGTAGAAAATGAACTAAAAACCCACATTACTCTTTATATCAAAAAGTTACATGCTCTCATTCAACAACATGCACTGTGCTGGACAGCACTACCATAACTGTGAAATGTTGATATGCACTAAATAATTTACACTTTATATCTGCAGGTGCTGTAGAAAACATAAGATAGGTGAAATTGAAGTAACTGAGAATACTCCTAGATCAGTCTACTTCGTCAGAATATAAGGAGCCAAGGTGGCTCGTTGGTTAAGGAAAAATTTGGGGTGGGGGGAATATTTGTTTAACGAGATTATCTTAGTGACAAGGGTTAAGAAATTGAAACATGACCTGCATAGCCCTTATTCAGATTGTATGGTCATACATTTTCGATCTCCAAAAGTAGTGTCTGCATTACTAACCAATCTAACTCATATGCAAGCTTTTACAATGGGTATACAAACTCTACCGTTAGGCTTTTTCTACAAGTCTTTAGGTCCTGTTTATAAGCCCTCAAGCCAGACACGGGGCGGGCCGGGAGGATCACTGAGAACCATTACTATTCCTACTCAAAATCGCTTCATGTCCCTTACAGATCTGGAGAACACAAATTGACAACTCTGGAGACAGGCACCTTCAATTCCTTGGAAGGGGGAGATTCAACAATGTGAATTAGACATTCAGAATAAAAGAAATGTTAATACCATGATAGCTAAGGTGGATGCTACGGAAGGTTTGAAGAATTTTCGGGGTACTATTTAGAGTTTTATCTTGGAATACAGCATTTTGCGGGGAAAGTTGAGTAACCCTGATTGGCTTACTTATGTTGCTGAACATGATTTGATTCTTTTACAGGAAACTGATGATAAACCCCTTTTATATCAATGGATTTCACATGTATTGCAGCTCAGCGGCCCCGTCGGTTAGGGGCAGTGGTAGAGGGGGGGCTGGCTGGTTTATGTTCTGTAAAATTTCCATTGCTAAAAGTAGCAGATTTGTAAATCTTCATCGTCCCAGATTTTGTAGTTGTCAGTCAAGGCATGTAGCAATTTGGTGATAGTTAATTACTATCACAATATTTTTGATAATAGTATGATGAGGTAGCGGAAGACTTAGATAAGTCTCTTTCAAAAATATTTTTTCAAACAAATAAACAGATTCAAATTTTATGGGCTTGGGGTTTTAATGTAAAACGTAGTGAATTTAGCCACAGCCCGGTATGCGCTTTTACTGCCCCAAATGGGGAACAAATCACGCACTTATCACGCACTTTGTGCATACTGCTTATGGGGAGACTCTAATTAAGATTCTGCTAAAATAAGATTTGCTTTTCGTTTTGTATTTACCGCCCTCTACACCCCCCAAACTTTTCATGGCCACAATGAGCCCAGCTCTATTGACCACGTTATTGTTATAGCTGATCTGGTCTCGCTAGTCAGGGATCGCTCAATTGCGAGAAATTGTAGGAGTGATCGTAGATCGTTAGTAATGGTGTTGGGAGTGGATCTTTAAAAACGTCCACTAAAAACGGAGGGCAGTTTAACTCTGGGGTAAGAAGGAAGTGGGAGAGGGTAAACGGTGAGAATCTTTTACTCCATTTGCTTAAAGAGGAGAGGTAGGCAATTTTCTTTTGTCTGTCCCCAGAAGCTGTGCCGGAACAAATCATCTCTGGGTTTTCCTCCATCTGTGTTAAAGTATCCATGTTATTAGTGCTAAAAGAATAATTTGGGGTGTGGGGAAATCGTGGTGGTAGCTGGTTTGATGAGACTTGCACTGCTGCGCACCAAAATTTGCAAAGAGCACTTAAGTCTTCTCCAAGGGATAAGGTACAGGTTTTGCTTGTAAGGAAATCATATAAGGAAACACTAGCTAAAAGGAAAGTGGATATTCAGAAAGAAATTTGGTATGACCTAGAAATGGTGTTAAATCAGAGGGATCGGTGCCGTTTTTGGGAAATAGTAAATTGTCCTTTGTTTTATTCCCTGAGTTCAGTTAAACTTGATCCCAGCAGAAACCTGGGTAGCGTCGCTATGTTAAATTATTTGGGTATGGGGATGGAGTGGGGTGAAATGGTATGAATGATCCTGGACTGGATATTGTAAAGTTGCTGGTGGCCGTGAGCAATACTATCGCCCTTGGGGAGGTAGAGCTTGCTGTGAAAAAAAAGCCCTTCCCATAAAGCACCAGCCCTAGATGGAGTGTCTATGGACCTCTCTAAGGCTGATATAGAATTATGGGCTCCCCTTGTCACAAATGTTGTTCGTGCTGCAGTGAGGGGATATTTTCCCCCTTATTGGAAAGAGTCTATATTTGTTCCCATTTTTAAAAAGAGTACTGACCGGGCAGTTATAGACTGATTTCTTTGTTGGACACTACTTCCAAACTTTTTGTCCAGGTTCTCCTTGCATGCCTAGAGGCATGGGCAGATTAAAATAACATTCTCTTGCCCACACAATATGGTTTCCGGCCAGGAGTAGGCACAGTAAAACAGAGTTTAAATTTGGCACTCCTGACAGGGAAAGTATGTTAATTCCCGGGGAGGGGCCTTAGATTTAGCATTTATGGACCTCTCCTTTGCATTTGATAAGGTCATCCATGCACAGTTGTGGTCCATATTGGATTCCATGCGGGGTAGAGCCATCTTTATTATATCTGCTGAAGGGAATTCATGCAAACAGCAATATTAGAGTTCGCTTTGGCACACACGTAGGATGCACTGACCCGATTAAATCAACTAGATGGGTCAGGCAGGGTTGCATTTTGGTCCCATTTCTCTTACTGTTATGTATCAGTGGACTGGATAGTTAATTAAGCAAGGGAAAGGACCTACCTGTGGAGTGAGGCATCAGGTTCCGTGTCTGCTTTATGCAGACAATGCGGTACTTATAGCTCAGACAGCAAACGGGCTACAACAAGTCCTGGAATCTTTGACTGAATTTATGAGAAATTTGGACCTTAAGGTAAATTTTGCAAAATCATTCAGGTGGAATATGGGTCCAAGAATGACCAAATCGAGGCTGCATGTGGTAGAAGGGGTGACCATTAACAGAGTTCTGAATAAGTATTTGGGTATTCTGTATGATGTTGTCCGAAACTGGTCACATCTACTCAAGACCAGGGTGCACCAATTCCAGGGTGCTGTGAAAGCAATTTTACACTTCACATCCAAGCTAGGTGTAAAATTGATTATAGAAACAATACTCTTAAACAAGAGCACATTTATCCCGGTGGGGCTCTACGGGCAGCTTACAGACCATCGAAAATAGATTTATCAGTCGTCCTTTTCACACACCCTCCCTTATTAGCTGCCTCCATTGGCCATCAGGAACTTGGCTTTCTGCTTTTTGACCATGTGATTCGATTGGCACCTTTACTTGTGTGGACCAAGGTTTGGTCCATTCCAGAAGCAGCCTTTTCTAGATTGATTCTGACAGATTGCCTTGGATTACTTGGTATGGAGAGAATCCCCTGGCTGAAGTACATTAAATATTCTCTGGCGGGAATAGGTTTGGGAAATTTGTTTGCTAACCCTACGATATGTACACCTTACTCTAAAGAGAGGGTTAAGACACTTTTCCAAGAAAGTGTACAAACTCAAAGATTCTCAAGAGAAATAAATATGTACCCGATAAGAGCCTATCAAGAGCTAGCCCCATCTGGTGGTTTAGAGCCGTATCTTGTTCTCATTAGGAACCTACATTACAGATTTTATTTGACCAGGTTTAGCTTGAGCACTGTTAATTTTCTGTGTGCTTTTCCCAAACCAGGAACCTGGTTTAAGTCATTTCCCAAATGTCCCTGTGACAGTTGTACTGTACAGAGCATCATGCGTTTTACTCTTTTGTGCCCATTACATACCAACCCAAGCAAGGTTTTTATTACCAGTGTTGAAAAAAGGAACATTAGGCAATTCCAAAATGCTCTTATTTTCCTGTAACAATTGGAACCGTATGTTTTGCAGTATTGAATTTCATAAGAACCGTCCTGGGCATTAGAGCCCGATATGCACTGTAATTATAAAAGTATTACTATATAGGGTCATTTGTGAAAATTGTGGTTATTCAGTAGCCCTATTCAAGTAACCATCGTTAAATAAGAAGTGATAACTTTAATTTCCAATGCGTGGGGTTTTATTGACATAACACTCCTGGAAAAGAGAATACTAATATCTTGCCTCTCTTTTAGGTCTATCATGACATTTTCATGCTTTTAGTATGTTTACCTTGTGTATGGCATAAATGCACTGTTTCTTACTAAATTTGTTATCTTTTTACTGATACTGTATTTTAACTGTGCTTTTATGGTCATACAGCGTAACTGAAATCAAGTTATTTGTGATTGATATATTATTGTTTCTTTCTCAGTTGAAGGAGCAGGGATGTTTACTCCACTATCAAATGCGATTCAGCACATATTTGCTCTGATCACTCACTATTTAATTTACTTTTTCCATTTGGATAACTGTACGTAAAGACCTCCCTCAAACTATTGCAATGAAACTCCTGGAAGTGTTTTCTTTTCCTGGATGCAGTGATTTATGGAAAGTTATGCTTGTTTTGTCGAAATCCCTTCTTATATTTTCACTAGTGCTAATCTCCCCACTCTTAAAGAATGCACTAAGAACCTTTTGTACAGGCTGTCATTAGAAACAGCTTAATGTTGACCACGTGCTATTTAATAAAGGTTGCTCAGTTAAGCAGCACTGCATCCGTTGTAGATCTAAGCAGTAGCACTTGAGATACCATAGTAAAACCCTTTTTTCTTCTTGTTGCTTCTACTCGAACTGGCTGTGTTGCTATCTTTGGAGAATGGCAAAACTAGGTATAATGACATAAAATAAGCACTCAAATTGGCCCATGGTTGCCAATTATAAATGGCGATTGGATAACCTGTGGTACTGTCTGTTTGTGTGTGCACCCTTTCTCTTGATTCCAAATGGGTTATATATTTATTACTGTCACATGGGGCTTGAGACAAACAATTACTTCCACAGTTAAATATAAGTAGTTAAAGGAAGAAGTGTTTTTTTTTGTAATCATTGTTATGTTTCCACTACATACTTTCCAGGAGTTGAACTAGCTTCCATTGGCAACCATATTGCTGAGCAAGGAAGATCGCAATAAAGCAAATAAAACTGAGTTCAGAATATCAGAACCATAACATATATACAAAGGGTTGTTTCTTCAAGGCTAAAACAATATTTAATTGTTTTAAACAGCTGATAGGAAGCAAACACAACTTGCATAAATTCCCAGTCAGAATGGCGAGAAAACCCCAGTAAATTCCGGAAAAATATTCTAAAATTTCCTCAAATAAAACCGTATGCTTTTTTACCAGTCCAGCGTAAGGGGAGGGAGCATAGAACATGGGACCCTTCGACCACAGAACGACTCCCAAAGGGTGCCCCACAAGCCTGCATTTCACCACAGAAGAGGACGAAACATCAAACAGCCTTAACAGCGACGCTTGTATATGTATCACAAAACAAAGTCACAAAGAAAGACCTGCCTCTTCAGGATCACCACTCCTGCCTGTACCCAGACACTCATGAGATGCCTTTGTGTGGAAGAAGAATAACCTTTGCAGTGTGCCTCACTGAGTTTTACAGGACATCACATTGATGCTTCATAAACTCAGGAATCGGTTTGTATTTATGCAGCAAGCTTCTAACCCAGCACAACATTTTAGTGGATATGCATTTAAACTCGCCACAAATCGAATGAATTCTCGGTAAGACACGCAGCTGATTCCAGAGCCAAATTCAGCAAATGTCAAGCACTTTACTGATGAAAGAATCCATAATAAATGCAAATCCCACAAGTCCATCAAATAATAGCACTGAAGCAGCGGTAAGGCTCACTGTCATGTTCTGTTTTGTTTGCATTAAGGCATAAAAAGCCTTCTTCATACACACTTTATCAAGGATGGGCAGGTAGCGATAGTATTGATGCTACTGGACTCATCACCCACATCTTACAACATTTTAATGCCATCGGCATGTTGGCCAGATGAATCCGTTGCACAGCAGACTATGTATAATGCTGTATGTACTTTCCCGTCAGTCATTGTTTGCTGTGCTAATATGGGATGTAATGTAGTTTTCTGACTAAGTGTGTTCAGGCTGTGTTTAAGACTCTGATTTTACCCATGCACAACTAGATAACTGTTCAGTGAATTCTCCTCTTCTTTGCGAGAGTCTTCATTTCATGAGAGTTACTTTATGTTTGCAAAACTGGCAACTATGTCTGATCTTAAGATTTTACTTTAATGTCCTGAGGAAGCTTATACTTGACCTTTCATCTGGAAAGTTGTGTTTGTATTACCCAAGCACCACCGTATTGATCTAGGACACAGAGTATTTGTCTAAACATACCTTAATTAAATGGCAGACAATTATGTTCATAGCCACCAACCACCTAGAGTTCATTAGTGGAAGCCCCCTCCTGGTGCCCCCCTTCCCGATGGGAGATGCCACAGTCTGTGACCATCCATCATTGTGTAACGTGCTGTCAGTGCCACTGGGTGGTGCTACAGATAACCTACTTACGTAGTGGTGGACCATATCTTTCCTTCCCTCCATGAATTGCACTGATTGCTGTGCTGTGAATGGTCATGTTGACACACATACACATGCAACATTAAAACAGAGCAGCAGTCTTCTAGCTCAGTGGTTCCCAACCTTTTAATTTCTATGGACTTTATCATTACTGGAACCCTGGGACCCCCACTGAATCATTATTAGAATCCGGGGACCCCCACTGAGTCATTACTGGGAGCCGAAGACCTAAACATTGTTGATGATTTGAAACACAAAAAAATACAGAAGTAAGTATTCATCAAACACATGCACAAATGATAACGCGTTATTTAATTTGCAAACAAATATAAGTTTAAAAAAAATGATAATTTCAATAAGAAGGTTGGAGCTTTTCTAAATTTAATTGGAGCCACACATCATCCATACTAGACTTTGTTTGATGCACCTGCACTGTTCCCATAAATCAATCTGAGGATACTAATTTAATTTTTAGCCTCCAGTTTCAAATTCCTTGACATTTACAGTGTGTTTTAAAATGTTAAATTGTACATGTAGCCACTTTATTTGTATGCACTTTATTAATCTATTAATATTATTTAATATTGTAAGCAGTGGCGGACCCCCAGGGGTCCCCAGACCACCGGTTGGGAACCACTGTTCTAGCTGATGCAGACATTGCCCCATTCCACAGTAATTTAATACTTCACTTTTGGGTTGCTCTTAGGCAGTGCGGTCTCTCAACATGTTGTAATCTAGATCTGTGGGCTTTAACAACTCCCATCTCACATCTTTCACTTTCATTCGTTCCTTGGCCTGCCTTTCAAACTTCCCTTGATTTCGTAGGTAAATGCTTCACATTTGTCAAGCCTTGGGGCTGCTTCAACTTTCAGACTGACCTTGTTACATACATGATTGCACGACTGGACATATAGCTTAGTGTGGTGCACTATTTTTTTCATTTGCTTCGCTGCTTTCTGCTGCGTGCTTGTATGTTGTTTCTTCCTCTTCCTTGTTTTGGGCTTGCCACTGTTTCTTTGTGCTGTCTGAGCGCTTTACCTGAGAACGTGAAGTTTCATATCGTTCAAACTCGATGGGAAGAGCGCTTTACACTACTACAAGAAGTTGCAGATAGCGTGACCTTCTACTTATTTTATTTTTTTAATTAAAACAGCATATTACTCTTGTCTCCCCTCCCTCATAACCTGAATGCACAGCGTAAAACTTTTCTCATAAAGGGTGCCGCGTTTCATTTATCTGATAGAGACTTCTAGTTGCAAATTCTTTACTTTAGAATTTTCTCCCAGTTGTCAGAATTGATCTGGAGATTTTTTCTTCGATCAATACCCTTGTGCATCGGTAGGTGGCGTCGGTCGGCTCCGCAGGCGTCATTGGTGTCGTAGTCACCGTGATGACGTCGGGAGTAGCACATAGATGCTGCCTCACTGCAGTTACCTCAGTTTCTTTTCATGACTTTCCACGCCAAAGTGCAGAGCCGTGAAGAACACTGAGATTGGTGCGCCAGAGCTAAGGCCCTGAATAGGGAAGCCCTGTCCCTAGAAATCAGTTCGCAAGCGGGGAGGATGTGTTCGGTCAGTAAGGAATCTGCAACTAGAATATGTCTCTACCAAATATTTTGTTACCGAAGGTAAATAACTTGTACTTCAGCACGTGCCTGAAAATCATAGGGGATGTGTTGAATTCAAAATTGCAGGGTCCAGTATCTTATGACCTAAAGAGCTCCCACAGGACACGTAGGGTCAGCCTGTGGTACTGCACCCTTCTCTGGCTTTGTGCACATTAGAACAGCAAATGTTGCAGACTTTTTTCAGCAAGCATAGTAGAAGTGTAAAAGCGTTAATGTAACCATGTTGTTCCTGCTTACATTTCACATGTTTCACTTAATTTTGCATTCTCTATAAGTTTTTGTTTTTTAAAGCATGTTGTTACTTATTTTGTTTTTTCAGCCAGGATATTACTCTTGTCTCCCCACCCTCATAACCTGAATGTACAGCGTCAAACTTTACTCAAAACAGGCACCGCGCTTCATCTTTCAGCAAAGCACCTGAAAGTCATTGATGATGTGTGGAAGTTAAGATTGCAGGGTGCAGTACCTTATGGGGCCAAAAGAGGACCAAAAGGACACCTGGTGGTACTGCACTCTTTCTATGCTTCGTGCTCATTACAACAGTAAATGTTCTATGAAAATATCATCACTCCACTGCATACAAATAAGAATTTAAAAAAAGCAATTTTCAACGCCAGAAGCTCAAACTTTCTCACATGCTATACCCATTGCATTGCAAATACTTGTTTGTTTTCTGGTATCTCATTTGTTCTTGTATTACTTTGGTAACGCTTACTTACATGGTGATTGGTTGGTTACTTCACTACAGAAATCATATTCATATAAATGAATCATATGTTACAGGGGATTCATAAAATCAACAGAAAGTTCCATTTCTGTTTTGTGTTAAGAATAGAGTACGAGACATTGGTGTCCTCCCTAACCAGGTTAGTTTAGTGGAATTAAAAAATTACCAAGTTTTGGCAAATCAGGAATAAACATTAAAACAGCCTGCTGCAACTTGCAGCGTCCTCACCAAAATAGACAGAAGTGTGAAAAACACGTGACTCCATAGCACTGTAAGCTACAAAAAATAGTTACAAAGTAAGTAACCTTTTTTCCTTTGTGTATGCAATGCCTCTGTGAGATAAAAAATGAATCTATGATGATTTGTCATTCTTGTGAGATGTAAAATAATCCCATACAAAACGGAATCCTGCACTTAACTTTCAATAGCATGAGGTGAGAGAACTACTCGTCTGGTTATATGCAAAGCCTACTCCTTGTATATTTTTAAACATTGATAACCAGAAGAGAACAGACTGTAAAAGATGTGGTGAAGTGTTAAGTTTTTTCCAGTTACCACTCTGCTTCCTGAAAGTTTTTCTGCAAAGTATTTTGTGATAAATAGTGTGCACTGTGTGCATCTCACATCAGTGTTATTTGTTTTACAGTTGGATACACTCCGAGAACAAAGAACAAAAAATGAAGAAGACCTGGCCCGCTCAAAAGAGTCCCTTGCATTGGAAGCTGTGAAACTGGAAGAGTTTAAGAAAGAAATGTAAGTGGAGATATTGGTTGTAAAATGTTGAATAATTTCTCAAATAATAGAAACAACAGCCAATATGTTGCGTTAACTCTGCTCTTTACAAAGCTCTCTCATTGACTCTTGAGTTCATTAGATAAACTTAGTGTTATTTGTTTTTATTACTTTAGGTGTGGCTGCATTTATTTTCAAATTGGTGTTTCTTTTTTTTTTGGTAAATCGATCTCAAAGACTGCCCTGATCCCCCTCTGCAAGTTCAATGAAAATCCTGTTGCTAATTTTGCTTCCCAATCGAAAACCGCTATTATCTCAGAATCTGATGGTTCACTGTTAGGTGCGTAAAATGCTCACACTCTTCATGGGTCACAAAGCCTAAAACAGTAACTTTTTTATTTTTAAACACCAAGATGTTGCATCCAGTTGTATTTACCATTTCCCCTACAAAAATTTATATCAATACAAAGCACAGTGGTTGATTTACACTTTTATTGTAGATAGTCACAACATATTGATGCTTTGAATTATACATGTATTTGTATATTTAATTTAAACGTTTTAGTTTGATTAGAAACTCTTTGTGAGAAAAACAATGCCAGTGGACAAAAAGATAAACATTTGCTCATCAAACATTTTTCAATAGAAAAGTTTTTGACTAAAAACTAAATAAGAATACACTACACCATCATTTGTAACGTCACTATATTGACCATGGTTTCTCTTGGCATAACCATCTCTTGGGACTCTACATTGCCTGGATCAGCGATAGCCAGGAGCGTCACCACCCTCCATACCCCGCCCCACCCCCACTCCCATTTGCCGGGATGTAGAGAGCCTGCATAGGCTCCCAGTCTGCCTGGGAGCGCCCTGACTGGGTTCTCCCATCTATTCCTGACGCTGCTCTGAGAAGCGTCAGGATTGGCGGCAGGGCAGGCTGGGAGTCTGTGCCTGCAGCCGGCTACAGCAAAGATGGAGGAGAGGCGCGTCCTGCGTTGAGGTAAGTTTTTAAAACATTTTTTTAGATTGTATTAATATCCCCCCCTCCCCCGCCATGCCACCTCTTCTCCCCGCATCGCCCCGCCCCATGTAAGAGCCACAACTGGCAATAGCGCACAATATGCTTTTGATTGGAGCTAGAATAGTAAGGTAGCCAATTCGTGTAATGGTGAGCTGGTGATGGCTAGTTCCCACGCCTAGGGTAATGATACTAGAAGTAAAAGTGGGGAAAATATGAAGATTATAAATAAAGGATGTCCCACAACACCAGAAAAACAGAACAGTTGGCAAAACAAATTGCCCACAAGATCAGAGCATACATTTTCAGTTACTTGCTGTTCCCTTAAAATTGTCTTTACTAGCAAGTAAAAGTTTACAGCAAGCGACAGTGTGTTGGATGCTGGGGAAATTAATGCACACTTCAGAATAGAGGGGAAAGTCAGCCAATTAATTGGGTAAGTCGAACCAAGAGCCTGACTTACCTCTAGGTGCCAAACCATCCAGAGATTTGACATGTAAATCAAGCAATACAAGTTATGTAAAATTATTATAAGAACCATTAATTTTTTGGGGGGTGGGGGGATGGGTTTCTTCAACATTTGTGTTTACCTTTAGTAACATTTGCTAAAGATGGATCCTAAGGGCTGCAGCACATATTGTGCCAGCCTAAGGGACCCCTCACCAAGTCAAGCACATGACAGGCTGCCACTGCAGCCTGCATGTCTTGGTGCAGACCAAAGTGAAAACATGATATGGCACACAGCCTGTGTGCCATATCCCCTAACACTGCATGCAATATATGTAAGTCACCCCTCCAGCAGGCCTTACAGCCTTAAGGCAGGATGCATTATATTACATGCGAGGACATATCTGCACAAGCTGATATATGCCCCTGCTATGTCTTTGTCGCTTCTCAGACATAGTAGTGGCCAGGGAAGCCCCTTTAAATGCTTGTGCTAGACAATGGTCAATACAAGTTCACCAGCTATATGATGCCTTCACTGCAGATAGAGATGTTTGGTATCAAACATCTCATATTGGAGAACCCACGCTGATGCCAGTGTTGGATTTGCCAGTACATCTACCCAGAGGGCACCTTAGAGGTGCCCCCTGAAACCTACCAGCCTCTGGTGTGCTCGCTGACCAGCCTGCCACCTGAGACACCGTTCTGGACCCCTAGGGTGAGAGCCCTCTCCTCTCAGGAGGGCCAGAACAAAAGCCTGTCTGGGAAAGAGGGTGTAACCGGCTGATTAGCCTTCCTAAGGTGCCAAGTCTCAAAGGGCTCCCCTCACAGGAGAGGGAGCCTCCTCCCCTGTCCAGAGCCCATCTGGCACAGGCGAGAAAATTAGCTTGTCAGGTAGGCGTGCCACCCCCAGGCTAGTACCTCCATGAAGGTGGGCTACTGCGAGGTGGACATGATTTTTCAGAATTGGCCATCTTGGTGATGGCATACTTAGGTATTCTGGGACAAGGTTATGCCCACTTCCTATAGGAAGTGGTCATTTAGGGGTCATAGTGCCCCAAGGGTCAGTAGCCCATTGACTAATACCCTACACACCCCTAAAATCCCTAAATTTGGTATTTAGGGGAGCCACTGGCAGCAGAGAAGCAGGTCCTGACGGCCTAAGAAGACCAAAGACACCAAAGAGCCGTGACATGAGATGAAGAGAAAAGTAGCTGCTGACCTGCTACCAACCCCCGCCGGCCTCTCTGCATCCCTCGTCGAAATCTGCAACAAAGGCGACTCATCCTGCAGCTGTGACTCTAGAAACCAGAAGAACTGCCTGCCTTTGAAAAAAGACTCAAAACCTCCAGTGAACAGCGGACCTGTTCCTCAACAAACTCTAAAGAAAGGACTCTGAAGCCTCCAGAATCACAAAGACCAGACTCCTGAAGTCCTCACTGCACCCTCTGTCTCCAACCAGAGGCGAAGTTGACCACAAGTGCCAACAAGGTTCCTCAGTTCCCCAAAGTCCGAGACCATTGTGGTTTCACCCCTCCTGGACTCCCCAAAGTCACCTGCAGCCTCTGTCCGCAGGTCCTGTGGCTCCCTCCCTCCCACCAGACTCCCTGACGATGCCTGCAGCCTCAGACCACAGGACCCCTCAACCATGAGTGCTCCTGGACACAGAAACCAGACACCAAAGGACTCCTCTGCACCAGATGCCCCTAGCCCGTGGCGAAGAGGACCAAAGGTACACCTATGTTTCTGAGCACCCCATGTTTGTAACCTACCTGTTGGTTGTCCTCAACTGGCCTCCTAGCCAGAGTCTGCAGCCTTTTTCCATAGACACCGATCTCCATTGAAATACATAGGACACCCAACGCTGTACTACACCTCTGCACCTGAACGCCCCAGTGCTGCCCAGAGTGACTTGTTGGTGTGATCCTGACCCTTGCTCAATACTCACCTTAAGCCTCGGAGATTGGTCCCATAATTCGTCATACAGCACCTGATTGCAGAACTTGTTTTTCCTCCCATAGGATAACATTGCAGAGCTCAGAAATTGCACTTGTCCCACTTTTTAAAGTGAAAAGAATTTTAAAACATACTTACCTGAACAAATTTAGTCTGATAACTAAATATGTATAAAGATACCTGCTATTTTTATAAATCGGCGTGGATCTCTTTCTTGAGTCGTGTGTCTCATTTATTGACTATTGTGTGTACTTGTAGATGTCTTGCACTCCTCTCTGTTATGTTAAGCTGTTCAATCACACTACCCCTAAATTGAGCGCTTTTGGATTGAATAGCAAGCCCTGACCACTCACGGGGGAACCCCTAGACCCTTTACACAATATTCACATACCACATACAAGGCCAGCTTCCTACAGTAATTGATTCCACATTTCTCTGTTTTTTTTTTAACAGAAAGCTTTTTACGTTGTTGTCTATTAAACAATGAGTTAGGGATCCATTATTATATTTTCTTTAAGATCTGTTTGAAATTAATTCATCTCCATATGATTTATTTCATGGGGGCTTAATTTCCCAAGGTTCAATAAAGTAATTAAAGGATATTGCTAAGGAGAGAAGTCATTTTATACCAGTTTCGGAGCTAAGATGATTGGTTATCTTGATGTGGATCTGTCTGTTGCTACATTACCATATATGCTAGGTTATAGATTATATCCTTGCCAAGCGATCATACTTTTTTGACTAGACATTTTCTTAACAAGAATTACTTCAGTGCCCATTTCAGAGCATACCATGTCATGCTGCTGGGTGTATTTTATGACAAAGTTTCCATATTCCCATGATGATTAACATGCTGCAAAGCTTTTTAAATAGTATTGTAGGGCAACTGTTCTTTTGATTAGTAAAGGGTGTGCCTGTTCTTACATGTTGAAGTTAAATGACTGTTTCAGACCAATCCTTAAAAATTTCATATGCTTTTGGAGTACTATGATCTTTCATTGTAGGTTCTTTGAATTGATGGAACATGAAACACTTACACAAATCCATTATTAATCCACTCAAACCCAAGACCAGAAATGTAAAGACCAGTTAGAAACTAGGTTCCTGATAATTAAAAGAAAATGCAAGGTGATTTGACAACAGTCGCAGAGAAATCCTTTTCGAGAATTTGTTGAGTCAGCCATATTGAAGCAGAAAGTGTTTAAGACAGAAACATAGGGACCGGCAGTATCAAGAATAGAAAGTATTAGTTGTGATGCTGTTTTACAAAAAACAATAAACTACGTTTAAACAAAAAAAAAAGAATAGAAGGAAAGAAGAAAGAGAAGTCACCAATAGTACAGGAAATTGAGGCACAGTTGGTAAAGCTAGAATAAGAATGTCTAATCAGACAAGACATAAAACATGGAGACTGGGTGAGGTATTGAGGGAAGAACACAAAATTGAAACACAGACATACTTTTGTAATATCCAACAGCAGGTGTATGAGGTGGTTACTTTAAGGCATGAGTTATAATTACTAGGGCTAAATATAACTGGTGAATTTCAGTTAAAATGTTAAATGGTCACCAAAATTATTCACCTTAAATATAACATTACTTTAACCTTTGTTTTTTTCATTCCATTCCCACGGTGTTTTTTAAGTAAGATATATTTACAGTTCCTAACTATAGCATCATTTTAACCTTTGATTTTTCACTGAATTTCTAGGGTTTTATTTAACATGAAATAATAGTTTATTACCATTCGTAACAGCAACCTAACGCTACATATGGCATTTGTCCATGCACACGCATGCTGCCAACCCCATGCACCACAAGGGCTTTAGCTGTGCTCCTGGTGTGGTTGGTAACCGGGCCTGCATCCAACCTGCCTTGGAAGAAGGGGGGGGTGTACACACACACAGACACACCCCCACACACACACATCAGGCACCATCTTGTTTTTTTCCGCTATCCCGCAGGAGTCCTGAGGCATTGCGGACCCCCGCTCCAGTTTTTTTCTTTACATTTTGGCAAGGGGGTGAGTTCCTATTCAGCCCCACCCACCCACAAGGGCTGGGGGGCAGGTATCCTTACCCTGCACCCTTATATCTTTTTTTTCTTCTTTTTACCCATTTTCAGGACAGGGGACATATTCCCTGGAGTTATGTAATAGCTGCCACAGTATTGTCTTTTATATTGCCGCCAGCCAATCGAGCGAGATGGCCCAAGTGGAAGAAAGCCCCCATGCCAATTAGGACGCTGTATTTTTTAAGTTAAGCTTGCTGGACTCTGAGCTGTCAGGCCCACGCTGTGCACAGCCTTCAACCGTGTGTGGCATTGGGTTGCCCACTAGATAGATAGATAGGTATATATATATATATATATATATATATATATATATACCTATCAGGTGCCATCTTTTTTTTCGCTGCCCTGTAGGAGTCCTGCAGCATTGCGCACCCCCCCCTCCAATTTTTTTTTTATTTTAAATTTTGTCCTGGCGGTGAGTTCCTATTCACAACCACCCACAAGGGCTAGGTGGCCAGGTATCCTTACCCTGATCCCTCATATCTTTCTTTCATATTGCCGCCAGCCAATTGAGTGAGATGGCCCAAGTAGAAAAAAAGCCCCCAATGCCAATTAGAACGCTGCATTTTTTAATTTAAGCTTACTGGACTCTTGCAAGAGTCCTTCGAACCCAGTCGCCCAGATATACAAATATTTTTAAACTTTAATTTCACAAAAACTATTGAATGGATTTACACCAAATCACAAAAAGCATGCTTTCTGAATTCTGTTCAGCTGTTTTGGCTGTAGCCCTTCTCAAAAGTCCCTATAGAAATTGCATTGAGAATTTGTGTTTTGGGAGCCAATTCCTTCCACTCTCCCCAAAACCCCTGGATTTTTTTTTTTTTGGTCTCGACCCCCCTCGTGACGCATCACCCCAAAACTTTCTATGAAGAAACTGAGCAAAAAAGAGCACTTTTTTATAGTTTAATGAAGATTCATCAATCAACATCAGTTACTAGAAAACCAAAAAAGTAATCACTGATGGATACGAAGACCTAACTATAACTGCCCAGTGGCGACGTCCACCAGGTAAAATAGCAATAAACAAATATATGTATATAGAGATATAAATTTTATGTAGATTTATCAAAACAGCAAGAAGAAACACAATACATAAGTATGCCAAAGTTTGGTAAAAATATGCAAGGCACACAGATCAGTCACCAACAACCAGCAGAATCAGGTGAACCAACCACCAGCTCACAGCATAAAGAAAAACCTAGACACCAATTATTGTGACAGAGACTCAGTCTAATAAGAGGATAAAAAAAAATACTTATATATATGGCAATATATCCATCCTACTTGACTGTCAAAAGTGGATTGGAAATATTCCTGTATTAAGCAAGAAATAATCATTAATTTTGCCATACAAGGTCAGAGAATCCGAAAAGGCCCCATGAAAAGAGCCATCAAGACAGGGAGTCTAACCTTTTCATACAGGGGATCACGGTATCATAGATGGTAAATCAACACTGTAAAAAGTCTCACAGTTTATAGACTGGACTGCACTGCAAGAAAGCAAACACCCAACAGCGGACGCTTGACAGATTCAGTCCAGACGTCAGACTCACTGAGTAGCTGGCACTGCTTAATTTGTAAATACAAAGGTGCCGGTGCCCAAAGCCCTCCTCTTGAACACGCGGCTGCTGTAATTAAATGTGTGAACATGGAATACTGAGGCGGAGTAATCCTGAAGCCATCTCGGGCCTCTTTAATCCATTTAAAGCCACTCGCTGCCACTTCAGCTCACTCTTGCAACTTTTTACTTTCTCCCTTTGTGACGCTTTTTCGTTTTTCCCTTCATCCGTCATTCCTATATGTGTCTTTCGCTCCAGCAAATGCTTGAGGCAGAAGACTAAGCGCCGGCCCTCAAAAATAAGTGCCGGTGCTCAGCACCGGAAACAACAAGCACAAATTAAGCACTGGTAGCTGGTATGCTATGGGAAGTACAGCTCTTTGGAAATCCCGAATATCGCTAGCCTTTGACTTGTGGTATGACAGTATGAATTAATGCATGATGGGAGGTAAGATGTTATTTATGAAGACAGGATACTAACAAAAAATTTAGAAAATGTCGGGAACTTGGGAGGAGAATCAAGTCTAGACAAAATACGACCAGAACGGATTAAGGCAGATGTGAGAAGAAAAACGACCTCACTCATCTAAATATTGGGGACTGAAAAAACAAGCATTTTCAATGCAACAGGTCTCGCATTTGCTCATGTTAGAGCTGATCGCGTTGTAAACTCCAAACCCGACTTTTCACCTATCGGGCAAAAGTGAATTTATGTACATAACCCGAAAAAGTGAAATTAACTATGTAAAGCGCTTGACTTCTGCCAAGCGAGATCGCGCTCGTAAATTAGAGAAAAAGAAGTCCACGAGCCCAATGGAAAACAGCGAGCCTCGCATGTTTTCTGTACTTGGTCGCTGCGCTCGAGGAGGTCTAGCCACCGGAAAAGGCATGACGTATGCGTGCCTTCGACTAATGAAAGCAAGCAGATTTTATTAGGCAAGCCCACGAACCAATAAAAAACACTGACGTGACGTTGACAGGGCTCCAAGCCCTTTTCTAAACACTAAAGCGTCTCACTGCGATAAGCATGCACAAGCAACGCAGGCTCGACCCTAAAAAACGGGAAGCCAGACAAAAACTGAAGCATGTGTTAAGCCTGACCGTAAACACTGTAGCCTGCAATATTTATGTGTGATTAACATCCATGTGTGTAATTCATATTGCAAAATCAAAAGAAAAATATTTTAAGACTGTACTTTTGCTGTCACTATATACACATTGTTAGAAATGGGTTATTTGGTTGACAGTCAGGTTACCCCCTGTTCAAGCAAGGACCCTCACTCTAGTCAGGGTAAAAGAGAATCACCCTCAGCTAACCCCTGCTTACCCCCTTGGTAGCTTGGCAGAGCAGTAGGCTTAACCTCAGAGTGCTAAGTGTAAAGTATTTGTACCAACACACACAGTAAATTAATGAACACTACCAAATGACACAACACCAGTTTAGAAAAATAGGAAATATTTATCTAAACAACACAAGACCAAAACAACAAAAATCCGACATACACAAGTCAAGTTATGAATTTTTAAAGATTAAACTCAAAAATAGCGCTTAGAAACAAAAATGCTTCGATGAGATGTTAACACGGCGTTGTGACGGAGTCGTTCCCAACAAGCCGACACCAGCGGTTGTTTAGACCCCCAAGTACAGTACCTTTGGTGAAGAGTGAAAACAAGCTGATGCGCAAAGTCGGGGATCGCTGCGTCTGTGCGAAACGTTGAATCCACGCGCTTCGAGCGGCGTCGGTCACGACGTGGTGCTGCGACTTCCACGGAGTCGCGGACTTCAGTGGAGCTGCTGCGGCGTCAGGCCTGCGAAGAGCGTCGCGTTCCAGCGAAGGTCACGGCGTCAGGTGCAGGCGGCGTTACCGGATTCAGCAGCGGCGTCGGTCCGAAGTCGTCCGAAGTCGATTTCCTTGGATTCCATCAGCTTTCCTTTCAAGGGCCCAGGGACTGGATAGGGCACCACTTGTCAGAGCAGGAGTCTCTCCAGAGACTCCAGGTGCTGGCAGAGAGAAGTCTTTGCTGTCCCTGAGTCTTCGAACAACAGGAGGCAAGCTCTAACTCAAGCCCTTGGAGATTTCTTCTCAAGATGGAAGGCACACAAAGTCCAGTCTTTGCCCTCTTACTCTGGCAGAAGCAGCACTGCAGGAAAGCTCCACAAAGCACAGTCACAGGCAGGGCAGCACTTCTTCCTCAGCTATCAGCTCTTCTCCAGGCAGAGGTTCCTCTTGGTTCCAGAAGTGTTTCTCAAGTCTGTAGATTTGGGTGCCCTTCTTATACCCATTTTAGTCTTTGAAGTCACCTTTCTTCAAAGGGGACTCACACCTACTTGTGAAATCCTGCCTTGCCCAGGCAAGGCCTCAGACACACACCAGGGGGTTGGAGCCGGCATTGTCAGAGGCAGGCACAGTCCTTTCAGATGAGAGTGACCACTCCACCCCTCCCTCCTAGCAGAGATGGCTAATCAGGAAATGCAGGTTACACCCCAGCCCCCTTTGTATCACTGTCTAGTGCGAGGTGAAAAACAACCCAACTGTCAAACTGACCCAGACAGGGAATCCACAAACAAGGCAGAGTCACAGAATGGTTTAAGCAAGAAAATGCTCACTTTCTAAAAGTGTCATTTTCAAACGCACAATCTTAAAATTAACTTTACTAAAAGATGTATTTTTTAATTGTGAGTTCAGGGACCCCAAACTCCACATGTCCATCTACTCTCTAGGGTAATCTACACTTTAATCATATTTAAAGTTAGCCCCCATATTATCCTATGAGAGAGATAGGCCTTGCAACAGTGAAAAACGAAATTGGCAGTATTTCACTGTCAGGACATATAAACCACATTACTATATGGCCTACCTTATCCATACACTGCACCCTGCCCTTGGGGCTACCTAGGGCCTACCTTAGGGGTGCCTTACATGTAAGAAAAGGGAAGGTTTAGGCCTGGCAAGTGGGTACACTTGCCAAGTCGAATTTACAGTGTAAAAATACACTTACAGACACTGCAGTGGCAGGTCTGAGACATGATTAAAGAGCTACTTATGTGGGTGGCACAACCAGTGCTGCAGGCCCACTAGTAGCATTTGATTTACAGGCCCTGGCACCTCTATTGCTCCTTACTAGGGACTTACTAGTAAATCAAATAGGCCAATCATGGATAAACCAATTACATACAATTTACACAGAGAGCATATGCACTTTAGCACTGGTTAGCAGTGATAAAGTGCTCAGAGTTGAAAAGCCAACAGCAACAGGTCAGAAAGAAATAGGAGGCAGGAGGCAAAAAGACTGGGGATGACCCTGCATAAGCAAAAGTCCAACACACATACACACACACCCTCCCCCCCCCTCCAATATTTCTAAAAGCCTTCCGCAAGGCCTCTGTTTTAGCCACAATTGATAGACCCCAAACCCATGGGCTCAAAGAACAGAATGACAAACCTTGTTTATTTGTGCTTCTCTTCCTCCCTTTAAAGAGGACCAGTAGAAAATTCAAGGCTATGAATATCAAAATATATTAGCTTATCTACTTAACTGTCTTACTATGAAAAGTCTGCCTGTGGTCTTGTCCTTAGAGGCAACGCTGACTCCCTTGATGTACTGCAGCGGATGTTGGGTCAGTAAGACAACAACATACTTAGAGTCATTCGAGAGTCATTGAAGGAGACCCCCTCCCCTTATTACAACACGTTCAGCTCAGAGCCTGCCCCCTTCTAGCTACGCCTGAGACCGGTACACCAGTGCGTTATTGGGCACACATTACTTGAAAAATGGAGCATCGTCTGTAACCTAATTACCTGCTATGCCAACCTCAACACGTGGCTGTGTGCCGGATGGAAATAAAAACACGTGTTAGAAGAGAGGGCTCCGTGCTGAACAGGTCTGTGGGTGACGGGCACCGGCATTTATCCTTCAACAAATTAAGCACTAAAGCACATGATTGCCCAAAGGTGCCCTGGAGTTGTGAGATGTAAGCATCCTGCACAAAAACTTTATTGTAATAAATAAGGGTTTTAGGGACTTGCGAAATCTTAGGGGATTAGGTTCAGCACACATCGGGGTAGGCTGTTCGATGCCTGTGCGGACTTTGGCGCACATCAAAGAGGTCACAAGCCAAAGAACGTAACGCTCTAGATGCATGGACGTCAATTCACCGAACTTTCAGTCACACACTTGCTTACAACACATTCACTGATATACACACTCTCACCCGCAAGCATGCACACAACATACATTTAAAAGGGTTTTTAACTTTCCTCAGCTACCACGGAGGGTCATATTCCAGCTAAGTGTAGTTCATTTTTTATTACACGAATAGTGAATAATAAACTCCAAGCAAAGTCTATAAGGACGAGCTGCCCCTGTATCCCCTGCACTGATTTTGACACGTCTGAGACCAGGAGCGGCAGAGGCAGTGTCAGGGGTCGCAAGGGGGTAGCTGGGGGTCGTATCTGCGACCCCTAAATGACGTCCATGTCTAGTGGGCATATATATTTTAATTTAAACATTATAGATATGTAATTAGACTGGAATGTAGGGTAGGTGGCCTTGTGGCCAAAAGAAATGGCTATAAAAAGACTTATTTTCTGTGCTAGGACCTAGTGCAGACTTTTAAGATGATGAAGAAAGTGTGATATTTACGTATGCTCACTACATGTGTAGCTGCACCATGCAGAACCTTATGCAATCTGTGCATTGGGTAATCCAGGAAGCTGGCCAAAAGGGCATTCCAATACTCTAACCTGCTAATGATCAGCGTCCGTACTAGTAGTAGCCTAGATTTCTGTGGGATGAAAAAAGCCGTTTTTGAACACTTTCATGAGTAAAAGGTAAGTGGCAGTGAGTTTTCTCACAAGTGGTTTCAAGAGCAGCCTTGGATCAAATGCGACTCCCAGGTTGCGAGACTGTACTGGCGGGATTGGGCAAGTGCCTGACGTTTGAGGCTACCAAGAGGGAGACCAGCAGGAAGGGCCTCCGTTCTGATCATAGTCATTTTGACTTTCAGAAAAACTGCGGGATCCTACTGTATATTGTGAGTTTGATTTAACATTTAGTTTACTTTTTTTTAGGTGTTTGCACAAATTCTGAATGCCTCAGATCAAAAATAAGATCTATTTCGGCCATGAGAAGACGTAATTCTTCTTGGACAATTACCACGAGAACACAAGGGAAGGTGTGATACCGTTATAGGCGCATTAATTGTTCACTTCTGTTAATTTTCTTATTTTTGCCAAGGCCTCTTTATTACGACGTGGAACATATTAATCACATGCCCTAGATATCTGTTTTTTTGAGCCGTGAAGCTAATTCTCTCCCCCACTTTTTCTTCCCTGTCGTGTTTCTATAGTAACCATGCACTCACTGTATTCGCAGGGAAGACCTGATGCTGGCAGCTGCTCAGAAATCCCAGGAGCTAGCAGCACTTCAAGAGGAGAACGTGAAACTTGCTGACGAGCTGGGTCGCAGCAGGGACGAAGTCGCGAGTAACCAAAAGGTGGGTGTCTGCGGCGCACTCGGGCAAGTTAAGATGCTGAAAGCAACATGTGTGCTCTTATAGCCATCCATGTACTTGGAATGGAAACTAGGATTCGAGATGAGATTTGAGACTAATTCCTATGAATTGATACTGTCTTGTGTGTTACAGTAGCAGAAGTTTAAAATCCTCTCTAGGAGGGTGATTTAAAATGGTGCTCTGAGAACTACTGCATGTTCAGCCTGATGAGAACGGGGTATTGAGTGTGTGGTGGGAGACGCAATCTGATGTGGGCCGGAGATTAATTTGCTGAAGCCAGTTGTTAAACAGAAAAACACAGTGCAGCTGCTAGCATTTATTTCAGCATATGCAAGATTTTCATTGCACACTGTAGAGTTTGCTTGGGCTTGTTTTCCTTCCATGCATGCTTGTCCGTGACTACAAAACTGAGAGTGTGGACTCGAGAATAACCACCGTGTGGTGATGATCACAAAGTACTTGTCTATGAAAGCTTCGCCAGCAGGGCAACTGTTCAAGCACAGAAATAAAAAAAAATGGCATTTAGCTCACCTGTTTGCTGAATTTAAACTTCTGTCGCGCGCGCGTGTGTGTCATTGTTGATTTTGGTGTTTTCATCATTTCACAATTTCCTTTCTAAAGCATATATAAGTAATTTAAGTTATGTACTTTTTAGAATCTGTAGAAAGAAAGCCCACACTTTTTCAGCAGTTCATGTGATATTACTACTTTGTACAGCATCTTTTATGGCTTTTCAGAATACATTGTGGTATTGATTGTGGCGTGAAAGCATTTCCTTTATAACCCGTAAGGTCCTTTTTCGGATTAAACAGCGCGAGAATGAACTGGGAGTTTAATCTTGGGGAGCGCAGTTCGCCAGGCGGGCAGGTGTCACAAAACCTCGACGTGCCCCTACTTGCACTCGGAGGGGCTAAAAATAGCCCTGTGTGGAGATTGCATTCGAGATGCTTGTTTCCTCCTTTAAGTGGTGATGCTTTTCTGATACAGTTTGAAATCAGTGCTAGTGCTTTGCTGGCCTGTCACTATGGCAACCCCATCTGTTTCAGCAAAATTAGGTGAACGCTCTTGCCCATTTCTGTGACCTTGATGAGGGCTCACTGCTAGATTCAAACTGTCCTACGAACCTTTTTAAAGACGAGGTCATTGCAGCAGCTCAGTGTTTTTGTTGTGATTTCGAGGTATATTTTAGGAAGTGTTCCCGGATGCTTTTATTGGGGCTGAGCCGTAAGGAGCCATTTCATATGGGCAGGTATAGATTGTAAGCATGCAAGGCTTCAAAAAGTAACCGCATCCACTTGAGTGAGTAATTGGCGCGAGGGTTGTGGAATGAGCGCTTCCGTTTCGTGAAGTGCTTCTTGCTTCTGAATGAAGTCATCGGCCCTGCAGGGTAGAGGGTGGTCTGTTAGTGGCTTTGTTGGCTGCTACATTCATGCTGCTCAGAGTAGAGGTGTGCGTGGGAGCTAGGGAACAAAAGCTCTCAAGCAGGGGGTGTGCACTTACCTGCCAGGAGAGACACTTCTCTTTCCAGCTACTAGCGGAGCCGAGTGTCATCGACCATTGTAACGTGACGTGCCATGGGATATTGTTCAGTAGGTTTTCAGTTTTTCTGTTTTCCCACATTCTTGAGGTTGCACGGTATCGGGCACTTCTCATAAATCATAACTCTATTTGCGTTGCACTGATGGGAAGAAATGCGTTTGTGGTTAATAACTAACTGTTAGAAATGGGGTTTCTGGTTGGCTAGGGTATGCACCTCAGCTAGGCAGGACCTACCCACTCTAGTCAGGGCAAGGGAGTTACACGTCCAAGATAACCCCTGCTCACCCCCTTGGTAGCTTGGCACAAGCAGTCAGGCTTAACCCAGAGGCAATGTGTAAAACATTTGCACAACACACACAACACACGTGATGCACTATCCCCACCACAAAGGGAACACAACACCAGATTATATGAAAATATACTGTATTGTACACAACACAATTATTAGACCAAACATCATATATCAGTAGTACCCTGCTACTTTAACAGTTGTTAAAACGTTACACATTAGTTACTCTGCAAACTAGCAGTAGTCACGTATAACACACAGGTTACTCAGTATCCTGCAACATAAGCAGTAGTCAGGAAACACATTACTACACCAAAACACTTGTCATAAGAATATCATAAACACCCATAGTAGGAACATTATAAACCATATGGCAAGTCATAAAGCATATTAGTATGGTATGCCCATAATAGAAACATTTGCATACATATATAAAACATCATAAACAGGTAGGCAATATATGCATTAACAAAGTCTGTAGCAAGAACTTAGAATGTATATATTGTTCCTTTAGGGAGTACCTGTTCCTGTGATAAAGGCACCTCCAGTGCATAGAAGACAAAAGAAAATGGGGCCCCCAGCGCTCCTCCGCGCCAAACAGTGGCCTCTTGTATCCTTGAGGCAGAGGAGGGCAGTACGCACCTCCTCTGTACTATTGACGCCCCCTCCCACTCCCCAGGCCTCAGCCGGCCCTCACGAGGGGCCAAAGTCCTCCAAAAATGTTGTAGAGGGGAGGTGGTGCCACGCACCCCACCCAAGTGGTGACGGGCCCCTCCTGGGGCCTGCGATTGCTTGGGGTCCCCTCTCCGCTCACCCCCCCCCCCCCCCCCCCCCGGGCCTGCACTGGCCCACCGAGTCAGGGGAGTGAGGGGGGACCACAAAACTGACACTAGCCAACAAGGGGTCTGCGGCGTGGGTGAGGCTGCCGCTCCGCCCGCAGATCAAACAGGAGCCCTCCGGGACTCGGCAGGCAAAGGAGAGGCGTCCTCCTCTCCTTACGTGCCTTTTGTGACATTCCTAGCCCGACTCCGGGCCTTCCGGTGCCCCGGGGGTGCTCTATAGAGCAGACCTCGCCCCGGGGGCACCAATAGGAGCACACTTGCTCCGTTCCTCTAAAGAAAGATTTTCTTCGCGCCCCGGGGGCACCGTGAAGCACGCTTCACTCGCACTTGAGTGGAACAGCCTCCCCGCGCTGCAGCGGTGATCTTTGCCACCACGACACGCTTTCAAAAGTGCTTGAGCACTAAATTATGCCCGGGTCGCGGCGGTGTATTCCAGGCACCAAGACAGCTGGAGAGCGCTTTCCCAAAGCGCTGGGCGAAGAGCAGAGGGAGCACTCCTCATATAAAAAAAAAAAAATGAATGCAGGGGTCACGGGCCACAGCACCCTGCCCCTGGGGGACAATGTTACGGAGAAAGGCCCACATGTGGAGGGGCCCAGCAACAGGTCGGCACAAAGAAGATGCAGCAGGTGACAAGTCCTTCACAGTGACCCAGCAGGTCACAGGTCAGCAGAGGAGCAGTCCATGGTGGTCCCTGGTGAGTCCTTCCAGCCTTCTGTGTCCAGTTCCAAGATGATTCCAAGAGTCTCCAAATTGTGGGGAAAATTCCCCTGTACTTATACTCAGTCCTTACGGTGTTTTACAATGGTAGGGCGAAGAGGTTACAACTGGTTCTGGGAGTGCCCCCTCTGTCCTCTAGCACAGGCTCTAAACATCAGTGGGGGGTAAACAACCCTATTGTGTGAGGCCAGGCCACAGCCTTTACAAATGTAGGTGTGCCCCACCTCTCCCTTCTCTCAGCCCAGGCAGACTATTCAGTATGCAGATGCACCTCTGTGACACCTCCACCCTCCCTGTGTACAGGCTGTCTGAAAATTGTGTACAGGCTGTCTGAAAAGTATGCACAAAGCCCCAACTGTCATTCTGCCCAGACGTGGAATGGAGTCAAGCTGCAAAACACCAGAAAAATAAGTACAGAGAAATGTACATTTTCTAGAAGTGGCATTTCTGTAATAGTAATACAAAATACACCTACACCAGTAAGCAGTATTTATTATCACCATCACAACCATACCAAACACGCCTATGCTACCCCTCATAAATCAGAAAATACCCCTTACACATAAGGCAGGGCATTTCTAATGCAATCCTATAAGAAGGCAGCACTTAGAGCAGTGAGACACCAAGTTTAGGCTGTTTGTCACTACCAGGACAGGCAACACAACCTGGCACATGTCCTGCCTTCTACATACATGGCACCCTGCCCATAGGGCTAGCTAGGGCGTACCTTAGGGGTGACTTACATGTAGTAAAAGGGGAGTTCTGGGCCTGGCATGTACATTTAGATGCCAGGTCCCTGTGGTAGAAAACTGCGCACACAGGCCCTGCGCTAGCAGGCCTGAGACAGGTTTGAAAGTCTACTTTAGTGGGTGGTGCAAGCAGCTCTGCAAGCCCACCAGTAGTATTTAATTTACAGGCCCTGGCTATAGAGATACCACTGTACAAGGGACTTACAGGTAAATTAAATATGCCAATTAGGTATAAGCTAATCATACCAACTTTAGATGGGAGAGCACCTGCACTTTAGCACTGGTCAGCAGTGATAAAGTGCTCAGAGTCCTAGAGCCAACAGCGACAGGTCAGAAAAAATAGGCGGAAGGAGGCAAAAAGACTGGGGATGACCCTGCATAAGGAAAAAAGTCCAACACCAACGAAGTGCAGTGTTTCTTTGACTGACAGTCTCATTTAACGCAGCACCGACTTAGGTGACAAACAGTTTTTTCTCTCATAAAATGGCAAATTTTGGGAGCCAAAACTTACACAATGGATTTGCCGTCATATTCTGTACAAAAATGTAGATGCAGTTGTACAACGTTACACTCAAATTACATTAATTATTTTTAAGAAGACTATATGAACCATAAACCATACTCAAGCAAAGCATTTCTAATGGCCCATAGGAGATACCCTTTAAAAAAAATAGACACATGACATACTTAACCACAAGAATCCAAAGAAACTGAAAACATGAAATAAGGAAACCGCAGGATGAAATGATATTTTTTCCCACACATCAAGCATTTGCAAAACAAAACAAAAAAACGATTCCTATGAATGTTCTTATCAGTTACGTGACGGGGAAGCAAATCCCACCAATGAGTGAAACTGGAAAACTGTTGCTCAACAGGTCTCGATACTCTTCAGTGGTGATTTATAAAAGTACATCATCTTCCCTGTACATTAGCAACATTGTATTGTTTTTCTTTGGTGTTGTATTCCGTTCTCAAGACATTCGCTTGAGCCCCCAAACGGTGAGCTGCTGAAGACTTCGACACGCAGTTCTTTAGATTGTGCACATGCAAAATGTTACTATTTGGATTTCGGCTGCTCATAGCATCACCTCTACCGATTCACGTATGCAGACTTGAAAATGCTGGGGAAAAATGTGTGATTGTCCCTCTGTGAGACACTGACTGCAGTTAATTCTATGAATAATTCTGGTTTTGAAATGACACACTTCTCCTGTTTTGGGAAACCAGACCTCCAATTGAAGCTTTGTAGAAAGGCGTGGGGAAGCCCAGCCATTGTAATTGGCTGCAGAGCAACCAATTAGAACTCCTTAATCGCTGGGGCCAATTCTGATGTAAAGACATGGGAGATAAGCTACTCCAGCCAAACAGTGGGCTGAATGATGTGGCAAAGGGACAGCCCACTTGCATGCTCACCTGAAAATGAGGATGCATGTCATGCATAATTGGAATAAGCAATTGGTCTCTTCATTCCCATAGTTATTGACATTGTTAATGTCTTTTAGCCATGTTTAGCCAAAGTCCCTTTAACAATTAGTCTGTGGGCTATGTTTCAAGCTGCCTAAAAACTGGGAGGATATGAAACAGTAAGTGCTTAAGTGACTTAAAAAATTATTGTGCAGATAGATAAAAGATAGCTAGGTAAAAGATAGATAAAAATAGATAAAAGATAGATAAAGAAAGATAAAAGACAGAGAGATAAAAAATAGATAGATCAAAGATAGATAAAAGTGTTTGCATTCTGGAGGAAGTCTGGAGTTTATGGCACCATCAAAAACCGCGTCTGACATTTGATCTCGGTCTTTGAATGCTCTGCAAATGTTTGATATCGGTTTTGAGTACTGCACCTATGTCAGCCTTTTAAAGGAATGTAGCTCCTTCACCCTAAGTGTTGTAGTGACGCCACTCCATTGAAGAAAGGAGAGCACAAAAGGCAAGCCAGACTCACCTTTCTCAGCACCTGCAGGAAGTGAAGGTAAAATAGTTCTACAAGAAAGAGGTGTAGGGGACGTGGCTTGGCCAACTAACATGGTGGTCGCATTTTTTGAGCAAGAGGGCAGTGGCGCAGTCATGAATTCACACATCCATCGGTCCCGCACCGCTTCAGTGAGCTATACGGGCTGCTTGGCCACAGCCACTGCCTCCTGCGTGGTGGGGGAATTGAAAGAGGCTGGCAGCTCCTGCGAGGTGGGCCAGCGGAGTCTCCGGGGGCACAGGTCGGGAGGAGGGGGTTCAAATCTTGAACCAGCTGGGCCTAAAACTGGTTACTTAAGGCGGGGCCTTGGGAGAGACTGAGCGGCCCTAAAGTGGATATGGCGCCTGTGAGGAGTTGGAGAGGTGAGACGTGGCGCTTGACAAACAGCGCTTCCTGGTGAGTATCTTGGAGCTCCACCGTGACAGTGGATCGGCAGAGGGGTGGGGGGCCATACTACGGTTGTGACTGAGGGGGTGAGGAAGGAGACAGTACCCCGCCCCCCTCCCTCGCCATCAAAGACAGAGGATACTGCACCCAGAGACAACCCTGGTTGCCTGTTGAGAGCGCCCCTATGGACTGCGGACATACAGAGAGGGCAGGCGGCCCAGCCTGGCCCGACAGTGGAGGGAAACCTGTGAATGGGTGGGCTGCGGTGGCCTTGCCTGGGTGCTCTGGATCTCAGGGACCGAGGCCTGCCTTGGTGACAATCGGCTCTCACCTTGATCCAAAACAAAGACCGCCTCTGCGGGAGTGGAGGAGCATGCGGCCCCGTGAGATGTTGAACCAGGCTCTGCAGACATCTGGGCCTCCAGTCCCCGGAGGTTCCCCCTGGATCGCGCCGACATTTTGCCTGACCTGGGGAGCCCCGTAGCCCCCTGACGGCGGTGGCCCGAGGCTGGAACGGTGCACCCACACTACCTGACTGGGGCTTACGGTGTGGGGAGCTGCGTGGAGGACCAGATCTTACTTCGCCTGCTCAATGGACAGCTCACCTCAGGGGGACAACTCTGCTTTGCCGGGTCCGGGTGCGCTGCCAGAAATGGTGGCGATTGATCTTAGACCCAGACTGCTGCCGGGTCGGTACGACTTCCACGGCCTTCCCGTGGGTGCTGCCCTGGTGACTGGCGTTCGGAGGGTCGCTTCCTTCTGGCTTTGCAGATATGGCGAGAGATAAACAGTCAGCGGCTACCTCACAACAAAGAATGGACAAATACACCAAACAGCAGACCCCCACTGGTGGATCTGCGGCGGGTGGGGGAACTTGTGGGCTGAGACGGATGGAGACCCACAGACCATGCCAATCCTCAGTGCCATTCAGGACCTCAAGGTTGCCCTAGAAGGCAATATGGGGAAACTCAAGGTGTATATTGCCTTGATCAGACAAGACTTAAGCAACACCATGCAAAAGATAACCGAGGTGGAGGGCAGAATGTCGGAGGCTGATTTCACGATCAAATCGCACGGGGGGAAAAATGGCCGCCCTGCAACGATTGGTGCACCAGCTTGAGGTCCGCACGAAGGATGCGGAAGGGAGATCCTGCAGAACCAATCTCCGAGTGGTTGGCATTCCGGAGGGGGCAGAGGGCGCCACGCCACCGAAATTCATATGGGACTGGTTGAACAGCAGGTCCCTAAGAACAAAGTTTCGGGCTGCTTCATTGTGGAATGGGCATACAGGGCATTGATGGCTAGGGTGCTAATTGGTGCTCCCCCTCACCCCCAGGCCGTTCATTGTGCGCGTCCTTACCTGTGCCAACAGACACAGTCCTCAGGGTGGCCTGTAGAATCGGCAAGGTGACCTTCCAATCCTTCCCAGTGATGATCTTTCCTGACTACACCTTGAAGGTGCAATAACAGCACTGGTCCTTCCTAGAGGCTAAACATAAACTGAAAGCAATGGGCCTTCACTACCTGCTCCTGTTCCTGGCCCGCCTGAAAGCAATTTATCAGGGTAAGAGCCTTTTCTTCGATTCTCCCGAGGCAGGGTGCAAATGGATAGAGGAGAGACCCCCAAGGCACCTGACGACTGCTTCTTCTCCCGAAAGGGGAAGGGAATCCCGAAGGGACAGTGAAAGCCCGGTACGGGAATGGCCTTGTGCAAATGCTCAAGGAAAAGGGGACGGAAGACCGGGTTGTTCGGAACTGCACTCGTGGACTCCGACGACAACTAGTCTAATGGGTGAGACAAGCCTTCAGATGCTGGGGCTCTATCACAGGAGACACTGGCCACACCGTGATGCTCTTGAGGTAGAGGGCAGTTATTGATTGGGAGTAATTCACACGTTATACATGTTCAGTTTTGTGGCTCGTGAGCTTTATTTTATAGGCCAAGTCCCTCAATATTGAAGTTAGTTGGGATTAGTTCTTGTTGAAAGTGAAGGAGTTGGGTGTTGAGGGCGGCATGTATTACATGATAGCCCAGTTCCATCTCTGGTTCCTAGCCACACCACAACAGGTATTTGTAGTTCATGAAGTATTTGGGGGAGGAGTTGGGAGGGGGGGGTGTAGGGGATGTTAGGGCGGTTTGGGAACTTTTTTCAGGTGCAACAGTTGAGCACAGTTATAGGCAGGACACACAAGATCCTTAGGCATGGTAAAGATACACGCTTGAGCCATGACTGTCCCTGACTCTCAGCTGAGTATTGTGCAGGGATGCGGAGCCCCAGGCTTATTGTCCATATTATCTTGCAACGTAAATGGGATGCTGGATGAAATCAAACGTGGGGCAGTACTCCGGGCTGCAATGAGGACCAACACAGACATAGTGTTACTCCAGGAAACCCACTTACTGCACAACAAGTGCCCCTTCCTGGGCTGTAGTGGCTATGCACAAGTGTACTACTCGTGGTTCCTGAGGCCGGCGATTTTGGTAAGGAGACATACCCCCTTGGTGGTCTCCAAAATATGGCATGATAGACTGGGCCATTATGTCGCTGTAACTGGTACACTCCATGGGAGCCCCATTTCTCTAATCAGCATACATGCTTCGCCACTGTTAACCCTGGAGTTCCTTGTCAAGCTGGGGGACCTCATGCCGAAATTGCCTGATGGACCATGGTTAATAGCTGGGACGCTTTAATGGGGTGTGCGATGCAGACCTTAACTGCTCTTTGGTGTCCATGGGGTTGGATTGGGGATTTACCCCCGTGCCACCTTCTTGCATAATTGGAACCTGATGAATGTGTGGAGAGCACACCATCCAGGGGATAGAACACACACCTTTTACTCAGGGGAACATTGTTCTTTCTCCCTCTTGGACTACTTCGTTATTCAAGACCAAGAGGGGCACAGGGTCGCTGATGCCCGATTGTTAGGTCGGGGGCTGTCCGGTCACTCACCAGTGGTGGTGGAGTTGACTTTGGGTCAGTGTGGTACTGAGATGCAATGGTGTTTAGACTGGCTGTGTACCCCAAGAGATGGGGGAGCTCCAGTAGCGTTTTTGGTGACAGACGGTTGATCTCAGACGACAGGGAGCCGGCCCATTGTGAATACCTTCACAGCCTATTACCAGCAGTTATATAAGCCCCCGCGGCATCCTCCTTCAGTTTGTATGTGACATGCCGAGGCCTTGTCTGACACTTGAGGACTGAGAAGCACTAGAGGCCGACATTTCCTGTGATGAGTTGAGAGCAGCCCTTGCTCAGCTTCAAGCCGGTAAAGCCCCAGATCCCAATGGTTTCTCAGCTGAGTTCTGGCACCTGGTTTGACTGCAGACCAGCCTGCTACTACTGAAGACATTCCGGGAGGCCATGGAACGGGGGAAGCTACCCCTGACCGATGGACGGCAGAGATTGTTATAATCCCGAAACCGGGCACAGGTGGTACACATTGCAGGGACCTTAGGCCCATCTCGCTTTTGAACTTGGTGAACGTGTGAGCGAAAATGCTGGCCGCCTGCTTGGCTACAGTAATTACTTATCTTGTCCTCCCCAACCAGTCGGGGTTTATGCCCCATCGGCCTACCTGGCATAATCTGCGGAGAGATCATAATGCCATTGCCTGGAGCAAGGCCTTGGGAGGCCAGAGAGCCCTGTTATCCATTGACTTCCAGAAGGCCTTTGACTGATTAGACTGGGCGTTTTTATTCGCCCTTCTTGCCTGGGTGAGATTCAGGCTCAAATTTCTGAGTTATGTATGCCTTTTGTATATCAACTTGGAGGCAAGGGTGCGAATTGGGGTCGTGACATCGGAGTGGTTTCCAGTGTAACGGGCAACTGATTGGTGCCCCCTATCGCCCCTGCTTTTTACGCTGGTGATCAAGCCCCTAGCCACCTGGGTACGGGTTGATGTGCTCTTCCGATGGATAAAGAGGGTATGCTGACGATGTTCTCTTATTTTTAGATGACTCCCAAAGAGAAAGGCGCTAGAGTGCTTCAGATTCTGGGAATCTTTGGATCGTACTTGGGCCTCCAGATCAGTGCCCAAAAATGTGCTCTATCCCCCATAGCACCTTGCTTGGTGGATATGCCTTGGACAGCAGGAACACCGATCCTCCCCCTATACTTCAAATACTCGGGGTATATGTTACTGACGATGCAACATGATCCTATGATCGGAACCTAGCTCCACAATTGGTTGCCCTGCGGAGAGACGTCAAGTTCTGGTCCAGTTTTCCCCTCTCTCTTCTGGGTTGCTCGGCCATATTTAAAATGATGGCCTTGCCGCGCTTACTCTACCAACTGCAAAACCACCCATTCCTGATTGCAAAAAGCTTTCTTCAACAAGGTGAATGGACTACTTAGACAGTTTAACCGCATTCCCTTAGCGAAATATTATCGACCGACATTCGAGAGGGGCTTGCCATGCAGGATATGAACCTTTGTTACCAAATGGCACAGTTGATGGTCGTGAATGAATGGTAGTTGGGAGCTTTATGGACCTGGTAGATGTGGCAAAGGGCTGCCTGATCGGCAGCCGTGACCTCCCTCACCTATTGTACAGAGGGATGGTATTGAGGACTCAATTTGCTATCAGTTTGTGTTAGGTCACGGACTACAAACATGCAGATAATAAGGCAGAGCCAGCTAGTGGTTTGAAACTGGGATAGAGCAGGTGCAAGGGGAGGGTACTACCGAGAACAGGATATGAAACAAGATTTCAATAAAAAGTGAATAATATGACACCAGGAACGGCTGCAAAATGAAGATGGGGCACCAAGAACATGCAGTGCTGTAAGCCTGGCCAAAACCAGGTGAAATACTAACAACGCATACAGAAACATCTTATGAGATGGGTCTGGTGGCTTAGTGGACTAATACTTCCACTGTAGGGCCCTGTGTTGGACCTCATAGACACAGGTTCAAATCCCGGCAGGTCCACCCAGCCTTTCATCCTTCTGAGGTCGATAAAATGAGTACCATTGAGTTTAGTAACAATAAATACGTTATTCAGCGCCAAGATACCCTTCTAGGTGAACGTGCGCTTTACAAATACACGTTATGGAGAATATTGTGTCTATTGAGGAAGTTAGACAAGTATTTTCTAATTCTGTGCACCTTAAGGCACGTATTGTTGGATTTTGGGTCACGGTTGCTATGTTTAGCTCCCTGGGAGATGGTGCATAACTTTCAGTATAAGAACTATTTTTTAGAATTTTATTGATTTTAAAAATGGTGACATTTCCTCTCTCACTCCATTGAATTGGTGCTTGACAGTAGAAAAGGGTAACTCTTAAACTTTCTACTTGGGTCTACTGAGTATGGGGATTCCAGACAAGCATGGGTGAGCATAGTTCTGGTTACCATCTGTGCATAATCGTTGCACCTCCATAATATCTTTCAGGCACTTTTAAACCTTCAGTCCCTTTTATTTGAACAACAAGCACCTTGTAATGGGGGTAAAACACATATATTCGTAACTTGCCTTGTTTTTCCCATACTGTTGAGATTATAGAGTTTTAGGAATTTTTAATTTTACCAAAAAACATCTGACCAGATATTCTGGAAAAATGTGGCTCACTGCCTGAAGATGGACTCTTTGAATGTGCAGATCCAGAAAATATAGCTTGTGAAATGTTTTTCTATGGTCACTGCGTTGTTATCTCAAAGAAAGGAGTGCTGGGACCTCAATAGATTCTTTCCAAAGGAGGCATTGTTTGGGCAAACGTAGGCATATCAAATATCCATGCACCCAAATATTCTGGCCCTGGTTTCTCGCTAACACTTCCCTTTTATAAAAAGGCCAGAGAAAACCATCAAATTTATGGACATTCAATGGGTTAATCTCCTTATCAGTCACTCAGTAGTAGAACTCACTACCATTATCAGTCACTCAGTAGTAACAAAATCAACTACCAGTTATTACACTCCTTAGGCTATACAAAATCAGATATGTTTTTAAAATTGTGTTATTGATCTATCCAAAAGAACAGTAGGAGTAAAGTTTTTTTATTTCCAGTGAGAAACTAAAATACCTATGCACATACATACTTGTCTGGCATCCCTACTCTTGCGATGGTTGGTTGTTTCCACATCAAACTGATGAATATCACCCTCTCAAGATATTGTGGCCATAATATCGGCTCCTGATATGTCAAGGTAATTGTAGATTTCTTCTGATTTCTCTTAGGTGTATGAACAAATAACATGCATAGGTGTGCACTAGTGTTCTGGCCTCAACCTCCACATAAACAGTACCCCTTCATAAAACACACCCGTCTGCGCCTGAACTGCATACCTTTCTGCCTCATATCCTGTGCCTGGTTGCCTCATCTCTCTCCACTGTGCTGCAGAACCCTTCATCAGTAACCTCAAATTGCTGCCAGATCTCATTTAGCAACATCATTGCCAGTTCCTAGCAAGCACACATTGGCAGTTCCCTGATAGCGCATTCATAATTATCATTTTCTAAGTGTAGCAGTTCATCCTTGTCTAATAACAAAACACTATTGCCAGCCATCAGCTGACATAAAATCTCTGGTATCAAATGGATGAGAGCAAGAGGGTCCTAGTGTGTTGCCCTGCCTCACCGAGTTCCATTTATGTACATTATCACGTGCGATGACTACTGTCAAGCTAATTGGAGAATTTCTTACTGGATCCTCTGAGAATCGGATTGATGAGCAGTAAGGTGTGAATAATGGGTCAGTGATCTCAGTGATCACTGCTCCTAACTCTTTCTGCTACCTCGCATTCTTCAGATGCTGTGGACAGGGAGAGGAGATAGAAAGAGCTTAGGATGGGGAAGCCCATATGTAGAAAGTTGGCTCTGTATATACCATCTCAAAGTGAGAGAGTCCAAGGGTTCCCCTTAGAGGTTGCTAGTGGCAAAATTAGATAATACTAATGCTCTATTTTGTGGTAGTGTGGTCGAACAGTAGGCTTATCAGAGGGTAATGTTAAGCATTTGTTGTACACACACAGACAATAAATGAGGAACACACACTCGAAGACTTAACTCCAGGCCAATAGTTTTTATATAGAAAAATATATTTTCTTAATTTATTTTAGAACCACAAGATTCAAGATTTGAAGTAAATACATAAAATGCAAGGTACTCCACACAGGTAAGCAAGGAACTTTGAATTAAAGCAGTAGTACACACAGTATAGGGTACAATGGCAAAAAGCTATTTTAAAATTGGACACAGTGCACAAATCAACAGTTCCTGGAGGAGGTAAGTATGGTTAGGTTTCTCAGGTAAGTAAATCACTTACACAGTCAGTCTCCTGGGCATAAGCAGCCCACCGTTGGGGGTTCAAGGCAACCCCAAAGTCACCGCACCAGCAACACCGGGCCGGTCAGGTGCAGAGGTCAAAGGAGGGCCCAAAACACATAGGCACCTATGGAGAACAGGGGTGCTCCGTTTCCGGTCTGCTGGCAGGTAAGTACCTACATCCTCAGGAAGCATACCAGGGGGTTTTGTAGAGCACTGGGGGGGACACAAACAGGCACACAAAACACACCCTCAGCGGCACAGGGGCGGCCGGGTGCAGTGTGCAAAGTTGGCATTGGTTTTGCTAAAGAAAGCAATGGAGGGACCCGGGGGTCACTTAGGCGATGCAGGCAGGCTACAGTGGAGCTTCTCGGGCCAGCCACCGACTGGGCTAGGCAGAGGGCCGCCTGATGGTCACTCCCGCACTGGAGTTTGGTTCCTCTCGGTCCTGGGGGCTGTGGGTGCAGTGCTGGGTCCAGGCGTCAGGTTCCTTGTTAACAGGCAGTCTCGGTCTGGGGGAGCCTCTGGATCCTCTCTGCAGGCATCGCTGTGGGGGTGAAAGGGGACCGTCTCAGGTTACTCACAAGGTCGCAGTCACCTGGGAGTCCTCTCTGCAGTGTAAGCTCTCTGGAGCTCAAGCTGGGGGCGTCGGGTGCAGTGTGTGTCTCGCGCTTCCGGTTGGAACAGTGAATTCTTTAAAAGTTGCTTCTTTGTTGGAAAGATGTTGCTGTTGGTGAACAGTGCCGCTGTTCTCAGGAGTTTCTTGGTCCTTCGGGTTCAGGGCAGTCCTCTGAGTCCCCAGAGGTCGCTGGTCCCTGTCGGATGCGTCGCTTTGCAGGTTCTTTGAATGTGGAGACAGGCCGATAGGGCTGGGGCCAAGTCAGTTCTCGTCTCCGTTGTCTCTGCAGGGCATTCAGGTCAGCAGTCCTTCTTTGTGTAGGTTGCAGGGATCTGATTTCCTGGGTTCTAGGTCGCCCCTTAATACTAAATTTAGGGGGGTGTTTAGGTCTGGGGGAAAGTAGCCAATGGCTACTGCCCTGGCGGGTGGCTACACCCTCTTTGTGCCTCCTCCCTGAGGGGAGGGGGCACATCCCTATTCCTATTGGGGGAATGGTCCAAACTCAAGATGGAGGATGTCTAAAGGCAGGGGTCACCTCAGCTCAGGCCACCTTAGGGGCTGTCCTGACTGGTGGGTGACTCCTCCTTGTTTTTCCCATTATCCTCTCCAGCCTTGCTGCCAAAAATGGGGGCAGTGGCCGGAGGGGTGGGCATCTCCACTAGCTGGGATGCCCTTGGATGCTGTAATAAAAGGCATGAGCCTTTGAGGCTCACCGCCAGGTGATACAGTTTCTGCAGGGGGGAGGTGAGAAGCATCTCTACCCAGTACAGGCTTTGTTCCTGGCCACAGAGTGACAAATGCACTCTCCCCTTGTGGCCAGAAACTCGCCTAGTTGTGGCAGGCTAGCAGAAACTGGTCAGCCTAGCACTAAGAGTCGGACTGGTATTCAGGGGGCATCTCTAAGATACCCTCTGTTTGCATTTTGCAATAAATCCCACACTGGCATCAGTGTGCATTTATTGTGCTGAGAAGTTTGATACCAGACTTCCCAGAATTCAGTGTAGCCATTATGGAACTGTGGAGTTCGTGTTTGACAAACTCCCAGACCATATACTCTTTATGGCTGCCCTACACTTACAATGTCTAAGGTTTTGCTTAGACACTGTAGGGGCATAGTGCTCATGCAACTATGCCCTCACCTGTGGTATAGTGCACCCTGCTTAGGGCTGTGAGGCCTGCTAGAGGGGTGACTTAACTATGCCACAGGCAGTGTGAGGTGGGCATGGCACTCTGAGGGGAGTGCTATGTCGACTTCGTCATTTTCTCCTCACCAGCACTCACAAGCTGCGAGGCAGTGTGCATGTGCTGAATGAGGGGTCCCCAGGGTGGCATAAGACATGCTGCAGCCCTTAGAGACCTTCTGTGCCAATTGTGGGAACAAAGGTACAGTTTAGGGAAAGAACACTGGTGCTGGGGCCTTTGTTAGCAGGGTCCCAGCACACTTTCAATCATAACTGGCATCAACAAAAGGCAAAAAGTCAGGGGATAACCATGCCAAGGAAGACATTTCCTTACACCATATTTTACCTCAACCCTTGTAAGAACTGGGAGGTGGGGGCAAGAAGATAAAATGTGTGGTGTAGTGCCATTAATTGAACCTCCTGGTCCTGTTACCATGCCCTCTGGGAATATAGGTGTGGTGGAAAGACTCTGGAAAGAAAGGTATAAAGTAGCCCCTTCCCTGCCTACTACCTCCCTGTAATTATCTTGGAGGGTCTGTTAAGAGATGAGGAACCCCCCTCCTATTGCCTTGCTACAGGCAACTGTGTGCACATTTCGCAATGCACTAATCAAACTGTTTTACTTTAACTATGATGGTTGGATTGAATTAGAGAAAAGAAATGCATGCTTCTGCCTCCATATCCTTTCTGCAGGTGTAAACACTGCAGTCTCAGACCGAGGTAGGTTATGTAACAGAGAAATAAAACATGCATTGTCACACTCCGTTTGGGGGGCCCTGGGGCAAGCAAGGACTAGAGGGCCTCAGCCGTGAGGGTGAGTTGTTTGCATTTGATACCACGAGCCTGTCCTGTTAGGCTCTGCAAACTGTACCAAGTATAAACCCTTCAGCAGTTGACACTCAGTGGTGGCAATGGTGAACAGTCACAGGCTTCCCTGGGAGCTAGTGTGGGTGTGTGAAAACTTCGCACTTACCGGTCCCCTAGCAACTCAATAACCCAGTGTTCAATCCAGTGGCTTACTTTGACAAAATCAGGGGCATCCCTGAGCATCCCCAATAGAAATAGGTATTTATCTAGGTAAATGTGATGCGCCGTCATGTTGGTTATCTATTAAGTATGGATCCTCAGACAACCTCATGCTAGGTGAAAGAAGTCGGCGGCCAGGGCCGACATTTTAGACTTGACACATTTTCTGTAACATCGCACTTCATCAGACTACAAGGTGTGTGGTAAATCCTTTGCAAAAACTTGAAGTTAATTATGACAGTCTGCTCGTAAATGACAGCTTTAAAGTCTGCAAGTGACAAAATGACCATTCTGCTTCAGAAAGAGGGTGTCCTGCACTTGATTCCACCTGTGACACGTGACTGACATAACCAGTGCCTCTCCCTGCATGAAATTATATAAGCATGTGACTAACCTATGTGGGATGTGGTGATGAGGAGTAGTGAGTGGTTATTAAAGTGATGGGATTCAAGAAGGAAGGTATTGAATGCAGCTCTACTGGCCTTGGGGAGTCTATAGAGGGGCATGGGCTGCATAGTCACCCTCAGTCGCCAGGTGTAGTGCAAATGTAGGTGAATAGAACCTGTAATTTTGTTTATTAGACTAGGACACAGAGGTAATGCAGCTCCAGATCTGGTGTAGTAAAACCCATGTTGCTCATATAGTAAAGTGAGAATTTCCCACTGTAGCCTGGAATGCTTGCCAGCCCATGTCAGCTTGATCAGCAAAGACTGCATGGTCTTGAAGAATTGTTAGGTAAGTATAAGTGGTGTATTGCTGAATAAATATAAAACTTGGGGAGGATATTAGTTTTTAACAGTGCTATTCCACCTTTGATAGCGAGTACCAATGCAATCCATCTTTTAATTTGCTTTTTAGTGCATCAGTTGCTGTGTGATAGTTCTCACATATAACAGTTTCTGGGTCCTCACCAACCCGCATCCCCATGTATTTCACTGAGCGATCACAACATTTATGTGGATACTCGAGCAGACATTCCTTGGTAGACGAGGGAGTGGGGGGGAACACTAGAGACGTATTTCAATTTGTTTGTAGGCCCGAGAGGAACTCAGATTTTTTGCATGCTCTGATAAAAGGGTAAATGTTGTTTCTGGATTTCTAGACATATGCAACCATATCATCCGCATATAGAGCCACAATTAGTTCACAACTAATGGCTTTCACGGTGGAGTCCGAGTAGTGATGACACAATCTACATGCCAGAGGGAGGTTTGTGTTCAATGATAACTGGCATTGAAGGATCTGACCCGATTTCCTTTTTATGTTTTGCCCTGGAGATCTTTAGCTCCAATTTCTTCATGTGTGCCCAAAGCATCCTGTGTTGTTTTGCTATATATGCTTCCCTGTGCCGAAATTATTTGGAAATATTCAGAGCATCATTTTGTGCGACAATGCACACATTTTGTTCTAAAGCTCTACATAGAGGTCTGAGTCGTCAACATTTGGACCATATCTATTCACTAGTGTTAAGTGTTGCCTGTACACACTGTGCCCTGCACCACCACAAAGCAACCTTGCTGATCTGAAGTTGCATGTATAGGCTGGCAGGGGACACCCTTTTTAGTTAGGATGATCAATCTTCCATAATAAGGTGAAAAAGAGGATGAATTGGTAACATAGGCCTGGTGCTTAGCAACTGATATTGCAGTAGTCTTAGTGAGCTGGGTCTCCTGCAAGAATTCTTCTTCAGCATTATGTCGATCAAGGTATGCCAGCACCTGGCAACTTTTGTGGGGATTATTTAAGCGCATGATATTCCAGGTGAGGAAGTTAGCAGATCTGGTGCACATGTTTGCTGAAGGGTTTAGATGGTACTTAAGACATCATGGACAGCGATCACAAATCCATGAAGCCACCACATCGACAAACCCAGTTATGCCAATGCAGAGTCCCACCGCCACAGTACAACTATTTTGCTTAAATCTGATACCAACACACAGAGTCAAAGATGCCGCAGCACATAAGCAGTGAAAGCAAAATGGGTATTTTCCTGTGGGAGCACTGTGTGAGCTGGAGTAAATCCTCAGTTTGATAACAGGCCAGGATGTATGCAGCATCACACAATGACAAATTGCTTTATGCACTCGTTGTTAGCTACCAAGTACATGTACTGCAAAGGCGATGGCAAACCGGGTCCCTTGGTTAACCAGCATCACAATAGTGAAACTGATGCACTCAGAAGTAGCCTTAAAGATACACAGGTGCATGTAGAATTAGGCAAGGCAAACAAGCAAAAGAACAGCAAGAAAGACTTCAAAATACTCATGACATGGCTCAGTTATCACTCATTGTCACTTAAGTTGGCAACATTGGATGTAGCGGTGCAAGTGCGTGGTCGCTGGGATTTTAGTCTCCCCTCTCTCTTCAGGAAAGCGGGAGCTTGCTGTGGGTTAGTAAATAAGTATTGCTTGCCCTGAATTGATAATTTGAGCCTGGCTGAGCAGAGCATTGTGTATTCAATACCACCCTGCTGTAGTTTGCGTCTGGCTTTCTGCACGGCCAGGTGAAGTCCCAGAGGAATCCATTGTAGTTCAAGTCTTTTTTTTCTCTGCCCAGGAAAAAGACAGTGTCCATATCCATGAAGTTGTGGAGATGGGTGATGATAGGATGTGCATTCAGGGGAAGTCTGGGTGCAGGGGAGAGGTGGGTGCCCTCCACTGTAAACAAGCAAGAGAATTTGTCTGCTTTAAACACAGCTGTGGGTATGGCCTTGACAACGTCTTCCATTTGCCCATATTTGTGGATGCGAGGATAAGCCATAGCCTAGCTTCTAGGTTTTCATTCTTTTGATGATGGATAGGACATTTTCCATGTTGAAGAGTTTCTCATTCTTTCCTTGTACAAGCAGACATCCACATCAAAGCTACTTTTTTCAGTCATTGACAAGCGTTGTTCTTGTTTATACATTGTAGAAGATCTGAGTTACATTCGAGATGTGAGGGAGTCAGTTTTATTGTCAATGGATAATAGTCTCTGCTGCATCACGTTTAGTGGAAATCTTACATCTTGGATTTTTTTCTTGTGTTTGGGGGCATTATGCACCCTGTCCAGCCACTTGGGGTTCAGCGTTTGTCATTTCCTGTGTGTGTCTGGATGTCAAAGTCAGGCAGGACTGTATATTATTTGTTTTGTTCAATACCACACATCATCGAGGGGAACCCAGTGGCCCACTGTCAGTGGGCTCAAGCAGCCTACACCGGGCTGCCCTAGGAACACAGCCAAGCTATACAAAAAGATATGAACAATCTGACAGTTCTGTAGTGGGCAACCTCGAGGAGACTATGTACAATCTGACGCAGCATGAACAGAATCCAGTTGAACACTCAGGGAACCATGCAGCACCTTTGCCACAGTGGCGGTGTAGATCCCGCCCCAACTATGTGTTTGCAACCTTTGAGTGGCACATTTAGATCCACAGGTGCAATTCTGAGCACCCACCATACACCCAATGTTCCTCTGTGCCACAGTGTTACAGGTGTGGAGGCCCATCTGTGTGCTCTATGCTGGTTGTATTTGAGTGATTTCAAATGTAACTTGGTCCACTCATGAAAACAGTTTACATTTAGTTCATTGTGTGTTACATTCCTGTTATAATGTGGTGGTTTGGGCAGCCATGTACACGGGAAGGAGACTCAGTCTACTGCTTGCACAAACCCACACCAGGGGTGTCCCCTCACATTACGAAAATTGCCCCGGTATCAGTGATGCTTGTGAACCATGCGGCCTCCCTTCATCCACAGGTCCTATGGCCACATAGTATCTCCAGCCGTCTGACCCAGGCCAGGCTCTTTCTGTCTAGTCAGGTCCAGAAGTGTGAACCGAGGCTACGCTTTCAACTTTGTCACTGTGCACAGCCCTAGAGCCAGGTCATACCCCGGATGGACAGGATTCACAGACGGCCAGGCCCCAGTCGTCCAATCTGAGGTCCTGGCCCATGCAAAGTTTGATAATTAGCACAGACCTGGTGAGTCAGTATCTTGCCTCCTCTCTCCCTGCAAGAGCTGGTTGTTCGTATGCTGCTGGAGGTATGACATTACCGTTTTGGGCCTCTTAACCTCTGGAGCTGCTTCAGAATGCGGCCATTACAGATTTTGATATTCTGGGCCCTCTGAGTTTGTCGTTTTTCAATGTATCATAAAAATTCTTAATTCCCAGACTGATCCAGATAGACCAATTGATGACTGTATTGCATGCATGCAATATTTAATTTTATTTATTTACAGTACTTATATAGTGTAGAACTCACCATATGGGCAGTGGACCACTTCATGTGAATCAAGTAATCAATCAGTATAGACAATGTAAATTTAGTAAAAGCAAATGGTATATTGTCCTGTTGGTCTTTCAGATAGGATCTCAATAGATGCTTTTCATGTTTTTCTGAAGGAAAACCAGTTTTGATTAAGTTTGAGGACCCTCAGGTATGTGATTCCAAAGCCTTGGGCCATGACAGAAGATGGTTTGGATTAACATTTTCATTCTATTATTATTAGTGTTTAACTTTTTATAGTTTCTAGGCTTGGGTTTTAGATTAGATTAGTTTAGATTTGCTTCTAACATTTCTTTTCCTTCATGTGACACAGATGTATTTTCAAATAATTTGGAAGGCCTAGATGTAAGGTTTTATCTGTAATTTAGGCCATTTCGAAGAGGGTTCTGACTTCAGGGGGAAAACACTTGATGTCTCTCATAATAGAGTAGTTGTGATCTGAAACTTTTGTAGTGCTGGCAAGGTGGGCTTCAGTGTGATTTTGAAAGGGGCTGAATCCATTTTAGAAATGGCAGGTAATATTTTGTTACTGCAGTGATTTGTGAGAGTAAGGGTTTAAAAAGTAGTTGGGATATTTAAGGTAGGAATGGATGGTGTGAGGTTTCTAAGAAGGTGTATTTGGAGTCAGTCAACCTTAGTAAGGTTAGAGATGTGTGGCACCATACCCATATTATATTCCACAGTAATGTTTAAGGATTTGGCAAAAGGGGACCAGTGTGGAATGCCAGCTTATAAATATTTGCTAGCTATTTTTGGACTGAAGGTGGGGAAGCTCTGGAGTATAGGATAAAGAATTAAACATGTTGGATTTAGTTTTAGAAAACATGAGTCCATGATACTCGTACAAATGTCCAGGAAGAGGTTAAGATTGTTCTGAGGATCTGATTATTTTTAAGATAAAGTTGATATTGTTGGCTTTCTGGTGATGCTATTGTCTTGTAGCATTAGGCCGGGTCCATGTAGAGGCTGAACAGTAACACATACTGTGCTGCGGTTTAGAGGCATGGCAGAGATCTGAAAGAATGTATTTTAGAAAAGTGTTATCTTTATGTAATGAAGGATCAGAACCTTTTAATTAATCTTGCTACATCTCCATTCTGTGAGAAAAGTGTTTGGGTAAATGCTTTGGGTCAGTGGTATTGAACACCGGTGATATATCTCCTAACTTTAGTAGGCAAACTTCCTCTTTTCCAGTTTGACTATGGTGTTCTGAATTATTTGAAGAGTTTCAAATCAACACCATGCTCCTTAGTGCTGCATCTGTCTTTTGCACTATTTGAAATTAAATTGCTGTGCCTGATCCTTCATGGTAAATACCAAGGTTTTGAACTTTACTATCATATATGATGTGTAGTATACCATCCATTTTTGTTGTTAATGGTATGTTTTAGTCCCCTGGTCTTCCTTTTTTTGTGTGACTTGCATTTTGATATTCAATTTCTTCAAGAGGTTAATAACTGGTCTGATGGAAATCTGTATGTTGTCATTATGCACAGTTTTTATGCCTGCTGCTAATGTTATATGAATTGTGGATATATACCGCCCCTTAAAAATAAAAAATAATAATGAAAAAGTACAAAAAATGTTTGTTTCTGTTCTGCATTTAGGATGGAATGCACTTTGAACAAAGCTGAGTGGGTTGTTGTTTGTAAAGAGACTTTGGAAGCCATTAGAGTTTACTTATTTATGTGTTGTCAGAAGTGTGATATGACCAGCCTTACAAAAGGAGGGGAAATACCTTCTGATGAGGAATTGATGCTTTTAAGGATTAGAGCAGCTATGTCATTAGTGGATTATAATATCAGGTTTGCCGAAATAGTCCTCTACGCCTGATGAGGGGTTTGTGAATGCCAATGTCTGCAGGAGGGGCTCAGTGTCTACTATGAATTATTTCTCTTTGTCATGTGAGGTGTGGAAGCTTTTTATAGACATTTTGTTCTTACTTTTCGTTGCAAACAATTACAAGTAACCAAGTGAAAACAATACAGCCATCTTCAACCAATTGACATGAGGCGCTGTTGATTTATCACAGATCGAAGTCCATTACAGAACGCATCAATTGCAAGTGTATCATCATCTCCTAGCACCCTGGATAGCAGTACCTGCACTGCAACAATCACTCATTCCACATCCTCTGAGGATTCATCCACGCCTTCTATCCCACCCTCCTATTTTGCTAACAATAGGGTTAAACTCTATTTTCCTGCCTTTACGCTTCTTAAAGGCACCTAACAGGCAGACTGTTTGGTCTTGTTCTGTGCTAGCACCACATATCATCATTAATTGTTGTAATACCATGTCCCAGAACCTACTGACCGGATCAGTATCATACTACATGTAGGAAAGTTGCATTCTGTTCCTGACAGCGATGACATCCACTCGTCCTAGCAGGATCTGTTCTATGTAATAACACAGAAGTTGTATATGTTTGAAGAAAATAATTGAAATGTAACAATTTAAAACATGCCATGCGCAGACATCCACTTAACTTGCAAGGTTATGGAAAGCCGAGAGATCTCAAAAGTGCTCATTCCCACAGAGATGCAATACATCTAATGAGATAGGGTACTCTGACTGTGTCTCTCCTGCCACTGTGTAACAATTGGGACAGGGCAGTGTTAGTTGCCTCGTCTTCCTGCGAGGCATGGAAGCTTGATGAGCGTTTTTCTTGTGTCCAATGTGCATTAATATGATCTATTCCAAAAAGAATTAGGCAATACTCACATTTTTTCTTTCTAGGAGTGTTTAGTGGGTTGAAGTAGTATTTGATTTGGCTCAATTCCTCGTTGATCTGTTTTTGTGTGTTTTTTAAATAGTTGTCTTTGTTGAGGAGAACTAGATTATGGTGCTTTTGTCTTTGATGTTTAAGTTTAGATATATTTAGGAGTGTTAAATGTTCACATTTCCTGGTTGCTATTTTACTGTTGGCAAGTTGTCATGTGTACCTAGGTGTTTGGGGTTTTCCCTTTTGCGTTTTTGGATTAAAGGTGCTATGTGATTGATGGCAGTTAAGGTGGCACAATTGTAATACTTTCTCAGATAAAGTGGATTGAGAACATTGAAAAATGTTGCTAGGACTTTGACTTTGAGGGAGTTGGTCAATCCAGATGTCTCTTAATGAGCTCTATGATTTTTCTGAGTTTAAATTGTTCTTTGTTGTGGAGTACCGGTGTAGTAGAGCAAAATGAAGCGAGCTTCTGATAAAGCCTGAGAAGGACAGTAAAGTGGATCCACATTTCTAGGACAGTAGTGGATACCCTTCTCTCTTATTTGTTCTCTTATGAAGGTCCCTTTTTGGCCTCTCTAAACACTAGTGACTTAAATTCTTCGGCTATGGTTGACTATGGTTTGTCCATCGACTTACCATTCAGAGGGTATTCTTTCTTTAAGACGGCCCTTTGTAAAGCGGTTGAGGTCCTTGAAAAACCTTTACCATTTGTAGAGATGTAGACTGACATTTGACAGGACTTCTTCTGCCCAGTTCCTTAACATGGGAACCCGTATTTAATTTCTAAGGTGGCCCTCTTATTGGGGTAATATGGCTAGCTAATCTACAATTTCCACCCTCTCATACTACACCTGACAGTCTGGTTCTTCTGGCTCCATGTTGCTGCTAAATTAATACAGGTTCCTTCTCCTCCTCTTCTTCCAGTGGCTAGTCGTAGTGGATCAAGACAGTAGGAAATATATTTTTCTCAGTGGGGAGAATGGCTCTTCTTTCATGCATGCATCCCATGCTCTTTGGGAGGTAGTGCTGATGATGGATCCCCTTCTTCCATATCATCTGAGAGAAACTTTGCAGAAGTGGTTCACAATGGATTTGAGTCTGCCAAATTAATACATTCTTTAAGCTGGTCTTGACACCGTGAACTTGGTAACAAGCATAGACACAAATAGGTGCTCTTCACATAGTCTCAGTCGGTGTGCTTAGGCAGACCTGGTGGATGTGGATTTTGTTTGTTCCTGCCTCTCATATGAATAGGCATTTGTGGCTTTAGATGGAATTGACTGCAATGCACAACTGGCCAACTCTTCAGGGTTTGGATTCTCATGTGTGACTTTCTCATCAGCCATAAAAGTGGTTCAAAGGCTATACTAGGATACAACCTTAAAGGTCATGTCAGCCTTCCCAGCCTTATTGACAGCAGTATATGCCTGTGGTTATGGGGATGCGGTGCCTTCAAGGGTTACTGAAGCAAACAAAAACTCTTCCTCCTCTTTCGTCTCCCCTGCCAGACCCTCTAAATGCATCACTGTGGAAAGGAAGTTTATTTATTCTTGAAGTGCTGACACTCCATCAGTACACACCAGTGAGGACTTTAGGTTGCTCCTGGGGATTTGTCCTCACTCTTCAGTACATTCATTCTATTTTCTTTATGTCAATTTTACAACCATGTCCTATTTATTGACATAGCTATAGACATTGTCTCTTTGCTCTTTGAGTGGGATGCAATAAACTGGATTACAATTCTTGAGAATTCCTTCCTCTCAGTAAAGATCAAAAGAGATAGTCCTGGCACAGGTTATTCTAACCCTGAAGTCTAGGGGCTGTCTACCTCGCCATGCAGAAGATGTGTTTCATTCGTTGGTCCTGCAGGCTCATTGATCAATTTTGTGTTCTGTGCTCACTTTCACCTATTTTCAACTTGCAGCTCCTCTATTTCTCATGGAATGAGTACATTGTGATCACTGAGTTACATTGATAATGTTTATTCATCCTCATGAATCGGGCATACAAGTATTTCTTTGTCTCAAGCCCTGGTTATTGGTGGTGGACTCGCCACAGATGAAATTGATTTCCCCATCTCGAAGTGTAGTTGTTTTCTGTGTATCTTTGTTTTTTTCTTCATCCACGTCAAACCTCTCCTTCAGCTTGCAGAGTGTGCTTATCTGTGGAAAGACTGTTGTCAAATGCATTCAAGTTTTCACCTTCTCCAGGAGGAGCTTTTTGGATGACCTTCTGCTGCTTTAGATAGGGTTGCCTACACACTGATTGTAAGACATTGACGGCTGTGATTCTTCCGACGGTTAGCTGACTGGAGGTGCACACTATCTTACTTGTGCATTTGTGTATCTTTCTCTTTTTTCATCTCACCCTATGTATTCCTTACGTTTGTGTATTGTAGTAGCTTTTCCCCCGAGAATGTTGGGTCTATAATTTACATGGTTTCTCCTATCATCTAGTTTCTAGTGTACAGAAGCAGCCTCACTAGAGCTAGGGCAAGTAATATTACTTACAATATAGTTACTGTTGTATCTTCCACTTCCATTCATGGTGGTCCTTTTTTGTTTAGGAGTGATAATTTCGCATAAGAACCTCCAGACATGAACTGTATCATGTACAGTATAGGAAGCTGGCCTTGTGTGTGGTAATCACTTACGTGTTATCACCTTATACCAGGTCCAGGTATCTCCTATTAGTAAAGTGTAGGCAGTGTCTAGGACACCAGGGCTCTCCAGAGGTAGCTGTGGAAGAGCAGCCAAGACTTATCAAGGAGATATGCATTACCACTACAGTCACACAGCACTATCACACCTAAAGAACCACACTGTGTTACAAAAATAAAGGTACTTTATTATGGTAACACAAACACTAAAATACTATTGGGCAGCCCTCCCCCCCCCAACTGGAGGTAAATAAACAGACTAATTATACACACATTAGCAATCAGTAAAGAGCATAAGCATTGGCAAAACTATTAGAAAACAGTGTAGGCCCTATGGGAGGGCCAAACCATATACAAAAAAATGGAATGCGAGATACAGTTCCCCACCCTAGGATGTGTAATTGGTAGAAGGGAGCTGGAGGAGCTAGGAACCCCCAGAGGTGAGTACCAGAGTGACCCCCAGCGACCAGGAGAGCAGAGGTAAGTACCTGGTTTTCCCGAAAACTAACAGGAGGACTTAAGAAAAGAATTGTGCAAGACCCACACCAGACTGGAAGAACCAAAAGGTGGATTCTGGCAGAAGGGGACGTGCAAAGGAAAGGAACCAAGTCCACTTTGTGATGGAGTGTCCGGTTGTGACAGGAGCCACTACCCACCCTTCTGTGGATGCAGGACCAGGTTGACGGTTGACGGGGGAAGAAGACCAACTGTGCACGACGGCTGACCCAAGCGACCTGAAAAACTTCCGCCTCATCTCTCTTCTACCTTTCCCAGCCAAGGTAATAGAAAAGACCGTCAACAAACAGCTGACCACCTTCCTGGAAGACAACAACCTGCTCGACCCTTCACAAACCGGATTCCGAACCAACCACAGCACGGAAACCGCCCTCATCTCAGTCACAGACGACATCAGAACCCTGATGGACAACGGTGAAACAGTCACCCTCATTCTCCTCGACCTCTCGGCTGCCTTTGACACCGTCTGTCACCGCACCCTAATCACCCGCCTACGCTCCACCGGGATCCAAGGCCAGGCCCTGGACTGGATCGCCTCCTTCCTCGCTAACCGCTCCCAAAGAGTTTACCTCCCTCCGTTTCGCTCAGAACCCACCAAGATCATCTGCGGCGTACCTCAAGGCTCATCGCTCAGCCCGACACTCTTCAATGTCTACATGAGCCCCCTCGCCGACATCGTACGCAAGCACGACATCATCATCACCTCCTACGCCGACGACACCCAACTTGTACTCTCCCTCACCAAGGACCCCGCCAGCGCCAAGACCAACCTACAAGAGGGTATGAAGGACGTCGCAGATTGGATGAGGCTCAGCCGCCTAAAGCTGAACTCTGAAAAAACGGAAGTCCTCATCCTCGGCAACACCCCGTCCGCCTGGGACGACTCCTGGTGGCCCACGGCCCTCGGCACCGCACCGACCCCCGCAGACCACGCCCGCAACCTCGGCTTCATCTTGGACCCTCTTCTCACCATGACCAAGCAAGTCAACGCCGTGTCCTCCGCCTGCTTCCTCACTCTCCGCATGCTCCGCAAGATCTTCCGCTGGATCCCCGCCGACACCAGAAAAACCGTGACCCACGCCCTTGTCACGAGTCGCCTGGACTACGGCAACACCCTCTACGCCGGGACCACCGCCAAACTCCAAAACCGCCTGCAACGCATCCAAAACGCCTCGGCCCGCCTCATCCTCGACGTACCCCGCAACAGCCACATCTCCGCACACCTGAGACACCTGCATTGGCTCCCAGTCAGCAAAAGGATCACCTTCCGTCTTCTCACCCACGCACACAAAGCCCTCCACAACAAGGGACCGGAATACCTCAACAGACGCCTCAGCTTCTACGTCCCCACCCGCCCCCTCCGCTCCGCTGGCCTCGCACTTGCTGCCGTCCCTCGCACCCGCCGCTCCACGGCGGGTGGGAGATCTTTCTCCTTCCTGGCGGCCAAGACCTGGAACTCCCTCCCCACCAGCCTCAGGACCACCCAGGACCACTCCGCTTTCCGGAGACTCCTAAAGACTTGGCTGTTCGAGCAGCGATAACCCCCCCTTTCCCCCCTAGCGCCTTGAGACCCGCACGGGTGAGTAGCGCGCTTTATAAATGTTAATGATTTGATTTGATTTGCAGCGCAGGACCTGAAGAGGAGTCCCTGTAGCGATGCAGATGGTGTCCCTCGTCAGCCGTCGGGTTGCAGTGGGTCAGTGGTGCCGGAGAGCCTTGGCAAATGCAAAAGAAGACGAATTGCAAGGCTGAAGAGGACCAGCAAGGCCCAGGGGACTCGACCCAAGGGGGGGAGTCCGTTGTGACCCTCTGTAGTCGGGAGAGTCACCAGAAGAGGAGGCAGCCCCCACAGGCCACCCACTGGCAGCAGGCATAGTAGTCGCAGTGAGGCCCACTCAGCACACCTGAAGAGGAGTCCTAAGTCGCTGGTGCAGCAGAGAGGAGACTGTGCCTGGCAGGAAGAAGTGCGGGGGGGCAGGGCTACACGGAGCCCTGATCCCTTGGAGCAGGAGCAAACAAGCCTTGGTAGCTGCAAGAGTTGTGGTGCACAGAGGCACTGTCCTGCAAGGGGAGGCAAGGGCTTACCGTCTCCCAAGTTGGACAGCTGGCAGAGAGGACCAAGGGGACCACTCCAGACTACCACCTGTGATGCAGGATCCACGTAGTTCCGGAGGAGAGCAGATCTACGCAGCCGGTCATCGTTGCAATTGGTGCCTGTAGATGCAGGGGAGTGACTTCTTAACTCTAAGGGAGATTCCTTCTTGGTACAGGCTGAAGTCTCGTCGACCTCAGAGGATGCACAGCCGGGGAAATGTTGCAGTTTCTGGAAGGGGCCGGGGAAACAATGTTGCAAAGCGGAGTTGTCGCTGAAGTGGCAGATTGTTGGTTCCTGAAGAGTCCAGTTGCGGATCCAGTGGCCAGAAGATGAAGTAAACGATGCAGAGGAGTCCTGCTGGAATCTTGCACATTGAATCTGAGGACCCACCCAAGAGGGAGACCCTAAATAGACCTGAAAAGTGGCTTGGCCACCTGCAGGGTGACCACCTATCAGGAGGGATCTGTGATGTCACCTGCCTGACCTGGCCGCTCAGATACTCCAAGGGGCCTCTGCCCATCTTGGATTCAAGATGGCAGAATAGAATGGCCACCTGGAGGCGCTCTGTGCAACACCCCTGGGTTTGTGATGGACAGGGGAGTGGGCACTCCCCTTCCTTTGTCCAGTTTTGTGCCAGGATAGGGACCTGGGATCCCTGGGCTGGTGCAAACCGGTTATATAAGGAGGGCACCAAATAAGCCCTTCAAAGCATACCAGTGTCTTGGGGAGGCTACTCCTCCCAACCCCATGTAACAACTATTTCCAAGGGGAGAGAGTGTTGCCTCCCTCTCCCACAGGAATTCCTTTCTTCTGCCTTCCCCTGCTTGAGTTGGTCAAACAGCAGGAGGGCAGACCCCTGTCTGTGGGATGGAAGCAGCGCGAGCTGCCCGGAAAACCCCAGAAGGCTGGTAGGTGCGATGCTGGGGTCTCGCTCTAAGGAGATCCCAGAGTGCATGGAATTGTACAACCAATACTGGCAACAGTATTGGGGTATTATTCCGACTTGTTTGATACCAAACATGCCCAGGTTCTGAGTTACCATTATGTAGCTGGACACCTGTGTCCAGTACACGGTTAAAATGTCATCCCAGCACTTACAAAGTCCAGTGCAATGGAGCTGGAGTCCGTAGGGGCACCCCTGCATGGGTACACAGATACCTGTACCCTGCCCTCTGGGCTAGGAGGGCCTAGCATAGGAGTGACTTGCAGTGACCTGTAGTGAAAGGATGCATGCACCTTTTCACACAGGCTGTAATGGCAGGCCTGCAGACACATTTTGCATGTGCTCCCATGGGTGGCACTATACATGCTGCAGCCCATGGTGAACCCCTGGTGCCTGAATGCCCTAGGTACCATATACTAGGGATTTGTATTGAGGCACCAGTATGCCAAATGTGGGGTGTGCAAAGTCCTAAGCAACCAAATTTAGAGGGAGAGAGTACAATCACTGGGGTCCTGGTTAGCAGAATCCCAGTGAAAACAGTCCAAGCATACTGACATCAGGCATATAGTGGGGGTAACCATGCCAAAAAGAGGGTACTTTCCTACACACAGGACTTGGCGGATGTCAAATGCAGATTCCTTACCAACCCGTTCACCTCTCCCACTCTAAGGGTTAGTCTTGCATGTTTAATTAGGTTCTGTGTTAGTTGCTGGGCTGCATTTCTGCCAATTTTGACAGTTGTCACCTTTGAAGACTTGGATAAATGGACAGGAACATACGTCTGAGTGCTGGAGTGATACTATGTACGGGTCTGTGCTGTCACATCCGGGGACATAATAAAGTTGAGTTGGAGCCAGGATGCAGTCTACTGGCACAGGAGAGCTGTTTCAGTTTTTCTGGGTCTAGTTTGGTGCAGATTCATGAGGTGAGTTATCTAGATGAAGTATCCACCAGAAATAGTATTACCAAAGGTAAGTAGCTTATTCTTTAGGTTCATACCTTCAGAGTTAAATCCTGAAGGTAGAAAGTGGTTTTGAACTGGGTTAGAATTTTGCCTTGGTTTTAAGTAACTATGTGTGTGTCTCTATTGACTGAAGGATGGTCATTGTTCATTCAGTCAATCAGGATTTATAAACGTGGCAAATCACTCATGAGGGTCTCAAGTCACTGGAATTGCTAGCTGCTTCGCAGTGCTCTGTTCGTTCGAACAGTCATGTCTTGAGTCCTTTTCTGAATTCCCGGAGCGATGTGGCGTTCCTGAGGTGCAGGGGAAGGTTTGGCCGCCAGGTAAGAAAAGGAGCATCCTCCACTATTGGATCAACGGATCCGGGGGTGTCTGCGCAGAAGAGGGAGGCAGATCTCAGGTGTGTGGTGGGTTGGTGGAAGTTCATTCATTCATTTGTTGATGTATGCTGGTCCTACATTGTGTCAGGCCTTGAATGCAAGGATCAGCATCTCGAACTGGCATCTCTTCTGGATCGGGAGCCAGTGTAGCTTCATGAGGTGTGGGGATGATGTGAGTCCATCTGGGGAGGTCAAGGATGAGTCTTGACGCTAAGTTTTGTATTTTCTTTAGTCTGTTCAGGAGGCGTGTAGTGATACCTACGTGAAGAGTGTTACCATATTCCAACCTGCTGGTAACAAGGGCTTGAGCGACAGTTCTTCTGGTGTTGATGGAGAGCCACCTGAAGATCTTACATAGCATGTATAGGGTGTGAAAGCAGGTGGATGAGACAGTGTTTACCTGTTTATGCATAGATAACTTGCTGTTCCAGATGATACCGAGGTTGCGGGTGTGGTCTATCATTGGCGAGGAAAGGGCCGAGTTCAGCAGGCCACCAAGTGTCATTCCCGCATAGTGGCGAGGTGTTGTTCCCACATATGAGGACTTTCATCTTGTCCGTGTTGAACGTGACAGTTGTCCTTCATCTAGTCGGTGACATTCATCAAACATTGGTGGAAGTTGGTCTTTTGGTGGAGGAGTCTTCTGACAGCAAGAGGATCAGCTGGGTGTCGATGGCATAGGAGATGACATTGAGTCCGTGCGATCTGACAGTGTTGGTTGGGGGAAGGGGTTAATGTACATATTGAAGAGGGTGGGGCTGAGGGACCATCCTTGTGGGACGCCAGAGATGATCTCCGGTTCAGAGGTGAATGGAGGGAGATGGATTCTCTGGGTTCTTTCAGTGAATTATGAGGCGATCCATTTGAGGACGTCTCCCTCTATTCTGGTTTTGTGGAGTCTGTTGTTCAAGATGTGGTGGGAGACGATGTTGAAGCTGGCTGACAGATCCAGGAGGATGAGGGCTGCTGTTTTGCCGTGATCTAGGAAGGCCCTGATGATGTCGGTGGCTGCACTCAGAGCTGTTTGGGTGGTGTGGTTGCCGCAGAATCTGGATTGAGAGGGGTCCATGGGGTTGTAGTGTTCCAAGTGTTTGATGAGTTGTTGGCTGATTGCCTTTTCGCGAACCTTCGCCGTAAAGGGGAGCAGGGAGATGGCCCGGTAGTTTTTCGGATCTTTTGGGTCAAGTGGATGGTTTTTTCAGGAGAAGCCTCACTTCAGCGTTTTTCTAGTCTTCAGGGAAGGAGGCTGTGGTAATGGAGGCGTTCAGGACTTTCTAGAGCTTGTCATCAATTGGCTTGCCAATTGGTTGTCTGATTGATTTCCATAAACACCTTGTGCTGAGAGTAAAATGAAATACAGAATTGGATAAAACCATTAAAGAAAGCTTCACTTTGGGAGCAGAGGTAGAGGATAATATTTTGTCCTCAGGGATTAAAATACTGATGAGACAAGTGCTATATAGGTATAAGCTAAATATAACTAGAACGTTTAGTGAGGGAGGATTAGCATGGGTCGGGAAAGGTTCCACGTTGAGGGTACGCCCTAAAGAGGGCAGGAAAGTTAAGCTAGATCTCCAAGAGATAGAAACTACAGTTTGAGAATGGGTGTTTAATAAGTGTGTATTGGGTGGTTATCACAATTAAAGTTAATAATTGTAGTACGATGAGAGAGACCCCAACATGTATTTGAGAATGTATTGGAAGTGATGGAATAGATTGGCTAATACAGAGATATTTATAGTGAACGGAAGTGACAAGGTGTTGCTGTCTAAAGAGCATCAGTTGAAGGGACATTTTCTAAATGACCGCGCTATTCAGCTGTGAAGCAATTCATGTCCAAAATATTATTGATAGTAACGTGGGGCCACTGAATTGATCATTTAACAGTACTTATAAAATGGTCAGCATTCAAGTTTAAGAACGCGTTGTAAAGGCATGAAAGGCTTTGACAGTTGCATAGAGTATTACAAATGTGCCAATGCCCTTGCATTTCTTGTGCAGTGTGTTGCATTCCAGGGGCGCCTTAAGACCATCTGCTGTCAGATAACCTGTGCTCTGGGTGCTTTAGGTACACAATGATGAAACAGAGACCAGTTAAATAAGACTCATGGATTGGCATGAGTGGTCCCTCTCATCGCAGTAGTTTGTGGCGTTCAGGAAAAGGAGGTCTTTCATTCAGCATTTAGGAGGAAGCCACCAATGTCTGTAGCAGGCAAAGCTGACTCTTATCTGCCTGCAACACACAAGATGAGTGTGAGTTCGTTAAGCATCTGAGTCCAAACACTGATCAATAGCACTATCGTTGAAAAAATAACTAAATGGGGCCTTCTTTACTGAATGTGGGGACTGTGCATTCAGCGCTTATTTTTGTATCTGGCATTTAGATGGATCAGTGGAAACTTGGAATCTGGTTGGAGCACTGAAATAATAGAACCACAATCAGTGTCCTTTCCCGAATATACGGACTGTTTGTTTTGTCTAATTGCGAGAATTGTGTTGGGATTGAGATTGCCAGAAGAGAGTGCTGCTTCTGAAGGCTCAGACTATATCTGCATTAAACTAGATCAAAGTAAATGTATGAGGTTTCTGAAGTAATTTTGTAACTGTCTCAGTATCCTATAAACATATAATCCTCATCAAGTCCTGAGGATGGTCCCTTGAAATTATATAATTGAGACTGAAACGCAGACTGAAAATTAAGCTCTGTGGGGTGTTATAGATGCTCTATTAAAAGCAGAGTGGGTTACTATATTGAAACATAAGGATGGTGTTTCTCCCTCTTGTTTAGACTTTGTCACCGTCAATCGTCAACTTCTCTGGTTTGATTTTTAAGTTGTCTTAGGTGTACTATATTTATGTTTTTTAGAAGGGAGTTTTTGCTGGGGTTAATGTGACTCTAGTCTGGGGGTACAAATAGTCTTGTCTGTGTTATTTATATATTGGATTTTCTTTTCTATATAAAATAAAAAATGTTTTCAAATAATTAGTCACTCTTTTGTAATTTTGAACCATTTTCCTTTCTTCACAAAAGACCATCATGATTATTCAATTCATTTTTTGTGTAATGTCTATGAGACATTTTCTTGGTATCCTAGCGGCCTGAATCAGCACCAGTACAAAGCAAAAATACCTTGAGACCCATACTGCTCCGCAGTGTCGATGACAAGGTGGTCTTGATGAAGCCGACCCATTCCACCTGCAGGGTACCAACCCCAGGCACAAAGCGGTGTACTGTGAGAACTCAGGCTGCTCTCTGGTGTCTTTGATGAGAAGGACTGAAAGGCCAGGAATGGGAATGTATTGCAACCTGCATAGCAAAAGACCACTCATATGACACGTTATGGGCAGCCGTAGAGTGCGGGGCAGCCATTCCCTGCCCAGATAATCATCTTGGCAATAGTTAGCAGCCTAGGTGGAGAAAGATGAGCTTGGAGTGTCCATAGATGTCCCCTTTCAAGCCTCCAGTGTGAAGTCGGCTGTCCAGTACTGTAGGTCTAGTTCGTGACTGATGATAATGGTGGATGACAGATTTTGTTTGCCTCAGGTGGTTGTCAAATTAGGCTACTGTTGACTCCTTGAGAAGCTATTTGGAAGTAGGCTGGTCTAGGCAACCTTATGAAAGTTATGGTAGGGGCGTGGCCAAGATGGCAGGCAAGTAGGACGCAACTTTGTTGCTCTTCCCCGCCTCTGGCCAGCCAGGTAGAAATACTCCCTCTTAGAGCCATCTCACCGTACACAGTGCTCCCGCATGCACCAGTGACTACTTCGGGTGTGCAACGAAGACGTTGAAACCCATGGCCGAAGACCACAAACCAGAAGATGGCCGAGCGCGACAGCGACTCCAGAGGCAAGAGAGCGGGCGCTGTTTGGCTGTGACGGGCCGACGAGGGCCCGCCTCTAGGTATCCAGCAGACCTGCCAACGGCGACATGGAGGAGCAGCGCTGCAAATATGGGACCTACCAACGTCGTGTAGAGACAGTGCTGATGAGTGGGCAAGCTGACAGGCGAACCTGGGAGGGGTGCAGCGGGACTCTGAGGGAGGCAGCCGCAGTGGATGAGGAATCACCACGTTTGCCCAGGACTGGTTGGTGCCTGACAGAGAAAGAGGTGAGACACATGCTACCCCTCACATGGGATTGGGGTAAACTGGCCCTTGTGAACATTGAGAGCCTGCCGAAGGCAATGTAGACCTCATGACCCTCGACACACGGATTACCTCTCCTCTGAGTGCAGGCTGGCGGCTTGCACAATCTTACAAGGCCGTAAGGCGGTCAGGAGCAAGAGGCACAGAACGCAACCTCAGGACGTGCACCGGGGTGCTCCTTCCCATGTGGCTCATCTCTCACTGATAGGACACTGGCCGCGCGGGGGCCAGAGTCATTAACAGGGTACAGTTAATACAGTCCATGCTAGTGACAGAGTTGTGGGTGCCCTTCGCAACACCCCTTGCCCCCTCCACCCAATGACCCATTCCCCCCTGCTCTAACACCTATTGATGCCACCACTGGAAGTTTCTGCTGCCTAGTGCAATGCTCGGGGGTTACCGGGGCCCCCTGGGTTTGCCACATTGGGGGCCCCCACAAAGCGAGCAAGGATGGCACCTTATGCACCGCTTACTCAGACACCCATGTAGGAGCTGTTGAATTCTGAGCCAACGTGCATGTGTCTGACCATCTAAAGCAGGCCGCAAGACCGGCCCTAGGCTGACGACCCCTCCGGGTACCGGGGATTCTGGGTTCAACCCACAGCTGGACCCCCGCTTCTGGTCCCCTGCCAGCTAAGGGCGTGCTGTGCCGACAGCGCGCAGAAGACATGTTGTGTAGGCTGTCCACAGACCCCACTGTGGCCCAGGAAGCACACCCTGAGGGCCAGGACACCAAGGGCCCAGTTAACCGCTCCTTTCTTGAGGCACTGTTTGCCTCCCTTAGGGAGGATTTGCAGACCTTTAAGAGATCTCTCCCAAGAAATAAAGTCAGTCTGCACATAGGTTGCCGATCTAGGGGAGCGGGTCTCTGCTCTAGAGGACCAGGAGACAAGTAGGGCGGAAGAGCTGGAGCAACAGCAGCAGGAGGTTGTTCGCCTGCGAGACCAGCAGATAGATCACCAAGCCCATGCAAAGGATCTCTAGAATTGTTCTAGAAGGAACAGCAGCTGCCTCTGTAAAGTCCCCACCGGGGTGGAGGACAGCAATACAGTGGGCCCTGTTTGCACACATCCTAGAAGCTCCAGCCGCCTCTACCATTCAGCTAGACCGCATACACAGAGACAGTCCTCCACGGCCCAGCACGCCCAATGCGGACATATTGACCTGTGTACATGAATTCCAAGTGAAGGAACTGATCCTCTGAAGGGCCTGGGAAGTGCACCTCCTTCTGTTCCAAGGTCTCTCCCTGGTGTTGTACCAGGACCTTTCTATCTTGACTCTACAGAAGCGCCAGTCTTCAGCACTTTAACCTCCTTCCTATGGGACCATGATGTCTCATACTCATGGGAGCATCCCTTCCGCCTTATCTTCAGGTGGGACAGTAGACTACTTCAACTACACTCTCTCGCAGCTGCGAGGGAACTCCTGGAGACCAGGAAAGATCTTGTGGGGGCCCAGGAATGAGCCAGACAATATGAAACACCACAGAAAGAGACGGCAACCTTCAACCACAGGGAGCTTCCACCCTAACCCATAGACAATCGCACAAGAAAGCAAGTCTGTTCTCGAATTGGTCTCCCAGGACTCCAGCAACTAGCGCTTCCCGGAGACAAAATAGCTGTTATCCATCCGAAAGGAAGGGGGAGAGGAACCCCTTCTCCAGCAATCTGGGTCATGGTCAGAAGACGCCAAATCGCTGACCCACTTGTCCAAGACAATACCGATTCTTCCAGGGCACCTTTCAGGACCCCAGGGATACCAGAGAAAATAAGTTTGTTCATATTGAGTTTTGTTCATTTAGAAGGGTACTCTGCTTTACGCTTAGGGTGCAAGGGCAACTCCGTATACACAGAGGGCAGACTCTGTGCTGCTGAGCCCTCTGTTACTGTGGGGGAGGGCAATGGGGGGCCTTGAGGGTTCATTTCAAAACCTTTAATATGCCTTATATGAATACCACACTACGCATCGCCTCTATTAACGCTAAGGGTCTGAATAATCTGGTTAAAAGAAGGGCCATCCTGTCATACATAGAGCAGACGTGGACACAGATTTGCGTAATTCAGGAGACTCACCTCATCTCTGCCACCTTAAATCCTGATCATTTCCATGTCAATTCTTCTCTTCCAGCGCTTCCAAAAAAGCAGGATTGGGGATTCTGGTCTCTAACAAATTCAAAGGATCCACAGGCGACAAGGTAGCTGAGGTCCGGGGAAGAATCCTGGCCTACCAAATACATGTGGAGGACTGTACGTTTATACTGGGATCCATATACGTCCCCAGTGACAGTCAGGAGCTCTTCTTGCGCAGAGCAATAGAGAACGTCATGAGTGTTAAATGCCAGACGGTCTGATTGGGCAGGGATCTTAATATAGTTTTCAATACTGACCTAGATCGATTCGCACAGCGGCAGGGGAATACAGGGGCCCTATCAGTGACCATGAAAAGGTGGTTAGAGGATCTAGACATTGGGAATATCAGGAGGCTTCACAATCCCAGGGATGAGATAATGCATTTTACTCACACGCACACAAGATGCATGCCAGATTGGATCACTTTTTGGGGGCTCACGAGGTGCAGGACGTGGTGAACTCAACAGATCTAGAAACCTGCTCTCCGACCATGCTGCGATCACTGTGGATTTGAACATTCCACCCCAAACATTCTTCCACCGCTCCTGGCGGTTACTCACCACATTTCTACATAAACCTGCAGTGCTCAAACAGATTAAGGGGGCTATTAAATCATACTTGACACTTAATGACATGGCTGACCCTCCTATACCATATCTATGGGCTGCTTTAAAGGCAGTAATAAGAGGGGAATTTATGGCCATAGCTGCAGTGGACAATAAGATGCGTTGGGAGAAAATGGAGTCACTCTCCAGCCAGACGAAGGAACTAGAAAGCATACTTCAGGAGCTCAGAGAGACTGGTGGCAACTGGAGGTCATTAGGAAGCAATTGGCAGGGCTAGATATGAACAGAGCCGAATACGCGCTCCTATGCCTTTAATAAACCTATTATACTGGCAGCAATAAATGCAGTAGGTTGCTAGGAAACCGCCTCCAAGCCCACCGAGTGGTGATGAGTCACAGCCCTGGAGGGCTAGTCCTATGAAACTCTCACGTCGGATATTGACATATCGGCGCGGTTCCAGCAGTATTACACAGATTGATATGCAGCCCAGAGCCTGCCAGAGCAGGCTTCCTTTCAATACCTACAAGGGGTTCCAATGTCTTGTTTAACTCCAGACTCTTCTGAAAACTTGGATGCTCCAATCCAAATCGAAGAAGTAATATTAGCTATAGCCAGACTTAAACACCACAAATCCTGGGCCTAGATGGGTTTCCGGCTGAATATTATAAGGCCTTCTGTGCTGACTTAGCCCCAATACTGACCAGATTGTTTAGTGCTTTCAAGAGCCCCAGATCAGTCCTGCCCGAAATGGCAGAGGCATCGATCATTGTCCTACCAAAGCTCAGCAAAGAGAGTAACCAGTGTGGCTCATAGAGGCCCATTACCCTCCTCAATGTCTACTTTAAAATCTTTACAGGCATCTTGGCTGCCTGCCTAAACCCACTCATGCCAGGCTTAACAGAGGAGAACCCAGCTTGGTTTGTGTTGCACAGGCAATGCTCAGACAGAACTTAACAACTCCTCCACATAATAGACAAGGCACACCGTTCTGGTCGGTACATCATGTTCCTATCCATAGACGCCGAAAAAGCGTTTGATCGGGTGCACTGGCCTTACTTAATGGCGACCCTGGTCCTCTTCGGCTTAAGCACTCAATTCCGCCCCGGGATCTCCAGCTGCTATAACCGCTCCAGGGCAACAATTGAGTTAATGGCCACTCTTCTAAGGCCTTCCCTATCAGATAGGGCACTAGACAGGGATGCCCCTTGTCAACCTTTTGTTTGCATTATATATGGAACCGTTTGCCCAATGAATGTGCAACAACCCAGATATCACGGGGATCCGCTTTGGCGGAGACATACACACAGCCTATATACCAATGATGTTCTGTGGACCCTGGATAATCCCATTACCTCACTGCCGGTTTTCCTCTGAGAGGCGAGCAACTTCAGTGATGCAGCAGGATTTTGCATTAACATACATAAATCGCAGGCTATTAATCTCACGGTTCCTTGCTTTCATAAAGAACACTTATCTCACTGTTTCCCTATTCACTGGGCTGAGCAATCAATCACATACCTAGGCACCAAGCTTGCGTGTAGGTGGCAGCCACTGCGTCACTTAATTTCAGGCGTCTCCGCCAACTGGTGGCCTAAGATCTAGGATTATGGTGTTTCTGCTGCCCCTCATGACTGGGACAGATTGCCATTCTGTTTATTTTCCAAACTATTCCGGTGGCCCCCCTTAGGGAACTATTCGATTCCTCCAGCAGGCGCTTTGTAACTGTATATGTGCAGATGGAAGGCCCAGAATGACCAGAGTCCTGAGCTATAGACTGCCAACCGAGGGAGGACTGGGCATCTCGAGCCTCCTGCTATATTACCAGGTAGCCCAACTCTGTTTTCGCTTGGAGCAGTCTAGACCAACTTCTTAAAAAGACTGATTGTTTATGGATCGGGCGATCGCGGTCCTACACTTCTGGAACGTCCCCTTCCTGAGGAAGGCCCATTGACCCAAAAGGCTGTATGTCTACCAGTCACGTAGGCCCTTCTGCATGTATGGGGCGCAACAGCTATGCGCAAGGCTCCCGCCACATTCCCATTGCCCATTGTCCATTGTGGGGAATCTGGAGTTCTCTCCAGGCATGGATCAGACCGCCTTTAATCGCTGGCAGGAGACTCAATACCGCTCCATTGGCCATTTCTTTGATGCCGAAGGCCCCATTCCCTTTGAGGACCTGAGAGATTCTTATGTTCTCCCAGAGACCGAATGCCTCCATTTTGCGCAGATTAGGCATTGGCTTACTAACCCCTAAAACCATAGTGCAGCAAGCTGCCACATGACTGCTTTTGAGCAGTTGCTTCTAAGGAAGTCAGATGACAAACATCTGATTACTGAATTATACAACATTTTCTTGCACTCCATCCCAGCCCCTAAGCCACTCAGTCAAACTCACTGGGGAAATGAACTTAGTAGACCGCTTTCGGCAAAAGAATGAAGTGAAATATGTCACCGAGCACGTCATGGGGCCAATAACATGGCGAGCATAGAAACTGCCACTAAAATCACCTCTTAGTGGTGTCTCACACCAATTGGGCTCCGTAGAGGCAATTGCGCAAGCGTTCCCCACTGCTGGCACCACTGTGCCCAGCTGGGCACTCTACTCCATATATTATGGGAATGCCCCCAAATTAGCCACCTTTTAAGACTCCGTCATAATCGACATAGATGACTGCCTCAATATTACATTGCCGTGATTTCCGGCTTACACAATGCTAGGTCTCCCAAACACTCTCACATTACCTCTCAAGAGCCGCAGAGACCATCAAATCAGCATAGCACTAGGACCGGCTCATCAGTCGATTATGGCATATTGGGGGACAGATCCCCCAGTATGCATTGTGGCTCCGGCGCCTGTGGCACACGCTGGTAATGGAGAAGCTGACCCAAGTACTAGCCTCACAGAGTACCTGTACTAAGCCCTATGAAACCTTACATATCGCTCCTATTGACTTGCCCTAAATATCTCTGTCTCCTTCGACTAGTGGAGGATTAGGATAGCCCACTAGTGTGGTGGACCTTCTGCCACCTACAAGTTGCACACCACATCCTGTGCTTACATTCTAACTTCTGACTAGTGGGAGTATCCAGGGGGTAGGGAAGGGGGGTGTTGGGTAGGGTTCTCTTTTCCTTGTTTTCCTTTATATTTTGTACTATTTCTTAGAAGTTAATGTGATTTGTTGCCTCGCATGTGTGATATCTAACTGATTAAGTTCATATTCCCCACTGGCTGATGGTTGTAGGTGGGCGTATGTGTAGGTTTCAGCATACTAAATACAAAAGAGTTAAAGCATAAACGTTATGGTAATTTCAGCATTATTAACGTTGCTTCCCATTATTTATTCGTTTTGTAAAGTATCCTTTTGAAGATGAATAATGTTGACGCTATGTAGGCAGAGAAGCCATATATTGCTTAGCTGTAATGATTCTAGGTATGCCTGCAACATGGTCATTTCATATGCTGCTTTTAAGAAATTGTTTTTTTGATTGAGGGGGGTGAAAACCTTTCTTAAGCAACAACCACAATCCTTGTCGGGGTGAACCACAAAAATTACTAACTTAACCTGTGCTTTACCCTCTGGTGGCTCAGCACAAAAACCGTCAGGCTTAACATAGAAGGTACTAAGTTAGGGATTTATGCTGTAAACAAACAGAAATAAAGTGAAAACACATTACAAGTGATATCCCACACCAATTTAGAAAAATAGAGGAAGACGTATTAAATAAAATGAGACCAACACAAAAAATATCCAACCAAGAGAACCAGAGATATGGAATTTTGAAATTAAAAATAGCGCCAAGAAGCAGCAAGAGCTAACTGGTTGCGCTGGACCAGGGCAGTCACAAGCTCAGGCCAACTATGATGACATGCAAGCTGGATATAGGGACCAGGTTACTCCTGCTGATAAAGTTATCTTCTCAAAGTCCGGCACGCAAACTTCAAAACTTCAGGATTTCATAGGAGGAGCTCAACTTATGCCAGCCTAGGGTCCAGGCCATGAGGAGGCACTCTTGGGGATCAGGAACTCATTCCAGCGGAGGCCAGCAGGGCTTTGGCAGGTCAGCCTGCCGGTCCAGGCAGAGCTTGTTGTAGTAATTCAACTGGGCAGTTGTAGGGAAGCCTCTGAAGCTTTTGTGTTCCCTCTAGCTCAGAACAGGAGGTCAGCCAACTGATGTTTGTAGTCACTCAGGTTAGCTTAGGATGATGTAAGCAGGTTCAGGCTTCCTTCTCAGACAGCAAGGCAGTCCTCTGGTAGCAGCAGGGCAGTCCCCGGTAACAGGGCAGCCCTTCTTCTGTAATGTCCACAGGTTGGTAGTCCTGGATTCAAGGAGATGATCCTCTCTTCTTCAGCAGCAAAGCAGCGTGGCAGTCCTCTCGTAGCAGCGGGGCAGTCCTTTGAGAACAAGGCAGGCCTCAATCAGCAGGACAGTCCTCTAAAGTATAAGGCAGTCCTTCTGATGTCTTCCACAGGTTCAGGAGTGTACTAATGAGTGACTGAGGAAGTCTAATTTTTAGACTTAGTGTCACCCTTTGAAATGAAGGAAACTTCTAGTCCACCCCCACATGTGGTTCTGGAAAGTTTCTTTCTTCCTCTGCCCAGGCTCCAAGATATCTAGGATGACAAAAGTCTGGTGCCATGTTCCTTTATGCTGTGCTGGATGCAACCCTTTGAAATGTAAATGGGGCAGGGAACAACTCTGCCCCTCCCATCCTGGCAGGACGGCCCTCTCCCAGCTACACCCAAGTCCTACTGTTTACTTTCTGGGCACACTACATTCCAGATGGGAATCAATTAACAGGCCCATGCAGCTGGAAATTCCTAGAAGGCCTCTGAACGTTTAGGACAGGAAAATGCCAACTTTATAAAAGTGACATTTTAAACAAATGTAATTTTAAATTCGAATTTAGAATTAAAGAGGATTTTTAGTTTTAATTTACGGTTTAAAACAGCACTACAGGCTGCAATGGCAGGAATGAGATGTTTTAAAGGGCTACTTAAGTGGCTGGTACAACAAGTGCTGCAGGCCTACTACTAGCATTTAATTTACAGGCCCTGGGCACATATAGTACCACTTTACTAGGGACTCATAAATACATGTTGAATATCCCGATTGGGTGTAGACCAATTTTACTACGTTTAGAAGAGAGCCCAAGCACTTTATCACTGTTTATCAGTGATAAAGTGCATTGAGTCCTAATGCCATCAAGAGCTAATTTCAGAAACAGGAGGGTAAAAGACAAAATGTTTGGGGGTGACCCTGCAGCGAGGGCCAAGTCCAACACTGCTTATTCACAGTAATAGATACTGCTTAGAGATCTAGGCGGCCAAGGAGAATGAGTTGTGTGAACCAGGAATGCGAAGTGTGTCATCTCTAAATAGAGCAGTGCAGTTTCAGTGCTGCAGCCCTCTGAGTCTTGACTGAAATTTGTATATTTTAATTTAGTATATTTCTTGTCTATTTCCATGGCATATTAATACTTGACAGTGTTAGCACAAAGAGCACGCAGAAAACATCTCCATCTGAGAGAACAAGCTTATTTACTACAGAGAACCAGATTGACCACAACAGGTCCTTACCTACAGCTTGAAGACCTTTTCTCTACGACTGTTCTCCTTTATGGAAAACCTGTCGGGGATTAATATTCCATAGTGAAGGCATATTAATCCCCTGCAAAACTCTGCAATATTGCTAGTTCAAAACCTTCTAGCCCTGAAGAAATCCCACGGGGACGAAACACATTGGCTTTCTGGGCCTGATTTAGAACTCAACGGAAGGGTACTCCGTCACAACGCTAACAGATATCCCGCCTTCCGAAATCTAAATCCCATTTTATCCTTTGGCATTTAGATTTCTGCAGACAGGATATCCGTCACCATTGTGATGAAGTAACCCGTCCGCCGAGTTTTAAATCAAGCCTTCTGTTTGGATATCTCTTGTGGCTACAACTGAAAGGATTTCGCACGAGAAGAATTAAATGATAACATTTGGCCACATACTTCATTAAGGATTATTCCTTTTGCTTATCCACTGTCACTGATCTATACCATATGTTTATTTTAAGCTGGCACATTTGAATAAGTTAGGAGTGCAGAGTAATCATTTTCAAGTTAAACCCCAGAACTGCTTAACCTCATAGAAATTTGTGGGAGTCCAGCGGGTGCCTGTAAAGGATGTTTTAGGTGTGACACTGTTGTCCCTCCAAAACTGTTCTACATAAAAATGAGTCTGCTCAACAAAAGCGTCCAAAAAAACATCATCAGTAAACAGTTGGAAGAAATTGATAGGCGTATAGTTCTCTGTATTGACTCTTCACTCTGCAACACTACTAAAGGCAGTCAAAACAGGCTGCACCATTTTGGGGGCCAACCATGGTTCAGCACTACCAGTGGGAAGCCTTCCAGGACCTGGCTACAGTCCAGCTTGCTCTTACTGTGCTAATGATATATCAGTATCCGCCTCTGAAATAGGCACATCATCAGCACATCATTATCTGATAATTACTCTCAGAAAGAAAATTCACTGCCAGAATCTTCATCTTGGTCCTCTGCCTCAGATGCAGAGTCAGAGCCATGTTCAGAGGCAGATTCAAAAAGCAAACTCACATTCTGGGTGGTCAGTCTGTGGGCACACTTCATGCTTACTAATGAAACCAACACAACAAATAAGACAACAAACAAGACAACAAACAGTGTGTCAGATTAGAAATCAACAAACTATGGCTGTGTCAATCAGTAAATATAACTATTTACATGTAATGATCTGGAAAAAAAACTATCAGTACAAACCACACATTGTACTTTATACCGGTCACTTTCCACACACAGCTAGACTGAGAATCAACTGCACCTACTCTGCATAGACACAGTAAGCACCATAGATATCCCACTAGACTGGAAAAACAAAATAAATTAATTACACACAAGACAACACAATACAGATCTTTCACAAGTCCAAACGTGAATTTGGAACACAATGAAATATAAGCTAAATATGGTACTACAGTTAAAAAAAAAAAACATTCAAGCTGGGAAATAATACTCATTTAAAGAAATCATTACAAAAATGATTCCTTCCCAAACACATGCAGGAGTTGCCACAAAGGAAATCAAAAGCTTTGCCATTCAATAAAAAGGATAAATAAAATATTAGGTTCACAACTGTAAATGATGACAAGAAATAAATCTGATAACATTATAAATACACAATGAAGTCTGCCCTTGGAGGCAGATCAGTATCACAAACATCAGCACTGCCCCCAATGAGGGCCCAAAGCAAAGGCAAAAAATTGGCACCCAGAAGGGAGTGACCCTAACCCCAAACACGAGCCAAATGCCACTGACGCACACCACAAGCCAAAAATCTGTTCTCTCTCTCTCTCTCTCTCTCTCACACACACACAACCACCCACCTCTCCCTGATTGGCCTAGAAAAAAAAAAAAAGTAGGTCTGCCCGAGAGGGAGTGGAAAATAAAGGACGTGTGGTCAATACTGAGTAGCACCCCTTGGCCTAAGGGGCAGCTTCCCCAACTTATATAGATGCTAATTTCCCTGGTGTCTAGTGGCTTTCTCCCCCCAGCCATTCCCCGATTCCCTCATCCCCCTTTTAAGGCTGGTTCGACCTAAAAAATAGTCCATCTGCCTCCGGAGATGGGTACTGGGGACAAACCAGGTGCCATTTTTAAAATGTTCCTTGCCCATGGGCCACTCCACTACAAACATAAATAACAAAATTCCTGGTGTCTAGTGGTTCTCCTCCCCATAGGGGGGCAGTTCAGACAAAAAATTGCTGATATGCCGGGGAGGGGGAATTTTGGTGAAAAATGGTCAATCCTGTGTTCCCATAAATAGCTAGCGATCCTTGCCCAACGGCCAATCCCCAACGTATGCAACAAAATCCCTGGTGTCTAGTAGTTTTCCTCCTCCTTGAGGGCAGATTGTCCTAAAAATTTGGCCATCTGGCCCCAACAGAAAATGGCCAAAACATATGCCCCCATAAATAGGGAGTCACCCTTGCTCGAGGTGCATTCCTGCTAAGCAGTCGTAGTCTCACCTGTGATTCTGCAGCAGGAATGCAGTGAAGAGAGACTAAAAAGAGACACCAGAGGAAAGGATAAACTTTCCTTTCCCCCGGTGTGCATCTTCCACCCCGATCCCTCCTCTAGCACCCCCCTAACACAGGACTTACCTAGAGAACTCTCGCCGGGCCATGTTAGAAGCAAATGGCTTCCAGCTCATCCCGGCTGTCTATGATAACGTCTGCACAATCGTATGCTGACATCCTCATTGCATTGGGGGTGGGGACAGGGGTGGTAGCACAAGAGCTTCTGTTGCCACCCCCCAAGGGGCTTGTGGCAGGGAGGCAGACACGGGGAGCGCCAGCACTTCCCCTGTGAGCGGGTGCAAGGATGTGCTGGAGCCGTCCTGAGCACTGGTACCGTGGATAGCTCCAGCAATTCCTCAGCACGCAAGGAGTTAAATGAAAAGAATGGACATACTTAAAGCTAGTTGAATGTTAAAGATGCGTAGCTGGAGCATGTGGGATCACCATGCTTGGTGGATACCACAGACTGGGACAGTTGTGGTTCAGTAAGTTGTGTTGAACCTACCCACAGTAATCTTGTAATACAATAATATAAACAAAACAACAATCAAAAGATAAAACATTCCTGTATATTTTTGAGGACGTCTGTGAATATATCTGTTGGACCAGAAAGGATCTATGATAGTCTCTGATACTTCTTACTCTTTTAAATAATACTTAGTAGTTCAAGCTAACGTTCAGCCCAATCTGCTGTTTTACAGGTGGGTCCCACAGTTTTGATTAATGACTGAAGTCTGGCCGAAAGAACAGTTGCAAACTTTAACCCCTTTGCTGCCAGGCCTTTTCCCCCTCAGGTGCTAGGCCTGTTTTTTGGCTATTTGGGGCAGTTCACACTTAGGCCCTCATAACCTTTTGTCCACATAAGATACCCACGCCAAATTTTATTTAAAAAACGGGGAAAAGGGGCTGCAGAAGAAGGCTTGTAGTTTTAACCCTGAAAATGTCATCAACAAAGGGTTTGCGGTGCTAAAATCACCATCTTCCCAGCTTTCAGGAACAGGCAGACTTGAATCAGAAAAACACATTTTTCAACACAATTTTGGCATTTAGCTGGGACATCCCCCATTTTTACTATTTTTTTGTGCTTCTAGCCTCCTTCCAGTTAGTGACAGAAATGGGTGTGAAACCAATGCTGGATCCTGGACAGCTCAACATTTCTGAAAACTAGTCAAAATTCTGAAATCAGCAAGGGGTCATTTGTGTAGCTCCTACAAGGTTTCCCTATAGAAAATAACAGCTGAAATACAAAAATATTGAAATTAAGACAAACAAAACGGACATTTCACTCCACCTTTTACTATGTAACTTTTTCCTGCCATGCCAGATTTTCAAAAATATACCTTTACGTCTGCTGAACTCTTCTGGGTGCGGGATATATAGGGCTTGTAGGTTCATCAAGAACACTAGGTACCCAGAGCCAATAAATGTGGTGCACCTTGCAATGGGTTTTCATTGTATACAGAGTATACAGCAATTTATTTGGTAAAATATAGAGTCAAAAATAGGTATCAAGGAAACGTTTGTATTTCCAAAATGGGCACTAGATAAGGTGTTGAGAAGCAGTGGTTATTTGCACATCTCTGAATTCCGTGGTCCCCATACTAACGTGAATTACAGGGCATTTCTCAAACAGTCATCATTTTCACACACTGTCTTACATTTGGAAGGAAAAAATGTAGAGAAAGACAAGGGGCAATAACACTTGTTCTTGTATTCTGTGTTCCCCAGGTCCCCTGATAAAAATGGTACCTAATTTGTGTGAGTAGGCCTAATGCCCGCGACAGGAAACGCAACATGGACACATTTTTACTTTGAAATCTGACGTGTTTTTTTTAAAGTGCCTAGCTGTGGATTTTGGCCTCTAGCTCAGCCGACACCTAGGGAAACTTACCAAACCTGTGTATTTTTTAAAACAGATACCTAGGGAAGTCCAGGATAGGGTGACTTGTGGGACTCTCACCAGGTTCTGTTACCCAGAATCCTTTGCAAACCTCAATTTGGCCAAAAAAAAACACTTTTTCCTCACATTTCGGTGATGGAAAGTTCTGGAATCTAAGAGGAGCCACAAATTTCCTTCCACCCAGTGTTCCCGCAAGTCTCCCGATAAAAATGGGAGGCTCACTTGTGTGGGTAGGCTCAGTGCCCGCAACAGGAAATGCCCCAAAGCACAACGTAGACACAACAAAATTATCTATTACAAAACTACCTGTTTTTGCGGGGGAGGGGGGGGCACCTGTGTTTGTGGTCCGAGGTGCGGCAGTCATCTAAGGAAACCTACCAAACCCAGACATTTTTTTAAACTAAACACCCGGAGGAGTCCAGGGAGGTGTGGCTTGCATGGATCCCCCAAAATATTTTTACCCAGACTCCTCTGCAAACCTCAAATATAGCAAAAAAACATCACATTCTCCACAATTTTCTTTGTAGGATCTCTGTGCCGGTGCAAATTTCCTACCACCCAATGTTCCCCTTGGTCTGCCGATAAAAATGATACCTCACTTGTGTGGGTGGCCCAGGTGCCTACAACAGAAAAAGGCCAAAAACCTGTAGAGATTGGGGGGATCGCATAGCGAGTTGATAAGCGCATATTTTCCTTTTATAAATCTTTAGGCTGACTCTGCTGTGGGGACCCACACATATGAGATATCATTTTACTTGGGACACTGAGGGGAACGCTGGGTGGTAGGAAATATGTGCCAGAGCAGTGATCGTACAAAGAAAAGTGAGGAAAATATGCTTTTTTAAAGCAAATTTTGAGGATTGCAGAGGAGTCTGGTTAAGAAAATGCTGGGGGATCCATGCAAGCAACACCTCCCTGGACTCCTCCGGGTGTCTGGTTTTCAAACGTGTCTGGGTTTTGTAGGTTTCCCTAGATGAAGGCCGCACCTGGGGCCAAGAACGTAGGTCCCTGCCCCCCCCCCCCCCAACACAGGTAGTTTTGTAATAGATCATTTTGATGTGTTCACGTACTTCTGTGATGTTCCAAACACTAAAATTGTGACAAGAAATGCACTTAGATTATGTTTAAAAGACCCCTCACCCACCAGCCGATTTGGTTGCATGCTTTATCATCGGGGTCCCACCCGAGACACCTAGCATGTCACAGGTGTGCTACGACGTCTGATTACAGCGGAGCAGGCTTTGTCATTTTTACCACACATGCTGGTTGAATTTGGCATGAGGGTGAGTTATGGTTCAGTAGATAAACTTCTATTAACAAGAGATTTCCCCAAAATTAAATGCACTGTTAATAACTGAAAGGCTAAAAAACTGAACCAATGACTCACAGCTTGTGAGCTGTAAAGTTGCATCAAGGTACCAACCGCTTTACAGTCCATTCACACACCTTTCATACATGACATGCACAAGGCCATTCACGTCGCCAACCGCAGGCCCAGCACATTACAATACTCGCATCAACAGACAGCGCCATTCAAGGGCCCATCACTTTCATACGCCCACATGCCTGATACAGCAATCACACCAGCTCATGGGAGTGTGTGGACTGGCGTTTGGCTGGCACTCTACACCCTGGGAGACCAGTAAAGGCAGGCAACTGTGGCTGCTCCATGTTTGGGGCAACACAGAGTTCAGATCTTCCAATTGGAAACCTATCAGCCCCAGGCTGCTGCAATATTGGCACATCAGTGTCCTCCTCTAAAACAGGCCCTTCAGCTGCACTGAGAGTGGTTTCCTCATCAGAAGATTCCTCTCGGACAGAAAACTCACTGCCAGAATCTCTCACTTCCTCCAGTCTCATAATCATGGTCAAAAGAGGACTCAAAAAGCATGCCAACAAATCTGCGGCTAGCCATGATCCTTTCTAAGAAGTGTAACTTGACAAATGCACCAACAGCAACCAGCACTGTCTAAAATAGGTAATAAATGAGGTATGGCTTTATCACAAAGAGTTATGTACTCAAAAACTATACCACTCCCTTGCCTGAAAAAGCTAGGCTACTCTGCACAGACTCAGCAATCACCAATGATATCCCACTAAAAAGAAAAAAGAAAAGCAAATTAGACATAAGACAACACAAATATCATTGTGCACAAATCTAAGGACAATTTCACACACAATCCTGCATTTAGTACACCACCTACAAACATGTCATTCATGCATGGCAACAATACTCCTAAAAGATGCAACTATACAAACCGCAAGTCAACCACTGCCAAAACCACAAGGAGCCACAGCAAAGGAAGCAAAAGCTTTGAACTAGAACAAAAAAGAGAAATAAACCGTTATAATCACTAATGCAAAACCTTCGCCAGTTGACAAACACCCCACCACCAAGCATTTAGAAATTATCCATGGTGCCTAAATAGATTCTGCTCCCCTTGGGACAGATGAGCCTACAAAAAAATACTTGCCAAAGGGGTCGCCCTCCCCCAACAAAACAAACACGGGGGGGGAAATCCATGGTGTCTTGGGGGCAGAAATGGCCATCAGTAATGTGCCCCCTTTGGGGGGTGCGACCCTCACCAAAGCTGCATTGGTGGTTTTATGCCTTATGGGAAAGCCCATAGCTGCACTGGTGGTTTTATGCCTTATGGGAAAGCCCATTGCTGCACTGGTGGTGTATGCCTTATCCAAACCATCAGATGCCAGATGTTGTTGTGAATTTGCTCATGTGCCTTGCTTGAATCTGAAAACTGCCAGGGCCTGTGCTAACACTCCTAGAGTAAATGTGTACATGTTCATTATTTAACACTCCTAATTGAATGGAAGCAACAGAATTGGAAAGTGGTGCTGGTAGATGCCCAGGCATAGGTGGGGATTCGTTATTTCTAGTAACAACAGTAACTGGCTTGAGATCAGGCATGTGACAGAAAGGATCGAATGTTATCAACCATTGCCACCTTTTCCCTCCTATTCAAACAGCCTGATTCAAGGACAGATTGCTTTTTTAGAAAGTAGTAGTTATAGTCACCAACATGGTGTAATGCTTACACTTGTTCCTGTGTTTGGATCAATTTATAAATAATTTCTAGCACAAAGGTACACGCCATAGAATTCCTAAATAGCCTTTTAACATTTGTAAGTAGCTGTTCCTTCCTATCATGTTCTGCACTTGTAGTATAGAAATCTATAATTAATTAGCTTCTGTTTACCTCCGTTCCTCCAGAGGCAAATTAGGGTGGAAATAGAGGGCATGAGCACGAAAGGAAGGGGAGGGAGACGAAACAAACACTAATTACTTCCTCATCAAGAGAGAAATCTCAGTTTAACGAGTATGAACATTGCTTTCCCTAAGACTGCATAATTCTCTTCTTTGGTCTTCATGCAAAGCAGCCACTAGTTGTGGGAACCATATTTGGTAGGGAAACAACATTTATACAGTAAGTCATTATTGTAAGTGACTCTTAAATGCAGTGTGTGTAGCGCTTTCAGTTGCTAAAAGGACAGTGTCTCCGGTATTTGCACCCTGTTTCCCAGTGTCTCTCTGACTGAGCGAACGCTGGTCTATGTACTCTCCAGTTCTGACTCTCACCGGCCACCCACATTTGCCAAACACATCCCCTTTGAGAGTGCATCTTTGTAAAACCTAATTTTAGTGGGGGCAGACGTTGCCTTAGCAAGGGTGTTGTGCAAGAAAGAAAATGGGCCAGTTGGCCGCTAGTTAGGGGTAAAATATATCAATAATTAAGGTTCAGTAGGCCTCTCAGGCTCCTGGGCCCTGGTGCCACTGCACCTGTTACACCATTGATAGAGTGATCCTTGGCAGCAGGACTTTCGTGCTAGATTTTATGCACCTTAGTTCTGCTCTTATTGTTTCTCCTTAGAAGTTCTCTTAACAGTCTAAGTGGTATGACTTTTTTTTGTGAGCGTTATGACGTTTTTTGTTCACAACGTGCCATCTTGAAGCCAGGTGATGCGGCTAGAACTGCTGACCTTGGAACTGGAGAACCTGGTTTATCTCAGCCTCAGCTCAACATCCTGTGATTCTGGGCAAATACTTAAACTACCTGTGCCTTCAAAACATATGAAGTGTGCCTTACCTTGCTTCTTCTTCCCTGCCCAGCCAGTGGCTTGTCCACAAGCTCCCATCAGAGAGGCCCGCGTCTGCACACTGACTCCTGGTTAGCAACATCTGTTTTGCTTCACTAATGACTGAGCTGAAATACTCATGCACTGACAAAAATGTCTGGAATGTGCTTCGTAGTCTAAACAAGGCATTTATTAATTACACATCGCAAGGTTTATAAAGGAGATTAGCATGCTGACAGTACACGTTTAAAAATGGTCACAGCAGTGAAATGAAAACATGTACAACTGATTCTCCACTGCACTATACACAGCACGTATATTTACCTATATTATAATGCAAAGCAAATAATGAATTAAACAATGCATCACCATGAGGCAAGGGCAAATCTGCATCATTTCACTCCTAAGCAGCATCAGATCGCCAGATCCCAGAATTGATCGTGGAGAGAGAGATCAGTTATCCTCACAGGAAGGATAACACCTCTGCGTCCTGAGCATGTCCGAGATCTGAGTCACTCCCCGGTCTATCTGGTCTCGGCCTCTTATACTTTGAACAAACAAGAGAGGAGAATTCTAGAAACTCCCTCCCACTGCATAAGTTTATTATTCAAAAAATGCTGATTAATTTAGATCAGCTTTGAAAAGAACATGTCGGGAATTGGCCAAAATCCCAAGGTGCCCTCTTAAAAACAAAACCGTTCCCTGCCGTCCTAGTACATTCTTATCAGCCCAAGCCCTTGGTGAGAAAGAATACACAAGCTCGCAGAATAAAAACATGAGCACATTGTATAACATGGAAAAATACTTGCAGCTTTTAACTTGGCGGTGACTAATGCTAAAGTAAAGTCAATAGGAAAAATTAAGTTGGTGGTCACTAAAGTGGCGGTGTGCTGTTAGGCTAAGTGCAACGTGGAGTCATTGGCCAAAACACAAATATCATTACACTCCACCCTTTTGACCAATGACCCATATACCCTATAGTCCTAAAATCAAGTTCTCTCTTTTTTTTTTAATTTTTTTTTTTTACATTACAAGCAAGTGAAGTATGAATTGTACACGGCAACCTTATGAATTTATAAAAGCAATCACTATAAAGCAATAGAATATTTTTTAACCATTGGACATGCTAACTTATTGATCATTCAGATATTATGAACATCTAAACCAGGAACACCTACAATAGAAATAATTAAGCTTATATATTCTGATTGGAATAATAATTGAATCACAGTCTTCACTTAATTGAATAGTGTCTCTAGGATAATGAATTGGTATAGAGTTATATGGAAACATCATGCGTCCTCTTCGTGTAAAGGTACACAGTCCACCTGTAATGTTTGCTGGAATGTAAGTAAAAGTGACGTTCCCATACGATAATAGTCAGCCAACTGGTAACTTAAACATGTTTAATGTGACTGGCTGCAGTCACCAGGTGATAACAAGCCATGATGGTTCCATTAGAATTGCAATCAAACATATTGATAGGACATCCATGGTACTCTGCATTATTCCCATGCAGAACTTTGATCTGTGAAGCACAACTTGCGCCAAGTGGATCCATAGGTATTGCCCTTCAAAAGCAGCAGGGGTGTTGTGCAACGTAATCGATCAATCAGGTTCAGGTTGGGGGTGCTGTCCCTCCCAACCCCACATGAATGGTCACAGGCAAGTCGTAGTGTGATCTGTAAAAGAAACAAGTATGATCTTTCTTGCAAATAACATTTGTCAGCTGAAATGTGCCCCCATTTTCCTTTCCTAGGTTTATGATCAGCAGGACATTATTAGGGGCTTTGGCTATAATTTCTGCAGGTTCTGGAGGGCCATTTGGGGATTCCACCCACACTTTAGCACAAGGGATTTTGTCAGTTGAACCAAAACCTCCCTTTCCTTGTACTGTCAGAAGGGCTGGGACAGTCCCCTTCCTCACCAATCCTCCATACAATGGACTTACAACACCTTGGGCAATTTTGTAAGTATGTAGGTCAAGACCTGCAGATTCTGGTGTAGCACTATAAGGAGCTGAAGCTACAGGTTTTATTTCCTAGTACACAGTGGTGTTGGTGGCCACATGTGGTTGTATCAAGAGAGTTTCAGCATTTTGTAATGGTCTGTTATTCAGAATCTGGAGGGCTTCATTTAAATGCTCTCTCCAGTTTTTCAGAGTACCATCAGATAATTTTTTGTAGTCCAGAACCCCAGGGAACTTCTGTTCTTCTCTGCTTTTGCCACCTGCTCCAATCTACATATTGTCCCTAGATAGTTACGTGCAACACAATGTCTCCTTCTTGCACTGTCCACAAGTCTAAAGCCTAATGAATTATTTATTTTGCCAAATCAAAAGCACACTGCTGCTCTTCACCCCATTCAAACTCATGTTTTTTTCTAGTCACTTTGTACCAAAGGGTTAAGATTGTACTCAGATGAGGGTCATGCTCATTCCAAAAATCAAACAATCCCATGAATCGCTGTGTCTCTTGCTTAATGCGAGGAGTAGCAAACTCCAAAATAATTTGTTTTACCTGTAGCAACATCTATGTCCTGGCCACATTTTACTCTGTAAAAGCTCTGTGAATATATCTTTAACACCCTTAACTTCTTGCTGGGTGTAATCTTTTAAAGAATGCATTTCAACTCCTGCCAAAATCTGTGGGTTACTCTGTATTGTTCTTCTAAATATTGGCTGAGCACACACTACGTTCTGCTCATGTAGCTCACATTGGCCCCCAACTTTTTTAACCTCCTCATTACTGAAATGTGAAAAATCAGCTTTCCCTGCGACAGGTTGGTAGATATCCGCCTTATCCTGTAATAACTTACTCTGACAAGACAGCAGATTTACAGTATTTGTGTCATCAAGTTGTTTCTCTAATTTCTTATTTTCATATTCTAACCGCTTACAGCTCTCTTGCATTTTTCTGTAAGCAGACAAAAGTATCCAAACCCTCCTGTCAAGAACAAAAGGGACATCATTCCTTCAAAAAGCACCTTTTTTAAACATATAAGTACAGTTATTAATTCTGTTTTATCCAAGCACCCATTCCAAAATTTAGAAAGTCCTGATAAACAAGAAAACACATTTGCCAAGACATCATAAGGCATTTTAATTTCACATGCATTTTCAGAAAAGGTTTGGGATGCTTCCTTTGACACTCTGCCACACATATTTTCATTTTTAAATCGTACACTTTCAACCTCCAAACCTCCCTTTAGACTGTCCGACTATGGCAAAATGTTTTGCTTCACTAAGGATCGAGCTGAAACACTCATGCACTGACAAAAATCTCTGGAATGCGCTTGTTAGTCTAAAGAAGACAATTATTAATTCACTGTGCAAGGTTCATAAAGGAGATTAGCATGCTGAAAGCATACGTTTAAAAATGGTCACAGCAATGAAATGAAAACATGTACAACTGATTCTTCACTGCAATATACACAGCATACATATGTATCTATTCTATTATGTAAAGCAAATAATGAATTAAAAAATGCATCACCATGAGGCAGGGGCAAATCTTCTTCATCTCCCTTCTAATCAGCATCAGATCCCAGAATCGATCGTAGAGAGAGAGAGATCAATTATCTTCACAGGAAGGATGACACACCTCTGCATCCTGAGCATGTCCGAGATCTGAGTCGCTCCCCGGTCTATCTGGTCTCGGCCTCTTATACTTTGAACAAACAAGAGAGGAGAATTCTAGAAACTCCCTCCCACTGCATAAGTTTATTATTAAAAAAATGCTGGTTACTTTAGGTCAGCTTTGAAAAGAACACATTGGGGATTGGCCAAAATCCCAAGGTGCCCTCTATCAAAACAACCGTTCTCTGAAGTCCTAGTACGTTGTTATCAGCCTAAGCCCGTGGTGTGAACGAACACACAAACATGCAGAATAAAAACACGAGCAGATTGTATAACGTGGAAAAATACTTGCAGCTTTTAACGTGGCAGTGGCTAATGCTAAAATAAAGTCAATAAGAAAAATGTAGTTGTTGGTCACTAATGTGACGGTGTGGTGCTAGGCTAAGTGCAACGTGGAGTCCGTGGTCAAAACACAAATATCATTACGCCATCATTACTCCGTGATCGGGTCTCCGTGAGAGGACAATCTCATCTCGCCTCTGCATACAGTTGGTTCTTCGAATCCACCGAGGGGAGCTTCCATTTTGCCTGCAGTTCTAAGCATCTAGTACCTGCAATTTTCTTTTCTATTGGAGACACTTGTTATGCTAGACGACACTGCATACGGAACAACAGTACTAGAAAAGGGATGCATAAGTGTTTCATAGAAAAGGTCATACCTACATTTTTCAATGGTCAGACAGCATGAAGATGTTAAATACTAGTTTATCTGAGCCTGACTCAACATCCTCTTTCATTAAGACTATTTAGCATTCCTCCCCCGCTTATGTACCCTGCGACTGCCCATTTCAATGTTTTTACTTGATTACAACCTTTGCCTTCCGTGGAGGCAGTGAAGATAGAAAGCTGGTGTCCTGTCCTTAAAAACGTTTCTTTCGCTGCCACTCTATTTTGCTAGGATTTTCGCAGTCAGTTCAAAATTTGCTAGCCAACAGATGGTTTCAATTTGTACTGTGTAATTGAAGATAATTTCTGTAATTGAAAGCCTCAGTGTGAGCATGCCTTTTTCTCCAGGTATCCTTTGGAAGACTGCCTATTTAGAGACCTTTTGTGCTTTTAAATAGGATTTCAGAGCGGTGATCTGCGAAGTGTGTCCTCAGTGAACCAGGATGCAGTTTTTGTTGCTAAAGGGTGGATGAATTCAGTATATTTCAAAAGGGAAAAATGTACGTTGCAAAAGAAGAACGTCTCTTGGAAAGGATGGGAATGCTTTACATTTATTTAGATTTTACATCTTGCTACATTTTTTCCAGCAAGCTTACGCTTGCGGAATTTTTTGAATTAGTACAGCCCATCTTACGTAGTATAAAACAGATTTATTCTTGCAGGCTGTCTTTCAAGCTCCACTTTGAAGAATTTGTGATAATTAATCTTCCTAAGCTTAAATTATATTTTCAAAACCCACACAAAACTGTTGGTAGCCATAAAAATAAATATAGGTAGGAAATAAAATGTTGTTGTGTTCTTAGAATACAGGACATTTCCATACTTTTTATTTTGAAAGGTGAGTTTAGAAAAGCGTACTGTACAATGATTCTACAAATATTGAAATTCTAGCACATCTGTAGTTCAATTTACCCTTCAGATAATTATACAATATTTTTATGTTTCACTTAGCTTGAAGGAGAACGATCTGTACTAAACAATCAGCTGCTAGAAATGAAAAAGAGGTAAGTTTTTTTTTATTTTTTATTCAACTGTTTTATAAAACTTGCAAAATACATAATGACTAGTCGAGCTGAGCACAATCAGCAGGTGTTTATGATGTGCCAAGGACTAAACAATATATTATCAAGTCTAATATTTATTAATGTAGAACTTATTTCAGTTTGTTTTCAGTGCACAACTCACAAAGACAAATGACTAATCCTAGATTCCCAAAAAGGTTGCACAGTATTTGCTGTGCTATTTAGACGGGTGACAAACTAATTTTATATCAAGGAGTCTAACCTGAAATATTTATGCAGTCCCCTATTTGTAGTTAGTATATTTTGTTTTATTTTTTTACCGAAGGTATTTATTACCATCCTCTTTATTCAGATTGTTTTGTTGAGTGCTAAATTGTAGGGCTGCATTATCTCATCAATTTATCAGTCTTTGTGTCTGTCCATCTGTAGGCTTATCTACCCGTGTTGTGGTTTTTTTTGTTTTTCTCCAATATTGGATCTTCCGTAGATTTACATGCTTGAATTAATTCTGACATGAGGCTCAGTAATTAATATTATACCTGCGATATTCCAGTAGAGAAACCAATATAGAAAACAGCCTTTAGACTACCAATAGTCCATCCACCTCATTTTATGACCCGAAGCCTAACAAATCAGTTGGAAGGTGTCAGAGATTCAACCTTCCATAGAGGCACCAACTGTCAGATTTTCTTCCACATTTCTGACCAACGAATGGAGATCCTCTCTGCTCTTCTTCAGAGTTTTTTTCAGTATAATTTCGATTTTTTTCTGTCTCTGGTAGTACACCTACCTTTTCTGTAGAGGGTGAGTCTTGCACTTCTTTTTGTGCTTGGGTGAGTGATCCAGATACTTTGTGTTCTCCTTCAGTATGGCCAGGTCTTCCAAGAAGAGATCTTTTCAACCATTTCCACTCATGGAGGAGGGGGCAGGAAAGGTTTTTGCGGGTCATCAACCACAAACCTCATTTGGCTTAGAAATATCTTGAGTTTAGGAGCTCATCCACATGATTAGTTAGACTTAATGTCACAAAATTAGATGAATAGGCTACTGAGTTTATGGCTTTTTCAATGTTGGTTGTTGTAGTGGAATACTGTTGTGTTAACATGGACTACCAAGGGTTTCAAGCCTGACATTGGGGTTAACTCAAGCATGAGAGTCTATGAAAGATAACAAAGCTGAAGAACTGTATTTACGTTACAGGTAGGTAACTGTTTTGTTTTTTAATCATCAGTGCAGCACTATCCTTTCTGGTGATTGTTTTCAGTTGTTGCCACCTATTTCTGCCATCCTTTGTTTTTGCTACATTTATTTTTGATTGATGGTTGCATGCTTATTTAAACTGCTGAATGAATCAGTTGAAGCCATCTACAAAGAATTGTACTGTCTGATTTGTAGTTCTTTGTAACAGTGTCTGCTCTCCATGCACGCTGAAGGCAGACCCAACTATGAGTTAGCAAGCAGTTGTGCTGGAATTTGTTCTCCTTTCCATCACTGTAGTCCTTTTCCTCTTGGAATAGTGGGCATCCACAACAAAGGCCCCCCTGCTTCTGTAGTACAGTGGGGTCAAGATGAGGGGAGAGTGTGCAAAGCATGAAATAGTTATTTTGATATAGTATTGATAGGAATGATAATGTCACCACCCAGTCTTCCCCAAAAACCTTCAGCCTTCAGCAGTCATTTGTTGGGACTTTGTTCCAGTTGATGAAATGCCAACCTGTTGCATTTCTAAGATTAGGATTCCCCTTGAGCATTAGTTAGTGGCTGACATGACTAGTTGCTCATCTCTCATTATATTTTTGCCAAAAGTGCTCCGTTTGTGTCGACAGAAGCTTTTATGGTGAAAATGCATCACCAGAGTGGTGGAGACAGGGAACTCTAATATGTGTTTGGGGGAAGGGGGTGCTCTGCTGCCATAGCAGTTTTCAGCCTTCTTTGACAAATCCCCAATTAACGTCACAGACGTCTGAAGAACTTCTGATTGCCAATCTCCAGTGAAGAAAGTGAATGTGCCACTGCAAGAGTATAGCGTAATGTTTTTTGTTTGTTTGAATCTGTTTTATTGCATTTTTCTTTTTTTCAAACATTATATTGTGTGACGGTGCTTACATTCTTACAGTTAGTGGAATACACATAATGATACTTATGGAGTAGAGGTCCGTTATGGCGTACAGCGTGCACGATTATAGACTACCCATCTTTACATTATAGCATATATTGGAAAGAGAGAAAATAGGCAAGGTTCATGTCCATATCGGGAGTGCATAAAATATCTGAGAAATAAGGTACAGTTTGAGCAGGAGCGCATACATGTCTTTGTGGTTAGGAATAACACCATTGCACTGCGACAGAGACATTTTAAACGTTTCAAAGTGAAAGCGTCACATGGCTAGTTGAACTAGGAGTAGAGGAAAACCAAAGAAAAGGAGGCAATTTATAGCTAATATTGTAGGCAGGCAAACCACGAGGTCAGTACTACTCGATTATAGGAAAAACAGAGTACTGTTCAACTGCAATGATAGTAGGAGAGTGACCATTGAATTATCTGGGGCTTTGTGAGGTGCATGGAGAAGGGGATAGTTGGAATGGGCATGGTGTTCCCGGCTGTGTATGTAGTAGCAGAGATCCCGTCAGAATCGCTGTGTTTCTCAGTGACCGTATGTTTAAGTGCTCAGGATTGTCAGGTATGGTTGTTTGCAGATCCGCCAATATTGCATCCCTGCTGGGGGCTATTGGGTATTTGAGCAGTCTGAGATTATCTTCCCTGTGGAGGGCGATGCTCTCTGCCTGTGCCCAGACCGACATGGATTGCAGCCACACATCATCGCGTGGTGGGTCAGAGGCTCGCCACTTACGGGTAATAAATCATTTAGCTAGTAAAAGACCCAGATTCCAAAATCAGGATGTGACTCAGTTTTTTTACCCTGTGAAAGAGTCCCAGTATGAAAGAATCCCAAGTGAATGGAATGCTTTGGTTCATGCAGTGAGATAGTCGGTTCGTCACTACACTCCAGTAGTGATGTAAGTATGGACGTGTCCATAACATGTGTAGCAAGTCTGCATGTGTTAAGTGACAGCGCAGGCATTCAGCATCTGTACGGTTAAAGTATTTATTGATTTTGGCTGGGGTGAGGTAGGCTTTCTGGGTAATATAGTATTCTATCAGCCAAAACCGAGCATTATACAGCACTCGTATTGGACTTTCTAATAAGGTAGACTCCTTGTGCGTAAATGGTCTCCCGCGATCAGTCTCCAAGTGATCACAGAGAGGTGTGAGTGGTAGAGAGGTATGGTGGCGTATTGAGTCTGTCAACCAGCGTACCAAATGTCTACCCCTGCCAAATACATACAAGTATTGCAGGGTAAGTTCTGTGGGAGGTTCCTGAGTTAGGTCTCCCCATGACTGTCCCAGCACTCCGATGGGGTAAGCCAGTTCCCTCCATAAGGGCTTTGTATTGGAGGAGTGTTCCATAGTCTTTTTAAGTCACCCAGTGTATGGACTCCCATGGCGTGCCATGTTGTCAGTTCCTCTGCTATATAGGTGCGTGGGCCACGTGGTGTCCCCAGGAGAAAAATGGCAGGGGCATAAAGGGTTGTTGCTTTAGTGAGATTCAATCATCTGCGAAAGCAACGATAAGCCACGCGCAATAACAGAGGTTGAGGAACGGGGATCTGGCACAGGTGTATAACAGGTGTAATATATTAGAAAGATTCCAAGCTGGAGACATCGCAGCTGTTGCTCAACTGACGGGAGGCCAACCATTGCGATACCCATTGCAGTTGGTCCACCAGTCAATAGTGTTCCAAGTTAGGAAGTGCCAGGCCTCCTTGGTCGGTCAGTCGGCCTGTAGAGTTTGGAAAGGGCTACTCTGCAATGGGAAGCGTTCCAGACAATTTCTTGGATATGTTCAAAAGAACGGAAGAAGGAGGAGGGACGTATAGAGGAAGGTTGACAAAATAGTACAGACGACTGGGAAGGACTACCATTGTAGTGAGAGCCACGCGACACGTAACTGCCAAAAGCAGAGTCTTCCAGAATGTCATCTGGGGTTTGAGTGAAGTGAAAGCTTGTGGCAGATTCCCATCAAATAAGTCTGGATTCAAATGATAAACATGAACACCCATGTATCGGAAAGTATTGGGCTGCCAGTGTAAGTAGGGGGCAGCTTGGAGCGGGAGGGGGTTTGGATTGTTGGGCCTTAACGGGGAAAAGGCATGACTCAGACCCTATTGACTCTTAGTCTGAATAGGGATGCACAAGTGGTGAGGATGTCAACCATAACTGTGGGGAACTGGGAAAAATCTCTCAAATAAATAAGGAGACTGTCTTCATATAAGGACATTGAGTGAGTACCATCTCCCAAAGGCATGCCCAGGCCAGATTTAACCCTAGCTGTTGGCGAAGTGTATAGTAGCCGCAGGAACCAGTGTCCCAGGCCAAACCTTTACAGGGTCCTATGTAGAAAAGACCATTCTAGTGAGTCAAACGGTTTCTCCAGGTCGAGCACTAAACAGCCCAGCCCGCCTGTGGCCAACGGGGTGGCGCATATTTAAGGATGCTGAAAAGTTGTCATATGTTAAGAGATGTGGAGCTGCACGGTACAAAGCTGTCCTGGTCTGCTTGTACTAGAGTGGGGACCAGAGGTGCTGTAGGCGATTTGCTATGATTTGGGCCAATATCTTGTAATCTGAGTTTAATAGCACCAGCGGTCGGTATGAATTGAATAAAGAATATATCTTTGTGTGGTTTGAGTAGTGAGATCAGCAAAGTGTCAGGAAGGCGTGCGGTGGAGAGGGCTTCCTCATAGAGTGAGTGCACGCGGGGTACAAGCAGCGTCACTTATGCCTTGTGAAACTCTGCTGGTTACCCGTTTGGACCAGGTGATCTCCGGGTGGTTAGGATTTTAATAGCCTCCTGTATTTCGAGCAACGTAATGGGCTCGGCCAGTTCCGATCGTTGGTCCAGTATAATTTGGTGGAAGGATGTTTTGGAGAGAAAGGATTCATTATCGTCTAGAGTGGACAATGTGACAGAGTGATAAAGTTCTGTGTAGTGGTGTTTTAATTCGTCGTGTATGTCACGCTGCGTAAAAAGTAGTGGACCAGCATCCAACTTGTAGCATCATAATGGGTCGGTGAGGCTGGTCCTGTCTTATCAGTCTGGCAAGGAGGAAGCCAGCCCTGTTCGCTGTGGTATGTGTTTTTGTAGAGTGAGCAGTGTAATTTAGGCAGCATAGTCTTTCAAGGATCTCTGAATGTTCTTTTTGGGCCTTAACAAGCGATGGCCAGCTATTGGGGTCTTGTATCAGTGCATGTAATAGCCAGTGCTCCACAGAAAGTATCTTCTTGTCTAATTACCTGCAAATGTTCCAGGTCAGTCCCAGACAGTGTTCCCGGAGGGTGGCCTTGAAGGCATCCGACTCCGTGGAACATGAGTTAGCGGAACCACTGTTAAGGTCAAAATAATTGCCAATCATCTGGCTAACAGAAGCACGAACTGCAGGGTCTTCAGGTCCTGCAGGCTGTATTCGCCGCATAGGGACGGTGTGGTGGGCGGAGGGGATAGGCATCCCAGACAAGTTGCAAATATTGGGATTATGGTCTGCATGAGTGCGGCCTAGGTAGTTATGTGTTATGGCTGGGGTAAGGTAAGCAGTGCAAACCAGTCTATCAATCCACACATGCAGCCCATGTGGGGCTGAGTGGAAGGAATGCACCCTGGAAGAAACATTGCAAGAGCACCAACCATCCAGTAGATGTCAGTTGTGCAGCCAACCTGCAAGGGATAGGATGCAGCAGTGTGGGTCAGAGGTGGAGATGTGTGGTCAAGTGTTGTGTATAAAACACTATTAAAGTCACTTCCCAGAAGCCAAGGGATCCCACTCCAGTGGGACAGCACATCAGAGAGTTTACCTAGGAAAGGGGCTTGGTCTGTGTTTAGGGCATATATGCTGCCGTTCAGGATGTTCTTGCCGTCTCAGTGTCCCTTAACTAATACATGTTGCTCCTCAGGATCTATCACCTCTTTCTCCCTTACAAGTGGGATCCCAGGTCGGATCCATATCAGGGCCTCGCAAGCATAGGAGGAGTAATCTGTGAAGTAGACCTGTCTGCGCCGGCGTCCTTGGAGCTTGTCAGTTTCTATGCGCGTCAGGTGGAATGCTTGTAATAGGGCAATGTGTGTGGTCTGTTGTCTGAGGTAGGAATAGATAGTATATTGACAGGAAGGGTCCCCGCACATTCCAAGTCAGTACTTTAATGTGAGGCATATTGCTGTTGGTGCGCTCTTCAGACTCTTGAGTATACAAGTTAATACTGGACAGTATCGAACATGAACAAACCTATATTTGTGGAAGGTTGGAGGCTCCTATTTTATCCCAAGCCTTGCATGAGGGAATTGAGACTTGGAGACTTGCTGTTTATATAAATGGAGAGCTTAGAAATTAAGTTTCAGTCTCTCACATAGTGGTCTCGGCTCTAGAGAGTAGTTCTTGATGGGCTCCAAGAACAATTATACTAGTGTGTCCATACAACCACTTGTCAGTTTTTTAAAATCTTCCTTCCACCTCTTTGCGTTCTTCCCTTCAGCAGTTCCACCCCAGCTGCTTGCAAGTGCCCTAAGTAGTATGCATGCACTGTGGTTCCATAGAAGTCCTATATCAGTGTTAAAGCAGTTTATTTTGAGGGAATAACATCACTACTGTCACTATTATCCTGACATAACAATCGCCATTCTCGAATATTACTTCATTAGTGGCAAAATACAGCATATCCAGTGAATTCCTATTAGATCACTATTATGCATTGTATAGATAATGCGTAGAGGCTATTCACGACCTCAACCGAGATAATCACTGTAGAAGGCCCACCTTGTAGTTGCAAATCATTCACTTCCAAAATGGTTGTAGACATTTATTCAGTTCTTTCCTTTCTTCTTTGGGAGATCCTAACGTTTGCACAAAGGAAAGACTGGCAGATCAGCGACAACCATTTTAATTAATGTGTTAGCAAATCAAATAGACAAGTGATTGTATGTAGATGAGAGCAGAATAAAAGCCAGCTGTTTTCTTTTGATATCAGGCTCGAATATGCATTTCTGGTGGTATTTTTTCACAACACCAGTGTTCAGACTTATTTTTCTAAAGTTAGTTTTGCATTTTCTTGTCAAACCTATATAGGTAGTATAGGCATTAGGTGGAGTACACACCTGTTTTACCAAAATTAAAACGCAGTACATTTTATGTAAACACAGTTGCGTCTTCTGTCAGTGGTATACCATTTCCAAGCTGCCGGAATGACGCAGTCCCCAGCACCCTCCCGCAGACTCCATAAAGGTCAAAGAAACTCACCTACTGAGCGAGGAATTAGTTGTAATTGGACTGTAATTGAGTTAAACAGGATCAGTGGAACTGCTCTTCGTAATGCAGGCTGACTTGGGGCTGTATTTATACCAAGGGGTTATTTTTGGAATGTGGTGTTCGTCTTGAAACGCACATTTATCGGTACTGCAGATGCATTACAATGGCCTGCCACTTAATATTGAAATCAGTACATTAATAGTTGATGCAAAGTAAATGTATGAAAATCGATGCTTAAGGCACGATAAACCTAAAACATTTCTTTAAGAAGAGCAGAGTATGTCATGTGAATCTATGCCATGTGATTTTTGTATGAACTAAAACCTACATGTGAAAATGCAAGCACTGCCGATGTATGAGTTTTTGGCATATACCACAGTTTACACATTTAGCATATTTAAATAACATTTATAAATCCTTCTTGCTGAAGTGAACATACAATGTCTATATACAATTATAAATTAAATTCTAAGCCACTGACAAGTATCACATTTAATTTGGATTATGAGGAGTGCAAGCTCTAATCATGGAATTGTTGCATTATACGAAGACCTTTAATGCAGTAGTCCTGTTTAATCTGATGAAGGTCTTTTTAAAATGGGATTGCAGCCCTTTTTTGTTTTCCTCAGTAGGCACAGCGCTTGGGAGTTGATAGACTTGATGTTTGTGACCAAGACCATGTGTCAGGGCGTGATCTAGTGGACTAAGGATAGGAAATTGCTGTTTAAAGTACAGTAATTTGCTTTGCTGGTTGTTAGTTTGTCAGCTGTGCATTAGTCACAGTCTGAATCTAAAGAGCTCGTGTGAGCTGCCATGAGCATACAACAGCAAACAACTTCATATAAATCTGTTGGAGCACAGGGCAATGGGATATGGATTAACATGTTTAAGTACCAACGGAGATTTAGGACTTTGCTTCTTGACAAAAAACGTTGCATCTAGTTAAGAGGGTTTTTGTACTGAGAGCAGTCGCCAAGCTTTTCTGAGCCAGTCTGAGCGCCACGCTTTAATTTCCACACCATCTGCTTCCTCTTTATTAGGGTAGTCTCTCTCTGCACGTACACACACTTATAAGTAATCCTTGGAGTCAAAGCACCAATCTCTTATACCAGGTGACATTTTCACGCTCTATTGAAAGTGGAGTACCGATGCGATGAGAGATGCTCCTGGCTTTGTACAGATCTGAGGATCTTAGTATTGATTAGACTCATGCAGCTAGACCCCCCTAACAGCTTTAGAAGCCTTTGGCCAAATCTATCATCTTAGAGATAGAATTACTAGTTCTTGGTGCCTGGATTGTTCATGAATATTTCCTTTTATCAGATTGCAAACCCTCGGAATCCAGTGTTACAGAGCAGTGTACCTAAACACAAATGAACATTGGAAACATCCATAGACCACATACATCCTACTACCTCATTACATGGCTCACGTTTTGGACAACCAGAGGCGATAGGCAACCGTCTCTACTCTCCTGAAAGGCTGCAACTGACAGATTTTCTGAGTTTGTTGGTATCAATACCCACGTGCAACAGTCACATTAAAAACGGGGTGAGGGAGTTTCATATGTGAATCTGTGAAAGATACCAATGCTGAAGAACTGCAGTAATGGTTAACTTTTTCTTCTTCAACATTGGGTCTGTCATATTTTAATATACTTTAATCAATACTATCAAGCAGTAGCAAACATATAAAGCAGAAAGCAGAAAGCAGAAATTGTACACAACGACTCCAAAGCAGTCTGTTCAATCTCTGACTGTGTCCTGAACTTCATTTCAGTGCAGTTCACTTCTAGCTGCAGATTCCTTGCCTTAAAATATTCCCCAAGCATCAGACTGGATCCAGAAAACCTTGAGCCGTACTCCTGTACTTCGGTAAGTGGCGCTGAGTTCCGGGCACAGACCCCCTACTTGATTTGCTTGTGGTGCCGGAGCCGGACTATGACTCCAGGCCCTGTTCCAACTGCTGCACCATGAATCCTAAGGCTTTTCGGGAGCAGGCAATGAAGATCCTGGTGGCTCAACATAAGGCAAATCCACACCACTCCAGATCCCAGTAGTGTGGAAGGTCCCAGGCCTGCTCTCAGAGTCATTCTCATTGACTATTGTCAAAGTTGAAGAGCACTTCAACTTCCTGTGCCAGTTTAAGTCAACAGACAAGGGGTGGGGATGATGCCACCAGTCTAGGCCCCACTCCCGCACTCCACCTGTGTAGCCTGAGTCTGGGTCTTGTCTTTGCCTCTATGGATTTCCAGGAGCTGATGCGACCCCCCCACCCAACTCAAGTGTTATTAGGCCATGCATATCATATTTGGGCATCCAGATCACTGTGGAGCACCTTTGAGCCTCATGGCTCAGGAGGTGTCCCAACTGGGTTTCTTCCAGCAGGTTCGCACTTGGCACCAGTCAGGCTGTTTGAATCCAGATCAACACTAGTTGCAAATTCATGACCTTTGCCAGAGTTTGGTCCCCAGGCCCTCTGGCCCCATAATCATTCACAGCTCCGATACAGAGCTGGATCGGCATTGTGAACCAGACCACCCGGGTTGGAAACGGTGCTTACTTTCTTTGATAGGCCGTATAGGGGGTATGACTGGGGAGGATCCCTCTGGTTACGCTGATCCTCTTGAAGAACCCTTTCCAAAGATAACTAGTATGAGGACCTCAAAGACAATACAACCATAGCACATTATAGATAGATAGACAGGAGTCCAAGAATGTATCCCTTTGATTGATCCCAATGGTATTCTCAAGTCTCCATTGCTACATCTGTGGCGCACAGTCACAACGCCTGACTTGGATCAGAACATGTCTGGGCATCCCTTATGGATATGCCCTTCGATGGCACTTGCCTGTTTAGCTATAAGGCCAATTTGGCGCTTACTCCCTTCAAGGAGCGTGTTGTCACCACCCAGTCGTTGGAACTCACCATGGCCCCACACCAGCCACACTCTTCTTTTCACTCCTTCTGTGGTTACAGTAGGGGCTACTATCCGCGTCATCCTTTTCCACCTAGTCAACAAGGCCAGCAGACTTCTCAGTCCTTTCGTAGCCACTGATGCGAATCTCTTAGCTGCCAAGTTTTCAGTATGCTTAGGTGGGGCATTTCCATTACTTCAGTGTTTCTATGAGTGACATTTATTTGCTACATAGGTCACAATTTGAGTGACACAGTGAGAGAAAAAAACGACTTATAATGTAATCAGTCAGAGGAGACATTACTTCCTTTTGTGCAATAATCTGGAATGTAGGTCTCCAACATATATTTTCAAATCATTTGTAGCATCCTAACAAATATAATAACCCCATGTCTGTGGACATCTCGATGTAGAAATTCATATAAATGGGCACCGTTTATTTACATAGGATAAAGGGACCCTATCACACAAGATGTAACCTAATATTGCTGAATCTATGCTAAGCAACATCGTACATCTGTACTTAGTTCTTTTACGCTATGGATATGCAGTTAGGGATACTTGTAATAACCATTTTATTTAAGAGTAGCACATTTCCTCGTTGAGGTTTTTTTTTTTTTTTTTTGTCTCTTTCCTTGGTGCTGTATGGCAGACTTTGCCCTGACATTACCAACAGCGCAAACTCCATCAGTGGTGTTGGAGCGCTGGTCACATTGTTCACACTGTTACCTAATCAGACATTTATTTTGGCTCTTCCCTTCCTGTTGTATAGCTTTCCCAAAAACACTTATAATTGATAAAAGCTTTACTAAAAAACACAGAAATCCGCATCGGGTCTCTCTTGGCTCAGCGGGAGAGCCGTTCTACAATATTCACTGCACTCAGGAAAAGTCGCCCAAAAATGCTTTGCAAGCATTCTTTTTCAAAACATTTTTGCCCATAACTCAGACTTTGGTGGTCCTAGTACAATGGGACCACCACCAAAACATTCAGCATGCCACACTCTTCCTGTTCAGGTCATCTGTGGGTCCCCACACTAGGTTAGTGGGAACCCCAAAATAATAACCTCTACCACTATTCAGTCCCTTTTTAAGCTGTCTTCTGGCTGGAGCTTTTGTTTTACAGCTTGGAGTAGTTTTTGTTCTAAGTGCCTTTTTATTAAAGTCGGCCTGCTAGGCCTGAAAATGTGTAAGGCACTACGCCTTCTAGGGACTAAATAAATACATTACTTTGTGCCATTCTTTATTCATGTGGTTATGGCCACTAGGGACTATGGGGGTCATTCTGGGAACCGCCAGAAGACCATACCGCGGTCAAAAGACCGAAGCGGTCATTCTGACTTTCCCGCTGGGCTGCCCAGCGGGAAAGCCCCAGCAACGAGGAAGCCGGCTCCGAATGGCAGAGTTGCTGGTGTGCGACGGGTGCAGTTGCATCAGTCGCGATTTTCAGTGTCTGCCAAGCAGACACTGAAAATCTTAATGGGGCCCTGTTAGGGGGCCCCTGCAGTGCCCATGCCAGTGGCATGGGCCCTGCAGGGGCCCCCAGGGTCCCCACAACACCCATTCCCGCCATTCTGTTTCTGGCGTTGAAAACCGCCAGAAACAGGATGGCGTGAAGGGGGTCGGAATCCCCATGGCGGCGCTGCTTGCAGCGCCGCCGTGGAGGATTCCCTGGGGCCGCGGGAAACCGGTGGGAAACCACCGGTTTCCCTTTTCTGACCGCGGCTGTACCGCCACGGTCAGAATGGCCCCAGAAGCACCGCCAGCCTGTTGGCGGTGCTTCCGCGGTCATTGGCCCTGGCGGTCCATGACGGCCAGGGTCAGAATGACCCCCTATGTTTCTTACAAATGATATTTTTATTGTGGTGTCCTCTAGGGGCTGTTCTGAGCATTGCAGTCAACATACTACAATATTTGCTGCACTCGTTTGTCCCATAATGCTTTGCAGGGCATTCTTTTAGAAAACATTTTTGTTCATAACTTAGCCTGTGGTGGTCCTAGGACAATGGGACCACCTTCAAAACGTTCACCACAACAACCTGGTCTTTCTGTCTGGATCTTCACACTAGGTTAGTGGTGACTCTAAAATAATAACCCTTCCCTCCATTCAGAGACTTTTTAGTTTCTCTCATGACTGGAACTTTTGTTTTACAGCTGAGAGTAGTTTGTGTTTTAAGGGTCATGTTTGTAATATTGTTGTAGTAGCTCTACTAGTTCTGAAAAGGGTAATGCACTACTCCCTCCAGGGGCTAAATATATGGCTGCACTGCAGTACTTGGTCATTTTCGTTTCATGTAGTTATGCCCTCTAGGGGCTAGCTATATGCTTCTTACAAATTCTATTTTCATTGTGGTGTTCTCTAGGGACTGTTCTGAGCATTAAAGTTTAATGCCAAACGTTTATTTCTGATAAAGGTTTTTATTGGGCTTATATGATGATTGTATATTTTTTATTAATCTCTCCTTATTCAAATTATGACCATGATTCAGGCCAACCTAATATCCTTGTTACACTATGACTGTTTGAACACTCCTGATATGTTTGGGTGACCCTTGTAGTTTATTTCTCTCGTTATTCCCCCGTGGCTGTCTTGTTTTGGGAATTGTGTTAGCCAGCCAGCAAATCTGATAGTAGGGTGGAGAAAGTGGTATTCTATGGGAATTAACAAGGCAGATTTAAATTAGATTGCTAAATGGTAGCATTTATATTTTTGGCTGCAGATAGATGAAGAAGGTAAATGGAAGTGCTTTAGTTAAATGCAGGGCCACTGTAATTAGTTGGCAGGAAAAGACCAAATTATGAGGCAGGGTTGACCAATTTGTGTCAAGAAAATTCCGGTTATGAGTTTACAACGCCAATAGCTCTAACGCAACCAAATGTGAGACCCATTGTATTGCAAATGCTTGTTTTAATAGCCTACCAGAAATTACATACTTTCAGCCACAAAGTGTTTCTCTAGAGAACACATAACATGTACATACCAACATTTAGACCCATTAAGCAGTCTTGTCACCTAAAAAACTAAATACCATGGTGCTCACTGGTACAGCATTGCTGTAGACAGGACTCATGCTGCAGAAGAGAGCTGAGTCGGCTGAACAGTGTTTCCTGTTCCTTTCTGGTTCTTCAAGCTGTAGGTATGGGCATTGGTAGGATACGGTCTTAATCACCGAGCAGCCAGCCAAAATTATATCTGGAATGGGAGATTGCAGAGGGGACTGGCAGGGTTTGAAATGTAGTGGAAGGCAAAATCCTTAGAGCATCAAGGCCTTCTGTCCGCTACAGTACAAAGCAATGTGAGGAGTCATACGTGAAAGGTGCCACTTATCTGTTTTGGTGGCAGGCGCGTCATGGAAATAAAACAAAGCTGCCATCTGTCGCCTCAGTCTGCCTTGGCCAATCGAGAGACACTGCCATCCGAATAATAATGATCCAGCTGTTGAAAGTTCAAACGAACCAAGCTTACGTTATTTAGCCCACGTGGTACATCCAGAAAGGCGTCCCCTTAGATAGACCATGTGGTCCATCCAGAGAGGCACAGAGGCCACATTTACTGATTAGAAGACTTTCCGCTTTCACACTGACACCAGTGCTCACCTCTCCCATTCCTGTGAATTAACGTAAGGCAATTGTCTGAGGCTCTGGGCAGCATCAGCAGCACAAGCACTGCCAGAGCAACAAAATTTTAGCACGCCGACGTTTGTTAAATGTAGCCCCCTAGTGCACGCCTCATCGTACTCAAGTGGTACCCAGGGCTCTATTATGCATGACTAAGCATTTTAGTGCTGTAATGCAGACACCAGCACCAAATGCGTTAGTCTAACCCCTGATGAGTGGCACTTGGTATGGCTAGTCTGTTGCTTATGTGGTCCCACCATTTTGAATACTCCACAAATCAACAGCGCTGCTGTAGTCAGTGTAGGCAAGGTTTTTTTAACACTCTAGCCTTCCCCCTGGTGTCCTTACCCTCTGTCATATTAGCTGTTAACACAAGACACCAATTGCAACCCAATGCACACCATATTGACTGAAAGTATCTAAATTGGCACAACTGCATTTTCAATTACATTCTAACATTTTTTCCTTTCTAATTACAGTTGAGCTTAGGACATCTTTTTTAATCGTTGGTGGTTTACTCTTTTTATGCAAGAGCACCATGACTATGAGGGACCATTCTTTGGAAAGGGAGCTCTGAGAGACTTTGTTTTTAGGGACGAGCACACAAGTGCTCTATCCTACTGTAATCTCTCTGTGGGCTTTTAACCACACCCACCACACGCCCATGAGTTTTGTTGGTTTGTGGGCTTGCCTTTTAAATATCACTTGATTTTATTTATGAAAGGCATGCATACGTCATGCTTTTTCCGTTGTTTAGCCCTCCTTGAGTGCACCGGCCAACTACTGAAAACATACGAGGCTCCATGATTTCTGCGTGGTTTCTATACTACTATTTCTATTTATTTCCAGTCAGCGCAATCTCATTGCAAATTTGCCAATATGTTTGACTGCGAGCGAACTTCTGTTTCATTTTGTGTGCTCTGACACGCTCATGGTGTGGCGCTTTAAAACGGGTCACTTATGTAAAACTGTATTACTTTTTATTTTAAATGGCAATAAAAGTCCGGTTAGGACTTTACAACGCTAATAGTTCTAAGTCAAGCAAATGCGAGACCCATTGCATTGCAAATGGTTCTCTAAATTACTGCTCTGGAAGAAGCACAGTGTGTTCCTTGTTCTGATTTATACATCTGCACTTCCTTAGAGTGCAAACTCTTTTTGTACATCCGTCCTGCCGGTCACTTTTTAGTAGCTTATTTGCAGTGCATACTATTGTTTTCCGAGAAGTGTGGTGCTTACTTGCACACGCTCATCAGAAGAACAAAGTGAGGCCAGCATATAAGCAAATTATTTTGGATGCTTGAAAAGAGATGGTGCACTCTGCCACCAAAAGCCATGTTGCATGAATATGCATTATTTCGCTGTGAAAAACGTGTTTTTATTATCAAGAGGTTAAGTGCGTAAAAAAACTAGAACATACCTGTGATCCAACAGAATATCTGGTACAGGAAAAGAAGTCCAACGACCCGTAGCATGACCATAGTTTCAAGCAAACCTCCCCTTCAGAGTTTGGAAGTAACAGGCGCTTATGAAAACATAGAGAATAACTTGTCACATGTTGTGGCATTTTCCCTCTCAAGGTAAATCAAGTATGGCAAACTTATTGGGAAGATCATATACACAGTGTTTATATTCAGGATAACACTGAACAGGTGATAGTGTAGGAGTACATAACCTGTGCACTGATAGCTAGTTCCTTAGTTTTCATCTCCTAATTTACCATCTCTTCAGGAACACCGTGGGTCTTATTTAGAGTATGTCAGTCAGGGTAGTCTGTCAGAAATGTGATATCCAGTCCGCTACATTACAAGTGCATTATATACTCAGTGGCATTTAAAATATGTTTGATGAAGAATTTTGTCTGCCGAACTCTAAGTAAGGCCCAATCCTCTCAGGAACTACGCCTTTCAGGTCAAGCTTTTGGTAGAACACAATAACAACATGGATTAATGCCTGAGGATTCTACTTTTGTGTTCTTTCTCAGATTTTTAACACTGACATTTTTCTAGTCTATGAAGACAGAACGTTTGCTCAGAACAATGGGCACGCCATTAGTTGGTGGACTTCTTTTCTCCTTTTCCTGTTTCTGTAACACTTTTTATTTGCCACAGATATTTTAGACTTTTCATGTGCAATAAATCTGCTCATAATAAAAAAATTGTATCATCTCCTATATTTGAGCAGGATAAGTACTTGCATGATTTCTATGCTTTATTGTCACTTAGCTTCGATGACTTCTTTCTTTGGTTTTTGTGGCACGTTTTGAAGCTGCATTTTAGGTTTGTGAAGTCAATGGCTGCAGTCTATTTTGCACCGGGTTTTCTTTTGTGCTTTACGTTCCCGATGTTCTTTTTGCCCCATTATTATATTTTTAAGCAGCACTCCATGCTGTATGTCGGTTTTTCTTTTTTTTTTTGTGTATCGTGGTTTCATGCACTCATTGTGTGCAGACATTATCCTGACTGCATTTTGTTTCAAGCATTCTTCTCTGCACTTGCTCTTCCGAACTTGGCTCCTCAGATGGTTTGTTTTGCTTGAGAAGGTTTTTGGCCGTCTGGGAGAAAAATTCCCATGTACTGCTCTTGCCCTTTACACATCTCTGTATTCTGGTCTTTGGACCACATTTGCACACATCTGATTGTCTGCTACCAAATGTTCACATCTCTGTTGCCTTTTTGATAGTCTGTGGTTTGCAGGATGCCATTCTAAATCTGGTTCTACCCATAGAATAATGTCACACAGGTGTTTTGTACCTTGCCACTTAGTTTAGGTGTTAAACTGTCCATAGTGTGTTCCCTAATGGAGGACCCTCTTTCCCTGTTCTCTTAAATAGTGAAAGAGCTGGATGCATGAAGTATAAAAGAGATGCCCACTCGTACCAACTACTGTACTCTCAATCGTTTTACTGACATGGATCCTCAATCCTCAACCTGTCTAACTCAACATTTGTCAGCAGTGGTGTATGTAGGTGACTTTCAATATGTGAAATGAGGAGTGATCGTCAAGAACTGTAAATGCAGACAGTGCGTGGGCACTCACGGATGGGTGTCACACTGTCTCCTGACATGCTTTTTAAAACGTCTAAGACAGTTTACAGCCTCCATGCTCACACTGGGGGGCTCTCTGCAGTCACAAAATATTTAAAGAAAACAAACATATTAAAATTGTTTTGTAGCGTGGCAATAAGGCGTAACTAATACCCATTGTTAATCCCTTGCTTGTTTCCGCAGAGCCAACCGCATGATAGTTTTAAACATTGCTAAAGTGTTAAAAAATCTTAACATGTTTTATTTAAGAATTTCTGTATGATATGTACATGTACAAAGTCTTGAAACTAAATATGCATTAAATCTGGTTAAGTCATTTTTAAAAACTTCTGACCAAATATGTCAAATAACCAGAGTTCCTATTGAGAAGCGTGGTTAAAGTGACAGGTTGAGAGTAGCGGCCTAGCTGGGCTTTTTCCTTCAGCTTTTATGCATTAAGTCTTGTGGATGCTAACTGTCTGACTGTCTTTGCACTTGCGCTGCTTATCAATGCTCATTTCACCCCTTTCTTTCCCTTTCCACTCTTGCTTCCTTTGCTATATATGTGTGTCTTCAATGGTAAGACTCAAAAAAGTCTATCCACGTTACAATAAATAACTATTTTTGTTAGTACAGCATTGTACATATTTTGGCTGCATATGTTTCCTCAGTGTCCTGCTTTGTTTTGTAGTTTTCACGAGACGCTTTTTTTTTTATTTTATTTTTTTAATACAAACAACATTTGATACAGTTACCTTCCGTATTGTATTTTGCCTTTCTCTTTCATTGTTCTAACGTAGTTCTTGTTATCTTGCATTTTTTAAAGCTTGCCAAGTAGCACTTTAAGGTACTTGCTTCATTACTGAATCTCTCTTTTGTGATAAGTGAAGAATCTGGGTAATATGGAAGAACAGATCAAATGAGAACTAGTGTGTTTATGATTGGACAATGTTAACAATGCACAATAACTAAACATTATCTCCATGTGAATCTGACTCCTTTGCTTTTTATACCAAAAAGAGACGTGAATTGTCAGACATGCAAAACCTCAGATAGTCCGATTACAGCTTAGTGTTTTCTTTTCAAACCTTACTCACCCATTGTTTCCCCAATGGATAATTCTATAACTTGACACAATGTTTTTTAATCATAAACCTACTTATTGGTGATCTGTTGGTAGCATGTAACCATGGCATTTATTAGTTGAGTTGTTACCTATGTTTTTTACTTCCGTAGAAAAACACTTAGCACTTGAATAAATAAGCGGTGGCACTGCCTACTGAACTCAGTGGTTCTATAAAGATTTTACTCTTTTGCACACTTTAACAATTCTATATCTGACAGAAAGGTGTAGCTAGGCATATAACGGCCATGCTAGAATTTATCACAGTATTTTCTCATCTCCTTTACGAATACAAAATATTTCTAAACTATTCTTTCCCTCTACATTAAGCACCTTAATAACTAAGTGGAGGCCTAGGTACAATCCCCATCACAAAGAAGGAGGCAAGGCTGACACAGTAACAGAGAAACCATCCCTACTAGACAGTCACTCTCCAAACTACCTGCACTTGAGAAACGAACACAGTAAAAAGTGCTAATGGCATGGCAAAGAAATGTATATAGAGGAAAATCAAGAAATCACAAAGACCACACCACAAAGAAACCCCTCAAAAATCACTCTGACCAACCCCTGCTTGGACACATGACGAGGTTGCTATAGATTTCTTAATCTTCCATCAGGGAGAGAGTTCCAAGACCTGTCCTTACACAGAATTGATAAATATATGGAACATAATGAGTCAGACGAGTACCCATGGGGAAAACATGGAAGACGCTAATCCAAACACTAAAGAGAGCTTACAGCCCCGGCAAGCGCACCTAGAGGAACCTGCATTGAATACGAAGAGAACAATGCAGAAGAGGAACCAAGATCTGAGGATGGAGCCCATCCATCTGACACAGCCTCACCAATCCTACCGTCTAAAAATGTAACAAGCAATTCTGAATGTCAAAGGGGAATGCAGCCTATTTGATACCAATAATCTGATATTCCTGCAAACCATTGGTAGTATTCTTATCTTGCAAAATAGGTAAGTGATGAAAGTAACCTTAAAATTCTTAAGGTCCTTAGACTTAGCTGAATAAAGGAAGACTTTCCTAAAAAACTGTCTGTAGATGGCTAACTGACAAACTGGGGGAAGGGACTGTGAAGATGGATGACCTTCACTCCATTACGTGTGATATGCTACCACCCCAGAGGCCAGTTAAGATTCTGTTTTAGTTGGCACAAGGACATCAAGCCTAATAGTATACATACGAAAAACAGAACTCTTGACAAATACTTTTCAGAATATAGAAGAATAATCGGTTTGTCTCAGGCTGAAAGCAGCAGGGATGTAGGACCAAGCCTTGAACTGGCCCATAGCATTGGCAAACTTGAAAAACAAGCTATTTTATTAGTGATCTATCAATCTAAACTAGCTTACACTAGCAAACAGAAGTTAAGTAAATGCCACAACTGTGCCCGATTTTCTTAATTATACTACCAAAGTCCAGCAAATCAAAGCTATAGGAAATGATACACAAGAGACAGCCAAAGAAAAACACCATGACAGTTCCAAAGAAAACATCTCTTCTGTACATACAAAAGAAGGAACTCTCCTCTTCATCCCAGAGCAACTAAGCTCATAAGCACAACAAACACCCTGATAGACTAACTATCAAAGACCCATGAAGAGAGGAGTAATTCCTGTCATGACTGATGTACAAAAACCACAGTATTATCATGGAATGTCCCCAGCATATCCCAAACTTTGGGGGACACTGGCATAATTAACTATTTGAAAGAAGCAGAAATTCAGGCACTACAAGAAACATGGATAACATCACTTTGGGTGATTTCAGGATACATAAACTACATTAAATGTACCATCCCAAAGACTGGCATGTGAAGAAACAACAGTCTTATTATAACATGTAGAGTAATTGCCCCAAAACCAAAGATTGTGAGAACATAAATGAAAACATCTTGATGGGTGGCATAACCATACTAGAAAACTACTTATTAAGGGTAATAAACGTTTTTACATGCAACAATAAAATTAGAGGGTTTCCTCAGATTGCCTGAATCAAGCAAAACAGACGTTTACAAACCTGCGATTTGGTGACAATGCATTTTCCTTTTATAAAAGCCTTCATTTGATACTCATAGTATGGTCTGATTCAGACTATCATTACTTAAGGGTTGTTCTTCAGTAGCCACTTCCACTTGAATATGACAATAAAATTAATAACATTTTAGGGTCCTGCTGCCTTAGTGACTTAGGACCTGATTTAGATGTCGGCAGAGGGAATACTCCGTTGCAGATCCCCCATAGGATAAAAGGGATTGTAATACGCTGGATGAGATATCTGTCACGTCTGTGACAGAGTATTTCCCTCCGCCAGCATCTAAAACAGGCCCCACATCTTTTGCCCAGTGCTTGGTTTTACCACCGACCCCTGCCACAAGCCATTGTATATTTAATTTGTATTAATGCCGGAAATAATTGCAGTCTGTAGTATTGCATTATTTTCCTTGTGACCTGAAGCAGAGCACTAGTTTTTAGTTTCAAAGGAGATTTAAATCACAGATGGTTGGCAGATCTATGTAACGTTTCTCTCTTCTCCTATGTTTTTTGTCTGATAGAGACTTCTAGCTGCAGATTCCTTACCTTAGAATTCCGTGGCGTCCACATCGAATCTGGAATTTTTCTGCTGAGCAGTACCCTGCGCACGCCATCGAGTGGCATCGTTCAGGTCTGCGTGCGTTGTGTGGCTCCGAGTGGCATTGTTGGGCTCCGAAGGCCTTGAGAGAGAGATCTCTCAAGCTTCTAGCGGCCCGGCAGCCGACTTCGGTTAGCGCGTTTCCGAGGAGATCACGCTCCCGCTCTAGGAGGAGGTCGCAGCACCACCCCAGGAGCCCCAAGTCATCTTCCTCACATTCAAGGTCTTAAGGGCATTCAGGTAAGAGGCCCAAGAAGAAGAAGTCCAAGCGGACTTTGACTTCGCCACGCCCGTCAGCTGACAAGGCATCCAGGGACCGTCGATGTTCTGAGCGTGGCTCCATGGAGCCAGGGCCAACTCCGCGTCTTCCCCCTTTTCCGGGGACTGGTGTGACCCCCGCTCAAATCAAATAATTTTCTGAGGCTATGCGCCTTGTTTTTGAGCGGGCTGCACCCAGGGATGGGTCTTTGGGCCCTGCAGGGTCAGCAGGGGCCCCATCCGATTTGACGTGGGCAGCTTCGGCGTCGTTGGGGACCCCGGATCCCATAGCGGATCCGGACCGGTGCTGGTATCTCACAGTCAACCTCCTCTGGCGCGCGGCCGACGTCAATGCTCCCTCCACCACCGGCGCCCACTGGTGATGGTAGTCCTATCCTCATTCTGGATGATCCGGAGCCAGAACAACGTCGTAAGACTCAAACTTTGACGGCGCCGACTAGGCCTAGATCAGTGCCTGTGGCTTATTCAGAACAGCCAGGCACAGGAGAGGCGTGGGAAGGGTCTGAGGAACCTTTAGAATATGGATTGGAGCATGAACAGGATTGGTATGAGGATCCAGGGAAAGCCAATGGACTGGATACTTCTCCAGGTGCTGGCATTCTCTCTCCTCCCGCTGTGGCTACGGAGGAGGGTGCATCTTGTGCCATGGTGGTGCGTAGGGCAGCTGAGATCTTGGACCTAGACTTGCCTACGGTGCCAGTCAGGTCTAATCTCCTGACGGAGGTGCTTCAGCTGGGGGTTGCTACATCGGAGCCGATGTTACCCTTCAATAAAGCCCTCACAGATGTCTTTCTGGGAACATGATCCAAACCCAGCACAGGAGCTCCTGTGAATAGGGCAATTGGCCGCCGCCATAGACCTGCTCCAAACGACCCTAGTTTCCTCATCCAACACCCCATCCCGGAGAGTTGGTGGTCCAAGCCTCCATTTCCTGTGGTGTCTTCCCTTCTGCCCCTCTGGATAGGGAATCCAAGAGGCGGAACCGACTTGGAAAGAAGTTGTTTTCTTCCTCCATTCTGGCATTGAGGTCGGTAAACACCTCTTGCCTAGTGGTCTGTTTTCCCCATACTTTATGGGATATGGTGGTACAGGTGCTGCCCCAGGTCCCCGAGGGCGTACGGGACACTCTCACCCAGGCTGTCAAGGATGGGAGAGCTGCAGCCAAGTTTACCATCAGGTGTGGCTTGGACACGACCGACTAGCTGCGCAGGGCAATTTCTTCGACAGTAGCTCTCCATCGCCACGTCTGGCTACGTTCTACTGGCTTTTCGGGGGATGTCCAGTCGAGTTTGATGGACATGCTTTTTGATGGCTCTCACCTTTTTGATGAGAAGGCAAACTCTGCGCTTTAGAGGTTCAAGGATTCTCAAGCTACTGCCTTGGGCCTTTCAGTGCCGGCTCGTCAGCAGTCTGTCTTTTGTCCTTTTCGAGGCTTCAGAGGGGGGCGTGGTACCATGCCAGCCAGAGGTTAGCCACTGTCCTCCGGCTTCACAGCATCCCGTGGGAGGATGTGGGGGTAGTGGTACCGTCAAACCCAGATGGTCTGGCCAGAGGTCGGCCACCACACAGCTCCCCTCTTCCCCAGCGCCCAAGCCCTCCTAGTATGGTTCTGCAAGACCATGTCAGTCCAGTTGGAAGGATGATTCAATTTCATCTCCCTCACTGGCAGTACATAACATTGGACAAATGGGTTTTGCCGATCATACAGAATGGCTATTCCCTTCCCTTCCAGTCCTTCCCTCCCTCCAGTAGAAGAACGGCTGATGGGGGATCCTCTTAGGGAAGATCTGCTCTTGCAGGAGCAGGGGAAGGTTCTCCACCTGAACCTGTCAACTCTGCAGCTTCATGCGTGGAGATTGAGCAGCAGATGATGGTTCATGACCTCCCTCCTGAAGTCTGTAATGTCATTCTGGCAGCCAGGCGTCCCTCTACTAAGACGGTTTACACCTGCCATTGGAAATGTTTTGTATTATATTGTACAGAGAGGTCTATTGATCCTCTTTCTTCTTCTCTTTCTAATATCCTTCTTTTCATTCTGTCACTCGCCCAACAGGGTTCCTCCTTAGGGACTCTTAATGGCTATCTTTCTGCCTTATCGGCTTTTCTTCGCTTGCCTGATCAACAGTCTTTGTTTAAGTCTCCTATTGTACTGAGATTCTTAAAAGGGCTTGTACATATGTTTCCACCTACGCCTTTTGTCATGCCCCAGTGGGACCTTAATCTATTGCTTACTTTTCTTGTGTGCTCCTTTTCAGTCTTTACTTAATTGTCCTCTTCGACTGCTCACTATCAAAGCAGCCTTCTTAGTGACAATCAGATCTGCCAGGAGAGTAAGTGAGATGCAGCCTTTATCATCAAAACCGCCATATCTCACAATATATCCTGATAAGGTAGTCCTCAGAACTCGTGCCTCTTTCCTTCCCAGGGTGGTGACCCCTTTCCATCTGGGTCAGAACATCACCCTGCCCACCTTCTTTGCTCCACCGCATCCCTCTAAAGAAGAGGAGCATCTCCACCGTCTGGACCCAAAAAGAGCATTGTTGTTCTACCTTGACCGCACAAAAGAGTTCCGGGTGGATGACCAACTCTTTGTGGGGTACGTTGGTGCAAAAAAGAGTCTGGCAGTCCAGAAACTAGCCATTTCGCGCTGGGTCATTCTCTGTATTAAAATCTGCTACACTTTGGCTAAGAAGTAGCCTCCTGAGGGCTTGAGAGCTCACTCTACAAGAGTGAAAGCTGCTACCATGGCGTTAGCTTGAGGCGTGTCGGTACTAGACATCTGCCAGGCGGCAACGTGGGCTTCCTTGCACACGTTTGCAAGACACTACTGTCTGGATAGCCAGGTGAGAAGAGAGGGGCATTTTGCTTGCTCGGTCCTGCAGGACTTCCTTGTGTGAAGTATATCTTCGAAACCCACCGCAAGGAGTTAAAGCTTGGGTATCTATTCTAAGGTAAGGAATCTGCAGCTAGAAGTCTCTATCAGATGAACAAGTTACTTACCTTTGGTAAAGAATTATTTGGTAGAGACTTTGTGTAGCTGCAGATTCCTTACACCCACCCAGGCCTCCCCGCTCTGTGGATATATATACTATCTTTTTTCAGATTTGTACCCTTTCTCAAGGGCATGTCATTTTGCTCAGACAATAAGAAAAGAAAAAAAAAGTTGGTTCTTTCATGCATTTCTGGCGTGGGAAGTTGTGGAAAAGAACTGACGTATGCGCTCCGGGGTGGTGCCTTTATAGGAGGCCGTGATGTCACAAACGACTCCAACGATGCCACGTGGAGCCGGACGACGCACATGGATCTGAACGACGCCACCCGACAGGGTGCGTAGGGTAGTGCTCAGCAGAAAAATTCCGGATTCGATGCGGACGCCACAGAATTCTAAGTAAAGGAATCTGCAGCTAGATTGTCTCTACCAGATAATTTGTTACCGAAGGTAAGTAATTTGTTCTTCAATCCTAAACTGCATTTATGGCATCCTGAATAGAACCAACCCAAATGACATCCAAATCCATACGTCCTAGAATTCATTGAATTTGTAGATTTGTGCTACTAAGAAAAAGGATAAAGGGACTTATATTAAGGGAAGAGTGTCTCTCTTGGAGTTTTACTTCCAGTAAGAGTTTCCCAAAGCAGCCTTCTGTGGAGAACTAGCACATCTGTAGGAATTGCAGTCATTCCTTACCAGATTATTTTAATTTCCCTATGGATTTTCTATCACATCAAGGTGTATTCTCCTTCCAAATTGTGTTTTAAGAAATATCTACCATTCCTGCTCCTATATTTAGGCTTTCTATCCAGACAGCCACTCCACTAAGTGCAGATTGCAGTTACTTTTCAGGGACTGCAGTATAGAGGTTGTTATAACCTCTTCTTTGCCCCTTAAGACCTTTTGTACAAGTTCAAATCTCCCCTTAAGACTATGGGCCAGATGTAGCAAAGTGTTTTACCCGTTCTGTCCTTATGGTAAAATGTGTTCGTACATATGGCTCTGTATGCCTTACAGTATAGCGTAGATTATGTTTCTTATGTTTGCCCAGTTCTCTCCTCAAATACAATCCAAATATCATGCTCGATCTGGCGACAAAAGAGCCATGATTCATGAAGATTACGGGACTTGTGGGGGAACACTGTTAATTCTGAAAACAGTTTTGATTGGCCCTAATGTATAGAAGGGACGAAGAACACTTTGTTTTGAGGTGATCTTTGTATTATAGATGTTTATCTTCCTGCTTTTGAGGATTTCAGGACTAACTTCAGTAGAGAAACATATGTGCAGACAACATTCTCATCTGTAAAGGAAATGGGTACACTTTTGTACAAAAGTACAATTACTTTGATTTAAATAAAATATTAAATTTTACATCAGCAGTGCAGCAGTCTGACGAATCTTCCCTCATACACAGAAAGACGGCAGCTATGGTGTAAGTGTTGCACATCCCCCTAGAATAGTAAACGACAAAGTTATATGCTCATATACTATTAACAGATCTGCCAAGCTTCTCTGACCAGTATCTTTGATTTACTGCTTTTGAATTGTGACTTTTCTGCAGTCTGTTCAAAGATGACCACCCTCTGGCACTAGGTATTTCACAACCGGCAAGCTTCCCCCCATAGTATTCTCATCTGCAGTCAGAACAGGAAAGTGGCAGAGGAGGTGGTCCACCTCTTCCTGCAGTCCGCATAATCATCTGTGCTGGGATTCAGTGGTAGTGAAGTTTATTCTGGTTGCCACCATTCTAATTAAATGCATTTTGTACAAATGCGGATCTTGGACTTCTTAGGCAGAGTCAGCAGCACATAAATCAAGTTAACAGTGGTGGTGCTATATGTAAGCCCTCTGTAAATGGGAAGGCCCACCAAAAGTTGTAAAGTATGTGAAACCATAATATGTATGAGTATCAAAAGCACAACATCTTAACACAGTAATTCACGTATTTGTGCACACTATAGAAAGAAATGTCAGTGTGCTCCAGCTGAACCCGAACAGGGGTAGAATAGCAATGGTTTAACAAGCATTGACAAAGCCAGTAGGTCTCTCGTTTGGGCCTACTGATTTTGCCAGTGACCTTAACAGATTCTGCACATCATGTCCAAAACAGAACTCAACGAAAAATGCACCATGACACTGCTGACATCTCATTTTGACGCAGGTGCATTTGTTTTTAAACAAAAAAAAAGATATTTAGCAATCCATGTTGAATTGGTAATTTTTTTTTTAAAAAAGTACAAAAGCCGTTTTATTTTTAACAAAGCAGCTGGGGGGAAATAACACTGGGGTGCTCGTGGGGCGAAGCAACAAGAAGAGTGTGGGTGGAGGGAAGCAACATGGAGGATGCAAGTAACCAGGAGAACCGGGCAAGAAATACACAACAGGTGAGGGAAGAGCACAGGGGTGAGATAGAGACATAGAGAGAGCAACATTGAGTCTGGCAGGAGGGAGAAGAGAAGTACACGAGTAGTGTCAGAAAAGCAAGCAGTAGAATGTCACAAACAATAAGCACAAGCTGAAACACACTAACAAATAACATCCAGTACAAGGAATAATTTTAGTTAAGGCTGGAATCGGAGAAAGAAGAGATTGCTATCAAATGCAAGAATGTAAAAAGAATAATACAGCCTGATTAGTCGTAGACAAGGTAAAGCAGAATTAGTGCAGAAGGATCACACTCACCATAGCACATATTTCAAAGTTCAGAGCACCAGATGATGTACACAAGGTTGTAATTGCCATCTTTTTGTATTCATTACTTAGTATTTATCCATTTAATGCGTCTTTTTATATGTAATCATTATTTTCACTTCTCTTTAATGATTTGTTTTATTTGTTGTAATGTATTGTGTGCTGAAATTTTATTTCCATTTGATGATTTTCTGTTCCACTTATTGTGTAGTATTGTCTGCTTTTATTGATTTTGCAACATATTTACGTTTGATAATGTAAAACCATCTTGATTATTTTTTCCTGTCAGCTTTATTTGTGTTACGTGGGATGTATCCACCCATTCCATTTTTCTTCATCTTCTGCGAATTTCGAATTCTGGGTATTGATTGCTATCTTAAGACTACGGAATTCATATACCAAGCATTACATTCATTTTATTTTTAACCTTAGTTCAACGTATGTGGCAGAATTTCTCACAGCCATCTCCCTTTTTTACTATTTCCTGGGCTATCACCTACCCAACGCTTCAGGATGCATGCTTTTTCAATGCTGCTACTAGGCTATCGTGCACGCTGCGCTCAATTTTCACACTAATCACCTATCCAGTGTTTGAGCATGCTTGCTTCATGTATGTGGATCTTTTTAACCCACCATTTTCTTCCGGGTCTCTCAGAGACACCAAATGCATTCGAGCCCCTTGCAGCCCTGAGGACATTTGCTTCAAGGGTGATGAGTAACCAATACTAAATTGCCAGCACTGTGATTAGTACGCTGCCCGGACTCGCCTTTCGCCCAGTGATTTTACCTGCACTCCCAATAGCCCTCTAATACGATGTAAGATTCTCCTCCTCACAATCAGGCTGTTGAGCGCTCACCACCTCCTGCAAATATTGTCTTATGCAGAGCAAGACGCTTAGGCATTTGATGCCCTAGCACATTTTGCACACTTTACAGTTGGTGTAGGTTCTCAATGTTTGTTTAGGGGTGCTGTTAGAAATGGGGTCTCTGGTTGGCAGTTAGTTTGCACTCTGTCCTAGCAGGGACCCTCACTCTAGTCCAGGTAAGAGAGATACATAGCTCAGATAACCCCTGTTCACCCCCTTGGTAGCTTGGCTCAAGCAGTCAGGCTTATCTCAGAGGCAATGTGTAAAGCATTTGTACAACACACACAGTAACACAGTAAAAACACCACAGAATCACTCAACACCAGTTTAAAAAAATAGGCAATATTTATCTGAGTCAAACAAGACCAAAACGACAAAAATCCAACATACACAAGCAAAGGTAGGAATTTTCAAAGATTAAACTTCAATACAGGGCTTAGAAACACAATTGCTTCAATTTGGTGTTATCACGGCCTCATGACAGTCTTTCCCAACAATGCGACGCCAATGGCGCCGTTCACAGGATCGAATGGACCCCCAAGTACAATTCCTTTGGTAGCAAGGAAACAAGCCGGTGCGCAGGGTCGGGGAGGTGAGGCATTGCTGGATCAGGTGCAGTGTTGGATCCTTACTGCAGAGCAGGGGAGGTGATGTGGTGTCGGTGCGATGTGTCGGTTCCTTACGCTCCAGTGAAGTCGATGAATCCTGTGGGTCAAGACGCGTTGGGGCGAACTCACGGGGTCGCGGTCACGCCACTATGCTGCAGGCCTCCCGGTGGAGTCGGGTATTACGGACTTTGGTGACACTGTGCTTGTGACTCACGAAAGTCACAGGACGTCAGCGGCGTCAGGCCTGCAATGTTTGGCGGGGTCGTCACACTCCAGCGAGGACCAGGGCTTCAGTTGCAGGCGGGGTCAAGCAGCGGCATCGGTCCGGGTGTCATATTGAATCAGTGCACTGTTTTGTTTTTCAACCAGCTTTCACTCCCAGGAGCCCAGAAACTGGAGTAGGCCCCACCTGACAAGCTAGGATCCACAGCAAGTAGACCCAGAGGATGGTATGTGAAGTCTTTGCTGTCCCCGAGTCTTCTTAACAGGAGACAAGCTCAGTCCAAGCCCTTGGAGACACTTCACAGGCAGGATTGGAGAAAGCAAAGTCTAGTCATTTCCCTCTTAGGCAGAAGCAGCAGCAGCAGCTGGCCAGCACAGCAAAGCAACAGGCAGAGTGGCAGGTCCTCCTCAAGCATTAAGCGCTTCTCCTTGGCAGAGGTTCCTCTTGATCCAGAAGAAATCTAAAATTCTGGGGTTTTGTGTCTACTACTTATACCCATTTCTGCCTTTGAAGTTGGCAAACTTCAAAGGAAAGTCTCTGGTCTTTACAAGGTCATGCCTTGCCCAAGACACACACCAGGGGGCTGGAGACTGCATTGTGTGAGGACAGGCACAGCCCTTTCAGTTGCAGGTGTGAGCTCCTCTCTCCCCACTCTAGCCCAGGAATGTCACCAGGATATGCAGGACACTCCCCAGCTCCCTTTGTTTCACCGTCCAGAGGGAATTAACAAACAGCCCAACTGTCCATCTGACCCAGACGTGGATTCCACAAACAGGCAGAGCCACAGAATGGTTAAGAAAGAAAATGTCCACTTTCTAAAAGTGGCATTTTCCAACTGACAATCCAAAAACCAACTTTATCAAACAATGTATTTTTAAATTGTGAGTTCAGAGGCCCCAAACTTTAAATCGCTATCTGCTCCCACCGGGAGACTACCCTTAAAAGATATTTAAAGGCAATCTCCATGTTTTCCTATGAGAAAGATAGGCTTTGAAATAGTGAAACACGAATTTGGCAGTATTTCACTATCAGGACATGTAAAACACACCAGTACATTTCCTACCTTATAAATACACTGCACCCTGCACTTGGAGCTACCCAGAGCCTACCTTAGGGGTGACTTACCTGTAGTAAAAGGAAATGTTAGGGCCTGGCAAGTGGGTACACTTGCCAGGTCGAATTGGCAGTGCAGGGCTGCACACACAGACACTGCAGTGTCAGGTCTGAGACATGTTTACAGGGCTAGTCATGTGTGTGACACAATCAGTGCTGCAGGCCCATTAGTAGCATTTGCTTTACAAGCCCTGGGCACCTCTAGGGCCCATTACTAGGGACTTACTAGTAAATCAAATATGCCAATCAGGGATAACCAATCACCAACACAAGTTAGACAGAGAGCACTTGCATTTTAGTAGTGGTAAATGTCTACAGTGTCAAAACCAGCCAAAATGAATTACAGCACAGGGTCCAAAAACAGGAGATCAGAAGCAAAAAGTGTAGGGAAACCACTCCAAGAGCTGCCAAGTCGAACATGCCATGTACAAATACTTTGATGTTTGAAGTTTGGGAGCATGCAGAGCAACCACTATATTGTAATGGTCTGAGTGGTGGTAGGACCCCTGGAAGTTGTGATAGATCATTTCATGGATATAAGAAAGGTATGTTTTAACAACTTTGGGGGTTATTCTAACTTTGGAGGAGGTGTTAATCCGTCCCAAAAGTGACGGAAAAGTGACGGATTTACCACCAGCCGTATTACGAGTCCATTATATCCTATGGAACTCGTAATACGGCTGGTGGTATATCCGTCACTTTACCGTCACTTTTGGGACGGATTAACACTCCTCCAAAGTTAGAATAACCCCCTTAGTGTTTGATGTCTTGTAGAAGGTAGTCTTCTGTGAAATTCGTAATTATCATTCACATGCACCTCCTGTAACTTTTCATGCACACTCCCTACACCCCCGCAGGAACAGCATCTAGCACCCTACTCACTCACACAAACCAGCCACATGCTCACGCTAACACAGACCAAACATAACAAACAAAATGGCACACTAATATGCGTGCTAGTTAATACCCACTTGCTCACCAAACACACCACAGATATATGAGACTTGCTGTACAACCACGTTCCAGACCTGCTCTTTAACACATAAATATGGCTGAATCCAACCTGGTGACCAGACATCAATACAGCTTTCCCCACTGGCTACAGCATGGTCAGGCAAGACCACCAGCACAACCCCGAGGTGGAGTCACCATCATATTCAAAGTTTCCATCAGCTGCCCCAACCTAAACTGGCACCCCTGCCTTCTACTGGAATGCCTCACATTGACTATGTGCATTACAGCCAACTTCTCCCTGGGTGGAACCCTTGTATACTGCTCGCCAGGACCCTGCACCAATTTTGCCAGCAGCATCACTGACTTTGTCGCACCCCTTGTCATCACCACTATCACTTTCATTCACTTCACAGACCTTAACTGTCACCTAGAAGACCCCACTGAACCAAAATTTATATCTCTTCTAAAACACTTTGGAAACCTTTACCTCACCCAGAAGGTTACTGATACCACCCAGACTCCTGGAAACCTATTGAACCTGAGTTTCTCCTCAATCAGTCAAGAAGTCAGAACCTATGACCTAGACAGACTAGGGCCTTGTCAGTTTCAGGCATACCCATCCCACACCACCACAGAACCGCCTGCCACAGCTGGAAAAGCATCTCAAAAGAGTACTGAGCACAAGCTGAAGCACACCAGCGCCTTGTGGAAAGCCATCAAAAAACTAAATAGCTGGATCACCACTCAATTACAACCCAAGGGCAAGAGCTTGAGCACAGGTCCGCTGGTACACAGAGGAAATCATTCTGACGTAACACCATTACAATGAACTGGAGCCCAAATGAAGAACAAGTTACGACACCCCAGATAAAGACATCTCCTGATCAGCCCTAAGATGCTACTACCAGCAGATACAGAACACCGAGCGCACAGCTCTTGGAAATCACTCCAACTCCAGCACTACATAGCATCAATTACATCTTCACTATCGTCAAAAATTTTACAGCGCCGCCACCAACATCACTCCCTCTTAAGACCCTTGCAACAAACTCACAGAAATTTTCTGTAACAAAATGATCTCCATTTACGGCAACCTCGATGCTCGACTAGTACCCATCACCGTTCCAGCTTAACTTGCAGTCACGGCTGATGAACTGAAACCTGGCCTCCTGGCCTGCAGTCACCACTGCTGAAGTCACTGCTAACATGAACACCATTCACTTGGGGGTTCCATCTGACCTCTACCCCCACCACGTCTTCACCAAATGACTCCTAATGATCATCAAAGCACTAATACCCATCCTCATTTCTTCCGTCCACGCAGCCACATATCTGGCCACCTGGAATCATGCCACTGTCATGGCGCTGCTCAAGAAACCAGCCAGGCTTTCTAACTACTGACCCATCTCCTGTCTAGCATACCTGGCAGAGGTCTTAGAAAAACTAATCAACCAATGCCTCAAAAACCACCTCAGCAACCGCAAGCTCCTCCACACCACACAGTCCTGATTCAGGCCGAACCACAGTACAGGAACATCACTCATCACCACAGACGACATCCATGTGATCCTTGGCAGAGGAGATACAGAAGTCCCCTTTCTCCTGGACCTGAAAGTTACAGACGTACCATGGGACTCCAACTGGCGGCCAACCAAACTCGGTCCCACAGCTACACCCAGAACCTCAGAATAATCAACAACCAACTGGATATGGCTACACAAATCAATATCGTCACTGCTCTCTGCTTTCACGCCTTCAAGATGCTAAGGAAGATCTTGAAATGGCTCCCGAACAATACTAGAAAAGCTGTTACTCATGCCTTAGTTATCAGCAAGTCAAATTATCGGAACACCCTCTATGCCAGGATCACCAAGCGTTTCACTAGAAGACTACAAACCATCCAGAATATCGGTAGTCAGGCTCATCCTCAACCCCTCACACAGAACTCACATCACACCACTCCTAAGTGAACTACACTAGCTCCCGATACACAAATGTGCTCGATTCAATCTCCTCACACACACACGTTCAAGAAACACAACTTAACCTATCTGAATAGTTACATCTACGTTCACCAGCCACCCAACACCTCCTCTCTGCAGGACTCCTAATTGCACACATCCCACGCATACACACAACCACATTAGGAGGATGAACGTTCACTTACATCGCTCCTAAAGCATGGAACGACCACCCACACCACATCAGAGCCTCCTTTTCTCATCTTGAATTCCACAATAAACCTATGACCTGTTTTCTTTCTCAACCCACCTACTATAGGCAGGGCTAAACACACACCTGCTCAGCGCCAGGACATCTTTACTGGTGATGGTGCACTCAACAAATACATACATCATTGTGTTAGTCCCTTTCACAGACCTAATCCCTAATTAGTGATCATGCAGAAGATTTGTGTCATGTTCTGCTGTAGTCCTGTTAAAGCCTGCCCAGTAAGGTGGCCTAGAAAGACTTGCAAAAGACCAAAAACAATTAATAACTCAGAGCATGCTTTTGGCTTTTTCAAGAATGTGGTGATAATTGGCTGTTTCAGAAGTTGTATCTTGGGGAGGGACACATTTAGCATATCTGTGATTTCTGAGGCAAGAGTCGTGCAGAAGTCCTTCATGCACGTGTCTAAACATGGCTGTGTGGACACCCTGAAGGCTTTGATGATGCTAGCTAGTTTAATGCTCTCAGTCTCTGAACTTGTTAAATATCTTTCTTTAAAAATTTAAAAATAAAAGACTGACCAAGCACAACAGTCTGATTGTTTTACCATTCCCATAAAGTCATTCACAGTAGACTGAAAACCTTAATTGTTTACAATAATTTTACCAGAGTGTTTACTTTATAACCAGTATTTGAGACCTCTTGTGTTTTTAGTAAAAGAATCACGATGCTGACTTGTAGTTAAACTATGGAAAATTTGACAACATTTTAAAATATCCCAGTATTTAGTTGAACTAACATTTGAAATTAATGTTATAGTTTGTATGTTCTGTGCAGTATAAATAGTGCACTTTACATTAACATTGTTTAAAGGTTGTTGTAAAATAGCAATAGTGTGTGTAAAATGGTGTCACTGGCAAACAGCACAACTTTTTAAATTGTTTTATATTCAGTAGCTCATGATTAGAGGAAAACTATTTGAACTTACAAAAGAAATCTGTACAAATGGTTTAAAGCTAGTTATTTGAAACCCAGATTCTCCACTTATTACTATCGATTCCAGATTGACATATCATGCTAGGCTTGAAGATCACTTTTTTGCAGTTGTGTTATCCATGCTGGAATTCATTTATTCAAGTATTGTCTCTCATGTGCTGCATATATTTAGCTCTCTTTCTTTTTGCACCAGTAATTTACATAAAGTAAATCAATTCTAGCTTCCAAAAAAAGGTGGCGTGTTGTACATTGCCATAATATTTTGAAAAGTTATTCATTTCACTTATCTTCTGTCAATGTAAACCTTTTCCTTGGGAAGGCGTGTGCTCAATGATATGGGGGCTGTGGTCAAAGTCCAAATCGTAACAATGTTGTTGCCACACACAAGACTATAAAGTAATTATAGGTGTGTGTAAAAAAAAGTAGTATTGTGTTCAGTGTCTGACTCCTCCAACTCTCTTACTTCATGATCTTTTAACTTTATGTATCTCATCTTATAAGGAATAGCAAGACTGCAGGAAGTTACTGGTCTCTCTGACTACTGCAGTAATAAACCTCAGCAAACATATATGGAACGCTCTGTCCATATCTAAAACGGCTGATACATTGTGGCAAGCTCATCATTAGTGATCCACTTGAATAGTCTAGACATGAGCAAGCAAATAGAAAAAAAACTTGAACAACGACTATTCATAATGCAATTGATACCACCTAGCGAGATCTATGCTTATAATTTTGAGAACATAAAATTTTGAGTCTGCTCCGCTGTCATTTGTTTTGACTTGCTTCTTCTGAGGCAGTCACTTCAGACCATGAAGTACCTTGTTTATTCCGATCACCTGAAGATACTACAGTGACTTACTTTGCCAGCTTACCTGTGCTTAGGAATGGTGCTGATAATGTTCCACGAACTTCAGTAGCCAATTAAAGTTCCGAACCCAGGGCGAGAATCTGAGGAGGTGATTTGCTCTCAGGAAAACTTGCATTACACCCTATTGCCAAAGAAAGTTCCTTTGGATGATGTCAGATCGTAAGATTCACTGCAGTAGAAGAGCCCTAAAGACAAGCTGCTGACAAACTAGAAAAAATGTGAATTTAAAACATACCTTTGATAGCTCATACTGCTGTCAGAGGCATGATTATCAGTGTCTTCGGGACAAACTAGTGCCTTCGTCATCCCCCACTAACCATTGCTATTGCCATCACATGTGGTCCTGTTACCTGGGGAGTAGGAGATGCACATAGGGTCGGGTACTGGCTCACCACGGGCAAGACCCTCCTCTGTCGCAAAGGCTCAGGGTTATGCTGGCAGCCACAACCATGAGGGAGTTAACAAGTCTGTGTAACCGCTAAATTACACCAAGAACCCTTCACCCTTGCATACGAAGACTTTGGGAATATTTAAAGTAAGCATACCTCGTTGTAACCATGATATGTATGACTAAAATCTATGTTTAAAAAATCCATAGGACTAGAAAAACACAGCATGACTTAAACAGTATTCCAGAGACAGAAAATTATATACCAAGAAAATGAAATAAAAAGCTTTCAAGACTTGTGTCCAACAAAGACCAATAAATTGTGATATCTTTTGCATCCTATGGGTTTTCTTAGGAACTAGAGTCGGAAGGTGACAAACTTATTTTAAAATATTTTGGCAACATTATTTTAAAAATAAAATGGAGGCAGTCGGGTTGTCTGCCTCCACAGTGAGAACTAGCCGAAGTGCTCCACAGAATATTTTTTACTACTCTCTTTTGCTCTGAATCTTAATACCAAGGGCATATTTTAGTTGATTGCATGAAGCTCTTGAATGCAATTTGGTAACTGGACGCCTCTAGAATGTTTATATTCACAGAGATAATTTAAACCCATACATTATTCAACTGAATGACTTTTCTCCAAAACGTTTACAGTTCTCTTTTTTACGAAGTCGATAATAACTTTTACAGTGATTTTTAAGAGAGCTATCTGATATTTCCAGCAATGTGAACAATACTTTGCATGCCAGTAGCATATGAAAGCTTTGCATGCACTTTGTCACTTTAGAGAACCTAACTCTAATTCAAACTCATGTGAAGCTTTTCAGATCATCCTGTGCAACATGTTTTCTACTTCTGCATCCTCTAAAGATATTAACATATTTCTTTAAGTTCAAATGGACACAAAGGTATGCAGATTCTGGCATGTGTATACGTAGGTAAACTTTTAATTTGCTGGTTTTGTTAAAATAAAACATTACATTTATAATACATTTCAAATAAAGTACAGAGCACTAAATTGTGTTCAAAATATGTACATTGTATTGTTCAACTCTAGATATCCATGCTTATCTTTTGCACGTTTGGGTTCTTTTCTCAGTTACGTGTTTTGATTTTTCAAACTTGGTATTTTTTCATACAGAGAATCGGACTTGCAAAAACAGTTTGATGAAGAAAAACTTTCTTTGCAGAAATCCATTGGTGTCACTAGTGCCTTAATCACAGAAAAAGACAAAGAGCTTGAAAAACTCAGAAATGAGGTAAAGATTTGTATTTCTTCATTTTTGTTTATGGTATTTATGTAGTACAATGGGGTGGTGTGTATATCTAACAACTAGTATAATAGTTTCTGTGAAAAGAATGATCAAGAGTGCTAAAAAGTAAAATGATCAACTGAAACTCCCAAACTAGGTTCAGTAATTTAGGAAGATTAGGGGTGAGGAATGTTTGATCTTGTTGAAAATGTAGAATGTTTCTTTGACACACCAGTCCCTCTTCAGCGTAATGTAGTTATATATCTGTCTGGATGCTGCACGTCCACAAAGGTCGAACATTAAATGCTTTGCTTACTTTATATCAGTGCATGTGCATAGCGTTCTATGTAACGCATGTTTCTACACATTTCCTTCATCTTCATGCTTAAATGTTTTCACATTTTTGTATAGTAGACATGTACATCACCGATTTGCACTGCTTCTCAAAAACAGTAGGGGAATACTTAACACATCACATACATTGTGTAAGGTGTGGGGCTAGAAAAATCATGGCAGTTTGTTACCATTTCAAAACCATTTCATTTGTTTCTTCCCCTGTGAATACCGTTGCTGTTCATTTTTCACCTCCTACTCTAAACATGTAGTGTGATTGAATACGGGGTGTGCATTGCATAATATTTTTTAACCCCTAAAATACTTGGGGCGTGAGTCCTGAAAAAGTACACGTATTGGTAGACCAGGCTTTTTTCCCCCAATTCACAGCCCCTCTCAGATTTACCCCTTGACACCTGCGGACGACACAGGTTTCCATGCACACTACTGGGAATATCTTTTGACTACTACTGCCCAGTGCTGAAATTTATATAGTGCTGATTTCAGTATAAGCCCGTTGTGCAAATATGATTTGTTTTTTTCTTTTTTTACCTCCATGGGAAAACATTTTCCCTGTGGAGAAACGCCCTTACACTGCACCCTCCTAAGTGTGAGGATGATCTGTTCCCTTTCCTATCCTAGTGTAGAAGCTTCAAAACTCAGGAAAAATCGAAGACAGGAGCGCGCCAAGAAAGGTAAAGAAAAATTTATTTTAACGTGACACAGAGAACCTGACTGGCAAAACCAAGTTCAAGAGTCCAATTTGCGGAACTAACACACAATCTGTTAACCCCTCAAACCACAAAGGCGTAACCAGGTTTTTTACATTTGGTCCTATTACTTATCGCCACCTGATCAATTTCTCGAACATTACAACCAAGATTCCAGTTACAGTTTCATAACATTGGTACATAAGGTCAGATAGGCAAAAATAGTTACAGTACTTATGAAATAATGGCCTATGTTCGACACATGTTGATCATGGGGCTTCCACTCAGATAAACAACACATGCACAGGAAGATAAATGTCTTAATGTATTGCTCAAGCTAGCATGCAAGAGAGTACATCATGGTGCTGTCCTCGTGGCAAGCCTTGCATCATAACTGCGTTCCAAGCTTACAAAGTGAAAAACAGTAAACATGGTCCTTCAGAGTTGTGAGCTTTTTCAACAACAAGCCTTGCTTACCATTGAGTATCACAGGGTCAGGAAATCCATCGTGGATTCCATTCCTAATAACATAATTGCAATTCTACACTGGAAGGGGAGTTATTCCAGCTCTTCAGTGGAAAGGATCAGATAAGAGTTTGTGAATGCTGACAAACATATGTGTTTATAGGTGTTCACAAACTTACAAGACAAACACCACCTTGTCATGCTCACGTCCCACCCCTTGCATGGGAGTTACCTCTGGGGATTTTCTGTACTGGTGGAAAAATCCACAGTAGTAAATCATTTTACTGCTGCCAGGGTTTTTATTATTATTACTTAAATGTGTAGATGAGGTGTTCGGGTGCTTCAAATATAGGTTTATGGATGACAATATTGTGTGGTTGGTTATCTCAATTGTATTGCACTTCCATGACTATTCACCTGACTTGCTCAGGAACCCCTGTCATCTATCTGAAGATAAAGGGCAATTTTTTTCAAGTTAGTGTGGCTTACCCCAGAATTATGTTAACATTGGTCCTGAATTTCTCTAACTCTGACTCAAAAAGAATTACGCCATGACTCTCCATTAACATGTGCATGGGTTGCACATGCGTAAAGTGCATCTCGATTTTTGTGAATCATGTGCAGTGCGGCCAACGTTAAGTTACGCCTTTTTGGTCAGCTGTCAAATTAAATTGTAATTGGCAAACGTTTTTATATTCAGCCACACTGCTGCCAACAACAGCTTGAGGCTTTTGTGATGCTAAGAATTCCTTAGTGTTCCTAATAAAAATGAAAATCAGTGTAGAGTACGAAACATGAGAAAAAATATTGTTGCTTTGTAGAATGAAATGCTTAGTGCCATGCATGCTACTGATTGTTGCTAACAAACTTTGACCAGGCTCAGGGTAGGAAAGAAAGGTTTAGTTTTCAGCCTTCAGTTTGTACTTGACTCCACCATCAACTAGCGTGCCAGTTGTGATTCTGGTAATTTGGATCCCTCGCCACTGAGTTTGCTGAGTCATCTCCCGTAAGTCAGAGCATAAATGATCCGAAATAAGCGATACATATGTGATGACATTCTACTACTATTGGGCTAGGTCAAATTCAAACCAACATCTTTAGGTTGTAAGGTTATTTTGCCCATCACCAACTGCTGAAGTCCCTGAATCCCACCAAGACCCAAATTGTAAACTTTGAGAGCATTTGAAGTGGTGCTGATCAAAGAGTAGCAATTAATCAGGATGTTAACTTCATCAGATGCAAATGCCTAAAGACCCCAGCATTGGTGGTTGTAAATTCAATATGCTTGAAAGCAAATGATTTGGGGATTTATGGGCTGGGGCTGCTTCACATTGATAAGATTGTGATGCTTAAAGACCAGCGTTATACATTGTTTTAAATAATTTCAGATCGCAGAGCTCCGGGGTGAAAATGCCTCAGCTAAATCTTTGCAGTCTGTCGTTGAATCACTGGAGTCTGATAAGATGAAGTTGCAGAAAAAGGTGCAGAGCTTGGAGCAGGAACTTAATGAACTTAAGCGACAGCTTTACAATGTAACAAATTCCTCAGGTAAACAGAATGTTTTTTTGATATCGCACTTAACCAGCTAAAGTGAACTCAGAAAATTGTTGATGGTTTTATGTTCTGAAATGGTCATTTAAGGAAACACAGTAATAGTTCATGTTTGCATCATGTGGGTTTGAGGGACAAGGCGCTTAAACTTTTGAAGTCTTTTCTTACAAATAGATGGACCACAGTTAGCTGTGGTGATTTTAAATCTAGACCTTATCTTCTGTCATGTGGGATTCCGCAGGGATCTTCCCTCAGCCCCACATTTTTTAATGTGTATGTAGCGCCTTTGGCTAGTCTAATTCGTACTTTTGGTTTCATTCCATCTTCCTATGCTGATGGCTCCCAGCTTATTATTCCTATTAATCAGCCATGGGAGGAGGATGCAGATCGGTTCAGTAATAGTATGGTGGAAGTGAGTAAATGGATGAAGACTAATTGGCTAAAAATGAATGCCACCAAAACTGAAGTTTTATGTTTTGGACCTGGAAAGAATTTATGGAACTCACGGTGGTGGCCCTCTGAATGTGGTAACTGTCCTGTGCCCACTACTGTTACTAGAAACCTAGGCATCTTGTTCGACGAACATCTGTCTTTTAAAAAACAGATTAATCATGTGGTAAACATCAGTTTATGGTCAATTAAAATGCTCAGAAAAATCTTCCCCTATCTGTTACATGAATGGAGAGTATCTGCTATCCTGGCATTGGTAATGTCCAAGATAGACTACTGTAATGCACTGTTCCTTAATCTGGATAAGGGGCTGATAAAAAGACTCCAATTAGTTCAGAATTCCGCTGTCAGAGCGGTTCTTAATCTTCCACGATGTATATCAGTTAGAGAAAGTCTCAGGACATTGGTTACAAGTAGCGCAGCGTATCCAGTTTAAGTCGCTTTGTCTTAGTTTTAAGGCAGTTCATGGAATAGGACCACAGTACCTGACTTCCAGACTCCTCCTGCATGTACCTAAAAGAAGCTTGAGGTCTTCCCAAGCTCACTTGATTCAGGTCCCTCGCACACATAAAGCCAAATGGGGAGACAAAGCTTTTACAGTAGCTGCAGCCAGAGGATGGAACTTTCTCCCACAGAATATTAGGCAAGAATCAGGTTATATGAAATTTAGGAAAATGGTGAAAACTTGGCTCTTTCCTCGTAAATTTTTTGGTACATCAAGATCAGGGTCTTTGATTCGGTTCGTTTCAGTTTCTTCTATTCGATGTTTCTATCTTCATTATTTCTGTTATTTTGCTTATCCTCTGTCTATTTTTTACTACGTGCTTTCTTCCCAGTGCTTCGATGCTCTTTGAGTAGGAACGCGCTTTATAAATCTCGAATTACATTACATTACATTACATGTTGAATACAACAGCGGTTTCACTTCAAGAAGGCAAGCTGTCATGCACACGACCAACTATTGTACTGTGCCGATACTGAGAATGGCACTTGTAGTAGTAATACTGAGCACGAAAGACAACCATACCCAGGGTCGGTAATAAATCATTTTCCTCTGAAAGCATGTATTCAGAATCATTCAAGACAGAGAGCACTAAAATCAGAAATAAAATGTGATTGGTTAAATAAATTTAAAATGGGGTAACCTGTGAAGGATCCCACCCACTCTCAGAATTCACCACATCATCTCTGATAGACAATAATAAGACATAGGATGCTAAAGATCTAACATTTGCTATGCAACTAATATTTTTCTATCATAGAATGTATTTTAATGTTCATAAATCATGAATGTAGGGACTGAAAAGTTCCCTGCATGGTGATAGATGTGCCTAAGCTGCATGCATATCGGTAGCCCTGGTAGTGATTTTTGGTCATGAGGGAAACGGATCAGGTGTGTGCGCGCCATGCCCTAGGCTTGTCTCATGGTAATGCAGCCTTCTTAGACTGAGAGGGGAGCACCAGTGCTACCCTCAGAGAGGTCACGGGTTGCTGCCCTTACTGGGTGGTGGCAGCATAACCATTTTATGTTTTATAGTGAGCAGTAGTGTGAACAGGCTGTGTGTGTTTGAGAAAACGGGACTGCAAAGGGTAGGAAGGGTGAGGACTGCAACCCCCAGTCAGATTTGTATTGCTGACATTCCTGAGAGATGGAATTGGGAACACATGCTGAAGGGTCCGGAGCAGAACATCAAAGGTCTCTTTGATTCCAGGAAGTTACTGGCCCATGGGGACTGCGCTCATTGTCAAGGTTGGCACTGTGGACTAGGGAATCTTGATGGAGAGGAAGGCTCAGGCCTTTAAACCTTTACAAGGCATATTTCAGTGGAGGCTGACAGCCAAGTGTAATCCCGGGTTATTACCTTTGACTGTGTGGCGGTTCAGTCAGAATTGGAGCCACTCGTGCTGTGGCAGACTGTCCTTTGACAACGGACAGTGCAGAAGAGCGAGCACTTCAAAGGAGCCTACACCTTTAGCCTTAATTTTGAAGGAAATAGTAAATAACCTTTGTGTCTGGATTTGGACTAGAAAAGCGGGAGCATGAGTCCCACACTCAACAGCACTTTTCAACGGTAGAGAAGATAGCTGCGACTTCTAGCTGCTGGCACTAAGGTCTGCTAGCCTACCTGTTTAGTTAGGGTCCATCACCTAGAACGTCAAGACCACTTGCCCTGGGCTGGAGCACCAGCCTTCTTCCTATCAAGACCAGTGGATGCTGTAAAGATTTGGAGAGTGTCTGGAGGGAGGATGTCTCAGCGAGGAACATGCTGAGTGGATCTCCAGTTTGAGACTCTTGGTCCTGTTGAGACAAGTCTGTGCCAGGAGGGAGCCACTGTGAAGTAAGGACATCACCTTTGTGCAGAACCAGTCACCCCTCCCCAATATGCTATTGGGGGCCACTGAGAAGTAATGACTGTTGTCCTTGGGCAGAACCATTTGGCAAGCTCTGCATGCCAGGTGGGGGCCACGATGAAGTAAAAGTTGTCTCACTAGTGCAGAGCCAGCCAGGGAGCCCCATGTGCCAGTTTGGGACCAGTGTGAAATAAAGGCCGTTGCCCTTGTACAGAGCCAGTCGGAGAACCTGTAAGCCCGGAGGGGGCCCACCATGAGGTAAGAGCTACCATCCTTGAAAGGAGAAAGGGTGATCCCCATGCACCAGGATGGGGACCACCATGAAGGCAAGGCCACCCCCTGGATCATTGTGCCCAGGCTGCTATGAGGAACACTTATCAAATGTCAGGAGCTGCAGAGGAGGATGTACGACTCTAACGTTAGCCGTCTAGAGACTAACGGAGGGTCAACGCATCATTGGGAAGAGACTAAACGAGGTGCAGAACCTCATCATCAGGAGACAAGAGTCCGCAGGGAAGTGCCCTGGTCCCCCTGCACTTGCCAGCAGACATCAGGTAAGATAGTTTGAGACCGTAGGCCTGTTGAGGACTTACAAGAACTTTGCACGTAGCACTGTTGAAGTTTACTATTAAGAGCAAACTTGGACTTTGTTGCACGGGCTCTAGTGTAGCACGCATCTCAGTCATTTCTAGTATCAAATGAGGAATAACCAACATTACTAGTAAGGTATGGAGAGACTCCACTATACAGCTCAGGATGATGCTAGCTTGCCGACCTTACAAGACTGTGGTTGTTATTTACTGCACTGCATCTCTCCTTTGTATACTTATGTTAAAACACAGATTTTTCATAAAAGCAAGTATTTGGATAATTACCTTATTGTGGCTAATGTTTCTGCTTTGAACTTTGCGCCTGTTTGTGCCTCACACCTATCTCCCCCTTGAAAAGCCTAGGATTGCTCAACCCGTGCTACTGCTGTGTCAAGTCCTGGAAGGTGTAGTACTTTAGTTACTCAGGACCCACAGTAGGATGGGCCTTGGAACATCAGAAGTAAAAGACCTCAACCCTTGCTGCCCTGTGAAAGGGGGTCTGGTGACAAATATCTTGAATTTATGGGTGAGATGCTAGATTAGCTTTTGAAAGGAAATAGCAGAAAAATCATGTAAACAAATGCTTATCTTAATACAACATTTTCTATGTTTAAGGATTCAGTGAAATTAAAAAACGAAACCGAACAAAGTAAGAAGACTAGGAAGCCTTTTTTGGCTGTGGGTTGGTTAAAGCTTGAGCTGCCTCCCAGAACCTTTATCATAAATACATAAATATAAACATAACACCACATTGAATAAGATCTCTGAATCGACAGCAATTGCTGCAGCAAAGCTCTGGGCCTAGTTGGCATCCCTTACATTGTAATTAAAGCTAATAAGTATTTTTACACATATGCGCTACAAGGGAGTTGCCCACAGTTGAAGAGGAACTGTTATCTACCCCTTCTATACAAAGCATGGTAGCCCTAAAGATCTGCAGTCTCTAAGGCTTAATTCACTTTTGAATTGCACTTTTCAAGTCTTTGCAATGGTTGTACTGAAGGGACAGGGGAACTAAGTACAATCTGTCAACTTCATTGCTTTGGAACCAGTCGGTTCTTAGTACTATACATCATATTTTGCCTTGTGCACCTAAATTCTATTCTGAAGGAACTGTATTTGCGTGTTTTGTGGATATCCATGTACGTTTTAAGTGTGTGGACCACAAATTACTGGTGAAGAAGCTTCATTGCTTTGGAATACCAGCTGGGGTGTTGGCTGTTATTCAGTGTCTGCATAGTAAAACATAGTTCTAGTACAGCTAGACCCTTTGGGAAATGGTTATGAGAAAATTTAAAATAAAAATTGCTTAAAACAGGGTTGTATTTTAGTCACACTAGTTTTAGCAGATCTGCTCATAATTATCAATAAAGTCAAAAGAAAACCTCCAGGGATTGCCGGACTCCCTGTTAATATATTACTGTATGATGATGAGTAGGTCATAATAGACCTAATTGTTCTCCAGTGCCACTTAAACGCCTTAGCAGGCTGTTGTAGCTGGAAAATGTCAATATATGTGACCACAACTCAAATCTTGCATTTTGGTTAATAATAATGCTTTACCCATGTGTGCTCAGCAGTGAAAGGCTATATAAAGCAACAAGTTATAAATATCTAGGTCTCAGATTTGATTCCACTCTTAAGTGGACTGAGCACTGTTCATTACAAGGAACCCCTTAATTACCACCAAGGAGTTGTGCTTTTTCAATCTGCGATCTCTGACAAAAATCTCACAAGTAATATTATATGAAGCAGTCGCCTTAATCACCAAATCTAATATTAATTTCAACAAATTAGACAACAACTTATAAAAAAAAAAAGCTATTAGGTACGCCAAAGTCTATTTCAGTAGAGTCTTTGATTTGAGCTTGAAGTCATAATACTTCATCTGGAAGCGTAATCATTAAGAGTTAAGTTTACTAACAAGCTGTCCTACAGTGGGGCTCATTCAATTGCTCAACTTAATTGGAATGATTTGCTTAAATCTGAAAGGGAGAAGTATAAGAAAATAAGGTTATACCTATTTGAGCTGTTTACCAAATAAGATATACCTTTTTTAATTCAGAGAACTCCTGTAAATCACTTCATGTTGCTAAAAATAGTAAGCGAGGGCAGATTTGATATTTTACCTGACAATACTTCAACCGAAAAAATCTTTAACGTCCTTGGTTTGAAACATAACTTTCCATGGGTATCAGGCTATATGTTGCATCCATATACTCCATTATTTTGTTAATGTGGTTGAAGAAATAGAAATATCCTAACAAACCTGAAAGACTAACATGCATCTTACTGAAAAGAAAAACAGATCTGTTAAGTCACACAATTTTGCTCTGCCGATTGTTTTGACAACAACATAAAAACACCTTAGAACAACTGTTTATTGATAACAATGATTATGAAGTTGGCATAAGTGTTGCATTTACTTTGTAGGTGTGTCACTTTTACAGCGTGCATGGATGTTGGAAATTTTACCAAGACTATTAAGGCAAAATGATTTTCATTGCTCACAACTGGATGCTGTTAGGCTGTATATGTTACAGTGACATATGTCTCTCAATAAACTAGGGGGGAGGGGGTGGAGCCAGCTACCATACCCTGAGGATGTGGCGGAGTGAGCTCCTTACCGGACGCGATCCCCAGGCTACTAGCAGCCGGTGCTCCTCCTGCTCACCCTGTAGACGCACCCTCATGTTGCCTTGGAGCCCCCGGATGTCCTTCAGACCGCCTAGTGAGGCAGGAGGACATCGGTGCAGAGTCGCAAGCAGCACTCTGCAGGTTCAAGATGGCGGCCCGCATTGTTCACAGAGGCCCCGAAACCACCTGACACAACCTTGCCACAGCTGAGCCGCACACCTTCCTCACCCAAACGGAGTACTGCCTGATCCTGGGTCCCAGTGGGGCCACCTAACTCACTGGGGATCTACCCACTACGTTGCATGGTGAAAGAGCCCATTCAGGTGAACATACCACTACAGCCAAGATGCTGCCCGACTCCTCTATTTGGTTGCGGCCCTCCTGGTGGAACTCCAACAGAAGTTCGTTTGAGAGCTGGATGGTATTCTACTAACGTTATATTTGGGTACCTCACAACGCTGTGTGGCACTGCAGAAACTGCACTTCCCAGCAGCTGCACCTGATTTTAAACTTTACTATCTAGCGGCAGAGCTGCAGTGGGTTTATTTGTGGGACAGTATAGGTCATTAAGAATGTAGCCTACCCTCCAAAGAATTTTTGACTATTGTTTTGATGGAACCTGTGCCCACTTCAGTATATGAATGTATTGATTAGAACAACATGATTCGTATGAGTTAGGGTACTACAGAGGACGTGCACTAAATTAACATATACATGCAAGGTGTTATTTTTAGCTGCCCAGCGTTGGTGGCGAGTGGGGGGGTTGGTCAGGGCTTCGCCGATGGACGGAGGCAGGCATCCATATAATGGGTGACTTATTTGTGGGGAACGAGGATTGTCCTTTCCAGTGGGACACATTTTGCTTCACGGTGTTCTTTTGCATGGAGTGCGCGAGTCGTGGGGCCAAAGTATTGTGGGACTGCCAGAACACTAATGCTTGTGTTACTTTCTCATCACTGGACAGATGAGGATGATCACATTGCTATACAGGGCGCAGTTGAAGGCGCAGCTGGACCTGACAGTCACCGTTGCACGCATGCCGCCCAGCCTCTGTGTGGCCAAGGGTGTGAGAGCCACTGACCTCGTGGATCAGGGAGCCAGCGGTCTGGCCAGTATGCCCCCCGTGGCAGCCTCTATGCATTTCTAGTCTTACTCCCAATTAAAGTGGGGGTCCCTATCCATGTACTTTGCAGGGGGCCCCCCCCTCAAGTTTAGTTACACCACTGCCATGGAGGTGGCAGTTAGAGGTAGGATCCACCATCACCTTCTCTGCTGGCAATCCATCACATCTAACAGGTGGATATTCCAGATAGTTTGAAAGGGCTACTCCCTCCCCTTCAAGACTACCCCTCCATCCATGTCACCACCCTTCGACCAGATAACAGGGTCACTTATCCCTCCTCCACGAGGAAGTTACATCCACCTCGGCCAAAGGAGCTGTAAACAGGGTTCCTGAGCCAGAAGTAGGTTGTGGTTGCTATTACTGCTACTTTGTGGTACCCAAAATAGAATGGGCCTCCACACTATCCTAGATCTTTGATCCCTCAGTCTCTTCCTCAAAAAGGAGAAGTTCAGAATGCTCACTCTGGCTCAGGTTTTATCTGCCCTGGACCTAGGGGACTGTATAGAAACGTTGGACTTGCAGGACGCATATTTCCATATTCTCGTCCTGTCTGCCTTTAGACATTACTTGTGGTTCATGGTAGGCAGCGAGCAATTTCAGTTCACCGTGCTCCCCTTTGACCTTACCTAGGTGATGGCGGTGGTTGCAGCTCATCTGCGCAGATCAGGGGTTTCAGTCTTCCCCTATCTCGACGACTGGCTGTTGAAGGCGGGCTCGCCCTCGGCTGTCATCTCCCACCTCCAGACTAGGGTGGACCTCTTGCATTTGCTGGGGTTCACTATAAATGTGCTGAAGTCACACTGAACTCCCTCTCAGGTGCTCCCTTTCATCTGAGCTGTTCTGCACACAGTTTCAGGCTTATCCTCCTGAGCGGGGAGTCCAGGATATTCAGACTATGATACCGATGTTTCAGCCTCTATCCTGGATTTCGGTGAGAATAATTCTTAGGCTTCTCGGCCTTAGGGCCTCCTTCATCCTGCTGGTGACACATGCTAGATGGCCTACGCGGCCTCTGCAGTGGGACCTGATGTTACAGTGGGCATAGCATCAGGGGAATCTCCCAGACTAGGTCCAGATCTCGGAGGGAACTGTGCAAGATTTCCCTCTCCCTTCCCCAACCAGATCTGGCAGTAGTCACAGATGTCTCACTCCTGGGATGAGGCACCCACCTGGGAGATGTGGCGATCAGAGGCATCTGGCCTCCGACAAAGTCCGGACACCACATCAAACCTGTTGGAGCTCTGTGCGATACGGCTAGCATTTAACACATTTCTTCCCTCTGTCAAGGGGAAGATCGTGCAGGTGTTCACGGACAACACCACCATTATGTGGTACTGCAGGCCAAGGTAGGGTTGTGGACCCTTTGTCAGGAGACTCTGCGCGTCTGGATTTGGCTGGAACAGCAGGGTATATACCTGGTGGCTCAACATCTGGCGGGCTCTCTGAATGCCAGAGTAGATGTACTCAGCCAAAAATGTCTACTGGATCACAAATGGCAACTCGAAGGTGTGGCGCAAGGTCTCTTTCACAGTGGGGAGAACATTGGTTAAATCTATTCCCCTCCGCAGTGAACGTGCAATGTCAGCAGTTTTGCTTGTTGGAGTTTCCAATTGTATACGCCTGTCGCTGGAAGAAATTTGCTAAGGTTGCCTGATCAACCTTCTTTGTTTACATCTCTTATTGTTAATAGGTTCTTTAAAGACCTTACACATCTCTTTCCTCTAACCTCATTCATTATGCTGCAATGGGATTTGAATTTGGTTTCGACCTTTCTGATGTGCGGTCCTTTCGAGCATCTCCATAATTGTCCTCTCAGGCTTTTCACTTTGAAAAGCCTTCCTTGTGACCATAACATCTGCCTGCAGGGTGAATGAGCTGCAGACATGGTCATCTAAACCGCCCTACCTTTCCATCTATCCTGACAAAGTGGTGCTCCGAACTAGGGCCTCCTTTTTGCCCTTTCATGTAGGCCAATCCATCACCTTGCCTACTTTTTACGCACCCTCCCATCCTTCTAAGAAAGAGAAGAGACTTCACAACCTGGACCCAAAAAGAGCATTGGCGTTCTACCTTGATTGTACAGAAGAGTTTCGGGTGGATGATCAGCTCTTTGTCGTTTATGTGGGTGCGAAGAAAGGTTGGGCAGTACAGAAGTGGACCATCGCCAAATGGGTCTACTCTGCATTAAGATCTGCTACGCACTCGGCAAAAAGCAACCTGAGGGCTTGCATGCTTATTCTACGTGAGATACAACTGTGACTACTGCGTTAGCATACGGAGTTCCAGTCTTTGATATCTGTCAGACAGCAACGTGGGCATCTTTACACATGTTTACTAAACACTACTGCCCAGACAGTCAGGTCCGTGGGACGGGTACTTTGCCCGTTCGGTCCTGCTCGACTTTCTAGTATTGTCTTGGTTTGCAGACATATCTCCGGGAATGGTATTGCATTGGTATCTATTCAAAGGTAAGGAATCTACAACTAGAAGTTGTTGTGTGGGCTCTCCTTATCCTAAAGAGGCTGCAGGATTTGGATGGCAGCATCACCTGAATTGTGGGGAACTGAGTCTAATTCCACACCATGTGACAACTGTCGTCCTAATCCATTTCTGGACAACTGGCAGTGAATTGTGGCAACTGGGCGCATGACATAATGACTTTTTAGAGAAATTGTGGTGGATCAGATCTCATCCTTTTCTCTTAGTTACATTAGTCTCACACATGCAAAGACAAACAGAGGCAGAAAAAGGTTCAATAAGATTTATTGAATCAACTGCATCTTAGATAAAATGGCATGAAATGCGATAATGAGAATGATGAAATATACTAGAAGCAAAATGGTGACAAGGAAAGTGAAACACAGGAAAAGTCCTACCACACTGTCACTATGCACACTATATGCGATTCCTACATAAGCTGTGTTAGAGTACAGCAGGATAAGCCCTAATCCGTCCTTCAGGATTCCCCCCTGGGAAGACATCATCCCCAATACCTGAATTTGACATTAGCAAAGAAGCCTGTTGTCTATAGAGACACCATCCCCAAGTAGGGCCAAGGAACCAGTAGTTTCAGCAAGCAGCTGTAACAAAGTCAGCCAGCATGCGGTTGTGGTCATCTGGCAGGAACCTCCCTCAAACGTCCATGGGACAGGGAAAATGTTTTATAATAAAATAACAGACGTTCTGAGAAATGTGCCTACGTAAAGATACTTATGTTTCTGTGAACGTTAGAGACGGTGTACCACTTGTGCCAACAATCCTATCTTGCTGCAGTGTTGAGGAAAGCACGTCGTGAAAAGAATATTGTGCTAAGAACTGTAATGCTATGCTAGGGAAAAGAACAATTAGATAAAGAAAAGAAAACACCACCATGAATGTCGCCGATTCTAAAATAATAATAAATGTTACTAGGCTAAAGGACACAAGCAGCAGGCCCAGTTGTTAAAATAACGTGCCCAAAGATATCACTAAAATGGCTATACAACAAAGTCTGTATCAGATGAACAAGTTACTTACCTTCAGTATCTCCTTATCTGGTAAAGACATTCTAGTTTCAGATTTCTTATTGACCAGCCCATCCTCCCTGCCATGTGAACTGATTTCTAGGGACAGGAACTCCTCCCCCCACCCCCCAATAAGGGTCTTAGTTTTGACATACCAGTAGTCTGTTCTTCTTGGCAGTACGTGTTTGGCGTGGAAAGTCGTGAAAAGAAACTGATGTCAGCGTGCCGGGGTGGTAACTATACAGGACCTGCAACGTTATATATGGTGTGGACTCTTTATATTATCCTGTCGACACATTATGTAAATTGCAGTAACACAACAAGTGTAACGATAAATTGCTGTAATAATGTGTGGATATATTCAACTAAATGCAAACAATGATAAACTAATAAACAGATTAAAAAATATATATATATATGGTGTGGACGATGTCGATGACAGATGGGGAGCCCATCAACCCCACCTAACGGCATGCAGGAGTACTGCTCAGAAAATTCTCTGGATCCGGTCTGACCCCTGGGGGGAGAGTTCAAAGGTAAGGAATCTGCAACTAGAATATATCTCTACCAGATAAGTTGGTACCGAAGGTAAGTAACTTGTTCATGAGGAAAATAACATAATTCTCCAGCCACTGCGAGGCACACTGCACCCTAGCCTGTAATTTCTAAGGCTGGGGAATAGCAGTGCAGCCTCCCTCTCCCTTTCTTTCTCCCCCACCCCACAGACAGACAGTCATGACAGCAGTAAAAAAAATAGCCTCTTCTCCCCGTATAAATATGTAGATTTGCACTCAATCTAAGATGATTACTTTAGTCTTGCATGTCATGAAGATGACATAGCAGTCTAAGTAACTGCTCTAACACCATCCCAAATATGAAAGTCCTGCCTTGTAAATGTTTACTGGCACAAATGGCCGACAGAAGTAATTCTTTTACTTGAAATGTGTATAGTGCCACAGTTAATTTTTTTTTATTTGACTGCGCGATAAGAGAAATCAAAAGAGGGTCTTCTGATATATGTAAACAAATAAAATTAAACATCACAGACTAATCAATTATAGTCCTGTAATGCACTTTAGAAGTAATGGACTATTTCCTTACATTTGGCTGCCAAAATGAACAACTAGAACAGCATTGTTTCTTGCATTCAGGTGGAAGGACAGAATTAGTGTAGGTCTGTCACTACTATGTGTTTCTGATGCCTGAAGTAACATGCAGCAAGTTTGTCTTTTTGTCTCAAGACAAATGAAGAAACACAGGCCAGAGTGCAACGAGATACCACCAGCCAGATAGAATATTTGACCCACGCTGCCCACAGTGAAACTAGAATCACCTGGAGCATAAAAACGGCGCAAGAAAATGTTACTGTTGCACGCTGAACAGAAAATGGAATCTATCAGTCAGCTGCTGTGGTTGCAAAACTGCTTTCTCAAGATGGTGGTTTAATGCTTAGGTTCTTCTCAGCACATTCTAGTGAGTACCATCTGCAAGAAGCAATCATCCGACAGAGTTCTACTTTGATTGTACAGAAGAGTTTCGGGTGGATGATCAGCTCTTTGTCGTTTATGTGGGTGCGAAGAAAGGTTGGGCAGTACAGAAGTGGACCATCTCCAAATGGGTCTACTCTGCATTAAGATCTGCTACGCACTCGTCAAAAAGCAACCCAAGGGCTTGCATGCTTATTCTACGTGAGATACAACTGTGACAACTGCGTTAGCACACGGAGTTCCAGTCTTTGATATCTGTCAAACAGCAACGTGGGCATCTTTACACATGTTTACTAAACACTACTGCCCAGACAGTCAGGTCCGTGGGACGGGTACTTTGCCCGTTCGGTCCTGCTCTACTTTCTAGTATTGTCTTGGTTTGCAGACATATCTCCGGGAATGGTATTGCATGGGTATCTAGTCAAAGGTAAGGAATCTACAACTAGAAGTTGTTGTGTGGGCTCTCCTTATCCTAAAGAGGCTGCAGGATTTGGATGGCAGCATCACCTGAATTGTGGGGAACTGAGTCCAATTCCACACCATGTGACAACTGTCGTCCTAATCCATTTCTGGACAACTGGCAGTGAATTGTAGCAACTGGGCGCATGACATAATGACTTTTTAGAGAAATCGTGGTGGATCAGATCTCATCCTTTTCTCTTAGTTACATTAGTCTCACACATGCAAAGACAAACAGAGGCAGAAAAAGGTTCAATAAGATTTATTGAATCAACTGCATCTTAGATAAAATGGCATGAAATGCGATAATGAGAATGATGAAATATACTAGAAGCAAAATGGTGACAAGGAAAGTGAAACACAGGAAAAGTCCTACCACACTGTCACTATGCACACTATATGCGATTTCTACATAAGCTGTGATAGAGTACTGCAGGATAAGCCCTAATCCGCCCTTCAGGATTCCCCCCTGGGAAGACATCATCCCCCATACCTAAATTTGACATTAGCAAAGCAGCAGATTCCTTAGCTTGGAATTCTCCCCAGGTGCCAGACTGGATCTGGAAAAAAAATGTTTCAGCAGTATGTCTGCGCCTCGGTAGAGGGTGTCGTGCGACTCTGTACTGACGTCGTCCACCGGATATGACGTCGACAGAGTCCATATAATCCCTTCTCCAACGTGCTGATGTCATTTTTTTATTTTCCGTGCTGCAGTGTGGATCCGGAGAAGCAATTCCTCCCGCCACTTTTTGGCCTCCTTTTTCAACGGTTTTCCGTTGGTTGGAACAGTGGGTATGCCTTCTGGCTTTAGGCCTTGTGGGTCCTGTGCTGAACAGATGTTGTTCAAAGAACCCCATTCTGTCTGTATGTGGTGCTTAGGCACCAACCACGACTCAGAGGATTGAGATGCCTGTCAACATCTGAAGCTGAAAGCGTTGAGGGAGCGGTGGATGAAGCTCCTGGCAGCGCAGTTGTCACAGTCTTCCCAGGACTCCTGTAGACGTCAGAGTCCTTCTCCATCCAAGGTCCGTCTGTGCGAATATTCCAGTGGCCGTTCACATGTGGCTCCATCGGCGTTTCAAGGTAAGCATCGTCCGCGGTCGAAGTCGCGCCATCCTCCGACTTCACCACCTTCACGCGGCTCTTCTCATTCTTCTGAGGAAGAGTCCATGCAGAAGTCTGCCCCGTGCTTTCCTGTTTTTCCTGACGCCATGGTGACTCTGGCCCAGATGCAGGACCATTACACATCCCTGCACATCATTTTTGGGCCTACCCCTTCCCCTGGAGTGCCTTTGGGCCCCAGTGAGGTGGAGGGTGCCCTGACAGGATCTTCACCGGCGGGTTCGCCCTCTGTGCCTGTTGGGCCTCCCGATTCCGTCTCTGGAGTCGTTTTGGTGCCAGTGCACAGCCTTCTATGGCTTCCACCTCCCGTGCCTGACTCTTCCCTTCCAGCTCCATTGTCAGCATTGTGTTCTGCTTTGCCGGGTCCGGGGTGGTGATGCGGTCAACTTCGATGGTAGTCTCACCGAATTCGACCGACACACCTTCCGATATTGTGGTCTCACCCTCTCGACTTCTGTCGAAATTGATCTTGACGCCGGGAGGAGCGCCAATGGAGTCAGCTATCTCTGATTCTTGCCCTTTGTCTTCTGAAGCCCATCCTGCAGTTCCCCAATTGGAGGGGCATGGTTTGGATTATCGACCTCCCCTCTCTGACACCATTCCAAATACACAATCAGATTGGTTATTTGAATTGGGCAACGCTAGTGGCCTGGACTCCACCCCCTGGATTGGCTACAGAGGCAAGCTCTGCTCTAGCGGGTATGTTTAAAACATGTTTTGGAGGTGTTGGATTTACAGATTTCTACTAGACCCTTTACTTGTTGTCCTACATTCTGATAAGCCTTCTGTAGAGCATGACCTTCCTTATTGTGAGACTTTTTATAATATCCTCTTGGGGGCTTGGGCCCAGCCGGAATCTGGCCCTCCTGTAGAACACTCTATTTCACATAGACACTGACCACTCCCAGAGGGATCCATCTTGCCTCCGTCGGCATCCGACTATTCAAAGCTTTTTGGTGCAAGCTGCTTTAGCTGCACAGAGTCTTACTCATGTCCCTCCAGAGCAAGAGGCAGGGCAGCTTGACGCTTCTGGTAGGTGTTTTTTTTGCTTCATCTAGCTCTGCCCTTCACTATCAACACTTCTTGTGTTCTTGCTCGCTTCTTCGACTTCTTGTGGGACTCTGTGGAGCGTATTTTGCCTTCTCTTCCAGAGGAGGCTTGGAATATTCTGGTTCCCTTAGTACAGATGGTCTGCAAGCTGCCAAGCTTATTATCAGATGTGGTGTGGATACCACCAATTCTGTTGGAAGGGTTGTGGTCTCTTCAATGGCTCTGAGTCAGCGGGCATGGTTGTGGCCCTCCAATTTTTTGGAGGATGTGCAGGCAACTTTACTTGTCATGCCTTTTTGATGGCACATCACGTTTTGGTGCACATGCCGACTCAGCTTTACGCCAATTTAGTGGTACAGGATCTCACTTTATATAGGTTTCCTTCCATTGTTCAGGGGCGATTTCTATTCCCCTGTTGCTTTTCTTTCCGCCTCTAGGGGTAGAATGCTTTTTTCCTTCCAGTACGACACCCGGTGTGGTGGGCCTGCTTGCTGCAGTTTCTTTTCTTATTATTATGTTCACTCTGACTAGCACCCAAGTTGGTTTTCCTTAGTTTGCAGGTATTGTGTTTCTTTTTCCACTGTCTTGGACAGGTTCCATTATTTCTTTGTGACCCTGTTTTGGTCTGATACCTCTTAAAGGTTTTGTTTTATTATCCCTGCTAATGGGTTTGTCACTTAAGAGACTGCTCTCTACAGGGTACTTCTGAGAGTCATTTTCACTTCCCATCTCTGCGGGTCAGTTGGTGTAGGCTTTTAGCCATATTTCTACATTTAATTATACCTTACCGGGAACTTGTTAGGTGCTTCTTTTGGGAGTAGTTACTATATAGTTCCTTCTATAAGTAAGGAATCTCTGGGAACAACCTATGTTTTTAGGAATGTCCTTTCCCACTGGAGCAGTGGGATAAGGCGATTCTGCTTTCAAATCCATGTTCTAGGTCCCCTGGGGGGTTTGGTACATCTTCGATTCTCAGCATCCCTAGTTCTGTCTTTATTATGTACGACCATACTCAGCTTTTTACATGCAGGGGGCACATTCTGTTATCCTTATAGTGCACTGGTTTCTATCCCTTATTATGCTTTTCTCATGAACTGCTATATCCCCTTTGTGCACTGACCCACATGCTTTCTGTCTCGCCATGTGCCACAGTCATCTTTTTCTTCTTTATGGTCGTAGTCCTCCTTCTGACTTTTCTGACCGATCCTGGATGCAGTTCACTTATTGTTTGTGTGTGTATAATATATATGTGTGTATATGTGTGTGTGTATATATATATATAATATGTATATGTATGTATATCAGCACTCTCCTCCTTCTTCAAAGAAGATCGGCACTCCAAGGCGACTAAATGAATAATGTTTATTTGACAATTTCCACAGGGACGTGTTTTGGCATCTCTGCCTTCATCAACCTGTTAAGCGCCATGTTTGTTTACAATTGATAGCATCACATGATCGCATCGACAATGTGTTCACAATCGAACAACATTTCTATTTTAATAAAAAATGGCAGCATTTGATTATATATATGATTTTAAATGTATGCTGTATATTAATTGCAATTTTATTATTTTTACAAAATCCTCACTCGTACAAATGTCCCAAAAAAACATAATGACGAGGATAACTACACAATTTAACCATCAGCTGATCTGTGCAAATCAGTTTCTTTAATATTGCTCAATTGAGCTTTGTCTCTCAATAATTGCAATCAACAAATTGGATGAATGCACTAGAATATGACTGTTATCTTTTCGCAAAACATCCAAACACATGATTATCAGAACAGATATAAATATAGCCTGTTGTGAGTTCTATTATTCTATGAGTCTATACAAATCAGTTATGTAATTCTTCACTCCTATTCAGTCCATTCGGTTCCTTAGTGTGAAGAGCTATTATATATCTTGATTCCAAAATCCTCAGCTTCTTCTCTCTATCTCCTCCTCTTACATCCTTTGATATTCCATCAATTACACTATATTTTAGATCCCTTGCATCCCCACCATGTAGCTCATGAATATGTCTTGCAACTGGATAGGTATCATCTCTATTCTGGACAGCCCGTAAATGTTGTAAATATGTTTATGAACTTGTAACTTAGTACTTCCTATATATATTTTAGGGCAGCTACACTTCAAATGCTCTCTACTATTTTTGCCCCAGTGGGCTCACTTAATTACACTAAATTATTGCACCCAACAGACCATCTAAAATTAAGATTAAAATATATCATTGTTTCTTATACAAAATACTAAACATTTTGTTATAAATCAATTTTAACTTTTTAGGTGTATATGTAATTCTTCACTCCTAATCAGTCCATTCGGTTCCTTGATGTCAAGGGCTATTATATATCACGATTCCAAAATCCTCAGCTTCTTCTCTCTATTTCCTCCTCTTGCATCCGTTGATATTCTATCAATTACATTATATTTGAGATCCCTTGCATCCCCACCATGTAGCTCATGAATATGTCTTGCAACTGGATAGGTATCATCTCTATTCTGGACAGCTTGTAAATGTTGTAAAATACGTATATGAACTTGTAACTTAGTAATTCCTATATATATTTTAAGGCAGCTACATTTCGAGGTATGTATTACTTAGTCACTGATTTAATCCCCTGATCTTATGCACAGTTCTACCTCTTATCTCAGCTGTTAACTGACATTTCCACCATTTTTGCATGCCTTACATTTCAAACATTTGAAGAAGCCATCTTTCTGATTCAACCAGGCTTTACTCTTTTCACTCTGTCTGATATCACTTCTCACTAATACATCTCTCACGGATTTTCCTCTACGATAAGTAGTGGATTTTTCTTAATATCCCCTCCTATATTAGGATCACTCTTCAACATGTGCCAATGTTTCCGCGATATCATTCTTACCTGTGTATGTGCAGTATTATAGGTAGTTATAAAAAATAATTTTGCTGTTTATCTCATTTTCTCTTCTTATCTGCTTGTGTATTAAACAGTATACTATCACTTGAACAGTGACCTACCTTTCTACTAGCATCTGCTAATGTCATACTAGAGTATCCTCACTCTCTTAATCTGTGTTTCCGGCATTTAGAGTGTAGAATTCGAGTCCTAGCACTTGCTTAATCCTTTCTATGATGGATGCACAAAGACAGTTATGTCTCCTCCTTCTGTTGGGCATTTAATCCTCTCTAACTAAATATTTTTTGTTGCTTAGAGCTGTAGACCACTGGTGTAGACACTTGAACCTTGCAGATTCCTGCAGGTGCAGTGTTCGAATCCCATTCTAAAAGTCGACGCCAACTATACCTTACACGTCAGGATATTTTTTTATTTGGTCCACATTTGAACTGCTTTTTTTTTTTTTACACAGGTTTTGTCCCTCCAAGATTATGCCCTTTGTCCCTTGGGTCCTTTCTTTCAGCGACTTTTTTCTATTTACTAGTCTTATCATTGCTATTAACTTGGCCTTTCTGTGGTTGGTGTCTTCTCCTGTGGCAATTCTTTTTGCCAGGTGTTAACCTTGTTTCATATACCGCAAGGTTTCTATTGTTTTCTGTCAGCAAATTGTTCTACCGGACTCTTTTAGATTTTTAATCTGCTAGCATTGGTTTTTCTGCTTGGCCGGCTTTTATCTTCTTTAAGGGGTGTGATTTTTCTCTCTCCCCTCTTTTTTTGTTGCTACTGTGTTGCTGTTTACTCAGCCTTTTCATTCTATATTTCTATATATTATGTGTGTGTGTGTATATATATATATATATATATATATTTCTCTATATTTATGTATATCTATATATGTGTCTAGCTAGGCTCCAATCATATCTATAGATACATATACACGAACACATCCATGTCATTACATCTATATATGTGCATGTGGTTGTTTCAGCATATATCTATTCAAATCTCCTCTTTTCTCCATCACATGTCGTACATATGCCACGACTTTCGTGTCGCCTGTCGACCCCTTCTATGTGTATTAGTTCTGTTACACCTCTCCACAGGTTCTCCTTTTGTTTTCCTGGAGGTGTGCATTCTGTGTTTCAAGTAACTCTTCCTACCAACGTTGAGTTTTCTGCTTGTTGTTGGTTTTGCCTATGCATCCTGGTTGAGGCAGCATGCATGCATTGCTCCTCCTCTTTTCTTGTCCTCTGTGGATCCCCTTAGTTAGATGTTACGTCCAAATTATCTCAGTGACTGTCGCGGTGGTCTTGCATCTTAGTCCTCAGCTCTTCATCAATACCGCTCCTACCTTAGGCCCATACATGTTTATTTCATATTTCTTGTTCAGTACCAACAGATTCATTTTTCATTGCCATGTGCTCCTCTCTCCATGGTGTGCCATGTCTTCTTAACATGTTCTGTGGGTCTTTCCACTGCTCTTCTGGTGAGACGAATATTCTTTCTCACCTTTATCTCTCTTGTGACTGGTCTTTTCTGCCTTCAGTTAGACCTGTTGCTTATGTGAGACTTGGTTAGGATATGTTCTCAGACCCTCCTCCTGGCTTGATATTGCTTTGGCATCTAATTCTAAGGTAAGAATCTGAGACTAGTTGTCTCTATCAGATGAACAAGTTACTTACCTTAGGAAACGTCTTATCTGTTAGAGACATAGACTAGCCACAGATTCCTTACTGGCCCACCCATGGGTACTATCTTACCAAGCATTTCGATTTAGTAGTTGTAAATCAAATATACATATTTCTCTCTTGTTGGCACACTGTTCCATTGCCAGTTTCTATGGTGGCTCTGCGTTGTTGCACAGAATTCTAGTCCCAGACGAAACTGACGTCAGCGCGTCGGATGAGGGATTATATGGACTCTGTCAACGTCATATCCAGTGGACAATGTTGATACGGGGTCGCACAGTGCCCTCTACCCACATGCAGAGGTACTGCTGATTTTTTTTATTCTGGATCCAGTGTGGTGCCTGGGTAGCATTTTAAGGTGAGGAATCTGCGGCTAGTCTGTCTCTACCAGATAAGGCGTTACCAAAGGTAAGTAACTTATCCAATAATGCATATTGGACACCAGGAAGGCAGTATACTAGAGGGAGGCAAAGGAGGTTCATTCTAACAGAGAAAAATATGCTATGGTGGACCGTGACAAGAAACACTACATTCTCCCTTTGTTGAATTTGTGGTGTGTCACACTAAGTGTACAAGATGTACCTGAATCTGTAAAGTTTTTCCTCTTCAAGAGGAGAAGCATGCACTGCAGGACAGTTCACATACTGCTTGATAGTCCTTCTGCAACATTTAACAGCTGTTTCTCCATGATTGGTCAAGGTTAACTTAGAACAAAACAGATGATAGAGCTTTCTTCAGTAGGACTGTAGGACTCATTTAAATATACATATTTCTCCTTAAGCAGCCTGATAAATTAATACAGTGCCTATTCTCTTCTGTGGCATGAATCAGTATACCATCTTTATACAATCCAAAGTACAGACATTGCAACAGAATACATTCACCTACTATAGCTCAGACCTTTAAGCTTTGTAAATGCTTAAACCTTTTATTTAGAACATAAAGTGCAGAAAATTGAGCCAGATAGGCATCCTCATTTGTTCTGCTCTGTGAAGCTTTATTTCTGAAAACTTTGTAGTGCCTTATGGCAATATTTGTTGATTCTAAATTTTGGTTGAAAAATACTTTTTTCCATTGACTGACATATGTTGATATTTTCCACCTTCTCTAATTCACTGTGGAGGAAGGCTTGAATGTCGTAAGGATGAATTATGACATCTGTTGTGTCGTACCTTTTGGGGATGTTAAGGATACAGAGAAAACTTTCCTGCTGGCCTCCCAAGTATGAAAGAAGAGTGATGGGTGCTTTGCTTTAATTAATCTCAGCCACTGGTAAATACTCAGGATTGCATCCAAGTCCGTTGTTACTTTGTCAATCATGCCACCTCAGCTTGAGCCCAGCCATATGCAAACTGGTTTTTTACCCTGCTTCAGTAGGTTCAGTCCAGCCCAAACTGCTGGAACAGGTCCTCCCTGACCCAGAACACAAGCAAACGAAGATGGGTTTTGCCCTTTTTGGGGCTCAGCGGTCAGCTGTTGCTTGGTTCCAATGGCACAATAAGCATGGGATCCTCGTCTAGGCACACCCATTGCACTTAGGGTGTGACACTGAAGTATATAAAAAGCGATCTATGGAGTGCTTGAAAGAGCATTGTTAACTTGGTTTGAGGTACAGATCTACAGACACTATGACCTCCACCTCAGAAAACACTGATATCAATTGTTATGCCTCCATAAAGTCCCTCACCATTACAACCTTTGGCATGGATGGCCTTGTTGGTGATTTGCTCGACGTGGGCTCTCACTTTGAAGCTCACGGTGTTGGACAAAATTCCAGTGTCAGTGTCAAGGCACATGTGACACCAGTGGCAGATCCATCACCATTGAGACCATGCTTGACATAGGGGACAACCCATGCACATTCAGCCCAGGATGCGCCACAGCCTATTGCAGAAATGAAAAAGTCAAAGGAACCTCCCACACCAGTCCCATGCTGGTCTGTGGCCATTATTAAGATTAAATACATATATGCCTCTTAAAGCAGCAGGACATAAAAGCATCACCATCCTAGTCCAGGATTACCCCCTTTCCCCAGGTCAAGGAACAGCATACCCACACCTCACTTATCTAAAACTGGTTGAAAAACTCCCTCATAGATACACCAGCTCATTTTTGGAACAGTATAGCTATATAGCTATTTTTGTATGCCCCTAGATTATTAATTGAATATATGACTAACTGACAACATTCAGTGATGTTACAATCTAAGCAGTTCTCCTCTAGATTCATTTGTTGTATCAGTGGCCCATAGAGGTATTCAACATTGAATAGCAACTTCTGCATCTCCAGAGAAAGACAGCAGCTGGATGAACATCATAGGAAAGACCATTCTTCCAGCTCAACTTACCATGCTCAGAATTGCTCACTCTTTGGCTTTGCCAGATCACTTTGCAAGATACTTATGAAATTCCCAAGAACTGTTCTCCGTTATGAAACAAGACTATAGGGACCGTTTTAAGAAAACTGCGGTGATTTTTAGATCAGAATATCTGTGTTCCTTATATCCAACACCTTGCTAGCAGAAACCACAAGATAAGAGGAAAAACTTCTTACAACAAAGGCAAAAACACTACACCATTTACAAAGAGGCACTGATAACTTGTATGCAGTGGCTTACATGTCTGTACAATAGCTTTATTCCTATGCCCCATTTTCAATTACCATGTCTTCAAATAGTCCTCACTGCCCAGCCAACCTCTTCACCTTGATCTTTTACTTGAGAAGGTCTAATGTGAGAGCAAGTTGTACACAAAGATCAAGGCTCCTCCCCCCAAAAGGACAAAAAGAACAGGTCCTGGTGCTGAGAAAAAGGGACCCAAGGGAGAAGTTGAGACACATCTTACACATCAAAGCTTCAAATATAAAGATATACAATTGGAAGTGTAATGGACGTGTAGCAGATGGCTGTTCATCTACACCAGAATAACTGTATGTAAACAACAGACTTCAAAGAGGTATCTATATTGATGTTTAAGGTCATGGTGACCACTGCCAGTAAAAGGTACTTCAGCCCAGTCTGAAGTCTGCTCCGTGCTTCTTATCTTAGGACATGGTAGTGTCTTACCTTACCTGTGCTTGGATGACTGGCCCCTGAAGGTGTGCATACCAGCGAGGCACACACACGTTTGCTCCTGTCCAAGCTTCTACAAAATCCGGTGCCCCAGATAAATCACAATAAATGGACTTCTGTTCTAAGCCAGATAGTTGAGTATCTGGGGATTACATTAGGCACATCATACTTATCCATCAGAAATGTTGGTTACACCAGAAAAGTCTCCACCACTTCTAGGATCATTGACATTATCTGTTCCTCGTGTGTGGTAGGTTTTACAAAGGCCCTGTGGTGTAAGTCAATACAGAATTCCAAGACATTTTCCATAGTCCTCGTTTATGGAAACTGACACATTCACAAGAATCCATGCTTTAGTTGAGTAATTTGTTTGGTGAAAATGTCTTTCTAATCCTCTACCACCATTTACCGTTTTGGTTCAGATACAATTACCACCAGTTGTCTGGCAAACATCAAAAGCTCCCCAACTCTAGTCTTTTTCTGTAAAAGCAGTCAGATCCTTAGTTTATTGTTAATGGCAGTGGTAAGAATAGAGCAACCATGTTTGCTCCAAACTTATGCAAACAACGTTATTAGTTTTGCAGTGGTCAAGAAAATGCAACCAACGTTTTTTTTTCTTGTGGTTGCATTAGGATAAATGAACAATATATATTTTACACTCTGATTTCATTGTTTTAGACAAAATGGGTTTTACTCAATTTCTAGTAGGATTATTCTGCAGTTCTATCACAGAGCATTAATAGACCTTCCTCTGTACATAAGCATGTTGTGTGCAGTGTGAGCTGTCTACGTTTGCTGTGCATATTTTAATTCTATGACTCTGTTAGGCCTATTATGAGTGGTTTGGTATCTGGCCCGACATTATATTCTCCCTTCTTGATACTGTGGTCAGGCATGATTTCAGGAAGAAGAGGGATAACCGCTGATTATGGGCTCAGGGGGAATAACATGCAGGAGTCTGAATGAAAATCTCATAATTTGCTGTGTTCTCGTGTTAATTTTAATCCCAACAAGGCCTTTAAATCCTATACCAGCACAATGGAGAGGAACGGGGCACTCGTAATGAGGCCAGTGCACTCACTTTTTGGGGACCTTTTCCGCAGCAGATATTGACCAAAAGCAATAGAGTATAAAAACACGTAAATATGAAAGGGGGAACAGAAAGACAGAAAAACAGCCACAAATGGAGAATGCAGGGACTGGTAAGAGAGAGCTAAAGGGGCAGCAGTGCCTGGAAGCGGATTAAAGAGGCATGAGGTGAATTTGAGACTACGCAGCCTCGCTATTTTAATAGTGCCCACCAGCCAGCTGTAGGCTTCTGAGCACATCTTTGGGCACCAGCACCTATTCTTTTACAAACTAGAACTGAATGGGCCCCTCTTAGTTAGGATATGAGCTGCTAACTGCACATCTCTATTTTTCTGATATTTCATGTCTGCAACTCGTGGACTAACTTCCAGTATTACCAAGTTAGTATGTGCACTGTAAATAGAACCGTTTGATGCATAGCAGGCATGCAAGTCTGTTCTGCATTTGTGGGCAGCTTTAAAATGTGTGCATAATACGTTCTGTGTTTTCTTTGAAAACTCTGTGCACAATTATAAAAATACACCCACTCATATATATATATATGTTCGATGGCATGTGTAGCTGCAGATACACATGCTGTGCACAGTCCGCCATCTGGTGTTGGGCTCAGGGTGTTACAAGTTGTTTTTCTTCGAAGAAGTCTTTTCGAGTCACGAGACCGAGGGACTCCTCCCATTTCGATTCCATTGCGCATGGGCGTCGACTCCATCTTAGATTGGTTTTTTTCCGCCATCGGGTTCGGACGTGTTCCTTTTCGCTCCGTGTTTCGGGTCGGAAAGTTAGTTAGAATCTCGGAAAAAATCGTCGGTATTGTTTGCGTTCGGTATCGGGTTAGTTAGAACAAATCGACACCGAATTTTGAAGAGCTCCGGTGGCCCTTTGGGGTTTTTTTGATCCCCCGTCGGGGCCTGGTCGGCCCGGCCACGTGCGACTTCAAGGCTGATGGAACGGACCCCATTCCGCTTCTGCCCAAAATGCCATAACAAGTATCCGTATACGGATCAGCATCTGGTCTGTAACTTGTGCTTGTCCCCCGAGCACAAGGAGGATACTTGTGAAGCCTGTCGAGCGTTTCGGTCGAGGAAGACGCTGAGAGACCGAAGAGCCAGGAGACTACAAATGGCGTCCACGCCGACAGGTCAAGAACGTTTCGAGGAGGAAGAAGAAGCTTTCTCCGTCCACGAGTCGGATTCTGAATAACTCGACGCCGAAGAAACACCCCAAACCGTGAGTAAGACGTCGAAAATCAAGACTCACGAGAAGTCCACAAAAGCCCAGGGGACGCCACCGCCAACAGGCCATGGCTTAACCCGAAAACTAGGTGACCGATCCAAGGCACCGAAAAAGGGCATGCTGGTGTCGAAGTCATCCGACTCCGGTCGAGATACCACCACACAGCAACCTCGGAGCCGAGACAGCGGCTCCGAGAAACTTCGGCACAGAGACAGCGGCACCGAAGAATTTCGGCACCGAGACACCACGCCGAAAACAAAGAAGGTTTCTTCGGAGCCTAAAAAGACTTCCGAAAAGGTTTCGGTTCCGAAACATCCAGCCTCGGAGCTGAAAACTAGTTCCTATACAGAGGAACAAGGATTGACCTCCCAATTACATAGATTTGGAGAGGAGGTTCAAGCTGTAGAGCTTGACTACACGCAAAGAAGGCTTCATATTCATGAGGACACAGGGAAGATAACCACTCTTCCCCCAATCAAAATAAAAAGGAAACTTGCCTTTCAACAAAAGGACAAGCAACCACAGGCAAAAGTGGCAAGGAAAACAACCCCACCACCGTCTCCACCACCATCAATACATGCATCACCAGCAACAACTCCACCACTGATGCACTCACCAGCTCATACTACAATGAGTCAGGATGATCCCGATGCATGGGACCTTTACGATGCTCCAGTGTCTGACAACAGCCCAGAATCCTATCCTACAAAACCGTCACCACCTGAGGACAGTACATCCTACACACAGGTGGTCGCAAGGGCAGCCGAATTTCACAACGTCACCTTACATTCTGAACCAATTGAGGATGACTTTCTGTTTAACACCCTATCCTCCACCCATAGCCAGTACCAAAGCCTTCCCATGCTCTCAGGAATGCTAAGACATTCAAAACAAATATTTCAGGATCCAGTTAAAGGCAGAGCCATAACTCCAAGGGTGGAGAAAAAGTACAAGCCACCGCCAACAGATCCAATCTATATTACATCACAACTAACACCAGACTCAGTAGTTGTCGGGGCAGCTCGTAAGAGAGCCAACTCTCAAACCTCAGGAGACGCACCACCTCCAGACAAAGAGAGCCGCAAATTTGATGCTGCGGGAAAAATGGTTGCAGCACAAGCAGCAAATCAATGGCGTATTGCCAATTCACAAGCACTTTTGGCAAGATACGACAGAGCTCATTGGGATGAAATGCAACATTTCATCGAACACTTACCCAAGGAGTTCCAAAAAAGAGCGCAACAGGTGGTGGAAGAGGGACAAAGTATCTCAAATAATCAGATACGGTCTTCCATGGATGCAGCAGATACAGCTGCAAGGACAATAAACACTGCAATCACAATACGAAGGCACGCATGGCTGCGCACTTCAGGGTTCAAGCCGGAAATCCAACAAGCTGTGCTCAATATGCCATTTAATGAACAGCAATTGTTTGGGCCGGAGGTAGACACTGCCATTGAGAAACTCAAAAAAGACACCGATACAGCCAAAGCCATGGGCGCACTCTACTCCCCGCAGAGCAGAGGCACATTTCGAAAAACACCTTTTAGGGGAGGGTTTCAAGGTCAACCCACAGAAACCACAACCTCACAAACAAGGCCTACTTACCAGGGTCAATATCAGAGGGGAGGTTTTCGGGGGCAATATAGAGGGGGCCAATTCCCAAGAAATCGAGGAAAATTCCAAGGCCCCAAAACTCCACAAAATAAACAGTGACTCACAAGTCACACAACCCCATCACATAACACCTGTGGGGGGAAGACTAAGCCAATGTTACAAAATTTGGGAGGAAATAACAACAGACACTTGGGTCTTAGCAATTATCCAGCATGGTTATTGCATAGAATTTCTCCAATTCCCTCCAAAAGTCCCACCGAAAACACACAATATGTCAAAACAACATATAGATCTTCTAGGACTAGAAGTTCAAGCATTGCTACAAAAGGACGCAATAGAATTAGTACCAAATCTACAAAAAAACACAGGAGTTTACTCACTGTACTTTCTAATACCCAAAAAGGACAAAACTCTGAGACCAATACTAGATCTCAGAACACTAAATACCTACATCAAATCAGACCACTTTCACATGGTCACGTTACAAGACGTAATCCCACTGCTCAAACAGCAAGACTACATGACAACATTAGACCTAAAAGATGCGTATTTCCATATACCAATACATCCTTCACACAGGAAATACCTAAGGTTCGTATTCCAAGGAATACATTACCAATTCAAAGTGTTGCCATTCGGAATAACAACTGCGCCAAGAGTTTTTACAAAATGCCTGGCAGTAGTAGCTGCACATATCAGAAGGCAGCAAATACATGTGTTCCCGTACTTAGACGACTGGTTAATCAAAACCAACACGCTAAGACAGTGTTCACAGCACACAAAATATGTCATACAAACCCTTCACAGGCTAGGTTTCTCCATCAACTACGCGAAGTCACACCTTTTGCCGTGTCAAACACAGCAATACTTAGGAGCGACAATCAACACAGCAAAAGGGATTGCCACTCCAAGTCCACAAAGGGTTCAAACATTTCACAAGGTAATACAGGCCATGTATCCAACACAAAAGATACAAGTCAAAATGGTAATGAAACTCCTAGGCATGATGTCTTCATGCATAGCCATTGTCCCAAACGCAAGATTGCACATGCGGCCCTTACAACAGTGCCTAGCATCACAATGGTCACAAGCACAGGGTCAACTTCTAGATCTGGTGTTGATAGACCGCCAAACATACATCTCGCTTCTATGGTGGAACAGTACAAATTTAAACCGAGGGCGGCCTTTCCAAGACCCAGTGACATAATACGTCATAACGACGGATGCTTCCATGACAGGGTGGGGAGCACACCTCAATCAACACAGCATCCAAGGACAATGGGACATACATCAAAGAGAGTTTCACATAAATCACTTAGAACTGTTAGCAGTATTTCTAGCGCTGAAAGCATTTCAACCCATAATAACCCAAAAATACATTTGTGTCAAAACAGACAACATGACAACAATGTATTATCTAAACAAACAAGGAGGGACACACTCGACAAAGTTGTGCCTCCTAACACAAAAAATATGGCATTGGGCGATTCACAACCACATTCGCCTAATAGCACAATTTATTCCAGGGATTCAGAACCAGTTGGCAGACAATCTCTCTCGAGATCACCAACAAACCCACGAATGGGAAATTCACCCCCAAATACTAAACAATTACTTTCAAATTTGGGGTACACCTCAAATAGATCTATTTGCAACAAAGGAAAACTCAAAATGCCAAACCTTCGCATCCAGGTACCCACAAGATCAATCCCAAGGCAATGCTCTATGGATGAACTGGTCAGGGATATTTGCGTACGCTTTTCCCCCTCTCCCTCTCCTTCCATATCTAGTAAACAGGTTGAGTCAAAACAAACTCAAACTCATACTAATAGCACCAACATGGGCAAGGCAACCTTGGTACACAACACTACTAGACCTTTCAGTAGTACCTCATGTCAAACTACCCAACAGACCAGATCTGTTAACACAACACAAACAACAGATCAGACATCCAAATCCAGCATCTTTGAATCTAGCAATTTGGCTCCTGAAATCCTAGAATTCGGGCACTTAGACCTCACACAAGAATGTATGGAGGTCATAAGACAAGCTAGGAAACCTACCACTAGACACTGCTATGCAAATAAGTGGAAAAGATTTGTGTATTACTGCCATAATAATCAAATTCAGCCATTACACGCATCTCCAAAAGATATAGTGGGATATTTACTACATTTGCAAAAATCAAATCTAGCTTTCTCTTCCATAAAAATACATCTCACCGCAATATCAGCTTACCTGCAAATTACTCATTCAACTTCACTATTTAGAATACCAGTCATTAAAGCGTTTATGGAAGGCCTAAAGAGAATTATACCACCAAGAACACCACCTGTTCCTTCATGGAACCTCAACATTGTCTTAACAAGACTCATGGGTCCACCTTTCGAGCCCATGCATTCTTGTGAAATGCAATACTTAACGTGGAAAGTTGCATTTTTGATTGCCATCACATCTCTAAGAAGAGTGAGTGAGATTCAAGCATTTACCATACAAGAACCATTTTTTCAAATACATAAAAATAAAGTAGTTCTAAGGACAAATCCAAATTTTTTACCAAAGGTTATCTCACCATTCCACTTAAATCAAACAGTAGAATTACCAGTGTTCTTCCCACAGCCAGATTCTGTAGCTGAAAGAGCACTACATACATTAGACATCAAAAGAGCACTAATGTACTACATTGACAGAACAAAACTAATTAGAAAAACAAAACAACTATTTATTGCCTTTCAAAAACCTCATACAGGAAATCCAATTTCAAAACAAGGCATTGCTAGGTGGATAGTTAAGTGTATTCAAACCTGCTATCTTAAAGCAAGGAGAGAGCTGCCTATTACACCAAAGGCACACTCAACCAGAAAGAAAGGTGCTACCATGGCCTTTCTAGGAAATATTCCAATGAACGAAATATGTAAGGCAGCAACATGGTCTACGCCTCATACATTTACCAAGCACTACTGTGTAGATGTGTTAACTGCACAACAAGCCACAGTAGGTCAAGCTGTACTAAGAACATTATTTCAAACTACTTCAACTCCTACAGGCTGAACCACCGCTTTTGGGGAGATAACTGCTTACTAGTCTATGCACAGCATGTGTATCTGCAGCTACACATGCCATCGAACGGAAAATGTCACTTACCCAGTGTACATCTGTTCGTGGCATTAGTCGCTGCAGATTCACATGCGCCCACCCGCCTCCCCGGGAGCCTGTAGCAGTTTAGAACTAGATCTTGAACATTTGTACATTTGTAAATATATTACTTTAACCTTTATTATGTACATACGTATTCATTCCATTGCATGGGCACTATTACTAACATACACAACTCCTACCTCACCCTCTGCGGGGAAAACAATCTAAGATGGAGTCGACGCCCATGCGCAATGGAATCGAAATGGGAGGAGTCCCTCGGTCTCGTGACTCGAAAAGACTTCTTCGAAGAAAAACAACTTGTAACACTCCGAGCCCAACACCAGATGGCGGACTGTGCACAGCATGTGAATCTGCAGCGACTAATGCCACGAACAGATGTACACTGGGTAAGTGACATTTTCCATATACTTGCAGTGCCTTTGAAATCAGTTTGCACCATTTTTGCCTAGACCTAATATCAGGAGCTGGTATTTTTGTTGTTTTGTGTTAAACATCATACATTAATAGTGAAAAACTATTTTGCCTCATTTTCTATCATTATTTTAAACTATACAGAATATGCACACTGTCCTTTCATCCAGTTAGTGAGGGTGCCAAAAGTAAAGGTCTTGGAGTGGATACTGACATTTTGCCTTCTTCAGCCACATTTCTGTTGTTTTAAGCAGGAAATTAAGGTACCTAATGCTTTCGCGTATATTTCAAGAGAGAGCTTTAGAATCTATAGCCAACTATTCCTTTGAGGCTATAATTGACTTTATAAGCATTCGCCTTCTCTTCATAGGTTACCGCTTTAGAAACACTCACAGTCGTGAGATATATTGAGACTTAAACACACAAAAAGAAATATTCAACAGTAGTGCTTGTTCTCAGGTCCTTAAAGCTTATAAACTGAATATTGATTGTCATCTAGCCAAAATGGGACTTTCTAAAATGAGAAATTTAAATTCCATAGACAGAGAGTTTAACAATACAACTTTCCGTGATTACCGACAAAACTCCCAGATTTCCATTTTACTTACATTTGTACATAAATTCAGACAGAACGCAATATGTTTTCTATGTGTAAATAGGTTTTAAAATGGAAATATAAAGGAAATAGTTATTCTTTTGGTTGACTCTATGATTTCAGTCATAACTGGCAGGCCCAAATCTGTGCAGCTAGGCAGTAAGAGGATTTAAAGAAAGAAAATAAATGTCCTTAAATAGATGTGTTTGTGCATGTGTGTTCTACTGTGCTTTCAGCTGTGCATTGTTTTGTTATTTGGTTGCTTTTTGTGCTAAAGCCCAACAGGCATCCACGTAAGATTGCATATATTATAGGTTGGATAATGTCTAAGTATGCTACCTGCATTTTCTTTTTATCTACGGAATTTAAAATTATTATAGATCAATACTGATAAGATGAGCAAAAATAAATGTTATTAAACAGAAACAGGTTAAAGGCACATACAATAAAACTTGTAGCCCTAATTTCAATTTTATAAACCTATCGTCTGCATGATGTGCCTATACTGGTTTTTGGGTTGTTGCTGAATGGCATAGCACCATTACTGAATAATAGATATTGTGGCATGTCTCCTTATTTATTGTTTACAATCAATCAAGAAAATACACTGTAATAAGTTGTTGTAATAGAATAGGAAGTGTCCAGTTTATTGAGAAGTATTATTGGATCATTGAATAAGGAATATAATATACAAGTACACAGTCTAAGTTCAGTGCGTCCTCCACCGACCACATCTTGCCTTCAAACAAGTTTTGATTGTCCAATATGTGCATGTCCTAATATGTTGCACCTTTTGTTTAGGTGATGCTGTTTTCAATAGTCAGCTCCAAGAAGAGAAGTCATCAGTGGATAGTCAGGTACTGAATGTAATTTTTTTTAATTTTTTTTAGATGATCCTCGATTGCATTAATTATAATTTGCTTATAAAACTACACCTCTACTGCTATAGTTGTATGAATGTAATGAAGAACGGGCATCAAGGGGTGGGTAGGCAACTTGGGTAGACAACCAAGCTAGTTGCTTTGAGATGACCAAAATGCCTTGTTTGGTTAGACAATCTAACCCTTGCAAGTTCCTCATTGGAAAGTAGACAGCAACAGAATCCATTGGCAGGCTCTGGACTGGACCGCACCCCATTGTCCTGAAAATCTGTGGACATGTAAAGCTCTTTCTTTAGTTGTGAACCGAAGGCTGCTCCTGTAAATGCAACATGCCTAATGAATGCTTTTAAAGCTCTTCAGGAAACTGCTGCAGTATACATTGCTGATATATTGTTTGTAATGTAATGTTTTTGCATTTTGTACTTCTGTGTTTAGGATTTAACTTTTAATAATATTCCGATTAGCACATTACATACTCACTGATATATTTATAGCATCAAATGGAATTCAGAAAAGGGCAGCACAGAACAGCTTGAATTGTACAATAGTTGCATTAGAATTTTCATATAAAGATGCCTACATAAAACAGACAACATCCGCCATTCAGACAAGTTCAGTCTGTTATCACAACTTATGCTGCAGTAGTTCAGTACCATGACAGGTGACCATTGTTACATCTCATTTGCTTTCGGATATTGATTAATTCACTACAGCATTATCAGTCCCATGGTAATGTGTACCCCAGAATGATTTGGATGGTAATGAGCACCTCTTTCAAAACACCTGTTAGTGGACAAGGCTGTCATATGTGCTTAAAATTATCCCTTAAAGAATACACCGCATGAATGCTGGTGTTGCTGATGAGATGGTACCAGGTGTGATTCTTAAACTGGACACTGATACTTTGTCACTCTGCAGTGACATTTATTGTCTAAGCAGCTATCAATGCAGTTTGCCAGTTGTATAAAGCTGCAGTATAGAGGAAATGTGAGATTACAATTTGATACTGTTTAATGCCCCATTACATACTGATAATTTCAACACCTACTATTCCTCAACACAGCCTTTAAAGAAGCAAGTTAGAAAAAGGTTTATCAGTTTGTTATCTACAAAATGAGTATAGAGCTCCTCTGCATCAACCCATCAAACTGTGAGTCCAGTATACAAGCCAAACAACTTGATTAAAGGCAACTGAATAACAGAAGTAGGGGCAATGGGAATGGGGTAAAGTGAGTTTTAATTAAGGAACGCAAGCAATGTGATTAAAAACTCAATATAATGAATACTACTTGCAAATAGTTGGGACACCCTTCTTCCTTATCACAGTCTGGAATCAAATCAGAATAGTCCAAATACTTAACCCCAACAAAGTATGATGTTATGCAATAACTATGATACACTAATATTGCTGAATTAACCACTCTGTCACGGACTGAGGGACTGTGGTGTTATAAACATGACCCTGGCCTGTCCCAAACATCGTCCTATAATGCCTCATCATGTGAGGAAATTAACATGTATCACCTTTGTAGATGTTGGGCAGTTCCAGTATTTGCTGTTCAGAAGTACTGTTCAGAAGTACTTGCTGTTCGTGGCTGACACAGATTTTCCCTATGGCTTACCCACAGAACACCTTCAGGAGATTGTCCTAAGAGCAGGCATGCATTGGCAGTCTCAAAGCACACTTATCTGCACAACATAGCTTTGGATGTGTTTTCATGCCTCTTTGACTCCAAATTGACAAAAAAAGAATCAGATTTCAGGAATTGCGCTGTTCGTTCCACTTACAAGTGTAAACAAAATGAACATCTAACTTTTGCCTCAGCACTCTTTCAGATGAGTATACATGGAAATGGTCCCACTGAAAAACTGTTGTTGGCTCTGAAATAAAAGGTGACTTGGGCCTCTAAATGAGGTGATCAGGTGAATACTTTGGGTCACCAGCAGAACAGCCGTATTTCACTGCTGATGTAATGACCAAAGGGAAATAGTTTACTCAGGTAAAACAATCAAGATTACCAATTGTATAGCCCAAGGAAGTGGAAGGGGATACTCTTGATTTCCAATAGCGTGTGATTCCCCTTATGTTTCATTAACTGCTTCTTCTCAGAAAACGTTTTCTGCGTTTTCCTAGTACAGCAATATTTTCTTGCCGAAGGCCAAAAAGCTGGATTTATTTTTTCCTTAGTGATTTGTTTAGCCTCATACTTCTTTTTCTGCTTTTATCTTCCGAATTAGACAGTGAAAAAACTCTTCTGGGTCATTTACCTACACTATTTTGTTCTATTATGCTTACTTTTTAGTAGTTCAGTCATAAATGCTGCCTTAAAAAGCTTTAGCTACCATTTTTCCCTTAGCTGCTATTTTGTTTCTGACTTGTTCTATAATCAAAGCATTCATGGCAGGACCTGATGCACTCATATTTGCTAGACGATTGTCAAAAGTATATCTACTTTAATCAGAAAAGACCTGTGTATATCTCAAGGTACTTGGGGGCGTGGTCAAGATGGCGCCGTGAAAGGACGCTCTAAAGTGAGCTCCGTCCACAGCCGGCAAAAAGATCCTGATAAAACACCAAAATCCCAGATATTGCACATGAAAACTACTGAATATGAGTGCAAGAAGGACAGCACAATAAGGAAAACCGAACAACGGAAACCCACAACGCAGCAAGTGCGAACCGGATGACCCGCGAGGGAGCTGAGGCGGTGCCCACGCGTGGGCCTACCCGAATCCGAGAGAAACCTGACCGGTGGAGCTGAGTGAGACAGAGGTGAGGAGCGCGCGACCCCGGGACGTATATCGGGGCACTGTCTCGCGCCGCTGCTAACGCCGTTACCCATGCCGAAACCACTTGCGGAGCTGGGTCCAGGGCGGGCGGAACCACCTGGCGACGCGGACTCAGACTCGCTTGAACCTCGACGGGATCAGCGGGGTGGTACGGAGCAAAGGGCCTAGAGAAATGCTGGATGTGAGGTCGAGCCCTGGCCGCGCTGAGAACCGTAGACGACACCGACATCGGTGGACGTGCGCAATAAGCGTCAACGCTTAATTCAGCCCGACAAATCGAACGGGGCCCGTGGCGCGACGCCGCTCCACTACAGTTGAACATTTCCATAGTTCCTCTACAACTTGCACAGAGAAACTCACTAGTGCGAAAGACGTCGGAGGGCGCAATCTGGATGTCACAGGAAGACAAGACTAAATAAGGAACTAAGCGACTCACAAAGTGACCACTGCACATACACGCAAAATAACAAGGATTTCGACCTCATTTAGCCCTAAAACGCGACATATCACCAAACACACGTGCAGATACATCTACAAAATCAGGGCTTCTGGATGGAACAACGCTGTTGCTCAACGGTTCCGTAACAAGTTGCCACCGCGGTAGACAAACTGCATAAACTTAAAATCTGATACGCATGAACTTAAGGTTAATATAAAAATGGTGAAACCGAAAACACAAAAAACACAAACTGAAACTGGAACCTCATCAGCCTCAGAAATGGACGCAGAACTTCACGCAAAAGTCTTACATAAAGTGACGGAGACCCTAGCCGCCCACTCCGTGCAAATGGAAAAGGTACTCCAAGCAATACTCGACACCAAAACATTGCTTGAAGGAAAAATAGACACCGTAGTGGCCGAAGTTAACACGCTTCGAATGGAACAACGGAAACTCGCAGAAAGGGTTGCAACAGCTGAAATAACCCTTAAATCGGCGCAACCAGACATAGCAGACCTAAAACACCGGCTTCAACAACAGGAAACTGAAATACTACGCCTAAAAAAGCGGGCTGACGAGGCGGAAGGACGATCTCGCCGCAATAATGTGAGATTCCTCGGTTTTCCGGAAAAGATCAAACTCCCAAACGCAGAACTATTCCTGGAGCGCTGGCTTAGTGAAAACATATTTACAAACGACCCCCCACCACTATTAACAGTGGAACGTGCACATCGAGTTCCAGGGGTATTCAAGGAGTATTATTCATACTCCTTGATGTACCCAGCTAAACTGCGGGTAGTGGACGGTGAAAGATCACACATATTCCCAACATCAGAAGATGCATGGACCTGGATACACGCGAAAGGCCTGATAGACCCTACAGCCGAGACCCGAACACAAAAAGAGTGGCTGACTCCACAACCACGCCGCAAGAAAAAATCAACACGCAAGACTGAATCGGGTCCAACGAAATCGCAAGCAGAGGCGGAACAACTCCAAGTCTTAAAACTGGCGAACAGGTTTTCATCCATAAAGCCTCGATCCAACCAAGACACAAACAATTCAGATTCCGACTCAACGAACAGTCAACAAGGCCTAATCACGTCGGTACTCACCACAGGGCCAACGTTTACCCCACGTTCGGCGGATGACCTTTAATTCTGAAATAGCAGGACTTACTTTATGTGTACTCACGAACTCAAGAAACAAAAGCAGAACAATGAAAATATCACAGAAATTCTTCCCCAAAAATCAAGTAAATCTGGAAAAAAAAAAGGGGGGGGGGGTAAAAAAACAAGAAACATGCAGAAACCAAACCAGGCACTACACGCGAGCAACAACCAGACTTGGCACAAAATGGAACACGAGAAGGGATGCAAGTACAAACAACCGGGCTGAAATTCGGAGACACTCCAGAAAATATAACAACACCCCCCCCCCCCCTCCCAACCCAATGGGTTACCGAATGAACCTTGCAGTAACTAATGTAAACAGTTGCACCAGTTGTGCCTTGCAGCCCCCAGTTAGATTAACCAATGTAAGTTTTACTTTCTCTTTCACTTTCATTCTCTCCCACAAGATGCTTAATATCCCACACAAAGGAGACTCGGGGTGTGACGTGCGTAAAGTCTCGGGACCCGGGACTCGTGAAACACACTATACCAAGCAATCCACACAAAATTACGGTATATAATATAGTAACCTAGAACGTTAGGGGACTGGCAAATATGACTAAAAGACGTAAGATACACTCATACCTGAAACGACACAAAATACACATAGCTATCCTACAAGAGACGCATGCCACAGCGCACGAACTGTGCGAAATAGACAAAAACTGGTCGGGAATAACACACGGAACCAAAACCTCGACATATGCGAAGGGAGTATTAATATGGATAGCTCCGGGTGTGCCGTACACAATCAAAAACGTACACACAGACAATAATGGAAGATACACTAGCCTGGATGGAGAGTTAGACGGGAAGCAACTAACGATAATTGGACTATACGCACCCAACACAGGACAGGGAGAATTCCTCCGAACCATCACCACACAAATCCCATTTGACCCGACCATACCCACTATATGGGGGGGTGACTTTAATAGCGTAATTGAGATGTCATTAGATAGATCACACCCCCCAACGAGAGACACCCAGTGCAAGACATTGTCCTGTGCATTTAATAAATGGATACAAGAAAGAGAACTACAAGATATATGGCGGCGTTTACACCCCACAGATAGAGAATACTCTTTCTACTCACCAGTACATCATCTCCATACGAGAATAGACTTATTATTATGCACTAACGGGCTAGCACATATGATACATAACGCAACATACCTGGCCAAAACTCTATCAGACCACTTCCCGTTACTCGTAACATTAAAATGGGGCAGACAATCAACATGCATACCAACATGGTGCCTACAACCCACCCTACTACGAGATCCCCCTTTCCGTGGTAAAATAGCAGAAGAAATAGAAACGTACTTTGCAATTCACACAAAGACAACAACATCACATGCTGTAGAATGGGACGGACACAAGGTAGTTATAAGAGGCATGTGCATAGCAACGGCAGGCGGGGTCCGCTGAGCATTAAGTGCAGAACTACACGAAACAGAAAGTAAAATTCGCAACACAGAATGTGAATTGGCTTTGGGGAGAGGCAAGAATATTGAATTAACTAACCTAAAAAATCAATGGAATGCAACCGAGACACGCTTGCGTAAATTTGACCACAAACACTACATAGCACGTCTACACGCCGAAGGCGACCGTTCTAGCAGGCTACTAGCGTGGCTAGCAAAAGGGGCACAGAAAGTCACTCCCATAAACACTATACGCCAAGATACAGGCGCAATGGTAAATACACAACAAGAGATCAACCACACATTCAAACAATCCTATAGTACACTGTACGCAACTGAACCTCCCCCACACCCGACACACCTGGCAAAGTTCTTTCAGCAAGCCCCAATGAAGAGGTTAAATGCAGAACAAATAATTAACCTTGATAGACCAATCGAAAGTGAAGAGATACTACAGGCATTAAAACATTTGGCACACAATAAGACCCCAGGGACGGATGGACGTCCCATTGAATACTACCAAACTTTCACACCACAGATAATCACATCATTCCAAACTATGCTACAAGAAGCATATGAAAGAGGACAACTCACAGAAACACAAAGGGAAGCGACAATTGTAGTCCTACATAAAAAAAGTTGAGACCCTTTAAATGTCCACTCATACAGACCTTTATCTTTATTAAATTCAGATTATAAAATATTGGAGAAAATTCTAGCCAATCGCCTCCTGCCACTAATGACTACCCTGATACACCCAGATCAATCTGGCTTTATACCAGGGCGTAATACATCTATTAATATAAGAAACTTAATACGCATCATGTCTATGACTCCGGAACAGGATCACTCCAGTGTGGCGGTGTCACTAGATGTGGAAAAAGCCTTTGACACTCTGGGCTGGCCATTTCTGATGACAACGTTACAAAAAATGGGATTTGGCGCTGGCTTTACACGTTGGATATCCATAATATACACTAATCCCAAAGCACGGATTTAAACCGGTGCAATCATTTCAGAGAAATTTGACATAGGGAGAGGAACGCGACAAGGTTGCCCGCTATCACCACTATTATTTGCACTCGCAATAGCACCACTTGCGGCAAGACTACGCAATGAAACAGTAGAATGGGGTATCCCAGATGGCGAAGAATTCCGCATAATATCACTATATGCAGACGATGCACTAATATACCTACGCAACCACACAGAATCCCTCCCACATATCTTACAACTACTTAACACATTTGGAGACCTATCTGGCCTGCGTGTCAACTGGTCCAAATCATGCATATTCCCCATGTGTCCGTCCCCAACACTGCACGTCGAAACGTCAACTGATGATGCCTTACAGTGGGAACATTTACTTTTAAATATTTAGGGGTCCATATTTATCATAGCGCTACAGATCTAAAAGAAGGCAACCTGAACAGAACCATTAGATCAATTAAAAGCTCAATACCCTTTTGGTGCTCACTACCCCTCTCACCTATGGGAAGAGTGGCTCTGGCCAAAATGATAGTACTACCTCGACTACGCTATTACTTCACAGCACTACCACTAATACTACCAAAAACACTCTTTGCACAATTAACCAAATTATTGATTGAACTGATATGGGCGAATGGTCGTAGCAGGGTAGCTATTGATAAACTTTATCTCCCAATAGAAAAGGGGGAAATGGGGGTACCTCACCTCGAGCATTACTATGCAGCAGCACAGTTGCATTGGATCATGACTTGGCTACAAGACCCCCCAAGCCCAGAGGGGCACAAAGTGAGAACACAATTAGGGAAAACAAAGATACTAGATTAGCTCATAGGAGGGATACACGCCTCACATCATAAAAATACAATAATGACAGTTGCCGAACGTACCTGGAACCGATATGTATCTCAGGGAACCCGCGTACCACTATACTCACCAAAGATTCCCCTACTTGCCATACCAGGGATAAATAAACTACACGACACACTGAATCTAGCGACGTGGATAGCAAAAGATTTACAGCAGATCGGCGACCTATATGTAGACGAGCAATACATAACATACACAAAACTGGCAGAGGCATATAACCTAGGACTAGGGGAATTCATAACATACGGGGCACTCAAAGGACTGATACGCAAAGTATGGGGCCAAGGCAACTCAGAACCACCAACAGCCCCCACTTTACATGAACTACTAGCAGATATTAACACAAAACCAAGTATATCTCAAATATACCAAATACTACAAGCCTACCCCGCAAAAACACAAACACAAGCTAAATCACACTGGGATAAGGCCCTGCAAACACCTCTCACAGAGAAACAATGGTCCATGGCCCTAACAACCACGCGAGAAATTTCCCGCAACGCCCGCTTCAGATACACCCAACTTAATTATTTACACCATACATATTTAACCCCACTTCGCATAAAACGCATATTTCCACAAGCAACGTCTGAATGTCCACGATGCGGAACCATGGAAGCAGATTTTTGTCACATGACCTGGAACTGCCCACCACTACTTCGCACATGGCACACCGTTACACAACAGACAAACAAATGGACGGGTCTAAAGCTGAATCCTACACCCGAATCCTGCATACTGGGCATACGTCACAGACGCAATAAAGACAGGCAAAAACATAGATGTGCAGACCTAGCGTTTATCATCTTTAAACGTCTCATCGCAACACAATGGAAGTCCCCTGGCACCCCAGATATAAACAGATGGCATAAAGACCTAATACACTGGGCCAATGCAGAAAAACATGTATTGGACTCATTTAAAGACATAGGGATAGTGGTTAAAAGTGCGGAGATATGGGACACCTTCCTAGAGCAGTTACTCGAAAAAGATGACACCCGCACGCCTTAGATCATTGACACAAGCTAACAGCAATTGACAACAGCAACAAGACACTACAACCGTAAACCCTATACAGGTACCCGCAATACTCCTATAAAGGAAACACACAAGACTGCAATATAGAACCCCCCCAAGTCCCACACGATCCCTGCCGCTCTAACAAACACCCACAAAGAAACCGTCAAATCCCCCACCAATGCATCTCCACCGCCAGCATCTTTCTCACCCCCCCAACCCATTATATATAGCTTTGTTCTCTCAGCCCCATTCCGGTTTCTTTCTCTTTTGTTTTCCTCTTTCCAGTTTTCTCATTACTTTTACAGTGCTCCTTTAACCAAATGCAATAAAGATTCCAACTATAAAACATGTAAAACTAAATGTATAAATTGATCAGAAGCAAAATAATGATAAAAGAATCACATAACTGCATTATAATAACCCTGTTTATTAAATCAATGTAAGTGCTGTTCACTGTAAAATTCAATAAAGAGATTTAAAAAAAAAAAAACACTGCCCTAAACTATGCCCTCAATGGAATATACCAATCAAGCATAGGGGTGTACCCTACATATTTCCCATGTTTTCCTTCTGAAAAATACAACAAAACTGTGGTTTGACAGTCATGCAAAGTAGGTGCAAATCTAGAGTGATGTTCAGTCTCAGAAAGCGGACATCATCAAAGATAGTAATAGTCCCAATATTTAAAATGCTTCATTTTTAGGGTGTTGCACAGTACTATTGTTTTAACCAATTGACTCTAAATGATTGTTATTGTTATTTTTTTTTGCATGATTTATATGGCAAACACATCAAACAACATTGCACCATGGCATTAGTAGATCACACAATATACACCTGCTAATTTTTTGTGATGTGAGGTGTTCTGCTTTTTTCTTTAGTCTGAATGTGAATTATTTTATATAGAGCATGCTTTTATTGCTACAGCCTCTTAACTAACTTTATTTCTTTTTCCTTTCGCTTTTTTCATACCTGCTCCGGGCAATTTTATCCTCCAATCAGGATATGGTTTGTGTCTGCTTCCTAATCTTTTATTCTCTATTGTTATATGCTTGTTATAATAATTACGGATGTCAGCTTGTCATAATGCATTTTGGCTAACCTTGAAATTGGGGAAAAGGTCAGTCTTACCAAATTCATATTAAATATAAATGTGAGAGAAGCACAGAGGGGCTTTTCTCTATATTAAACTTCCTTAATGATGAAAAATATGTATTTGATCCAGAATTTAGAACTAAGTGAACACATTTCTTTCAAGAATATTAACATATTCAATTCAGTTAATCCCGCTAAAAGAAAAACAAATTCTTCCAGCAATACATACCTAATAGTATTATACCACATTCCATTTAAATGAGAAAACTCTGACAGCTGTACATCCATAATTTCAATTTAAGTGAAGCTGTTACTATAAATGCTATTGCTAGACTATGTACTCGTTTTAAAGGTTTTGTATGCTCTGTTAAAGTAACAAAGATGGCAAGTTGAGAGAAGCCAATGGACCTGATTTTGCTGTGGATCTTGCTTTTCCCCGTCCCTGGTTTCAATGCAATGAACCTTTGGGAAATGCGCTTCAGCCATCTTCTTACCAGCGAACTGTAGCCGGGATCTTGAGATAAGACCAAAATGATGATCCATGTTGGGTGCCCCCAAATACATTTAAGGCCTGATTACTACCTTGGTGGAGGGGATTACTCCGTCCCAAAAGCGACGGATATCCCATCTGCTGTTTTACGAGTTCCATAGAATATAATGGAACTTGTAATATGGCGGGTGGGATATCCATCACGTTTGGGACGGAGTAATACCCTCTGCCAAGATCGTAATGAGGCCCTTAGGCTTCTATCCTGAGATGTTTATTAATACTCCCACTGTGATGCAATTATAATTTATGTACAAAGTAGGTCATAAACAAATGCATCATGGCAGGGTGTCCATATCTCTTTGAGGCATTCTATTCTGCTGCCCATTGTTTTGGATCCAGTGCACCTAATGTATTTCTAGCCAATCTCCGAGTAATGTGGAACTCTTACTCATCTTTGCTTGCACACTTTTAATTTTTCTCTGTACGACTATTATGTGGATCGTTATCTGTGATATTCTGCTTAGAACTTTAAACTGAGGAGTGAGGAAAGATATGCGGAAAATTAGAACACTCCCTTTGTTCAGTTTTGCCCCATGTTCAGTGTCCTGAGGTGTCGAGAAGAAGCAGGACACCATACCAGAGCCAAGAGAGGGAGATGGCCTACTAACACCCAACGTCCCACCTTTTCAAACTGCTGCAAGCTGCCCTCCTTAGTTAATTATTTCTGTTCCCAAAAGTATTGAAGTCTTGTTCATTTTTTCCGGTACTTTTACAGTGTATTTTTTTTGGTTTTTGTTTGCGAGCCCACCAACAACTGTTTTCTGTGGGAATTCTTTACTAGCTCACAAGACTACTATGCATGCCACAGTTTTTCTCCCAGATTTGTACGAGCTAAGTTTGGACTGTGCGTCCACTCCTCTGCACCTTTGAGCTCCAGTTCTAGAGAATCACGTTGTGAGGGGCCTTTTCTTTTCAGTTTTCACCCTTCACAGTCACTCTTATACTTTGTTGTTGGGACCCAAAGTTACGTAAGTTAAAACTACTTCTTTTTCACAGGTTTGTCCACTATTAGACTAATTCTAATTGGTCTGGAACTCCCAGTTAAAAGGAAATGTGGGTGGCTCCTTAGTTTGTGATAATGTGATCAGACTCGGTGACATGCTAAAGCGGTCTCAGTCCTGCCCTGTTCCTCATGGGAACAGTCCGGTCCAGGGAGGAACTGGCTTGGCAGTTCGGCCAGGACTTTGCCCATGGGGAGCAGGGTCAAGACTGATTTGAATATGGCTGGGTTCAAACTGGGGTGGCACGGTGAGCAAAAGAACAATTGATTCAATACAGATCTGTGACTGGGTTGAGTGTGAAAAGTTTCAGTACTCCGTCCATCTTGTTGTGTTGCTATTTTCAGTTTCAGAAACATCTTTCAGTAAGGATAGCCTATTTGTTTATATGAAAATCTTTAAGAACCTCCATCACTTGTGGTTACAGATCACAGGAGGAGATGGACTACTAATTGTCATGTGACCAAAAGGACACTGCAACATCAGCACAGTGATTTCTTGCATTTTATGTGTTTACTTCCAATTGTAATTCGATTAGCAACTTGGGATAGTAGGAGCCAGAACTAAAACGGAGTCATTCGTAGGTCTCTATGCCTTTATTTCAATTGATTAATTTACTTGAATGTGCTAATTATTAAAAGATGCTCACCATAGTTGACTGCTATTCAGCAGTACATATTCTCCATTGCTAAGTATTCTGGGGATATCTGGACCAGCTGTTCAGAAAACAGGAGCACATTTATCTCTCTCTCTTCCTGCCCCCCAGCCCCCAACCTTTAGGTGAACTGCTAAACCCAAGTTTGTGTTACATTGCAACTGACAGTTTAAGCATGTGTTGCCCGATGCGCACACTTTCAGGTTTACCTCCTGAGTCCCTTATCACACCATCTATAACTGATACAGAAAGTTGGATTGGTGGGAGAGTCATGCGGAGGAAGGAGCAACTTTGGGACTAGGAGTACAAGAGTCACTCGGATAAGACCACTGCTACCAGACTCCAGTGATAATGTAAAAACAGCCATAACTGATAAAGGAGGCATAGTAAGGTGCAGACAAAAATGATACTTTAACAGAGTTACTGAAGAACCTTGATCTGATATCCACGCCATGATACTGGTTTATAGAATGCAGAACATTTATTGTGGCTGCATTCTATTTAGATTTGTTTGCTGAACATTTAGACCAAAAAGGCCATCCAATCAGCTTTTACCTAGAATCCACGACTTACAGCACATTTTTCACTCAAATAGGCAGGTTTGCAAATAAAGTGGTAGGTGGAATCTCACTAAAGCTGCCAGGACCCTTGCTGCTTTGGCATACACATAATAACCATAAGCTTGTAATACTGCAACAGATATGGGATAATCAAGCAAGCAAGGAAGGATGGATTTAGAGAGGAGGATCAAAACAAGTGACAATGAGCGATCTCAATTTTCTGAACATTTTCTGTTCAATCCAAACAAAATTTGAGAAGCCTCATGACATGATGATAATGGATATCAAAAAAGCAGGAAGATTTTGACGAACCACAGTCTCACTGCAGGGCGGTACACCTCTAAACTGAGGATAACACAAGCTTGTAGAAGTGACTGCTGCAAGACACAAGTTGAAAAGTCACTGGCAACAAAAGAATCAGTATGTGAAGTAGACAAAACTAAATTCAGCTTCCAAGCTAGCTAGAGTGTTCAGATTTAAAGCTCTATTTGAAAAATCCCTTCAAAGTACCACGCAGTTCTGGAATTTCTATGCAATAGCAGATCAGTAGGAACAATAGGCACCCAAATAGATAGGTGGGTTTGGCGGTTGGAAACCGAGAATATATTGTGTAGGTAGCAAGACCAGGGACTTATCTTAGCAAGGTGCCTCTGGCAAAACCTGAGCAATTGGTCCACCTCCTGGAGAGACACATGAGAAATGTTTAGATTTTTCAAGAGAGATAGCCTCAGTTGTTCAAAAGCTTACTGCTGATGAAGCAGGTGTCTGAGCTCAAGGATGTTGAACCTGCCTTGCTTCTCAGCAGCAGGATGTCCTAAAATGAAAGCTAGGAATTACAATGGAGGCACCACTGCTAGCTGTAACATGTCAAAGGACCAGGCCCTACTAGTCCAGTGAGAGGCCACTAGAATCACTTGTCACCCTTTTGATGTTCGCTGCTTCTGCAGAACCAGAGGATAAAAGAAGTAGCTGAAACATATATGTGAATCTGCCCGAAATCTGGGCATAAAGGCATTCCTCCCCGTCCATCCAGGCAGCTGATTATAGACTGATTTACGTCTGTACAGTACACAATGAATCCATGTATAGTGTAGTGTGTCCCGACACTGGAACTGACCAATAATGTACAGCTGGCTAACGTAATGTTATCTGTGTGTGAAGAATGCAGGTCCTAACGAAACAAGCAAAGAACTTTGAGCAGACTTTTTTTCTGGATTGGTAGCAAGTGAAGAAAGTTAATGAGGGAGATCCTTGCATGCCTATTTAGTCCAAGAACCGCTGCATTGCATTCTGAATTCAGTTCTGCCAGAAGTTAAATAATGAAACGAAAATAAAAGCATTTGCAGTAATCCAGTTGAGTTAATTTGAGAGCCTGTAATACTATTTTCTGTAAATTGGGTTTAACTACCAGAATCAGTGAAGCACAAAAAAGCAGATGATCATGAACTTATGGATTTGTTCCCCAAAGGAATGTTGGGAGTCAAAGATAATGCCTGAGTTTGAGCTAAGGTCACGGGACCAAATGGAGGACCCAAAGCAGTATGTAACCAATTGAGTTACCTATTTAGGAGTTCACAGATACCAATCGCTCTGTTTTGTCTGAATTCAGAATAAGTGAGTTAGCATCCATCTATCTGCAATCGGCAAGTGCAGGCAGTTCCTAAATGAGGCCTTGTTGCCATCTAAGTGTAAAGTAAGTGTTGTTATTTGGATTCTGTGAAATCAATATCGGGAGTGAAGTTGAGCTCGACTTCAGGAGCTGTGTTGAGGCTGCATTTTCTGAAATACCTAGTTTGTCTCAAGAAGCTTACACATTCTTTGACAACATTTTTTATTCTGATACTTTAGGGTTCAGTTAGCCAAAGTTTCACCAAAATTATGGTTGTAGTGTGGCAGAGAATTTGTTGCCTCCTCCTCATATGGATGAAAGTGTGTATTTTTGGACATGCCAGTGATCTAGATACACACCAGATCTTTACAGTTACGGAGTACTGTGGAATATCTGATAATGTATCTTTTTCTCCAGGTGTGGGGAAAACCGGTGAGGTACAGTATATTAGTGTTATTAAAAGTAGCACAGGTTTAATTTGTTTACATAGGTTTAGCTATAGAACCTCCTTTTGCCCTTTAAATAAGGCATTGTTAGAAACAGTGATCAAAGTATGAAACAAGACTGCAGTAGATTTCAGCAGTGGCAAAACATGCTGCTCCTCAGTAAAGTCCAGCTCCATTTGGCCCATTTTTAACACATCCAACACCAGAGAACTTAGTGGTTCGGTCTTCATCAGCAAAAGTGAAGTAGGACACTTTACCTACAGTACTGATTTGACAGACAGTCAGAGGTTGGATACTTAATAAAAGAAGTTGTATGCATCAAGAAGTCTGACATTAAGATCACGCAGTACCATGTGTTTTATGGCAAAGTACAATTTGCTCTGTGGGAGCTTTCTTCTATGATTGTACCATCTTTACCTGATCACATGTATGACCAGTTTAAGGAATAATCGAAAGCTTGTGTTGAGAAAGGTAAACCAACAAGCAGACTAGATTGCAAGCAGTTGATACAGTTACATGCTCTGAGAGCTTGGCTGGAGAATTACACGTGCATTTGTGGATGCATGCTACTGGTGAAAACAGGCAAGTGGCATTCAGCAACTGATTCAAGAAGAAGGAGGTTATTCAGCCTCATCTGAAATATAGTTGAAGTTCTTTTGGTGCCACCTGTGTGATGGGACTTAGGACTGTAGGCTGACTGTACTGGTCACATTAAAACACACAAATCATTGCAACAAAACTAACCAAGGCACTGAGGTTATTCAGCTGGTATTCAAAGAAAGCAGGTCAACCTTTCCTAGTTTTCTACAAACCAGTAGTAATTATTAGGGAAATGGCTGCCCTTGGATTGAATCTGCACTTGACTTCTTCAGATGTCGTGGACTTTATATGATTCTGAGCATTGTGGCACCCCGTATTCTCTAGCTGCTTTACTTGTTTTCTTCCAGATGGAATATGGACACTCAGTGCAATGTACACATCCTGCCTAGGTTTGCAACTCATCTTTATGCTCCTGCATCCACATCTCCAACTTTGCTACCTGATATGTTGAATCATCTTCTCGATGGACCCAAAAAAGGGTGACCTCTCCCAGTAGCCTTGGTGACTCCCTGTAGAGAATATATGTAAAAGGTTTCAACTGTTGCTTCATAAGTCTCTCAACTAAGAGGACGCCCCCATAAAAGGGAGAACGTTTGCAGTCTTGTAGCTCTTATTTGGAGATGGAGTTTAGTGTAGGAGGAATCGGTAATGCACCAAACTCCTCCTCACATCTGTAAGGATGATAGAGCATATTAGAATCCCTGTGTAGAAATCCTGAATGAGGTCAAAACAGCTATTTTTTTAGAGTCAAAAACAGTAACAAGGGTCAAAGGACATCACCAAAAATAAGGCGTACAAATATATTGTGACACATTCACTTTTCGGAAATGAGTCATTTTATGTTGCAGCAACAGGGATTGACATCACAAAAAACAGCTGTCCATTTTAGGTTGGAAGCCTTTGTTAACATTCTTTGGACAACGCACCATCTTGGGGAGGCCTGGTCATGCAGCTTTGCTATCCTGCTTTCTGGAAATCATGGCATTCACCAGGAAAATGAAGAAGTTTGCTTTTGAGATCTCTTGACAAGTGTTGCATTTCGTGATTCCTTCACTACCATCTTTGCCCTCTACTCTGGCTAGTTCAAGGAGAACCCCTCTGGGCAACTGTGGTACAGAGACACTCAGGTGGATCAGCTGGTGTAGGTGCTTAGTGTGCTCTGAGAGACTGTGCTCGGCATGCTGCTGTCTGTCAGTGCAGACCGTGCTCAGTCCTTTTCAACATGAAGGAGTCATATAAAGTGTTTTAAAGAGGATGCCTGGCAAGATATGAATAATTCTTGTTCCTTACCCCGGGCTTCTTTCCATTTCTACAGTCTGGGAGACTTAATGGCAAAAAGCCCAGGTTGAAAATTCTTCCTCCCAATCCTTCTCCTTGACATTATTAGCACACACGGAGATATTGTAAGCCACCTTATTATGCTTTCCACCAGCAAGCTGCTACAATCAGACCAGGTTCTAGGCCGCCTTAGCTCACACTTCTGATTTTATTGACTTTGTGCCAGTGTTTTGATCGAGTGGACTCAAACTCAAGCACGCCCTCAAATTCAGGTAAGCATAATTTTCCAGACTCCACTCGCCACCCTAGCTGCTAAGACTGAAGTGGTAGCCATGCTGGAGCGCTGCAGAGAAGTAACTGTTCTGGAACTGTGCAGACTTTGATCCCCAAAAGTGACCTGTCTCATCATCTTTGTGCTGGAGACATGGTGGAGGAGATAATCTGGGGTGGAGATTTTAATTCTGTCATGAACTTCTCATTATTCAGACATCACTACCCTAATAAGCACTTACAGTACACCTAATGCACCCTTGCAGGGAATTCAGGTCTTGACAAATATTGATACCTTGGCTGTCTCCACCCAGGCAAATTAGATCAGATACACTTCTTAAATGTTTATATATTGTATTCCTTACTCAGCTATGTTTTTGTAAGTCCAGGCCTATTGAACTTCATTGAAACAATTCAGTAAAGAGAAAATTCATATCTGCCCATACTTCCTAAATTTGTTCTAGTTCAGGTGGGTGAACACATCCACTTTAAATGACTGCTTTTGTGTTTTAACTTAATGCATCACACATTTAGATTACTTTCCGTGAAACATCACAGATGAAGTGATATGGGAATTAGAGTGGGAAACAGCAAAGTTGTAAGGGGTGAGTTTGATCTCCCAACCGCTCTTAAATCCGCATACATTGAAAGAGCAACAGATTTTGTCACTTGAATCAATTTCTAAAAAAAGAATGAGTCTGAAAGGTTTTCCTGGGAGATACGTGGAGAACTTCACTAAATAAAGGAAAGATGGGGCCAGGCTCATGTGTGCTAAAAAACAAAAAGCAACAAAGGTGATTGTCCCCAGGCCTGAAAGTTGCACACAGTTCAAACACTGACCCTTATTGAATCGAAAGACCTGGCAGGACTAAACCACACAGAGGACAAAGGGAGAATGATCTCAACATTACTAACGTCACTGAATATTATTATTCTCTATTTTCTCTATTTACCAGTGACTAATCCAACTAAAGAACTCAAAAATATGTTTGGATAATCTTACTCTACCTATGATTTCAAACTTAATGAGATTTAATTTTGAATACCGGAATCTCTGATGAGAACGCCAAATTAGACTTTTCCAAGACATATTGGCAAAACTCCTGCCCGAACCTTAAAACCTATTGTTTTTTTTTTTTTTTTTTTTTGCAAATGGCTAGCGTCGCGATTGGAATGCCTGGATTGACCCTCGCTCTCTTGCTTAAACCAGGGAAGGTGCTGAACCCCTTGGTATCATACAGAGTTACACCGCTTTACTGAGTAACGTTGCCAAGGGTCCTGACACATCCAGCTCAGTGTGAATATATTAAAAACAGACAGTTTTGACACTATAAAGAAAATACTTAATACCATCGATAAGGTATACATCACAAGAATCTTGTTCTGGATTTTCTCTTTAGATACCAAGAACCGCTTAACTGCAGAACCTAGTGTGTTTTCTCTCTACGTCTTTTGAAAAGTGCATACACCGATGTCTTCACTAAAGCAAGCACTACAAAACCCTCACTTCAAGTTAAAGTTTATAAAGCCTCTCTCAAAAAGTAATGCTTTTTATATACAGGTTAAAACTGAACGTAGACACTTTGGTCAAGTGCAGCATTAACTTGCGATTAATGGTAATGATGTAATCTAATTGTGAAACACAACCTTACCTGTTTTAGGGCCTTCTTTCAAAGGCCCTGTCCTGTGACTAAGTGGGCCCAACTCCTATAAATTACAGAATAGTCAGGAGTAAGAAAAAGCCCTTCATGGTAAAAAAGCTTTGTGGAATGAGCCTTTACTGACTGTATTGAAGCCTTTTTGGAAGCAGGAGGTCTCGGAGCTCACTCTAAAACATCAATAGCCCTTGACGTTTCAGAACCTGCAATAATTGTAATGAGACTAAGTAATGTATCTTTACTTGTGCCATGCGCAAGAAGTAAAATATCAGGAGGAATCTTACAACCTAATTTACGTCTTTCTAACATAAAATGGCTATAAGCCTCTTAGTATAGCGATTTTCACAGGTAGGAAAAACTAGAGATAATCATTGCAGAACAAGGTAGTATGCATCACCATTTGTTATATTTTGTTGTTAAAGCTTAATTTTCCTGGAGCTTCTCGGTACTATCATAACACAACTGCAAAAAACTCAACTGGCAGAGGAAGAAGTGGAAACAGCCTAAACGTAAAATAAGATAAAAAAGGAAGACGAGAGCTATTGATCAAAGAGCCAGGCTTCAATTGCTGTAGAATATTTAGAGGAAAAGGTCTTGGAATAAAGCTGTAGAAAAGGCATTTAACGGTTTGGCTACAGCTGCCGAAAAATCTCTCACTAATATGACTTTTTTTATTTTATTTTTGTATTTCCAGCAAAGCTGGATGGGCAGAATGCAGATAACACTGGGTAGTGCTAAGTTGGAATTTAGCCATAACAAATGTGACAAATTTGCTCTTGTAAAAATAGCAACGATTTGAACAGCACTGAAAGTGGCCATCAAACCAGATGCAGAGTATGAAAGATCAGAAGATGCACAAAACTGACATATGAGCTGTGCTGTTGCTTTGTGAATCAGCTGCAGCCTCTTCAATAGTTTGATAGGAGAGCATACGTAGATTAAGTTGATACAGTCAAAGACTACTAGGATGCCAACGTTTACCACCAGAATGTGGTAGTCAGTATGAATGAAAGCAATATTTCTTTTTATAGTTGTGATTTAGAAAAAAAAAGAGCTGGAAGCTTAGGCAAACAGGTTTCCACCGAAAGGTAGGCCTCAGTTAGGATACCCAGATCACTGACCTGTTGAGATGGTTCTGGTGGCAGGCCCATCACTTCAGAATGAATCTGGATTCCATCTAGAGAAGATGTTTTTTTGTGAAGAGAAGCTGTTTTAGCCAGATTCAGCTTCAAGAACTTGACATATACCTACCTACCTACCACTTAGCAAGAGCTAGAAAATTCAAAACATCATCATCTTGAATGGTCCAGTCTCATCGGGTATCATTTATTTATGTCAAAAACCAAAAAATGGTTTGGTCTATAGATGTAGAGTTGTTCCCCTGTATGGTGAAGCAGCTTAGTAATTATTATATATATATATATATATATATATATATATATCTATCTTTCAAAAAGGATTTCAACCACTCAAAGACCAGGCCACAAATGTCAACGTGTTTTTAACCTAGTGAGGAGAGTGAGAAGTTCGATGGTATCAAGGGTGCCTGAAAGATGTAGTAAGACCAAAAAACCCTGACACCAGCTACCAGTCTCCTTAGTTCACCCAAAACAGATGTAGCTTCCAGTTCGCTGCATCGCCATGGATGAACGTTATTCATATCTTATGGTAGGAATGATGGCTTCTGTAGTAACTATGACCTTTCTACCTTCCATTCTCTTTGTTAACCAGAACATACCCATGAAGTATGTACATTATCTATTTTCCATGTATCCAAAACGCAACATAACTCCTGAAATACATGCAGTTGTTCATTTTATTGTTTTATTTCAGCATATGATCTTTTTAGTCAACAATGGCAGCTACATTGTCCCTGGCTTAGGATGAAATGTAGCTTTTGCTAAACTACACTTAGTTTTGTAGGAGGAAATTGCAGAATGAAGAAAAGACTGGATATTCCATCAAGGATCTGGTATTGTTCTATCACAAGCACAGATCACCAGAAGACTCTTACTTTGAATGGAAGTCAATCTGTTCAAATACTGCCAATTGGCTTCTGCACAATTCAGGATTTCCACATAGCTGTAGCCTTGGACACCGATTAGTAATAATCCTGATTTTTCACAGTTTGTTATATTTCAAACTTTGACATTTGGGAAGCTGGAGACGTACATACACTCAGTCAGTTTTTGAAAGGTGGACCCTACCAGACTTCCAGCTGATGAACAGGCCCTTAACTTTAATTTGAGGGAAAACTACTGCTATGCATGGATTTATCACTGGATATCCCATCTAAAATTCCATCTTGATACAAATGAAAGTTTTTTTCAAGAACCCTTATTGCACAAAGCTCTTTCTTGTATCTGCAAGGATTAAAAGCCCTTAACTGAAGACATGTAATTGCCCTGTGTGTTAAAGTTAGAATTGGATCTGGTTAAGAACCAAACTGAAGCAGCTGGGCAGTCAAGTAGAACATGGGTGGCAAAGATGGCCATGTGTGTTCAGAATAAGGAAAATGGTTATGGCACTGTATCAGTGGTCTCTACCCACAGCAACACTAGGCACTATATATCCTGAGATTGCTAGAGATGCTGTAGTTGGTTGAGTGATACAATGCACGTTTGGTGGCCTTATGACATTATCGTAGACTAGGAAGAACATTTTATCTTAGTGAAGGAATGTTACTGATATGCAACTGCTTCAGATCCCCAGTGTATTTATGTATGCATGTGTGTGGTATATCTATAGTGTGAAGCTAGCCAAAAGGGAGCATAGCACTATACATGGTCAAAGACCAGCATAAAGACAGTGTGTAATAAGAGAGGAAGCTGGTTTGAGGACGGTTAATGCATTGTGATGTAGTGTGCTTTAAAGAGGTAAGTCTTCAAATCTTTTCTAATTTGGGGTAGGGTTGAGGCAGTCCTGATGGACATGGAATGTTGTTCACATCTCGGGTGCATAGCTGGAAAGGGCCTGCTGTCTTTTTCTTCTTTACTCTTTTTAGTTTTCAGTCTGATGATGATGTGGCTGTCGGTGTGTTGGGAACCACTAGAGATTGTGAGCTTGTCTGCAAAATAAGCAATGAGGCAGGAGCTGGTTGTGATGGCTTTGTAAATGTTGCGGCGGTTTTGAAGATGGTACAGGCTGGCAGAAGCAGCCAGTGGAGTTTCATCAGAATGTGGGTTGATGCAATCTTATTTCTTCCGACCTGGATGAGATGTGTTACTGCACGTAGGATGGCTCTGAGTGGTGCCAGTGTGAAGTCTGGGAGGCCATGGAGTAGGGAATTACCACCATTCATATGCAAGGGTATGAAGGCTTGAACAGGAGTTTGGAAGTCATTTTATGGAAGAAACAGTTTTGCTTTTGTTTAGAAGAGGGAGCCGGTACCAAGCTTTCTTTGCCTCTTTTTTGGGGGGGTGAGGAGGTTGGAGGGTGTTGGTGTCCAGGTTAAATCCAAGAGACTTGGTATTTAGTGAATCTTTGAGTTTGAAGCTGTCAAGATTCATGTCATTGACCCAGGTTTGTACTGAATCTCATTTGTTGTTCTACACAAATATTAGGAATTCTGTCTTGCATGGATTAAGCTTCAAGTATGTGCTGGACAACCAGGTCTGGTTGATCTGCAAGCAGTGTTTGAGGCATTGGATGTGTGAAACAGAGGAGACTTTAGAGTTGTAGAGCTGTGTATCCTTTGCATATTGGTGACTAGGTTGTCTGTGGAGAAATCTTTGAAGCACCAGGTTTGTTCTTCTCTTTGTGTTGACCTTGGTTCATTGATAGGATGGTAAGCAGTAAAATTAGAATAGCTAAGTGATCAGTTAAGTCCAGGAGTATGGGTCATGTTAGCAGCTGCACTATGTCATCCCAAATAAGGGATCAAATAACCCATTTACTATCAGCGGCTAAGCAGTTGGGCCCTTATTGGAGCCTCCGCATAAAACCCTCACTAGGATTTTAATGGCCCAACATATGACAAAGTGTTGACAAGAAAGAATCACAATGTCTGTAACACATTTGACAACTATATATGCAACTTGTCAATGATCCTTATTGCTTTACTTTGAGTAGAGAGTTTACACAGGGAACTCAGTCAATTGACTCAGTTTCTCTGGTTTATTGAGGGATTTCATTTTAGGAAGTGCTACAGATTCTTTGGTACAGCTGAACTCTACTGTCCATACAGTCAGTAACATCTGGATGCACAAGAGATGTGCAGTTAGACCTGCAAACGGAACTGACAGTCTTAAGTCACAATTGTAGACTTAGTAACAGCAGTGTGCTGTGTTATCTATATCTAGCATTTGTATTGCTGTGACATCCGCACAATTATTTGGTGACATGTAAGTATTAAACAGTTTTTAAAGACATGACAGAGCAAGAGTTCAGCATCAATAACATTTATTCAAACATACGTCATGCACTAATAATTCGCAGGAATATATGGGCAGCCTAAATTAGTGGAACCACTCAAATAAACAAATATATCTGATAGAGGCTTCTAGTTGCAGGTTCCTTACCTTAGAATTTTCCCCAGGCGTCAGACTGGATCTGGAGACTTTTCTTCAAGCAATACCCTTACGCGTCGGTAGGTGGCGTCTGTAGACTCCGCAGGCACCGTGGTCTCCGTGATGACGTCGGGAGTAGTACATAGACCCCGCCCTTGCACAGCGACGTCAGTTCTTTTCTTTCCGCACCACGCGCTGATCCGGAGAAGAGCTACCCTAGCTACTTTTTGGCCGAATTCAACCGTTTTGTCGAGTTTTGTATGTGACTTTGGTGCGTCAAGGATGTCCCCGAAGACCGGGTTCAAACCTTGTGAGGCCTGCCATCGGACAATGTTGGTGACGGATCTCGTTTGTCTGTGGTGCCTCGAGCGCGACTTGACTCCGCGTAGGTCGCGGTCTCGCATGAGAGGAAGGTCTTGAGATCGGTCGCGGAGTCATCACCACTCGTCTTCTTCTAAGTCCTCGGGTCAAGTTAAGAAGCAGAGGAAGTTGAAGAAGTCTCATCGCTCTCCAACTTCGCCCCGTCGCTCGGCCGATGTGACGCGGGAAGAGCGTCCACGCACTAGGCCTCCGTCCTCAGAGCCTGCGCCTAGGTCAGCTCTGCGCTTCCCCGAGTTTCCCAGAGCCGGAGCGACCCCCACCCAACTAAAAGAGTTTTGCGAGGCCATGCGCCTCATATTTGGGCAGATCAACCCCGATACGGTGCCTTCGGGCCTTCAGGTTCCGCGCCGGCGGCTTCGGCCCTGGCCACCGAGGTCACCTCCGGATCCGTGCGCGGATCCGCACTGACGCCGGTCGCACCTTTGAGACCTTTCCCGGCGCTGGGTCGATTATCAACGCTCCCGATGTCGGTGGTGCAGGAATTGGGCGAAGCCAGTGGTCTGGATACTTCTCCTGACGCTGACATGCTGTCTCCTCCTACCATGGCTACGGCGGAGGGAGCAACTTATGGTATGGTTGTCAGTAGGGCAGCTGAGGTCCTTGGCCTTGAGCTTCCTACTGTAGAGGTCAGGTCTAATCTCCTGACGGAGGTGCTTCAGCCTGGGGCTTCTACTTCAGAACCCCTTTTGCCATTTAATGAAGCCCTCATCGATGTCCTTTTGGGTACATGGTCCAAACCCAACACACGGGCTCTTGTGAATAGGACGATCACACGCCACCATCGGCCCGCTCTGAACGACCCTAAATTCTTGTCCCAACACCCCACGCCTGAAAGTCTTGTTATCCCAGCTTCCTCTTCTTCAGGCGCGTTCCCTTCCGCACCCCCGGATAGGGAATCCAAAAGGCTGGAACAGTTTGGTAAGAAGTTGTTTTCTCCCTCCAGTGTAGCGCTGCGGTCTGTGAACATTGCATGCCTTTTGGGCCGATATACCCACTCCTTGTGGGTTACGGTTGCGCAAGTCCTGCCGCAGATACCAGAGGAGGCCCGTGCTATCGTCTCCCAAGCAGTGAATGATGGGAGAAACGCGGCAAAGTTCACGATCTGTTGTGGGCTGGATACAACGGACTCTCTGGGCAGATCGGTTGCTACGACAGTGGCCTTACGGCGCCACGCATGGTTATGAACTTTTGGTTTCTCGGGGGATCTCCAACAGTCACTCATAGACATGCCCTTTGATGGCATCCATCTCTTCGGAGACAAAGCAGACTCTGCCTTGGAGAGATTCAAGGATTCCTGGGCTGTGGCTCGGTCCCTCGATCTTTCCTCAGCCCCTCTCCCACCACAGTCCGCTTTTCGCCCCTTTCGTGGACATGGAAGGGGCGCCCTGTTGCGTCCTCCACACAGCAACCGTGCCACGCATGCTGGTCAGCCTATGTGTGGCCGAGGACGTGGAATCCCACGTGGCCGTGGGACAGGGAACCAAAGGTCTGTTCAGTCCACCTCTGCCCCCGCTGCAACCTCGAAACCCTCCTAGTCCGTCCCCGCACTCCTGTCCAGTTGGTGGTAGGATTCACCATCACCTGCCCCACTGGGAACATATCACCACGGACGGGTGGATTTTGCAGATCGTTCGAAAGGGCTACTTCCTCCCTTTAGAATCTGCTCCACCACACATGCCACCATCCTTCAATCACCTTCCGGAGGATCATTTGGCGCTTCTCTACCAGGAAGTCGCAGCTCCCATGGCCTAGGGAGCTATAGAAAAGGTCCTGTGCCAGAAGTAGGTTGTGGTTGTTATTCCCGCTACTTTCTGATACCAAAGAAGGACAAGGGCTCATGTCCTATCCTAGACCTTCAGGACCTAAACTACTTCCTCAAGGAGAAATTCCAAATGCTCACCCTGGCTCAGGTTCTGTCTGCCTTAGACCCAGGAGACTGGATGGTAGCGTTGGACTTGCAGGACGCTTATTTCCACATCCCCACCCTGCCTGCCCATAGACGTTACCTACGATTCATGGTAGATCACAAGCACTTTAAGTTTACCGTGCGTTCACAAAAGTGATGGTGGTGGTTGTAGCTCATCTGTGCAGGTTAGGGGTTTCAGTCTTCCCCTACCTCGAAGTCTGGCTGTTGAAGGTGGACTCGCCCCAGAAAGTTGTCTCCCACCTTCAGACTACAGTGAACCTCCTGCACACTCTGGGGTTCACTATCAACGTGCCGAAGTCACACCTGACTCCCTCTCAGTCGCTCCCTTTCATCTGGGCAGTTCTAGACACAGTGCAGTTTCAGGCTTATCCTCCCGACAAACGAAGCCAAGACATTCAGGCTATGATTCTGATCTTTCGGCCTTGGTCTTGTGTTTCGGTGAGATTGACTCTAAGGCTGCTGGGCCACATGGCCTCCTACATCCTGCTAGTAACACATGCCAGATGGCATATGCGGGCTCTGCAGTGGGAACTGAAGTTCCAGTGGGCGCAGGATCAGGGGAATCTATCTGACCTGGTCCAGATCTCGGAGGGAACTGCGAAAGACCTGCAGTGGTCACTTTCGAATCCAGATTGGGGAAGGGAGAGGGATCTGCCGTGGACCCAACCAGATCTCTCTATAGTGACAGATGCGTCACTTCTGGGTTGGGGTGGCCACATGAGAGAGGCGGAGATCAGAGGCCTCTGGTCTCCGGCGGAATCGGGGCTCCATATAAATCTGCTGGATCTCCGGGCGATCAGGCTTGCGTTGAAAACATTTCTTCCCTCTCTCAAACAGAAAGTAGTGCAGGTCTTCATGGACAACACAACGGCCATGTGGTACTCCAACAAACAGGGCGGAGTAGGGTCCTGGACCCTTTGTCAGGAGGCACTATGCCTCTGGACATGGCTGGAACATCAGGGCATTACCCTGATGGTTCAACATCTGGCGGGCTCCCTCAACGCCAGAGTGGACGAACTCAGCCGTCGCGTACAGCCGATCACGAATGGCGTCTCCATCCAGAGGTGGCACAAGGACTCTTTCAGCAGTGGGGAGAGCCTTGGTTAGATCTGTTCGCGTCCGCAGAGAACACGCAATGTCAGTTGTTTTGCGTGTTGGAGTTTCCACGGCGGCACTTCCTCTGCAACGCTTTTCGTCTCGAGTGGAACTCCAGCCTCCTTTACGCCTTCCCACCTATCCCTCTTCTGCCCAGAGTTCTCAAGAAAATCAAGAACGACCGGGCCCAAGTCATCTTGGTGGCTCCGGACTGGGCTAGAAGAGTGTGGTATCCAGAGCTATTGAGCATGTCCATCGATCCTCCACTCAGACTGCCTCTTCGGGCGGATCTTCTGTCACAGCAACAGGGGACAGTTCTTCACCCGAACCTGTCCAACCTCCGCCTTCATGCGTGGAGATTGAGCAGCAACAGAAGACTGCTTTTACCCTTCCACCCGAAGTCTGCAATGTTATCTTGGCAGCCAGGCGTCCCTCGACTAAAACTGTATATGCCTGTTAGAATAAATTTGTGGCATGGTGTACCAACAAGTCTGTTGATCCCCTTTCTGCCCCTCTTTCAGAGGTTCTTCTGTTCATTCTTTCTTTAGCCCAGCAGGGCTCTGCTTTGGGCACCCTTAAAGGGTATTTATCTGCCATTTCCGCCTTTCTTAGGCTACCTGATCAGCCCTCACTCTTTAAATCTCCTATTGTGAGTAGGTTCTTAAAAGGGCTCACCTATTTATTTCCTCCCACTCCATTTATCATGCCTCAGTGGGACCTTAATCTTGTACTTACTTATTTGATGTGTACCCCCTTTGAGCCAATACATAATTGTCCCTTGCGGCTCCTCACCTTCAAAACTGTCTTTCTGGTCGCTATCACCTCTGCTCGCAGGGTGAGTGAGCTTCAGGCCCTTTCCTCAAAACCTCCATACTTGTCTGTGCACCCTGACAAAGTAGTGTTGTGCAGTATAGCTTCCTTCCTTCCTAAGGTTGTTACACCCTTTCATGTAGGCCAGTCCATCACTTTGCCTACCTTCTAAGCACCCCCACATCCTTCTCATGAGGAGGAGAGACTCCACCGTCTGGACCCAAAAAGAGCGTTGGCGTTCTACCTCAATCGTACTAAAGATTTCCGGGTGGACGATCAACTCTTCGTTGGGTATGTGGGTGGAAAAAAGGGAAGGCGGTGCAAAAGTGTACCATCTCTCGATGGGTGCTTCTTTGCATCAAAATGTGCTACGCTTTGGCCAAGAAGCAACCTCCTGAAGGCTTGTGTGCTCATTTCACCAGAGCAACTGCTGCTTCCACTGCGTTAGCACGCAAAGTTCCTGTCCTGGATATCTGCCAGGCAGCTATGTGGGCATCGCTGCACACATTTGCTAAGAATTACTGCCTGGATAGTCAGGTCCGTCGAGACGGCTATTTTGGTTGTTTGGTCCTGCAGAACTTTCTAGTATGATCTTGGTTTGCAGCCCACCACTGAGGATGGCATTGCTTGGGTATCTATTCTAAGGTAAGGAATCTGCAACTAGAAGTCTCTATCAGATGTTACAAGTTACTTACCTTCGGTAACAAAATATCTGGTAGAGACATATTCTAGTTGCAGATTCCTTACCGCCCACCCATCCTCCCATCTTGAAAACTGATTTCTAGGGACAGGGATGCCCCCTTTCAGGTTCTTAGCTCTGGCGCACCAATCTCAGTGTTCTTAGCGGCTCTGCGCTCTGGCCTGGAAAGTCGTTAAAAGAAACTGACGTCACTGCGCGAGGGTGGCATCTATGTACTACTCCCGATGTCATCACGGCGACCACGACGCCTGTGGAGTCGACCAACGCCACCTACCGACGCGCAAGGGTATTGCTCGAAGAAAAAACACCGGATCCAGTCTGACGCCTGGGGAAAATTCTAAGGTAAGGAATCTGCAACTAGAATGTGTCTCTACCAGATATTTTGTTACCGAAGGTAAGTAACTTGTACATTTATGTCCTAGGGTACTTGCCATTGTTTTTTTTTTCTCCTCTTATAACGACATTACATTCCCTTCTCTGAATCTCTGCTTAGCCTAACGCTAGATGTAAACACTCAGATAAGGGAAGAAAAGCACATCTGTAACCCTCTTTCACTCGAAGGCACTCCTTCCGTGTTGCTTAAAAAGAGGGATTGGACAGTCTTTTAGTTTCATCAATGCGTGTCTTGTTTTGAGATGGCTTTTGTAACACTTTATTGTTGTGGGAGCTACCAGGCCCTCAACATTGTAACAAACACTGGCAAAAAAAAACCCAAAAAGGTTCTGAAATCTAAAAGCACACGTTGCCACCAGTGGCATAACAACGGCCCCGCAGCCGCCCTCCATGGGGCCCCTTCAGCACAGCACCTGCCCTGAGTGAGTCTGGAGAGGGGGCTCCTCCATGTTCTTTGCAAAGGGGCACCCTCCAGTTTCGTTACGTCACTGATTGCCACTGTAGTTCCTGACACTGAACAAAACTACTTTGTGTGCCAATATGCTCCTTGTGGTAGAGCAGAATGCGATCACACATAGTAAAGCCAGCCGAAAGAGAGAGAAATAGAAGTTTAATAAAAACAAAATGTCTTTGTTAACACCAGACCTAATTATGGACCAAGACCCACATGTAGGTAGCTTTTTGCATGTCGCAAACAGTGACTTTCGCTGTTTGCGACGTGCAAAAAGCACATTGCGATGCACAAACCCAGTTTTGCGATTCGGTAACCTGGTTACCAAATCGCAAAACGGGTTTGCGACTCGCAATTAGGAAGGGGTGTTCCCTTCCTAATTGCGACTCGCAGTGCAATGTAGGATTGTTTTGTGACCGCGAACGCGGGCACAAACCAATCGCAGTTTGCACCCATTTTAAAAGGGTGCTAACACTTTCGCAAAAGGGAAGAGATCCCCATGGGACCCCTTCCCCATTGTGAATGTCACTGTAAACATTTTTTCAGAGCAGGCAGTGGTCCTGCGGACTGCTGCCTGCTCTGAAAAAATGAAACGAAAATGTTTCATTTTTCGTTTTTGTAATGCATCTCGTTTTCCTTTAAGGAAAACAGGCTACATTACAAAAAAAAAAAAAAACTGCTGTATTGAAAAGCAGTCAGACATGGTGGTCTGCTGTCTCCAGCAGGCCACCATCTCTGTGAGGGCCGCCATTCGCAAGGGGGTCGCAAATTGCGACCCACCTCATGATTATTCATTTAGTGGGCATTTGCGAAGCCCTTGCGAATCACAGATGGTGTCCGGTACACCATCCTACATTCGGATTTGCAACTCGCAAATTGTGAGTCGCTCTGACTCGCAATTTGTGGGTCGCAAATCTGAACCTACCTACATGTGGCCCCAAATTCTTAAACAAAATGTCACAAAAGTGCACCCATGGTATATGTCGTACCCCTATCAAATATTTGTGAACTGTATTTTAGCATGGGTAAATACGCATGTGTAGATTTGCTCATGTGAAAATCTACTGAGCATTTGCAAGTTCATTTTCTCTCCAGCCACTTTCTTCCCAACCCTGGAAGAAGTTCTAATTCTGCCATTGTCAGGAGTAAATGTCCAACCTTTCTTATTATGGGAAAATATTAGAGAGAAGCTGGTGAAAATCTTTAAAACATGCAGGTTAGTAGGTTTGCAGACTCAAAGGCATTCCAGCCCTGGAACTATTGCTTACTGCTTCCTCCAGCCCCAGTATGCAGATCTGCAGAAAGGTGGCAAAATAAGGAAATTGCTACAGTAGGGATTGAAACTGCAAGTATTCAAGCCCTACTATGGTAGTAGCCCTGACATAATCAGAGAGGCTATTATCAGAGCTCTTACATAATGAGATTGCTGCCATAATTTGTCGCCACACTACATGGCACCAAAGGGACAAGTAGATCTTTTTACAGGACAAGTAGATTTGAGAAGCAACCTGTCCCCTGGACAAGTAGATATTTTAATAAATTCCACACCCCTGCTTAAATGCACACTTCACTCATGACAGACGCTCTTGGATTACAGGTGTTTGCATATATACAAATCCCAGTATACGGCCTAATTTTCCCCTTTTCCTTCCCTGTTTTAGATTGATTTCCTCAATTCTGTAATAGTTGATCTCCAACAGAAGAATGATGACCTGAAAAAGAAGCTTGAAGCAATAGCTGAAGCCTCTCTGAATGGCAATGACGTGGATAACTATGACAGGTATTTAATTGGGAACAGCGAATCTCCTTTGTCTCTTTTCATAATCAAGGTAGTTCCTAGTAAGAAGTTTCATCTTCATAGCTAGAAAGAAAACTGCATGAAAGTGATAAGGCTGAGTCCAAGACTACTTTGCAAAGACCATGAAAACATGTAAAGAAGTTACACTGATAGCAAACGTGTGTTTTAAACACTGAAATCGTGTTGCTTTGAGTTCGATTCAATATATGTGTGTCTGATTTATTCTTTGAGAAAGGTTCTCAATAAGGTTGTGACATGGGATTCATCATGTCTGTAGTGTAAGGATGTCCCACCCGGGCACAGAAATTGGCATCAAAATATTTAGAGTGCAGGATAGCTGATATGAAGTCTTCTCTGTCACACATTTGAACAGTTTGTACTGTAGCAGACCACAGAAGGGGCTATGTATGGTTATTGCTTACAGAAGAAATATCCCTTTTATGTGTACCACATTTAGGCAGTAGAAAATGATGACTGTAGCAGCCACACTAAGAGTTGATTTAAACAAAGCGCAGCTATTTAAGGCCTTCCATAAGGCAAGCAGGAATTCCTTCTGAACTAGACAATGATAGCTCGTTCAGAAAGTGGGAGACATGTTTCATCTTTCAGAGCCCAAATACCAGGCAAACTGCAGCAATTGATACCAGTTATAACCAGGCTAATTGTGTTTGAGGAAGATCACCAAGTAGGACATTACTGCTATCTAGTTTAAAATTAAGACGCACTGTTACTAATAGTTTGAGTTTCTGCCGTTAGAAAGCATAATATCCTTTGCAGTTGTCACATTTTAAACAAGAAATCCTTGATTGTTCATTAATATGGGGGTTAAGCACCTGCCTCCATCCCAAGTAACCCCAAGATTCATAATTTGGTCTGGAAACATGAGAGAGCTTTAAACAACTTTGAAGGCTAAGGGTACAATGGCAGTGAAGCACAGTATGAGCTGGCCCATACCCTGTGTGTATTTCCTACTGTAAATACACCTGTGGAAGCTGGGCTGAGTTATCAAAGAGCTGTAAGGCCCACATGCCTCATTTTCTTAAATTGCATTAGATTTAGTCAGGTTGAACCCACTAATGTGAAGGGGATTAAACAGCCTGGCCTTAGTTGATAGTGGACTCTCACAATGGCATTTGTTCCGTAGGTGAAGCTGATAGTTCTAACTGTCTGTGCATTTAGTAAATACCAAAGCTCTCCTCTTCCTCAATTCACCTATGTTAGCAAATCCAGTATATTCTACATAGCCTTAATCACTTTCCCATAATGGTAGGAGTGTAGAAAACTATTGGATGCAGAACTTCATCCTATTACCTTCACGCGTGTTCAGTTATTGCAGCTATATTTCCAATGGTCCATGAAATTAGAAACCTTGTAATCTCTATGATGACAATTAATACGTAATTATTTAAATAAGTAAATGTATAATCCTAGCTGCGTAGTTAGTGACCAGCGTTGCAACAGATGGTAAGGGGCCGTATATTTACAAGGCCTTGTATTTTTCTTCAAGAATAGCAACTTAACTAAAATAGAACGTTACTCTCTGCAGTGTGCTTTATTATAAAAATGTGGTTCATACAGCAGCTCACTAGTTTTAATAAACTGTATCGATAGCATTATCACATGGGGGAGGGTATCATGGACATAAGGGCCCAAACTGAGTGTGAGTGGTAAAGGCCAGAGGTGTGGGAAACTGAAGAATAGGCTGCCAGTGCGTCATGCAAAGATCTGGCTGAGTGAGGATTTAGCACTGTATAATGAACGTCCAAGTAATGTGTAGGGGTGGGTGAAAAATGTTGCTCCACCTGCAAAGTTTGCAGAATGTTGCCCACTCCACGTTCCACTTGGAGCACGGAGTTCCGGAAATATTCCGTCACTGCTTCTTGGCAGAGTTTCTTCTCATACACGGCTCACCAATGTTAAGTTGGGTAGCGCGAACAAGAATTTGCGTCCCCTAGCACAATTTTTGGGAGCTAGAACACCTCCCGGCAAGATTTATCAATGCGAGCCATCACAACAGGTCACAACTGTTCAGATTGAGAAAGCTTCTGCTCGAGTAGAAAATCTACTCAGGCGGCAAGGAAAAAGTGGCGCCCTCTGGCACGCTGTGTGGTGTCATTTGTGTTGATTTAGCAGCGCGGAACAAGCTCACAGCACTAAAAATCAGCGCAAGCAACACAGCATGCCTCAATTCTGCCCGCTCGTGGAAGCCTGTAGAATCTCACTGAGTTTTTATGCAACTCCGCGGAATTCCATGGAGTGATACTGCGAGTTCCGCCCACCACTAGTAATGTGCAGCCCAGTCGGCATCACAGAATAGAGGGCCCCATTCACACACTTGTGGAATTGTTATGGTAGCAGTTTAGAACTTAAGCGTAGGATGTTGAAGGTAACCAGCTTAACTGAAATGATGGCTGAAGCTACTTTCTATTCATTTTAAGCCATGTGGAACTTATTAAAATGTATTTATTTGTTCTAGCCTAAATGGAACCCAGACAAAGAAGAAACCACCGCCGCGCCTTTTCTGTGATATCTGTGACTGTTTTGATCTCCACGACACTGAGGATTGTCCAACGCAGACACAAACGCCCGATTCTCCTCCCCATACTGCTTATCATGGCAGTAGAAACGACGAGCGCCCCTATTGTGACATATGTGAAGTGTTTGGGCACTGGGCAAGCAACTGCAATGATGATGAGACCTTCTAATACAGTATAATGTCTGTAAAAAAAAAAAAAAAAAAAATGGGGAAGCTATTGTCTTCACTTTGGACGGGAAATACCGATGGTGGAGTGTGCAGTCTACAGGAACAGCAACCGCTTTATTTTTAAAACCCTTCCTATATACTTAGGGAAATGTAATAATATTTCCATGATAAAAATAATAAATAAATACATTGGTGTAATCTGTGCTTGAATCACTTGACATTCAAATATGGCTACCAGAGTAAATTACTTATCATTTCAGGTGACGGTTTGTTCCCTTCGTCCCTGCTGCTTTCTGAAATCTAACCATCAAGGTAATCAGTTGCCCTCTTAAAACCGTGTTTGCCTATAGGACAACAGGACTTTGACTGCTGGAACCCGGTTTCATTTTTATCTAATTTAAGCTCTTTAAAATGATGCTGTTAATTATTTTCATATTTGCACTACAGTATTTAATAACTTCATTTGTACATTAAACGTTTTTAAGCTTTTGACACTGGAAGGAATTGAGAAATGTTGCACATACATTACACTAGATTTTTTATTTTACCAAGCACAAACTGTGCACTATTTAAATATATCACTGGCCCCCATTCACTAAGGGTTTTTACATTTGGCACAGATAGTGATAAACCATACAAAGGTGTTTATTTCTGTCCACGTTTGATGTTAATGTGTAGAAATATGACATCAACACACATGGAGAGTTCCAAAACAGGTTCAAATAAAAACAAGTGCAATAGTATGTTTGAGGGGGCTTTTTTAATACCTAGGTGCTGCGTACACTAACTACCATTTGTGTGATATCTCTCTCTGCGTTATTTTGGTTTCTATGTAGTGTTTATATAAATAAAGTTATATTTTGGAAATGAGGTGATGGAAGCATTCACTTTCTAGTTTTTAAATATAATAAACAATTTTAAACATTATCCTGAATGTGAGGAGCCACTAAATACCCAGAATAACAACGTGTGTTGTTTGCTATTCAGCAAGTCAACTTTTAAAACCTCAGTGTTGGGAGATTTTTCCCAATGTGTTTTCTGTAAAAAAAAAAAAATATATATCTCACCATCAATGTATCCTGTAGCAGGTATTCATGATTAAATTCAGAAAGCGGTATTTCAGCCGTTTTTTCCTAGACACCCTTTCCCCTTGCGAATGTTCTATTTGAATGTCAGAAAATACTGCAGTTGTAATTGTAGATTTTCTAAGAAGCCAGAGCATTTGATAAGCTTAAAACAGAAGAAACTAAACTAAAGGCGTATTTCTGATGGTTTAGAATGTTTATCCAAATGTGTTCTAGCATATGTACAAACGAGCAATCAAAATATTGTATTATTTCCATGTTTCTTGTACAAATTTGTGAGTCTAACTCATTCATAAAACTGTATATATGTCTTTGATGTATCTTTCTCAAGAAAATTGAGTACTTGAACCTGAAGATTTTCTTCTTAAAATAATTCTACATTTTGGAAATGAATGTATTATAGTTATAGATCTGTTGTGGGAAGGATAACTTGGAAAGCAGTATTATTTGGTCAAATGAGTGTATTGTATCTACTTTAATAAATTATTATCTTTGAGCATTTGTTTTGGTATTTTCATGGCAGTAAACCTGATGATGTTACGATTTGTTTTACGGTATTCACAATTTAGGTTTGGTAAGTTTGGATTAGTTATTTTTGCAATGGAGATCGCTTTTAGTATTGATTTTAGTAGGAGAAATACGTGTGAAAACCTCCATCACATTACTTGTTACCCTTTTTTTGGAAAGTAATTGAAATACATATAAGAAAGAAAAATGTCACTCACGCCCCTGTTTCTGTATTTTTGGTCACAGAAACCAGCATGTTTTTGTATCTCTGGTTATGAATGTAACCTAACTGGGTTTATTAATCCTGTTTACCGACTTTGAGTACATAAGAAGCACATAGCTGGTCTGCAAATGTATGTTCGTCAGTGCAATTCTTGAAGAAAAATTGGTTATGTTGTATTTTATTTTTTTGTCAGTTTGTGTATGCGTTTGATCATTTAAAATACCCAAAATCCCAGGAGGGAAAGCTATTTTGAAACAAAAGTGAATATATCCTGAGGGAACATGGCAGCTGTGTGAGCTCCGCAGTTGGGAGCTCTCTCGGTTAGCGCACTGAGAACGACACGCCAGCGCTGTGCCTGAACGCTGCGAGGCTCTGCCGTCTGATGAGCCTCTTTCCTGGTCTCAGCCCCCTGTGAGTTGCAGGGCGGGGCACGGAGACGAATTCCTGCTCAGAGACACCGAGGCTCAGCTTCTCAAGCGTTAGGCCTTGGGCAGAGGCTGCTTGTGTTCTTCACCGGGGGAGACGCTGTCTCACCTTTTGCTGCTTTCGGGGGGCCACATACCGCAGCTGTTTTTTGCATTTCCTGGAAGGAGGTGGGGAAGGAACCCCAGGCTTGCAGCAAGCTTTACTCGGCCATCACAGTAGGAGGCAACTTGTTTATAACGCCAGTCAAGTTGAGGGCTCGGGCAACCAGTAGAGGCCCCCCACTGGCACGGAAACAGCAGCAACACTACACAGGGGAGGGTAAAGAGGCCCCACGAGAGGTGGTTATTGGTAACTTCACAGCAGCCGGTAAGGGGGTTCCTGTAACAAGAAAGGGGAAGGGGGTTATAAAAACTAAAAAAAGAGTTTCTCGGCACCCTGCCACCTAATACTAAGTTAATACAGAGGCACAGTAACAAAGCAAGTAACCTCAGTAAAGTCTCCTGCGCCCAAGATCATTTAACAGAGGAGGGTAGGTTGGTATCTCCCCTTATGCTCTTTTTAAGAAGAATTACTCACAGTTCTGAGATGCAGTCCTCACAAATTTCTGAGAATTTTCTTCTCTCCCTGGCCTCTTCCCTTGGGAATGGGAAGCAGGGTAGTGAGAAAGGGGCTGCGCAAGCTCAACCCGTCGAGTAGGGTGGGGTACAGGGTCCTATGTTGATGAAGGCGCTAGAGCCGAGTCCATCCTCTCATGAGTCTGTGGTGCAGAACCTCTTGATTCCTCTATCAGAAGAGATTAGGGGCAAATTTGAGGTATCTGAACACAACCAAGCAAAAATGAGAGAATCTTGTGCTGCATTGGAAAGTAAACTTAATGCGCTGGCGGAGACGATGAGTAAATTGGAGACTGCAGTCTCAGAGCAGGAGGCCTGAGTACTGTCCAATTCCCAGGACATCTCCCAGTTGACACATAATGGCAAGATCGTCCAGGAGAAGCTGGAATCTTTGGAGAATAGTTTACGGAGGAACAATATCAGGCTATTGAATGTCCCTTAAGGGCTGGAAGGAGATGACATTAAGGGTTACGTAATAATGCTGTTTAAGAATTTTTTTCCCTCTATTGATCAGTCCAATTTGGAAGAAGACATTCAGAGAATTCACCGTGACCCTTTCAGAAGGAAGCTCGATAGGAAGACAACCAGGAAAATACTTGTTAACTTTGGCACTTACTCTGTAAAAGAGAAAGTTCTATCTGACACCCTCAGGGCGGGCAGTTTTTCAATGAGCGATTGGTCCTCTCGGATATGCACAGATCTCTCCAAAGCAACTTTAGACAGGCAGCGGGAACTGGGGAAACATATGCAGGACCTCAGGTCTTTTGGTGCCACGGTTCAGATGAGGTTCCCGGCGTTCTTGAAGATTATGTGGAACAATACCATGTACAATATTAGAGATCCTGCAGAAGTTCAGGCATTAATTGAAAAGATGAGGATTTCACATTGATGGTCTATTTCTTTTTCTTCTAGAAGAGACGACCGGAAACTGAGCTCATATGGGTGGTAATTGTCACCCTATCAGAAGGCAAGGGAGGGTTCCCTTGGGTGGTGGTGGGATGGGGTTTACTTGGGATATAGGTTGGTGGTGTTTTTTTATTAGGGATGGGTTATGGGAGGGAAATGGGGAAATATGCATATGTTTGAAAATGTCCTCAGTAGTGTGGTTTGCGGTTGTGTGAGGGGTTTCAATTATTTTCCAAGCTCATGGTCTTTTTCTGATAATGGCTAGTCAAAAGAGGGCTTCGATTAAATTTTTAATTTAGAATGTTAACGGTTTGCGGATTCCCGGGAGGAGGAGGAGGATCTTTGAGTTCTTAAAAAGGGTACAAGAGGAGGTGATTATCTTACAAGAAACTAATTTGTTAGAGTCTGAATGGAATGAGTATATTAAGCACTTGAATTGGGTGGGCTTTTGCGCATGTACTAATCAATCATGTGCTGTGAAGGGGGTGGCAATTCTCATTAAGAAGCCGGTAAGCGTGAAGGTTGCAAATGTCAAACAGGATCCTAAGGTTAGGTGGTTGATTGTGGAGGCCGGGCCTGTATGGAGTCTGGTTCATGATTGCTGGGTATTATGGGCATAATGTCGACGACCCCTCACCTTTTCAAGATCTTTATAGCCATTTATTGGTTGCCAAGGACCCGATTGTAGTTGGTGGGGATTTTAATGTTTTATTGGACCCAATGTTAGATAAGTCCACGTCAAGACCAACAGTGAATTCACCTAAAACTTGGTTGCGGATAAAACAAGGAATGTTAGATCTCGGTTTGATAAACATTTGGCATCAGAAGGGCGGGGAAGGTCTTAGGTTCACATTCAATAACAAAAAGTATGGTCATCATTCTAGGATCGATTTTTTTTTTCCTAATACAGTGTCAGTTAAGGGACATGGTGAGATCGGTTAGCCATTCTCCGGCACATCTTTCAGATCATTCAGCTGTAAAAATGCACGACTCCCTTAATATTCAACTGTCTACTCCTAGGTGAACAGCTAACCGCGCTCTCTTTTTGGATGAGCTGATTGTGGATGTTTTGTGGAGGGATACCAAAGAATTTCCTGAATTTAATTATGGATCCACCACATTGTAGATATTGTGGGATGCTTCTTTTAATTATGGATCCACCACATTGCAGATATTGTGGGATGCTTCTAAAGCATTTATTAGAGGCAGGCTTGTGGGTTTGGCCACCTATAGTTAAAGCAACTTGAGTTTCAGGTGGCCTCCCAGGAGGCTACTTTAAAAGGTGAGGAGAGCCAGTTGGGTTATTTGAATGCTCAGTTAGAATCGGCCAGAACCGAGCTGGGGCTATTTCTTGAGAGGAAAAATAGAAGGACGTGGGATTGCAGCAGGTTTGCCCACTATGGATACGGGGAAGGCTGTGGGAAGCTTTTAGCTTGGAAAACCAAATCAGACCACTCCAAGAATATTAATTCTTCAATTAGATCAGAGATTACTGGAGCTTTATCCACAGCTGAAACTAAGATAGATAAGGTTTTTGTTGGCTTTTTTCAGAATCTTCACACTGAAGATTTGTACTTTTCTGAAACGTTGTTAAGGGCTTAATTGGACGTCCTTCATCTCCCTCGGTTAACAGATATGGATCAGAAACAACTGGTTAGGGAGATAGATTTTGGGGAGGTGAAGGCAGCAATTCAGAACTTAAAGAAGGGTAAGGCCCCAGGCCCAGACGGTCTGCCTAATGAGTTATATGGCAATCTCTGCGAGGAGCTAGTGCCAATTTTGACAGATTTGTTTCATCTTCTTTTACAGAAGGGGGCCGATATGCCTAAGTCTTGGGGTGAGGCTGTTATTAGTCTCCTTCTAAAACCAGGGAAAGACCCGGCCTTTTGTAGTTCGTATAGGCCAATATCTTTGTTGAATTCAGAGTATAAGCTTTATACCCATATCCTGTCCAAAAGGCTCCAGGGCGTGATTAGCAATTCGATCCATGTGGACCAGAAGGGGTTTGTCAGAGGTAGACAACTGCACAAGTTAACTCATGACTTATTAGGTGCGGTGGATCTGGCGATCTCTGAAAAAGTTCCTTTATCGGTTCTTACTTTTGACCTGATGAATTGGTGTTTTTTACAACGTGTTAAGTTGGGTTTTAAGTTGGGTTCAAAATGTATTGGGGATATTCAGGCTATTTATAAGGACCCGTCTGCTTGTATTTTGATCAATGACAGGCTCTCCTCCAGATTCAGGATTGAGAGAGGGACGGGTCAGGGTTGCCCACTATCCCCCCTTCTTTTTGATTTATACATTGAACCTTTAGCTGCAACAATTAGGGCGGATAGAGAGATTCTTCCTTTTCAATGTCTAGGTTGGGAAAAAAAGGTTGTTTTGTACGCTGGTGACCTTATGATCTATACTGGTGACATGACATATGTTTTTTCCAGAATTCTACAAGGTTTAAAGGATTTTGGTGAAGTGTCGGGCTACTCTGTTAACCCCCGAGAAAACTGAAATCATGTGTTGGAATACTACCTATGATAGCCCTCTGGTTAAGCAACAGATCAGATACCTGGGGGTTCAAGTTATCCCCAACCTTAATGAATTAGCCAGGATTAACTTTGATAAGCTTTGCAAGGAGAATCGTAATTTGCTTAAAACTTGGGCACGGCTTCCTCTGTCTTTTATAGGAAGAGTCAATGTTCTTAAAATGATTATTCTCCCTAAATCCCTAAATTTACTTTCTTGTTTAATGCCATCCCCCTGGAATTTGTTGGTTTAAAAAGATGCAAGCAGATTTAACTTAGTTTGTGTGGTCCTCTATAGGGGTTAGGATTGCTTGGCAAAAATTGTGCAGGCCCAAAGGAAAAGGGGGGATTGCAGCTCCAGATTTTTATAAATACTACTTGGCTTTTCATCTGAAGAATTTTCGGATTTTGTTTAGTGACAGTTCTGAATATACGTCCTTTTGGGGTGCAATGACTCAAGAGTTCTTAGTGGCTGGCAGTTTCTTCTTGTATATGTTTGGTCATCCTAAATTCTTTAAAAAGATTTGTTTGAAGCTTCTTAAGGATGCTGCTAGAGTGTGGTGGTTGACACGGCAAATATTGGGTATCTATTATTGTAGTCCTCGGGCCCTGGTCTGGGATTCTCCTGGTACTCCCTAGCTTTTTTAGATGAACTGGCTCTTCCATTAAAGGGAGTGACGAGGTGGGGACAAATCCTGGAGGAGTCCAAGTTGGTGTCTTGGTCAAGGCTCGAGGAGTTAACGGATTATAAGCTTTCAAAGTTCAAATATTTGCAGTTAGCAGAGCTGGGCGGCCTCCCTCCAAGAGAAATGGGATGCGAACAATTATTGGGAAGAGAAATTATCTTCGGCCTTGGTTCATAAAGAAACCTCAGTCTGGTATCAGGCGTTACTTGATGCTTCAGATTCAGTGGGTTTTCTTCCCGAGAAGAAATGGGGAAGGGTTCTGCCAGCCCTAGACATAGCACATACTTGGGAATCCTCATGCTCTCTGCTCTGGTCAGTAACTAGATTAGCCACTTTGAAAAAGAATCACTTGTTTACGATGCATAGGGTCTATTGGTAGAAGTTATCTACTTTAGGGAAGTCAGAAAGAAAGTGTCCACGTTGTGGTGAGCCTAATGCGAATGACATACATATTTTTTGGAGCTGCCCAAACCTTTGTTTCTTCTGGTCTTCGATCTATGGTTTTCTCAAACAGATTATACGTTTTGAGGTGGAAGTGACCCCCTCTTGAGTGTTTTTGGGGGGTTTTCCTGACTCCTCATGGGACCTTGAGCTTTCTAGGCCGTATAAGTGCATGATGTTTTTATTGATGCTGTTGGCCAGAAGACAAATATGTTTAAAGTGCATCATGCCCACACCTCTGAATGTATTTGATTGGTTGTCATATATAGATTATTTTTCTGTTTTGAACGTATTGGCCCGATGGGTAATAGAGATGAATGCTGGGCCACCTGGGAAAACTTTCAGCAAAATGGTAATACTCTCGGTATATAGTCCAATGATTACTACCTTTCTCCTCTCCCCTCCTCCGGGGCTTGCTGGGTGGCTAATTCTTACAGTTCTTTCTGGTCGCCTTGGAATGTACTGGGGGACTGCCATGCCCATGAGCATAGGTGCTGTCCGGGAGAGGTGAAAATCTGTGTCTGCTCATGTTTGAACCGTTTAAATTGGATCACCTTGCTGGACGCAGGTTGATGACCCTCAAGCAGAGAGGCAGGATTTCTTATGAGGACAAAAAAAAAAAGTGAATATATCCTATTGTGTCACAGGATAGAAAGACGGTTGTATTTTCTTCACTGTCATAGTTTTAAAGTGATTTCCTAGTGACTTATTGAGTAGCAGAAAATGCCCCTTTGATTAAGTAGATAGGATTATTTTGTTTATATTGGGTATGTACAATGACACATTTTCATTACCTATAATTAAAATGGGATGTTCGAGGAGATGGTGACACACCCTGAATCACAAGTCTTTTTCTCTAGCACAAACATAAAGATTAGGATCCCAGTCTTTGATGCAAAGAAAGCACATATACCTGTAGACCAAATGTCCACCTGTGATCTGAATGGGAAATAGAAAAGGAATGAAAGAACATTTTAACTTGCAGGTGGAACGTATCAGAGTGTAAAAGAATGCATTAGCATTTTATGTTGTTGGTCTGTTCTCCTGTGTACCAAGGGAGCGTGGAATCTCATTTTGTTTTGAGAAAATTGCACCTAATTTTTTCTCTTTAATCTTTCTTAGTTGGATAACATGACACTTCTGATCCAACAGAACAGATAAAAGAGTGACTGTGATAATGCTGGTATAGTTGTTACAAGAGACATCCGATGTGATGCCTGCCACTTTACAAGTTAGAAAAAGGTTCATGGGAGCACAGTACATGAAAATTAAAAAAATGTAACAGGGCACAAATCTTTTTTGTTCACTATACCGGACACAGCAAAGACGAGAAAGCTTTCAAGCAATAAGAACATGTCAAACTTTCACAAAAAGTCAATTTTCCAGCCACCATACTTTCTATGTTGCCCATGTCACGTAAAATACCAACATTTATGGGTAAAGGCCTGAACATCTCACCCTCCAAAATGCTGCGGACCAAAACCTCAGCTTGTGCTAGAGTGTGGCCGTTTTGTACATTACTCTCTGCCCACTGATTCATAACACCATGTGTGTCCAAAAAACACACTACCTTGTGCTATCACTTTGTGCTCATCACCTTGTGCTCCTATACTATATTTCACTCATCATCTTGGCTACTAAGAATCCTGTGCTCCCCTGATGCACATCACCATATTCCCATTACCGCACATGGTTATATATTATGATTGATCTTTGTGCAGTGGTGGCTATATGTGTTTGTTGGTCTTTGTGCCTGAATGCCTTTGTTCGTTGATGTGGGTGCCATGTGAATCATTATGTTGTGCGCTTAAGGTTTCGTGGCTGAATGCAAAAGCCAAATTAATTGCTGAATGCTCTAAACGCCTCATGCTAACGTTCTATTTTTCTGCATCAGGCACTATACCTTTCTTATTCTCCTAATGATTTGGTAGTTTCAAACGCCCTTCTTGTATTCATTGCCTTTCTTACACTGAATTTTAGTTTACTTTTTTCTTTAGAGCTATTGCTCTTTTTCTTGACTATTGTTTTTAGATTATGTTTTAAATATATATTCAAAAAAATGTTCAGGCTACCATAATACACCTTCAGTGCACATATAATGTCATTTTCTCACAAAAAGCACCTCCTGGTTTAAAAAGATCAAAAATAACTCCCCTTCTTGAAACTTTCCACATCACCCTTCGGAATATCATATACTCACACGGCTCTGTCGCATCTCTGACCCCAAAGAATACTCTTGATTATGGTTCATGCATTTAGTCTCTTAAGGACATCTTTGTGCATTCAGGAGTTGAGGGAAAAACGTTCTCTGTCTAAGAAAAAATATCTACGTGATGCTGCAAGATCTGATCGTCGTCATCGGTGCTGCTTTATTTCTGATGGATATTTATAACCGCAGATCCCTCAGCTGTAGAATATACAAGGGTGCCAGAAACAGATAAGACGATTAGTCAGCAGGACGTGCTTTCACTGTGGTCTTTTCATGGTTTTTGGATTAGCATAATGTCTGCCTCTGCAATGGGAGGAGTGATACCTTGTTCTTAAAGGTACTGAGTAGTATTTTGCGTGGAGAGATCATAATTTCACTAAAAACCTTCGTGGTTATTGCCTTTAAAGCCATCTCAGCCTGTGATTTTCCTGACTTGACATTTTACAGAGCTTCCCAACCTAGGTAGCTTCAGTGGGTCTACCAATGGATCCTTTCTGAGCTTCTATAATTGTTAGTAAATAGCAGGTTCATGAGCATTTTTCTCCCTCAACTTTACAGTCTGTACAATAGCAGGTAAAAGCTTCTGAAGACCGTTAGCTTTCCAACCTCATCAGTAACTTTATCTCCCCATGCGGTGCAGAGCTCTGTAATGTATGACCTGCTTTGTTTTTTTACTGCAAGGCTAGACTTTTGTCTGCCTAATAACTTTTGGTCTAGTGTTTTTGCTTTAGCTCCAGAAGCGTGTATTCAACATGTTAGTTTGCAGAAGGGTCAGTTGGCCTGCCAGTTGGTTAACTATACTCTCGTCATTGAGGTACAGTTTGTTTATTACTTGTGAATCTCTTAATCAGCATTTTGTCAGTCTCGATCCAACACTTTCTTCTTGTAAGGACTTCCAGTGCAATCAGTGTGCTCCTAACAGGTGCCTTCAGCACCTCCCATTTGGTGGCTAAGTAGGTGTTGTCTCCTTTGTGCAGTAATTCCCCTATCCCCTTATTTCGTCTTTAATCTCACCACACGCTGTATGTCTACAAAATACTTCCTAAGCCTCCACCTCCTTTGATGGCCTTCAGTCTCTCCATTTCAATGATAATTGTTACATGTGCTGTTTAAGCTTTCTGGCACCTCCCCAATAACGTCTAATCAACCAAGAGGTAATAAGTAATTGTATAAGTCCTATGAAATACAGAGTCAATATGCAACTGCGTACACACATTGAACAGTCTTAAACCCTCCATCATTCTCATTTTTTTACTTGCTGCTCTACTTGACTGCCCTGTGAGGTACAATCTGTTTATGCCGTCATCCCAGACCACGTTTAAAGCTACAACTATTGATATTATCATAAATGGTGGTCTGAAAACACTATAGGACCAATACTAGTCGATAAGACTAGGGGACCAAACTGTTTCTAACCAGTGTGTACTGTGTCCATGAAAATGCCCTTTGACTATCTGAGCAGAACATGTATTCCTTTTCCTATATGTTGTGGTCTCTTGATGACCTTCAGATCCAAATCTCCCAGTGTAGCCTACAGTTTTTTAAAGCTTTGCTAGAACCATTGGAATAACCCTATCTGACTTTGGACCCCCAGTAGCACTTTGTCTCGCTCAACAATATCCAAAAACTGGGACAGAAAATCAAGGAGCCAGGGTTCCTGTGTGGTGTCCGGGGGCTGTAAAGTGGTGATCGTCAAGGGGAGCCCTGCAAATCGCCCCATAGCATGACAACCATAACCTACTTTTCTTTCCTAACATCTGACATGTTAAAGTAGAAACCATGTCGAAGAAAGATGGCTACTCCATTGTGTTTAGTGACAGATGATAAGTAAAATGCAATCTGGATTGATCAGCAAGTCATTTGTGTCTCCTTCAGCCGTGGGATTTCGGGGTCTTCACTCTGACATATTTTCATTTCAGTTTTCGCTTTGAGTGTGAGTTTAGACCTTTTACATTCCCTAAATTACAGATTAACCATAGGAAAGATATAATCAGATTTCTACTCAATGTAAGCAAACATGACCCTATCTATCATTCCTTGAATCTTTTGTCTTTTCCCCAAAATATACCTCCAAGACTTTCAATGCAGCCATGCTTCAGATCCAACAAAAACTTCCCTCCTGTACCCATGTCTCCAGAATTTACGAAACTCCAATATGGGGTATAGCAGCAGGATGGTCCTAAAGTGGTATTCAGATCCTTCAAAGGTATGTCTACCATTCTGGCCTAAACGTGGGGATGTGATGTTATTGTCTGCTCAATGATACCCTCAGCGCTAATCTCATTTTGGCTAAATTACATTCTAGCACCATACCACTCCTAAGCCAACTATAATGCAAAATTGTAACAGCTTCTCAGATACCATGTTTCCCAAAACTCGAGGAGTAGAATGAAACCAGATGGCACTTTTTTCAGTCATTGATCATTTTCCCACCTCTTTGATACTCATTGGTCGACTCCGCATCAGTCATTAGCGTCATGCTCATCGGATATGACCTCTCGGTCGTACAGAAGCGCCACCACGACCGGCTGACGTCAGTTATTTTCTATCCGCGCCAGCCTACGCGCAGATCCGGAAAAGAGCTATCCTCTTTTGTTGATGTTTTTTTAGACTTTTGTGGTGCGTCGAGGATGTCCAAGAAGACCTGTTTCAAGCTCTGCTACTTCTGCCACTGCATGATGTTGGTGACGGATCTGCACCTGGTGTGTTTGTGGTGCTTGGAGCATGACCACAACCTGAAGTTGTGCTCCAACTGCAGGGTCATGAACCCGAAGGCTTTGAGGGAGCAGTCTTTAAAGCTGCTCGTGGTCTGGTGTCTGGCTCTGTCTTGCTCCCTGTCTCGGCTGAGAGGAAGGTCCCAAGACCACTGGCAGAGCCCCGACTCTTCTTCATCCCATTCCAAATCTTTGGGACACTCGGGTAAGAAGTCAAAGAAACACAAGCGCTCTTCGACTTCACCCCATTGGTCGGACAACGCAACGCTGGATAAGGAGCATCCACGCTCTAGGCCTCAGTCTTCGGAGCCTACTTCTGGGTCGGCTCCATGCCTTCCTGACATTCCAGGAGCCAGAGCCACCCCTGCCCAACTCAGAGTTTTACGAGGCAATTTTTGGGGAGGCCAGCCCAGATGGAGAGCCCTCAGGCCTCACTGGGTTGGCAGGGGCCTCTTCGGGTTCTGAGCAGGCGGCTTCGGCCTCGGCTCCGAGGGGCATCCAAGGATCCGCTCCCACATACGAACTGGCATGGGTCGTACCTCAACCTTCACCAACGTAGGTTCAGGCGTTGACGCTTCCAACGTCGTCCTTATACTCACCACCGACTCTGACACAGAGCCAGAACAATGTCGCTCGACGCCACTTAATTCTACGGCAGGGCCTTTGGTCTCTAGTTTGGAATTATGCCCTTATTCTTATGGGTGTGAATGCGGCGAGGGTATGGAGGGATCGCTGGACCCTTTTGAATTTCAGCTGGAAGATCCTATGGAGTGGGCTGAGGAACTGGGCGAAGCCAGCGGGTTGGATATTTTAACTAACGCTGGTATGCTTTCTACCCCGACCGTGGCTACAGAGGAGGGAGCTTCTTACTCCATGTTGGCAAAAAGAGAAGCTGAGGTCTTGGGCTTCGTGCTGCCTTCGGTGGCTTTCAGGACTAACCTGGCAAAGGTGCTTTAGCCCAGAGCTCTCACTTCCGAACCCCTTTTGCCGTTAAATGAAGCCCTCACTGATGTTCTACTGGGAACATGTCCAAGCCCAGCATAGGGTCCCCTGTTAATAGAACAGTCGCCCGTCGCCATAGGCCTGCGCCGAACAACCCGGGCTTCGAGCTGCCTTCGGTGGCTGTCAGGACTTACCTCCTGACAAAGGTGCTTCAGCACAGTGCCAGAAGTAAGTCGTGGCTGCCATTCCTGCTAGTTTCTGGTGCCCAAAAAGGACAAGGGCCTCTGTCCAGTCCTAGTCCTCCAGTCCATCAATCTCTTCCTCAGGACGGAGAAGTTCACAATGCTCACTCTTGCCCAGGTCTTGTCTGTCCTGGACACTGGATAGTAGCGTTGGACTTGCAGGACGCTTATTTCAATATTCCCGTCCTGCCTGCCCATAGACTTTACTTGTGGTTCGTGGTAGGCCATGAGCATTTTCAGTATACTGTGCTCCCCTTTGGCTTTACAGAGCCCCTCGGATGGTCACTAAAGTGATGGTGGTGGTCGCAGGTCATCTGCGCAGGTTAGGGGTTTCAGTCTTCCCCTTCCTCAGTGACTGGCTATTAAAGGGGAGCTTACCCCAAGCTATCACCTCCCACCTCCAGACTACGGAGGACCTCCTGTAAGGAGGTTACAGCTCTCTTGGCCAGGAAACCATAGAGAGGGTCCCTGTGCCAGAAGTAAGTCGTGGTTGCTATTCCCGCTACTTTTTGGTGCCCAAAAAGGACAAGGGCCTCTGACCCTTTTCTAGTCCTCCGGTTCCTCAATCTCTTGCTTAGGACGGAGAAGTTCAAAATGCTCACTCTGGCTCAGGTGCTGTCTGTCCTGGAACCTGGAGACAAGATAGTAGCGTTGGACTTGCAGGACGCATATTTCTATATTGCCGTCCTGCCTGCCCACAGACATTACTTGCAGTTCGTGGAAGGCCATGAGCATTTTCAGTTTACTGTGCTCCCCTCTGGCCTTACCAGTGCCTCGCGGATGTTCACTAAAGTGATGGTGGTGGTTGCAGCACATCTGCGCATGTTAGGGGTTTCAGTCTTTCCCTTCCTCGACGACTGGCTATTGAAGGCGAGCTGGCCCCAAGCTGTCACCTCCCACCTCCAGACTACGGCGGAACTTCTGCATTCGCTGGGGTTCATTATAAACGTGCCAAAGTCACACCTGACTCCCTCTCAGATACTCTCTTTCATCTGTTCTGGACACGGTGCAGTTTTGGGCCTATCCTCCCGAGCGTGGAGTCCAGGATATTCAGACTATGATACCAGTGTTTCAGCCTCAATCCTGGATTTCGGTGAGAATGACTTTTAGGCTGCTGGGCCTCATGGTCTCCTGCATCCTGTTAGTGACTCATGCCAGATGGCATATGCGGGCTCTGCAGTGGGACCTGAAATTCCAGATGCAGCATCAGGGGAATCTCTCCAACATGGTCCAGATCTCGAAGGGAACTGTACAAGTGCAATGGTGGCTTTCAAACCACGATTGGTTCACAGGCAGATCCCGCTCCCTTCCCCAACCAGATCTGACAGTAGTGAAAGATGCATCACTCCTGGGCTGGTGCAGCCACATGGGAGAGGCGGAGATCAAAGGCATCTGGTCTCTGGTGGAGTTATAGCTTTACAAGATTTTGGGGCTCAGGGTGATCAGACTCTCATGGAAGGCATTTGTTCCCTCTCTCAAAGGCAGAGTGGTGCAGGTGTTCACAGACAACATCACTGCCATGTGGTACTGCAACAAACAGTGCGGATTTGGGTTGTGGACCCTTTGTCAGGGGGCTCACCGCCCCTGGAAATGGCTGGAACATCAGGGTTCAAAATCCGGCAGATTCCCTAAACATCAGAGCAGACAAACTCAGCCGTCAATGCCTGGTCGATCACGATTACATCTTGTTGGAAATGGGGGTCTTTGGTTGGCAGTCAGGTTACCCCCTGTCCAAGCAAGGACCCTCACTCTAGACAGTGTAAAAGAGAATCACCCTCAGCTAACCCCTGCTTACCCTCTTGGTAGCTTGGCACGAGCAGTAGGCTTAACTTCAGAGTGCTAGGTGTAAAGTATTTGTACAAACACACACAGTAACTTAATGAAAACACTACAAAATGACACAACACAGGTTTAGTAACATAGAGAATATGTATCTAAACAAAACAAGACCAAAACGACAAAAATCCACAATACCCAAGTCAAGTTATCAATTAAAAAGCAAAAAGAGTCTTCGTGTTGTTTTAAACACACACTAATGCTGTTAGCGTGAAAATGTACCTTGGGTCCGTCAAAAATAACCCCGCATGGGCAAATGTGCGTCAAAAAGGGCTTGCGATGCATCGATTTCACTCACGAGCAAGACCTTGCGTCGTTTCTCCTTTCGTCAGGTCGGGCACGTCGTTTCTTATCTCCACAGGAGAGCGATGCGTTGACCCGGTCAGCACTCTCGGGTCCCGGCAGGCCTTGCGTTGTTTTTACACGCCCAACAGTGCTTGCGTCAAAAATCCAGCCGCACAATCCGAAAACCACGCAGCGCGGGTTACGATCTCCCAGCCTCCGTCAGCAATGCTGCGCGTCATTTCTCCAGCTCCGTGCGTTGATTCTTCGGTCACAGTACAGGCGAGCGTAGATTTTCTGCTGCAAAGCCGGCGGCGCCTTGATTTTTCAGCCACAGATCGGAGTTACATCGATCTTTTCCCCGCACGGCATTCTTTGCGTGGATTTCTTCCTCTTAGGCTGCCAGCTTCTCCTTTCAGGGTCCCAGGAACTGGATGGGCACCATAGGGCAGAGTAGGAATCTCTCCAGAGACCCCAGGTGATGGCAGAGAGAAGTCTTTGCTGTCCCTGAGACTTCAAACAACAGGAGGCAAGCTCTAAATTAAGCCCTTGGAGATCTTCACAAGATGGAAGCCACATAAAGTCTAGTCTCTTACTCTGGCAGAAGCAGCACTGCAGGATAGCTCCACAAAGCACAGTCAGAGGCAGGGCAGCTCTTCTTTCTCAGCTCTTCTCCAGGCAGAGGTTCCTCTTGGTTTCCAGAAGTGTTCTAAAGTCTGTGGTTTTGAGTGCCCTTCTTATACCCAATTTCTCCTTTGAAATAGGTCTACTTCAAAGCAAAGTCTCTCTTGATTGTGAAATCCTGCCCTTCCCAGGCCAGGCCCCAGACACTCACTAGGGGGTTGGAGACTGCATTGTGTGAGGGCAGGCACAGCCCTTTCAGGCGTGAGTGACCACTCCTCCCCTCCCTCCTAGCACAGATGGCTCATCAGGAAATGCAGACTACACCCCAGATCCCTTTGTGTCACTGTCTAGTGTGAGGTGCCACCAACCCAACTGTCAAACTGACCCAGACAGGAAATCCACACACAGGCAGAGTCACAGAAATGGTATAAGCAAGAAAATGCTCACTTTCTAAAAGTGGCATTTTCAAACACACAATCTTAAAATCAACTTTACTAAAAGATGTATTTTTAAATTGTGAGCTCAGAGACACTAAACTCCACATGTCCATCCGCTCTCAAAGGGAATCTACATTTTAATCAGATTTAAAGGTAGCCCCCATGTTAACCTATGAGAGGGACAGGCCTTGCAACAGTGAAAAACAAATTTAGTGTTATTTCACTGTTAGGACATATAAAACACATTACTATATGTCCTACCTTAACCATACACTGCACCCTGCCCTTGGGGCTACCTAGGGCCTACCTAGGGGGTGTCTTACATGTAAGAAAAGGGAAGGTTTAGGCCTGGCAAGTGGGTACACTTGCCAAGTCGAATTTACAGTTACAACTGCACACACAGACACTGCAGTGGCAGGTCTAAGACATGATTACAGAGCCACTACTGTGGGTGGCACAACCAGTGCTGCAGGCCCACTAGTAGCATTTGATTTACAGTCCCTGGGCACCTCTAGTGCACTGTACTAGGGACTTACTAATAAATCAAATATGCCAATCATGGATAAGCCAATTACATACACATTTTGTAAAGGAGCACTTGCACTTTAACATTGGTTAGCAGTGGTAAAGTGCCTAGAGTAACAAAAACAGCAAAATCAGAGTCCAGCACCCATCAACAACCTGGGAAACAGAGGCAAAAAGTTAAGGGCGACCACGCCAAGGATGAAGTCTAACACATCTCCATCCGGAGGTCGTGCAAGGAGTCTTTCAGCAGTGGGGAGAAACTTGATTAGATCTGTCCACAGAAAACTCATAATGTCAGCTGTTTTGCTTGTTGGAGTTTCCATGACTGTACTCGCTTAGCAATGCTTTTTGTCTTGAGTGGAACTCATGCCTCCTTTCCACCAATACCCAATCTGCCCAGAGTTCTCAAAAAGATCAAGAACGACCGGGCCCAAGCCATTCTTGAGCTCTGGACTGGGCACGAAGAATATGGTATCCAGTGCTCTTGAGCATGGCCATCAATCCTCTGATCAGACTGCCCTTTCGGGAGGATCTTCTGTCGCAGCAGCAGGGGTCCATTCTCCAGCAATACCTGTCCAGTCTCTGCCTTCTTACGTGGAGATTGAGCAGCGGCAGTTGACAGCTTTTTACCTTCCACCCAAAGTCTGCAATGTTATCTTGGCAGCCAGGCATCCCTTCATCTAAACGGTATATGCCTGTCGATGGAACATATTTGTGGCATGGTGTACCAACAAGTCTGTTGGTCCCCTCTCTGCCTCTCTTTCTGAGGTTCTTTTATTTGTTCTTTATTTGGTCCAGCAGGGCTCTGCTCTGGGCACCCTAAAGGGTTATTTGTCTAATATCTTGGCTTTCCTCCACTTGTCTGACCAACCCTCCCTATTTAAATCTCCCATTTTTGGACGATTTCTTAAGGGTCTTACACATCTCTTTCCCCCTTCCCCGTTAATTATGCACCAGTGGGATTTGAACTTGGTTTTCACTTATTTGATGTGCTCTCCTTTTGAGCCACTTCATAATTGTCCCCTTTGCCTGCTTACCCCAAAGACCACCTTCCTTACGGCTATCACCTCTGCCTGCATAGTGAGTGAGTTGCCAGCTCTTTCTTCTAGGCCACCTTTCCTCTCCATCCACTCTGACAGGGTGGTACTTCGTACTAGGGCTTCTTTTCTCCTTAATGTAGTTAGGCCCTTTCCTATAGGCCAATCCATCACCTTGCCTACTTTTTACGAGCCCCCACATTCCTCTAAAGAAGAGGAGAGACTCTACCGCCTGGACCCTAAAAGAGTGTTGACGTTCTACCTCAGTTGTACTCAAGAGTTCCGGGTGGATGATCAACTCTGTGTGCTATGAGAGCACGAAGAAAGGTTGGTCAGTACAGAAAAGAACCATCTCCAGATGGATTGTTCTCTATATTAAAATGTGCTACACATTGTCTAAAAAGCAACCCCAAGGGGCTTGCACACTCACTCTACTAGAGCAACAGCTGCAGCCGCTGCCTTAGTAGCGGAGCTCCAGTCCTGGATATCTGCCAGGAAGCAACGTGGACGTCCTTTCACAGATTCACTAAACACTTCTGCCTGGACAGTCAGGTCTGCAGGGTTGGCTAAATTGGGCATTTGGTCACCAAAGGTAAATACTTGTTCTTCACGTAACTCTTGTATGCACTTGGATAAATGATGTTTAACAACTTCTCTTAGTTACTGTTTTCCAGGCATTGTGTCTGTGTCCTGGTAATTATGTAATGACTTTCCTTTGAACTGCGTATCACCAAGTGCTGCTTCCTTGACCACCTCTGTCGGGATCCGATAGTTCTACTTTATCTGTGTCATTTGAAGCTGTAGGACTTGGCTCAAATACCTTGATCTCAGACCATCTGGCAGCTGATTCTGATGTTTTACATCAGAGAGGGACTAAATGTAGGCACACATCTCAGGATCAGAATTCTTGCAGTGTCCCTATGCTGCATCATCAGAATTAAAAAAACAGAAGCCCTCCTACAGTGGAAATACGTAGATCTAAAGTGGTATCACTTATACAATTTGTGATCTCTCTGAACAAAGGGGATCAAAGGTGACCTATGTCAGACTGAAAACAGTGTGAGGAGGGGAAGCCAGCAACGCTTTATAGCCATTAAATGTTTCCTAGTAGCTCTACAAGCAGTAAAGCACTACTTTCAAAGGCCTTCTCCAGTTTGCTTATCCCTAGATGTACTCTGCTGATACCTTAAGCACTCACAGAAAGGCCCCCAATGTACTCATTGCTCCCATCCCTGCCACAGTGGATCATCTTCAAGGTGCCCATTCTTGAAGTACACAAGCCCTACCAAGATCCTACATTGGCTTCACTAGAATTTTTTTCTAGCCATATATCACAGCAGAAGCATCATTCTGATCCTTGCCTTCCATTAGTGCCACCACTTGGGTCTTTGACCATGGCAGAGAGGCAAATCACATAAGAGCCTCCCTCCATTTTCCTATGGGCCCTGAGGACTGCACAAACCCCCCCTGGGGTGGCATCTGCTTCAGCCAGTGTTCAGTTCACTCCCAGTTCCTTTCTCAAGTGGTGATCACCATCTTGAAAGTGTGCTGTCATCCAAGGAGAATGAATCCTCTCAGTTTTGGTTCGCCCGGTGGAGCACATCTAAACTGAAAGTGATAACAATCAGTTCCACAGTGATTCCTCTCCACAGAGGTGTGATCTCCGTGGGCGAGTGTCCGATATCTGATAGAGACTTCTAGCTGCAGATTCCTTACCTTAGAATTTCCTGGCGTCGGCTTGGAATCCAGATTTGTTTTGCTGAGCATTATTCTGTGCGCACTATCAGGTGGCATCATTCAGATCTGCATGGCGTCATCGCCGCCAGTATAACGGCACCACCCCAGTGCACGTACATCAGTTCTTTTCCTTCCGCCGGTTAAGCACAGGTCTGGATTCGAGCTACCATCTGCCTTTTTTGGCAGGCCTTTTTTTACCTTTTTGTTGAAGCTTTCTGAAGTCTGTGCGAGGATGAAATTGAGGAAGACTGGATTCAAGCCATGTGGTGCACCCCCATCAGGTATGTCTTTAGTGCCTTGACAGAGACCAGCTTTGAGAGAGCAGTCTCTAAAGCTCATGGTGGCTTGGCAGTCTACTTCGGTTGGAGCGACTCCTAGGAGGTCACGGTCCCGATCGAGGAGGAGGTCGCAGGACCGCTCCAGGAGCCCTAAGTGCTCTTCTTCGCTCTCTAGGTCCTCTGGGCACTCGGGGAAGAGGTGCAAAAAGAAGAAGTCCAAGTGACTTTGCCACGCCTGTCAGCCGGAGAGGTATCTCGGGATCGTCAACGTTCCAGGCATGGTTCCACAAAACTGATGCCAGAGCCTTCCCCCCCTTTCTGGGAGCCGAAGCAAACCCTGCTCGTCTCAGGGAGTTTTACGACACCATGCACCTCGTATTTGAGCGGATTGGTGCACCTTTGGGCCCCATGGGGTCAGCAGGGGCCCCATCAGATTCCACACCAGTGGCTTCGGTGCTGTTGGGGATTCCTGGATTCGATACCGACAGTCGCCTCCTCTGGTGTCATTCCTGACGTTGACGCTCTGCCGACGCCCACCCGTGGAGCAAGCCCCATCATCATTCCAGATGATCTGGTGCCGAAACGACATCGTACGACGCAGATTCTGACTTCGACAGCACAGACGGGACAGAGCAGTGTCTGAGGCTTATTTTGAACAGCCAGGTACGGGTGAGGAATGTGAGGAGTCTCAGGACTCTTTAGAATATAGTTTAGACCATATGAACTGGTATGAGCAACTAGGGGAGGCCAGAGAACTGGATACTTTTCCAGATACTGGCATGCTCTCACTTCCTACTGTGGCTACCGAGGAGGGAGCATCCTATGCTGTGATGGTGAGTAGGGCAGCTGAGGTCTTGGACCTAGATATGCCTACGGTGCCAGTCAGGACTAACCTCCTGACTGAGGTGCTTCAGCCAGGGGTTTCCACATCGGAACCAATATTACCCTTTAACAAAGCCCTCACTGATGTCCTACTGGGGACTTGGTCCAAACCCAGCACAGAGGCTTCTGTAAATAGGACAATCGGCCATCGCCATCGACCAGCTCCTAATGATCCTTGTTTCCTCACCCAGCACTCCACCCCGGAGAGCTTGGTGGTCCAGGCCTCCACTTTCCATGGTGCCTTCCCTTCCGGTCCCCCAGAGGCTGGATCAGCTTGGCAAGAAAATGTTTTCTTTCTTCAGCCTGGCATTGAGGTCTGTAAACACCTCATGCTGATTAGGCCATTTTTCCATACTTTATGGGTTACGATGGCACAGGTGCTGCCACAGGTCCCGGAGGGCATGCAGGACACTTTCTCACAAGCTGCTAAACATGGGAAAGATGCAGCAAAGTTTACAATCTGCCTTTCGCCCCTTTTGAGACTTCGGAAGGGATGTAGTACCATGCCACCCACAAATCAGCCACCATCCACAATCAACTCAACATTCAGTGCGAGGACAAGGTCGTGGTACCTTCATACCCAAAGAGTCTAGCCAGAGGTTGGCAACCACCCAGCCACCCTCCTCCACAGCGCCCAAGTCTTAATATGATTCTGCAAGACCACTTGGGTCCAATTGGAGGGAGGATTCATTTAATCTCTCTCCCTGGCGGTCCAAAACATCAGACAATTGGGTCTTGCAGATCATACAGAAGGGCTATTCCCTCCCCTTTATGCCTCGATTAAAAAAACGGCTGATGGAGGATCATTCAGTCTTGCTCCGTGAGGAAGTTACTGCTCCCTTGGCCAAAGGAACCATAGAAAGGGTCCAATGCCAGAAGTAGTCAGTGGTTGTTATTCCCACTACTTTCTGATTCCCAAAAAGGAATAAGGGTCTTCACCCCAATCTGGATTTGTGGGACGTTAATCTCTTCCTCAAAAAGGAGAAATTCAAGATGCTCACTTTTGTTCAGGTCTTGTTTGCCCTAGACCAAGGAGACTGGATGGTAGCGTTGGACTTGCAGGATGCGTATTTTCACATCCCCATCCTGCCTGCCCACAGGTGTTACTTGCGGTTCATGGTGGAACACAAGCACTTTCAATTTACTGTGTTCCCTTTCGGTCTCACCAGTGCCCGTCTGGTGTTCTCGAAAGTGATGGCGGTGGTAGCAGCTCATCTGCGCAGGTTAGGGATTTCAGTCTTCCCCTACCTCGACGACTGGCTGTTGAAGGCTCCTACGCCCCAGGCTCTCGTCACCCACCTTCAGACTACGGTGAACCTCCTGCATTCGCTGGTTTTCACTATAAATGTGCTGAAGTCAGACCTGACTTCCTCTCAGAAGCTCCCTTTCATTGGGGCTGTTCTGGATACAGTGCAGTTTCAGGCTTATCCTCCGAGCAGCGAGTCCAGGATATTCAGGTTATGATAACGATGTTTCGCCTCTAACCTGGATTTCGGTGAGACAGACTCTGAGGCTGCTGGGCTTCATGGCCTCCTGCATCCTGTTAGTCAAACATGCCTGATGGCATATGAGGGCTCTGCAGTGGGAAATGAAGTTCCAGTGGGCACAGCATCAGGGGAATCTCACCGACATGGAGGGAGCTGTAAAAGACCTGCAGTGGTAGGTAGTGAACTGCGATTGGGCCAGAGGCAGACTCCTCTCCCTTCCCCAACCAGATCTCACAGTAGTGACAGATGCATCACTTCTGGGATGGGGCAGCCATCTGGTGGGCACCCCAAAGTTTTTTGACCCAGACCGGTGGTGGCCTGATTTTGCTCTCCCTCCCCCTGCCACAGTGGAGACATTTAGGAATTTGGGATTCAAATGTGATGCTGCCATGTCTTTTCGTCCACAAGCAGTCACAGTAGCAGGGATGTGTTTTAATTCAATAAAATAATTAAGGGAGTACTTTGATTATCTTCCACTAGCAGCCAGAAAGACAGTGGCTTGTGCTTTGATAATGTCCAGACTGGACCGTTGTAACAGCCTGTATGTTGGCTCCTCCAAACAGGCTATTTACAAACTTCAAATTATACAGTACGCAGCCGCCAGAGTAGTAGTAAGACTTCCAAGGAATTCCTCAGCATCAGCTGTGCTGATGGCTTTACACTGGCTGCCAGTACACAAAAGGGTACTTTTCAACTACTTCTTTTAACTTTTCAGAGAATGCTGGTCCAGAGGACCAAGATACTTATTGGTTAGATGTATTCACCACACAACAAGTAGGCCCCTGAGATCCTCCCAGGCAAACCTCCTTAAGCCTGCCTTATTCAGACTTAGGACACAAGGTGGCAAATCCTTTTCAGTCCTAGATCCTAGGGCTTGGAACAAACTACGTATTGCCCTAAGACTTATTGATTCAGAGGAACGCTTTGAAAGGCAGTTAAAAACCTGTCTTTTCACTATTCCAGATTTGCTCTGCTACTCCCTGATTTTTTTTTACCTTGAACACTCCGGAGTTCAGTTCTTATGATTGAGTGCCTTCTTCGTACAGCACCAGGATGCTCCTTGGAGAGTGGCAGTTGCGCTTTATAAGAATTTGATCCAATTCAATTAAATTCAAAATGCTATTCCAAAAACGCCCCAGATAATATGGGGGCAAGTAAGTAAAATCTACGTTAAAATAAAAAGTAGATAATCCGAATTAGCTATATTTATCAAGGCCAGCTGTGCTACTTTTTACTGTTTTAAAAATAAAAATAGTAGCCACCCTTACTGGTTCAGGGAGGACCTGGCCTGGCAGATGGGGCTGGACTGTTCCTAGTGACGCAGGGTCAAGTCTGATTTGCATGTGGGTGGGTCCTAACTGAGATAGCATGGTGTACAAAATATCGTTGGACTGGGATGAGGCCCAACGTAATTTTACCAGTGGCTCAAAATAATTCAGGCTTTCCATCCATCACTTTTTTGTATACTTCAGTGAGATGGCAAAAGTGGGACGGGTATGCCCAGACATGGGTCCAGGGCATGCTGTGCCACAGGAACCAAGCTATATCTGAGTGATGATCCCTGGTAAGGGTGAAACTGGTCTGTGGTTACTTGTGTTCCGGTTCAGGGTGGATCTGGTCTGACAGTTCGGGCTGAACTGTTTCTACTGTAGCAGGGTCAAAACTGATACACATACAGCTGAGTCCAAACTGAGGTGGCATGGTGTGAAAAATAATGTTGGCCTGGAATGTGGTCCCAAGTAATTACCAGTGGCTGAGAATAATTAAAGCATTCACTCCATCACTTTTTTCGTATATATGTAGAAAGTTGGCTCTGTATATACTATTTCAAAGTAAGAAATAGTGTGCACAGAGTCCAAGGGTTCCCCTTAGATGTATGATAGTGGCAAAATTAGATAATTCTAATGCCCTATTATGTGGTAGTGTGGTCGAGCAGTAGGCTTATCAGAGGGTAGTGTTAAGCATTTGTTGTACACACACAGGCAATAAATGAGGAACACACACTCAAAGACTTACTCCAGGCAAATAGGTTTTTATACAGAAAAATATATTTTCTTAGTTTATTTTAAGAACCACAGGTTCAAGATTTGCAGTAAACACTTTAAATGCAAGGTACTTCACTTAGATACTTTAGGAACTTTCAATAAAAGCAATATCATATACAGTCTTTGTAAAAATGGCAATAAGCTATTTTCAAAGTGGACACTGCAAAACTCAACAGTTCCTGGGGGAGGTAAGTAAAGGTTAGTTTGTGAGGTAAGTAAAACACTTACAAGTCTCAGTTCTGGGGCATAGACAGCCCACCGTTGGGGGTTCAAGGCAACCCCAAAGTTACCACACCAGCAGCTCAGGGCCGGTCTGGTACAGAGGACAAAGAGGTGCCCAAAACACATAGGCGCCTATGGAGAACAGGGGTGCTCCGGTTCCAGTCTACCTGCGTCCTCGGGGGGCAGACCAGGGTTTTTTTGTAGAGCACTAGGGGGGACACAAGTAGGCACACAAAACACACTCTCAGCGGCACAGGGGCGGCCGGATGCAGTGTGCAAAGCAGGCATCTGGTTTAGTACTGATTTCAATGGAGGGACCCGGGGGTCACTCTAGCGGTGCAGGCAGGCACAGGGGGGGCTTCTCGGGACAGCCACCACCTGGGCTAGGCAGAGGGTCGCCTTGGGGTCACTCCTGCGCTGAAGTTCGGTTCCTTCAGGTCCTGGGGGCTGCGGGTGCAGTGCTGGTTCCAGGTGTCGGGTCCCTTGTTACAGGCAGTCGTGGTCAGGGGGAGCCTCCGGATTCTCTCTGCAGGCGTCGCTGTGGGGGTTCAGGGGTGTCGTCTCTGGATACTCACGGGCTTGCAGTCGCCGGGGAGTCTTCCCTGTGGTGTTTTTTTTCTAGATCTCGAGCCGGGGGCGTCGGGTGCAGAGTGTGAAGTCTCACGCTTCCGGCGGGAAACGTGCAGTCTTTGGAAGTTGCTTCTTTGTTGCAAAGAAGCTGCTGGTTTTGAGCAGGCCCACTGCTCACAGGAGTTTCTTGGTCCTTTAGTCCAGGGCAGTCCTCTGAGGCTTCAGAGGTCGCTGGTCCCTGACGGATGTGTCGCTGGTTGCAGGTTTTCAAAGTTTGAAACAGGCCGGTAGGGCTGGGGCCAAAGCAGTTGTCGTCCATCTTCTCTGCAGGCTTGTAGGTCAGCAGTCCTTCTTGTTTCTTCAGGTTGCAGGAATCTGATTTCCTGGGATACGGTGTGTTTAGGTCTGGGAGGGCAGTAGCCAATGGCTACTGTCCTTGAGGGTGGCTACACCCTCTTTGTGACTCCTCCCTGTGGGGAGGGGGCACATCCATAATCCTATTGGCGGAATCCTCCAAACTCAAGATGGAGGATTTCTAAAGGCAGGGGTCACCTCAGCTCAGGACACCTTAGGGGCTGTCCTGACTAGTGGGTGACTCCTCCTTGTTTTTCTCATTATCTCCTCCAGCATTGCCGCCAAAAGTGGGGGCAGTGGCCGGAGGGGCGGGCATCTCCACTAGCTGGGATGCCCTGGGGCGCTTTAACAAAAAGGGTGAGCCTTTGAGGCTCACCGCCAGGTGTTACAGTTCCTGCACAGGGAGGTGAGAAACACCTCCACCCAGTACAGGCTTTGTTCCTGGCCACAGAGTGACAAAGTCACTCTCCCCATGTGGCCAGCAACATGTCTGGTGTGTGGCAGGCTGGCAGAAACTGGTCAGCCTACACTAGAAGTCGGAATGGTATTCAGGGGGCATCTCTAAGATGCCCTCCTGGTGTATGTTACAATAAATTCCACACTGGCATCAGTGTGCATTTATTGTGCTGAGAAGTTTGATACCAAACTTCCCAGGTTTTAGTGTAGCCATTATGGAACTGTGGAGTTCATGTTTGACAAAGTCCCGTACCAAATACTCTTATGGCTACCCTGTACTTACAATGTCTAAGGTTTTGCTTAGACACTGTAGGGGCATAGTGCTCATTCACATATGCCCTCACCTGTGGTATAGTGCACCCTGCCTTACGGTTGTAAGGCCTGCTAGAAGGGTGACTTACCTATGCTACAGGCAGTGTGAGGTTGACATGGCACTCTGAGGGGACTGCCATGTCGACTTAGTCTTTTTCTCCCCACCTGCACACACAAGCTGTGAGGCAGTGTGCATGTGCTGTGTGAGGGGTCCCCAGGGTGGCATAAGACATGCTGCAGCCCTTAGAGACCTTCCCTGGCATCAGGACGCTTGGTACCAGGGGTACCACACTTATCTGAGTGCCAGGGCTGTGCCAATTGTGGAAGCAAAGGTACAATTTAGGGAAAGAACACTGGTGCTGGGGCCTGGTTAGCAGGGTCCCAGCACACTTTCAATCAAAACTTAGCATCAGCAAAGGCAAAAGGTTAGGGGGTAACCATCCCAAGGAGGCATTTCTTTACACAACCCCTCCCCCAAATGAAAGAGGATGAGACTAACTTTTCCCAAGTGGAAGAACCTGGATAGGCCATCAGCATTGGCATGGGCAGTCCCAGGTCTGTGTCCCACTACAAAGGCCATTCCCTGTAGGGATATGGACCATCTCAACAGTTTAGGGTTTTCTCCTTTCATTTGCTTTAGCCATCTGAGATGTCTGTGGTCAGTTTGAACTATGAAGTGAGTACCCAAAAGGTATGGTCTCAACTTCTTCAGGGACCAGACCACAGCAAAGGCCTCCCTCTCAATGGCACTCCAACGCTGCTCCCTGGGGAGTAACCTCCTGCTAATAAAAGCAACAGGCTGGTCAAGGCCATCATCATTTCTTTGGGACAGGACTGCTCCTATCCCATGCTCAGAGGCATCTGTCTGCACAATGAACTGCTTAGAGTAATCTGGAGCTTTCAAAACTGGTGCTGTGCACATTGTTTGCTTCAGGGTGTCAAAGGCCTTTTGACAGTCCACGGTCCAGTTCACTTTCTTGGGCATTTTCTTGGAGGTAAGTTCTGTGAGGGGTGTCACTATTGATCCATATCCCTTCACAAACCTCCTATAGTACCCAGTCAAGCCAAGGAATGCCATGACTTGAGTCTGGGTTTTTGGAGCTACCCAGTCCAGAATAGTCTGGATCTTGGGTTGGAGTGGCTGAACTTGGCCTCCACCTACAAGGTGTCCCAAGTAAACCACAGTACCCTGCCCTATCTGACATTTTGATGCCTTGATAGAGAGGCCTGCTGCTTGCAGGGCCTGCAAAACCTTCTTCAGGTGGACCAGGTGATCCTGCCAGCTGGGGCTTAAGACAGCAATATCATCAAGATAAGCTGCACTAAAGGACTCCAAGCCAGCAAGGCCTTGATTCACCAACCTTTGGAAGGTGGCAGGGGCATTCTTTAAGCCAAAGGGCATCACATTAAACTGGTAGTGCCCATCAGGTGTAGAGAATGCTGTTTTCTCTTTTGCTCCTGGTGCCGTTCTTATTTGCCAGTACCCTGCTGTCAAGTCAAAGGTACTCAAGTATTTGGCAGCACCCAATTTGTCAATCAGCTCATCTGCCCTTGGAATGGGGTGAGCATCTGTCTTGGTGACAGAATTAAGCCCTCTGTAGTCCACACAGAACCTTATCTCTCACTTGCCATCCTTTGTGTGAGGTTTGGGGACCAAGACCACTGGGCTAGCCCAGGGACTGTCAGCGTGCTCAATCACTCCCAACCCCAGCATCTTGTAGACTTCCACTTTGATGCTTTCCTTAACTTGATCAGACAGTCTGAATATTTTGTTTTTGACAGGCATGCTGTCTCCTGTGTCCACATTATGGGTACACAGGGGTGTCTGACCAGGGGTTAAGGAAAAGAGCTCAGCAAACTGCTGGAGGACTTGCCTGCAGTCAGCCTGCTGTTGGCCAGAGAAGGGTGTCTGAATAGATCACTCCATCTACTGTGCCATCCTTAGGGTCAGTGGAGAGGAGATCAGGGAGAGGTTCACTCTCTGCTTCCTGGTCCTTATCTATAACCATCAACATTTTTACATCTGCCCTATAATGGAAGAGCTTTAGCCGATTAGCATGGATCACCCTCTTGGGGATCCTGCTAGTGCCTAGGTCCACCAGGTATGTAACCTGACTCTTCTTCTCTAGTACTGGGTAAGGGCCACTCCATTTGTCCTGGAGTGTCCTGGGAGCCACAGGCTCCAGAACCCATACTTTCTGCCCTGGCTGAAACTCAACCATAGCAGCCTTTTGGTCATACCACATCTTCTGGAGTTGTTGGCTGGCCTCAAGGTTTTTGCTTGCCTTTTCCATGTACTCTGCCATCCTTGAACGTAGGCCTAGTACATAGTCCACCACATCTTGTTTAGCCTCATGGAGAGGTCTCTCCCAGACTTCTTTTACAAGAGCTAGTGGTCCCCTAACAGGATGTCCAAACAGAAATTCAAAGGGGGAAAACCCTACTCCCTTCTGAGGCACCTCTCTGTAGGCGAAAAGCAGGCATGGCAAGAGGACATCCCATCTCCTTTTGAGTTGTTCAGGGACCACCATGATCATGCCCTTCAATGTCTTGATTAATCTCTCAACAAGACCATTGGTTTGTGGATGGTTTGGTGTGGTAAATTTGTAAGTCACCCCACACTCATTCTACATGTGTTTTAGGCAAGCTGACATGAAGTTGGTACCTCTGTCAGAAACCACCTCCTTAGGAAATCCCACTCTGGTAAAAATACTAGTGAGTGCTTTGGCTACTGCAGGGACAGTAGTGGACCTTAGGGGAATTGCCTCAGGGTACCTAGTAGCATGATCCACTACTACTAGGATGTACTGATTCACTGATGCTGTGGGAGGTTCAAGTGGACCCACTATATCCACTCCCACTGTTTCAAAGGGGACCCCTACCACTGGAAGTGGAATGAGAGGGGCCTTTGGATGGCCACCTGTCTTACCACTGGCTTGATAGGTGACACAGGAGGTACAAAACTCCTTTACCTTCTGGGACATATTGGGCCAATAGAAATGGTTGACTAACCTCTCCCATGTCTTGGTTTGTCCCAAATGCCCAGCAAGGGGAATGTCATGGGCGAAGGTCAGAATTAACTCCCTAAACTCCTGTTTGGACTGTTATGGAGACATTATGTCGGGGGGAAGGGGGTTACAGTGTGTGGGAATCTTGCTCTCACACACCCATTGCTTAATTCGACCTAGTGGTTTCCGGTGGGAGGCACCGGCATATATCTGCATCAGCAATTACCTTGCGCAAAAGACACATATGGGAAAGACGGAGGCAGGGAAAAACGAAAAAGCATCACAAAGGGAGAAAGCAGGAAGCTGCAAGAGTGAGCTAAAGAGGCAGGGAGTGACTGTAAATGAATTAGAGGCCCGAAATGGCTTTGGGGTTAGGCTGCTTCAGTATTCTGTGCGCACACATTTAATTGCAGCAGCCTCGTGTTTCAAAGGAGAGCTTTGGGCACGGCACAAATTAAGCATCGCACACGCCCAGAAATATGACTGGGCCTCACAACGCAGTAGTTAATAGTTAGGTGTTCGCCTCCCAGGTGAACATTCCTTGAGGAAACACAGTAATCAGCTATTTCTGTATGCTATATGGAAGTAGCAGTGCGGGTGCTCGTACAGCGCCTATTGAAGCAGTGGTACAAGCATGATGGGACAGAAAGGCGAGGTTGCTAGGGACCTTCACTACAGGTAGGTAGGGTTATGAAAGATGTACCAAAGTTGCATAGGAGATAAGATCTTATAAGTAGATCGTAGACTTTTGGGGGGCAGATTCTATGAGGTCACTTGAACAAATGCAGAAGGAATTCAGAATGCTCCGAAGAGGTTTTTTTTAAGGTATCTGCAAGACTATCATACCATTAGTACGTAAGCCGACATTAATGCAAATATTATCGATGATGCACCAATGGAAAGACAATTGCTACAGGACTGACTGATAGATAAGGCGATATGAAGGACGTAAAAAACACTGAAGTGGTAACTCCCTAATACCCTCAACAACCTGAAGGGAATTTGGGAGAAAAACAATTGGGAATGGTAGAGGAAACGGAGTGGAGGAGAAACACTTATATATCTAAGGGAGGGAGCAATTAGAGCCTGTTTCTGGTTGGTCTAGCCTAAGTCTGCGAAGGGTATATTATATGAGCATCGAGATACAGACATTTGGGAAATATCCCACAGATATATGTATTCAAGCATGTGGACCTATTCTTTTATATGTTCAGGGAGTGACTGAAGATGCAGTCCTTTTAGAGTGGAGTGATGGCTAACTTACACGATGTGATTGGTACTCCTAGAATCCTCTTGGACAAAGTGGTTATACTGAGGAAATGGGAGAGGTGAGTCTCTCACAACATAGGAAAATGTTTGCAAATTATGCACTGACAGCGGCATCCAAGAATATAGAGACACTGGTGAGGGGCAACTTTACCTACCACTGGGGCTTAGATGAATAAATTACACTGGTGTACTGAAGCTGAAAGAGTGATTTATATCAGTAGGGCTTATGCCAAAAAACTGAAAAAATGTGGGGCACATGGTTTAGAGATAACAGTGGGCTCGATCCTGTCCCACCAGTCCTCCCATTCCTGTGTCCTTTTGAAAGGTTTTGATAACATTGATGGCATGTAGCTTTCAGTATGCTGAGAGGTGTTTGAAATGATACTGTAGAATTTATGGTATTCTGCTCCAGTTGGGTAGTATTAGCGTGGACTGTGACTGTAACCTCTGATTTATGTTGCTACATGGTTTATGTTTGATAAAATCAAATGCAATATATAAAAGATGTTAAAATCACCACTATGCAAATAACACACAACTCTGCTTGAAAGTCTCCCCTGCTCCAGAAGTCCCATGCCTCACTCACTGTCTGCATCTCATACAGGCCTTACCGAAACTCAACTTCACAAAAAAAGTGTTTTACTACCAAGAACAACAAGCAACAACTAGTTCAAACCTGGCTCAGTAACTTGAACCGGGTCAGATTCAACCTTCACACATCACCATGTCTCTCTGATTCACGGTTAACACTGACATTAATTTCAAGGAACATATCACCAAGAAAGACAGTCTGGTCTTAGTTTGGTATCACAGGTATTCGACCTTGGGAAAATTGGAATGACAGATTATTGGTAACCATCCCAAATTACAAGGGCTTCATCTATGTATCTTCTCCAGATTTTTATCTGGCCACCAAAAAGGGGCGGGTGGCACAAAGGATGATTTTCTTCTCAAAATTATCCATATACAGCCCTGCTGGCTTGGGACAATTATGTAAACTATTGATGTTCCATTTGTGTGTACGAATAATGTTTCTTTGTACTAAAGTGATTATTGGTCAGAGCTAACCTGCTGCATTCTAGGATTAAGTGTCTTGGGGCTGTATACTCCCGGTTTTCAGAAACTAAATGTTCCTCTAGGACTGTAAGAGTTTGTTCTTGAGGTAAGCTTGTGTACAAGCTTTCAATGTCGAGACACATTAATATTTTTTTGTGGATGGAAGAGGATGTCTTTTAGGAGGACTTAAAGGTCTTTATGTCACAACATGAAAATGGTTCCAATGCCTGACACAATTGGGAAATTCGGTGGTGGTATTTCTTTTTTTTGGTGTTTTGAGGAGGGTATAGAAGATTTGAGTTCACCAAATATTCTGCCTCTTTTTTCGATATACGTCCCCCTAATGCTGCCTCATCCACATGTACATAATTTCTTTCAATAGCGTTGGCTCCATGTTTAGAATAGTGTAGTTTTTCTGATCCCCCAGACTTTGTCTGACTCTTCAAAGTCTATGTTAATCATACATTTTCTGCAATGGTGTTGCGGGATTGTTTACAAAGATTTGAATCAATTAAAAAAAAAAATCTGTGCCCCATGGGCCCTTTTATGTCCCCTTTACGTTCACCTACTATCCTTCTGTTTTGGGGGGTTGATGATGTAAACAGACATTTTAAGTCCCATAGTTGTGCGCTGCTTGTATAACTGTAATCAAAATGAGGGAGGGAGAAGTATTCAAGAGGGTCAATTCGACTTCCAGATTACATGCAATCAAACATTAGAGAGGGGTCTCACTCACAGCATCTCCTTATCTCTCTACTCTTAATCTATAAGGGCAGCCCTAAGGTTTTACTCACCCACTCTCACCCACTAGGATTACTAGTCGCATGCTTCATCAGAGAGTCCTCATCAAGATACTTACTGTATCTGGACGTGCTCGACCTTGAAAGTCAAAGAAGCTCTTTTATATTATTTTGGGGGGGGTTTCAGGAATACAACTGTCTATGGTGCCCTAATACTGATTTATTAGAAGTGCCCCTTGGCAATGTTAAAACCAGGTGGCAACACTGTTTGAGAACATTTGTATCTCCAGCATTTGTAGGTCAACATATTTCAACCAATGTATATTGCTTCTCAGCATCACTTGGCCTTCTTTAGGACCAATTATGAATTCATAAATATCTCTGAGAAGAATGTTTTGTATTTTTACATTACTCCATAGAATACTAAAACACGGCCTCCTTTTGAAACATGGTACCTTGAGATTAGGAAATATATCCCAATACTGAGAAAAGCTGCCTTTCCCTTTTAGGAAGTTCTGCAGTCTGTTAGCTTTTCAAAACACTTTCTAATGATTTAAAGTTCACAAAACGAATACAGGCAGTGCAATCCACATTACAGCCTTGTTCAAAACATAAAACCAGTGACATACAAATCTGAACTCTTCCTCGAACAGAAAATGGGGAGTTACACCATTCACCCTTCTGTGCCAACACACCTCTCGCTGAAATGAGAAACTGCAATTTGAGAGTAGTCCCACCACTGTCCCTATACTCTCTTGTGTGTTTTTGGCACCCTCTATGATTATATGTTTATACACCACATTTTCTGCTTTTGCTAAGACATCCATGTCTCTGGAACCTCTTCTGAGTGCTAGGACACTGTTGCTATCAGTAGCTCGATGGTTATGAATGCTCTTACACTTCATGAGTTTCCCCCCCCCCCACCCCCGCCCAAAACCTTCCTGATTTCCAAATGCATCATTTTTGGGTCTGGTTCCACTGTTTCTCTCACTACTTGATACCAAGGTGTCACTTATCAGGTCCTTACCTGGACAATTCCATATCATGTGAAAATAGCTGCCAGTACTAGATATGCATCTCCAACATTTGGGATCTTGCATTTTGCCCATTAATCAGTCTTAACTATAGTCGCCTCTAAAGGATTTTATTTTGTCACTACCTCTGGTCTATTCCTGTACTAACCCTGGGCATGGCACAGTTGCAGGTATCTAAAAATCTTGGCGCTGCAACTAGTGCAGCGCCACTTTTCTTGGGCCTCTTAGTACCTCCTAACGCCACCATTGTAGCGCCTTATTTAAAATACAGTGCACCATGGCGGTTGTTAGGGTGACTAGCGTCATAATTTTTTATGCTAGTCCTGCGCTTTGCTGGATTAGCATGAAAAATTATGACACTAATCCTGCAAAGCACCCAAAGGCCCATTGTAATCAATGGGAACCTCTTTTAAACACCTGCACTTAGCAGGCTGTTAAAAAATGCAATAAAAATCGCACAAAGGAATCTTATACATTCCTGCGCGCCAATTTTACGGGCCCTCTAGTGCTGGAACGCCCCCTTTGCATACATTATGCCTGGCATAGGCATAATGTGGCGCAAGGGGTTACAAAGTGGCGCAATGCAAGCTTTGCCCCACTTTGTAAATATGGCGCAGCATTTTTCCCCTTCCAGTGCCACATTAGCATAAACATATTTTTGCTAATGTGGCGTTAGAACGGCGCAAGGCCAGCATAAATCTGGCCCTTGGTTTTCTAACGCATGAATCCGCTGCCAAGTCACCAAATTATTTCATATGATAATGGGCCCAGACCTTGCAGAGACTTGAGATTCCTTTTAAGTCTCAGGGGTGGAATCTAGATAGTCTGGCTAAGTAGGCAGACCAGGTGCTCTGACACAAAGGGTGCACAAAAAGACCGGACAGTGGATGGAATGCTGGGGAGCAGGGTCAAGACAGATTTGCATATGGCTGGGTCCAAACTGGAATGGTGTGGTGAGCAAAAGAATGATAGATTCATGCCCAGATCTCTGACTTGGAGTGAATGATTGACATTGTTCAGCATTCCGTCCATCATCTGTTCTTTTTGAACCTGACATAAAGGAGTCACATTATTGGGGGTGTAACATGTCACCGGATGTGCCTCAGTGCATTGTGCCAACACAACAGTTACTCTAATAATTGGTTGCGGGGTGTTCTGAACTGTCTCCCCATAAGGCAACGTAAACAAACCATGGCTTTACAACAATTCCAATAGAGATGTTATTGTTATTGAGTAATTTGGTTGCTGTGTACATATTGTATTTAGTTGGGTATATAATTATGCATGGTGGGTATATTTTTCACTGAGAGGTTCTGAGTGACATCAAATAAATGAGTGTGAAGCTCGAGTTCTCTAAGATGTCGCTCACAACCCGAGGTGGAAAATATCCCATTCTTGAGTTAGGCCATCTGCAGTTCAATGTCATGCATGCCCCCATGCCTTCCTCTAATGCTTATAAGAGCAGCATGGGGGTTAGAGGACTAATGATGAGCCTTTCATAACCCAACCACCATTGGCATTAGGATTTTCTCCTCTTATCCGTCCCTTCTGTAAGCAAAACCCATACCTGGTGTCCTAGCACCTTCCAACACCCCGCCTCTGCGCATTTCCTCCCCCATCATTCACCTATACAAAAACAGAAATACTCTCCTGTCAACCCCAATATAAAATAATCCCATAAAGTCATCATGCAACCCTCCCATACCACTCTCTGAGCATTTCCTTCCTTCGCCCATGAAAAACAAATCCAGCTTAGCATCCTGCCACCTTCCCCCAAAACAACAGAAAAAAGCCTTAAGCCATCCTGCTACCCTCCCACACCAGGCCTTCTCTCACCCTCTCTGCCCAACGCCGCAATCTCACATTGAGAGTAGAGATGGTGCTGACCAGGCACCAGTTCTGTGAGAGTCTCTGGTCAGCATGGCATGTTTTCTCTGTCTGCTTGGGTCAGGAGAGACCGTCAAGAAATGTGGCATTTGGCACAGGCAGTACGTTGCTCAAGTTCTTCTGCATGCCTCGGGTCTGGAGCGACCTGAGAGAAGCTAAAAGCAGGTGGGTGAGACTGCCATCTGCCATCGAGCTGGCTTGCTGGATCTCTAGACACACAGGGAGGCAGAGCAACGCATGGGAGTGAGAGCTTCCCTTATGACATAGAACTTTTATTTGCCACTGTTACTATATCAAAGCTGTGAATGTCTTGATGTAGAATCCCATTATTCGTGTAAATGGCCCTCAAGAAACCCATGCATAGTATGGTTTCTATGATGAAGTGTTTTTGTAGGATTTTGTGCTCGTGTTTCAGGGTAAGAATCTTTTGGCTTATATGTGGCTGAGAGAGGTGTGTGGCATGCTGTTCTGGATAAGCGATGGTATAGTTATTCTGGAATGGAAATAGCATGTAGCAGAGCGAGAAATGTGGAGTTGAATTTTAATTCAGATTTTCCTAGCTTTAGTAAAGGAAAGTCTAGATTTTATTAAAGAAGCGGAGGCGAGTATTATGCTTCCTTTTCTTGCTTTATTTTAAATAGCAGCCAAGACAACCAAACAAAACTACATATCCCATGAAACATAGCGAATGATGTAAATGATGAGGTCATAAAGAATAACCAATGGAAAACGTTCAACCACAATAATTATCTTAACTGCGAACAACAAGTCCTCTTTTCTTGCAGGAGCAGATCAAAGTGGACGGAATAAAGGAATAATGATCAAAATAATGGAAAAAGCCATTAATAACGTGAAGAGGTTCTTGGCAAAGTCCAGGGAAGAAGGAGGAGACGATTTCAGGTGAATGTCACAACATCCGGAAAGCATTGTCCGCTGATCGAGGGAGGAACCAGAAGATAGATCTTTCAGAGGAAGGGTGTTCGACACAAAACCAGCATGTTCAAGACGAAGCGGTTGGTGCAGGGGGAACCGGCACTGGAAAAGAAAGGGTGGGTTAATAAAAGCGGTGGGATAATACTCGCCTCCGCTTCTTTAATAAAATCTAGACTTTCCTTTACTAAAGCTAGGAAAATCTGAATTTTATTACAAGAACGGAGGCTCCTATTATGCTTGTTTAAAGCATATTAACAACAGAATCAGCCATCGAAGAAATAGGTTTGCAATAAAACGTCTTAAAAGTGGAAACATTAGACCATTCTGCCGATCTAAGAATGTTCTCCAATCGAGCTCCAGCCAAAAGAGCTTTAGAAACCTCTGGTCGAATGTGCTCCAAAAGAAGCAGTGTCAATACCCGCAAGGGCCATGACCCACCTAACCCAGCGAGCAAGGGTAGGAGAGGAAACAGGTTTATGAGGTTTAGAAAAAGATATTAGCAACTGGGAGAAAGAGGACATTCTTAAATCAGCAGTTCTAGCAATGTAAACTTTTAAACATTTAGCAACACAGAGTTTAGGATGTGAAGGGAAGCATGGATAATGAATCACAGAAATGTTAGTCTTAGTTCTTCTATGAATCCTAAAAGACACATTAGAAGGAGAAAACTGGACAGAGGAGACATCTAAAGCTCTAACATCAGAAACACGTTTCAAAGAAACTAAACATAACAACATAGTTAACTTTGCAGACAGATACTTCAAAGAAAGCGAATCATTATCAAGCCAAGAATTAAATAAATCCAAAACCAAATGCACATCCCATAAATATGTGTATTTAGACGTCGGAGGATTAGAAAATCTTACTCCCTTCAAAAGCCGGCACACCAAAGGATGTTCCCCAACAGGTTTGCCATCTATTCGGATATGTTCGGCAGAAATGGCAGATCTATAAGTATTCACCGTTCTGTATGCTTTCCCCTGGGAGGCTAGAGAAGCTAAAAAATGAACGATTAAAGTCACATCGGCTGAAAAGGGATCTGAATTCCTGTCCAAACACCAGCCACACCAGGCCAACCAGGCAGACCTGTAAACCTTAGATGTTCCTGGGGCCCAAGAATGGCGGATATACTGGGCAGCTTCTTCCGAAATTCCGGGGGTTCTCCAGGCTGACCTGAAATCTTCCATGCCACAAGGGTTAGAGTGTGGTTGAGAACCATATCGTGAGGACGACCCTCTGGATCGAGGAGGAGCTCTGGAAACGAAGGAATCAGAACCGGATAATCTATTGATAATTCCAGAACCGAAGGGAACCAAGGCTGTGTCTGCCAAAAGGGGGTCACTAATACCAGGGAGACTCGTTGACGACGAACCTGGGCGAGGACTCTGGCTATCATCGCAAAAGGAGGAAAAGCATAATTCAGATCGGGAGACCAGTCCTGGAGAAAAGCGTCCGTAGCGAGAGCTTGAGGATACGGTCTCCAGCTGTAAAACTTTGGGAGGTGAGAGTTTAACCGTGAAGCGAACAGGTCTATTGACATGATACCGAACTTTGAAGAAAGATTGTTGAACACTGAAGGATGAAGCTGCCAATCGCTGGAGTCTTTTAGATAGCGTGAACACCAATCTGCTATTGTGTTCATTTTCCCTGGAAGATATTGAGCCGTGACCGACAACTTCCGAGGGAGGCAAAACTCCCAAAAGCTTTTGGCTAGATCCGCAAGAGGCTTGGATTTCGTTCCTCCCAGATGATTGATATACCTTACTGCGGAAATGTTGTCCATCTTTAAAAGAATAGAACAACTTACCTTGTCCTTTGCGAACGTCCTCAGAGCAAAGGAGCCTGCAAGCATCTCTAAACAATTTATGTGCAAGACAGACTCCCTCTCTGACCATACGCCTCCAGTCGAGACGTTGCCACATCTTGCGCCCCAACCTGTCCGACTTGCATCGGATTCTAATACTAGATCTGGGGCCGAAGAGAAAATAGCTCTTCCGTTCCAGGCTTCCAAATGATCGAGCCACCACCGTATCTCTGCACGAGAGTCTTGATCCAACAGGACTATATCCGAATACTGAAGACCTTTCCGGAGATGGCGAATCTTTAACCTTTGAAGAGCCCTGTAATGTAACGGACCTGGAAATATGGCCTGAATGGATGAGGCCAAAAGACCTACAATTCTCGCCAGAGACCGAAGAGAAACATGGGAGAGACTGAGGAGCTGTTGTAATTCGCGTTTTATTCGCGTCACCTTCTGAAGCGGTAGTGAAAGAGATGAAGTTTGAGAATCTATGAGGAAACCTAGAAACTCTACTTGAGTGGAGGGAACCAGAGAAGACTTCTCCATGTTTACCAGAAAACCAAGGGACTGTAACAGATGAAGGGAAATATGTAAGTGTTGCAACAGGGTATCCTTGTTCTGAGCCATTATAAGAAAATCGTCTAGATAGATGATTAATCTTATGCCCTGGGCCCTTAAAAAGGCTACCACCGGCTTCATTACCTTTGTGAAGCACCAAGGAGCCGAAGCGAGCCCGAATGGGAGAGCTTTGAACTGGAAAATCGAACCTTCCCATTGAAACTGAAGGAATTTCCTGTAAAAGAGATGGATCGGGATCGCAAAATAAGCGTCTTGAAGATCCAGGCGGACAAACCAGTCGCCCTCTAACAGAATGTCTCTGAGATGGAGGATTGTCTCCATTTTGAAATGGTTGTAAACTACGTAGTTGTTGAACAGTCTTAGGTTTATAACTGGCCAAAACTTTTTGTTTTTCTTTTGAACCAAAAATATGGTACTGAGAAAACCTGAGGGATGAAAACATGTCTGTTCTATCACATTTTTTGAAATCAAAGTTAAAATTTCCAAATTCATCAGACGGGATTGTTCCTGAGAAAATCTTAGAGGAGGAGGTGGGGAAGCTTGGGAGGGAATCTGATAGAGATCTATGCAATACCCCTGAATGGTTTGAAGAACCCAAGGGTCCGCGGTAATTCGATACCAATTTGAAAGAAAATGGGCTAACCGAGCTCCCACCGGAAGATGGCCAAAATTTAAAACTCTTACCTGAGACTTGTCCCCCTCTCTGACGGTAACCTCTGGTCCTGAAACCTCTCCCTCTTTGAGGATAGAATTGAGGTCTGAACTCGGGGGAGTAGAAAGAGGAGCCTCTGAAGCTGCCACCACGGTAGGTGAAGCGGCCGGTAAAGCGGCTCCTTCCTTTACCGCCCTGCCAAAAACCCTAGAGTTGAAAATCTTCTTCATCGAGGATTGAGCTTTATCCAGTGTTGTAAACGTAGAAACATATCTACTGAGTTCTTTAATGAATGAGTCCCCAAAAAGAAGACCGTTAGCCTGCAGTCCTTCCTCTCTGGACGCCAAACTGCCCAATTTAGGTTCTATTTTGAGCAACAGACTCTTTCGTCTCTCCTGGGACATGGCAGTGTTCGCATTTCCTAATAAACAAATTGCCCGTTGGGCCCAGTTGGACAAAGCATCAGGATCAATTTGTGTACCCTCCAGCCTGGCATCTTCAGCTAAATCGAAAATTCTGGTTAAAGGACCAACCAAATCTAAAAGCTTGTCCTGACACACGGACCACGCACGATCAACCCCTTTTTTCGGATCTTTTCCAAATTTAGAGAAGAATAAGAGCATATTAGGATCTATCGCAGGAGTGGAAGTTATGCTGTGCGGGAGGGAGGGACGGGGACATTCTGATTGCAATTTATTTCTTGTGGCTTTATCCAAAGAATGTCTTAAATGACACAAAACATACTCCGCCACATGATCAGAAGGGAACCATTCGGTGGAATTTGGGTGGTGTATCAAAGTGGGATCAAACATTGGTTCCCCCAGAGCATCGAGAACAGTATAATCATAAACACGAGAAGAACTCGAATCAAAAGGAGAATTTTTTTGCCTTTTCTCCAAAGGCCCTTGCCAGAGATCGTCAGGATCCTGAATATCATCAAACTCTCCACCAATATAATCCATATCGTCATCAGTATCCCTCAACTGCGTTATTTCAAGAGGAGAGGGATCCGTTTCCACCGTATTAAGCTCCTTACGGGGGGAAGGACCAGCAGCCTGGGGAGAGTCATCAGCGCTTGACTTCGCCTGAGTTTTTGAAAAAGTGCGTTTTTTGCCCCTGATAGTTTCAGAAACATCAGAATTTTGAGCGGACAATTTTTTAAAAGATGATTCCAATTTTTTGGACATTTGTAACATAGAAGTAGATACAGCCTGTTGAACCGTATTCTGAATAAAAGAATTCAGATCTGCACGCAAATTGTCCAAATCAACCTTACTGGAGCTATCCTCTCCTTTTTTAGCCATTATTAGCTAAGAAGGTAAATAACTAGTTAATAAATGAAGATGCCAGGCAGAAAAAAACACAAATTGAAAAGAATGCTAAATATAATCCAAAAGGAATGCAGTGAAGAAAGGGTTAAGTTTTAAAATGACACGAAGGAAAAGTGGGCGTGGAGAGGACGACACTCTCACTGGAGAAACAAAGAGGCGTGTCTGGCCTCGAAAACCTCGAGCCGGAACAGACGGGGAAAGGAAATCTCCTTGAATTCCCTGGAAACGCGTGCGTCCGACGAGACAGAAACTCTCCGATAAAGGGAGAGTTTCCCGAGAGCACAGGCCTGCCGAGCTGCTCCGAGGTAAGCGCTGAAGTGAGAGAACGCTTACCTCAGGAGTGCGAGGCGGGAGAGCGGAACGTTCTTCAGAACGTTCGGCTCAGCCGCGAAAGCGCGACGCGAGCGCTAGAAAACGGCAATAAAAAAAAAAACGTTAAAGAAAACAAAAGGGAAAATGATTCAAGCATATATGTTAAACAAAAGGTACTTGAAATAAACAAGTAATGATTATAAACCATACAAAGTACTAGAAATATAACAACACACGACAAGTACAAGTAAGGTGAGGTAAAAGAACTTATCTTGACTGCGAGCAGCAAGAAAAGAGGACTTGTTCGCAGTTAAGATAATTATTGTGGTTGAACGTTTTCCATTGGTTATTCTTTATGACCTCATCATTTACATCATTCGCTATGTTTCATGGGATATGTAGTTTTGTTTGGTTGTCTTGGCTGCTATTTAAAATAAAGCAAGAAAAGGAAGCATAATAGGAGCCTCCGTTCTTGTAATAAAATCCTGCGATCAGAGCCGTCCTGCCTGCAGGTCTTTATAGTGGGGCATGTGTGTGACACTCAAGGGGGGTTTGGACGTTGTTTTGTTCAGTGTTTCCCTTGCATACCAGGGTTGCTTTGGTTTAGTGCACGGTGATGTGTGCAGATTCATACAAGAGCTAAAAGCACATGCCTACGGGCACCAGGCTAACCAGAGCATTCCTGCTTTGGAGACACAAACAGTGTGGACCTGGCCTAGCACATGACATACCCATCCTACCAAAGGGGGAAAGAGACTGCACACCACAGCATTCTCAGGTTGGCCCTGCACCATTCATCAAAAGGCCTTAAAGCACATGTAGACAAGTGGTTGTTGCACCCCGTGCTCCTGGAAGTATGGAAGAAGAGGCACACAAAGTCTAACAACCCTTGACAGCTAAGAGACCAGTCAAGATAAACACCACACCCAAAGCTCTAATCCAAAGGCACTCAATGCTGACCCACGGAGAGCTGGGGAGGAAGCATGTCCTCTGTACTTGCAGTTGGCCCATTCCTGGTCGCTGAGTAAGCCTTGTCACAAGCACCTAAATGGAAATTAAGGGTGAACGGACTTAAAAAATATTTTGCTGCAACATGGGTTTCCGCAGAGAGCAAGAGGCCCCTAAATGCAGCAAGAGAGGACTCTTTCCAAGAGTCATGCAATCTTGTTGAAGCTGGCCTGCCTCATACTTAGTCCACGCTGGTCACTGCCATGAATAATTACTTTGCCCCAATGACAAACTATGACTATAAAAGATTGTAGCTTCAACCATCTCAGAAAGGTCAGAGGAATCAGTGGACACATTCTACGCCTGCCTCAATGAGCTACCCTGCGTGTGCACTTGCTGGACGAAACAAAAGAAATTAGGGCCCAATTTATCCAGGAATGTGTGTCACAGAAATTGAGAGAACAAATATTCCAAGATCCAGGTAAGTCATTATAAGATATTTTAACACTGGACGACTCAAAAGAACTCTCGAAAGAGAGGGGCTTGCATATGCAAGCAGCACTCAACAAACCTATTAAGGTGGAACCTTTAAATCAAATCACCACTACAACCAGGTGGTCCAAAGTGACTCCATGACCAGCATCAAATAGTCCTTGCAGAGACACTGCAGTAGCACCTTCCCTCAACCAGGTGACTGTCTAGGTAGAGGCAGGTAGTGCTCTGATTGTGGGAGGATGAACTACTTCACTAAAGTCTAAGGATTATAAAGATCACAGCAGGGTTGGAGTGACCTGTAGGGCAATCAAGCAGTGCTTGATTGGCTGGTCTAAGAGGTCAGTGTGTGGGCCGGTTTTATGTTCTGTTGTACCGGTCTTTATTGTTGATTTCTCTGATATTAATACAACCATTTGCATGCAGAAAGCTCAAATCTATGCAGTCTTCCATACCTTGCAAAACACTTATGCAGAAAGTCTTCACATGTTGAAAACTGCTCCCGTTTGAAAACCAAGGCCACTTTTTAGCTATCTAATTCACTAAAAAGGGCCACTTTTATTTTGGTGCCTGGGCCTATTTTCTGCCCCAGTCCACCCTGGACCACAGAAACCAAACTCAAAGAAGACCATCAACGCAGTAGCATCTCTCATCTGAACCTCTTGAGGACGACATGGAAGATGATGAGGAGGAGATGAACACTGTGGAACAGCACCTCAATGTATGCACCCCCCAGCTAAATAACAGGTGTGAATGGAATACCAATCAGTGACCACACCCATTGGCATCGGCACATCCATTAATGTCATGTCTAAAAACAACTTTTGACCTTATGAAGACTGCACCAGCTTTGAAATCCATTAGGGTGACAGTCTATGCCTATGGATACCCAAACCCATTGCTGCTGTTGGGGGCATTCAAAACTGGGCTTTCTCACAAAGATACTGTTATTCAAGCAAACATCTACTTCACACGTGGATGTACAGACATGCTCTTGAACTATCAGTCTGTGCAAAACCTGCACATCAGACCCTTTATAAACTGTGTCCATGACATTAAGACAGATGATCTCCTTTGGGAGTTTGAAGAACTGTCCAAGGCACTGGCTGTTAGAAATGGAAAATGGTATGGCTCCATATTAACCATTTCATCCAACCCACTTTACTCAGACACCGCCAAGTGGCTTTTTGTCTCTGGCCGAAGGCAGAGACTGAGCTACTAAAACTGGAGGCCGCAGACTTCATCAAACGAGTGGAAGGTCCAATTGCACAGGAGTCACCATTGTACTCACACAAAACCAGGGGAAGTGTGCTTGTGTGCAGACATGTACCTCCAAACCCAGGTGATCCAACATATCATACCAGCTGTGGACAATCTAGTGAGTGAGATCAAGGGAGCATGCTGGCATTCCAAGATCGACCTGAACTCAAGCTGCCATCAACTAATGCTTGATCCCTAGTCAAGGTACCTCACAACATTTTCCCTCCCTTGATATAAAAGACACAACTCCGGTATCTCCACTGTGGTGGAGGTTTTCCAGAACTTGATTTGTCAGATTCTCTCCATGGTACCAGGTGTCTTCAATGTCAGTAATGGCCTCACTCTCTACACAGAAAATGATCAGTTCTTGAAGCAGAATATCAGCTTCCTTGGTAACAGATTTTTCACCCAGAATTGATCCTGAACCTGCTGGAACACCGGACATTAAATCAGCTCCTCCTCTGACATCAATCACCAAGGTGAGACGCTTCTTCTGGATGGTCACCTTCTGTGGGAGATTCATAAAAAAACCCTGACTGGGCTTCTCAGAGAGTTCATAAAGACATCAAATGCTGGGGAGTGGAATGAAGCAAAACAAGCATCAGCGATACAACCATACCTTACTTTCATCTTGACAAAGATACAGAGCTGGCCACTGATGACTTCCCAATAGGCTGGGGGAGGTGTGGTCTCATTGACAGCCATGTGGTCAGTCCGACCTTCACCCCTACTGAACAGAGATACTGGCAAATTGAAAAGGAGGCCATAGCTATTCCAAGGCTTGAGAAGCTAATGGCAACTCAAGGCATGGTCTAAGTACTCAGGACTGATAAAGGACCTCTGTTTCAGGGACAGTAAGTCCTGAGTAACGGAATCAATTTCACCTCAAACAGTGAAAGGTGCCTCCCAGCTGGCTGCAGGCAAATGAGGAAGCTCAGTGCTTCACAACAGCTCTCACCAAAGTAGTTAGGACTGGTCAGGATGACAACCAAAATACTGAACAAGTGATATACTAATTGCACGGTGAGTACCAACAAACGCCACTCACCACCACTTGAAGATCTCAGAGTCAGCTTTACATGGGGAGTATAGTGGCAGATGTAATCCCTCACCATCAAACATGGGAGAATGCTCTGTCTAATGGTGAAGAAATCACACAGAGAAGAGTGACTCAGAACCAAAATGTCTGTGTAGCACGGAAGGCAAGAGAAGCTGACCTCCAGGTGGGAGACCTAGAACTTACAAAGGACAGACAGCCAGGTAGCATAGTTCTGACGCCCATTTGAACTGAACCCTTGAGAGAGAGAGAAGATTTGTGGAACCATTGTGTTAGCCCCAAAAGGTAGTGAAGAGGTGATTAGGAATATGCCACTATTCTGTAAATGTTATGATCTGGGCACTATGGTCCCCAAGCAAGCCCTCGTCTCTCAGCGAGAAGATCGCTCTACAATGTGATTCGCAAGAGACCTCCAAGGAGAGGGTCGAAGGACCTCACCCACAGCACCCATGTTCTGAACTGGCCATGCTGCTAGATGTTTGAGCACATGGGAGAAACGTGCCTTCCACTGCTGAGAGGGGAGCATTACCTCAGCATCTGGGCTTTGATCATCCACATTACCATCTGAGAATACACTCTTTACCATCAGAATGACTATGTGCAATAACTACCAGTGAAGCTGGTTAACTGTTTTAATATTTCCATTATGTTTTGGGAGAAATGTGGGGTTGCTGCCTCGACTGGTCTTTAAAGGCCTGGCCAGTGTTTTTCTGTGGAAGCCATCAAAAAAAGGTGGCAACCCTACAGGAATGTAGAATGGTGGCTATGCAACACTTAAGGGTGTGTGGTGTTGGACGTGGTCTGTCCTGATGTTTCCCCTTGCATGCCAGGGTTGCTTTGGTTGAGCCCTTGGCGACGCAGGCAGGTTAATAAAAATGCCTAGACCAAAGGTGCATCAGCTCTTGGGCGGTCAGAAAAGCAGACAATGTCCTGTCATATTTATACCAAGACATAACAGTCATGTCCCGAGCTGCACCTTTATTGCATACCTTTCCACTCACCCTATTTCGGACGATTTCAACCTCTATACACCTATCTTCATTCTCTAAACAAATTAAATTCCTCCAATGCACTAGAAAAGGTTTCATCTCCATTGATTTCAATAGATCGCCATCCAAAATCAAACAAACAGACCTTATGGGATGATGAAAAAGTTGAAAGGTATGCTGTTAATCAACGTATCTGATTAAATAAACGCTTAACCTTATCAGGGTGTACGGCCCCTGCTACGGAACAATGATATTAGCAGAAGCTGTTTATTTATGCACCACCCCTACGATCTTACGTACAAATATTACATGTAAATTAATTTGCCTTGTCAACGTTTGTTACTAAGCCGTCTCTCGGAAAATAGCTTGAATGAAATGAAGGGCTTGCTGACGCACCACTCGTCTCCATCTTGTACATTACGCAGGTAGCTACCACGAAATGGTGAGATTTTAGAAACTATGAATAGGAAGTTACACTATCTTAATTCTCCTAAAGCAAATCATAATAAAAGACATAGTATCACAGATTTTCAAGGCGAAACAGAAATATGGAACTAAAACACATTAGTATCCGTCATTTATGAAATTAACACAGGAGACAAAATATGTATGTACATTAAAGAAAAACAGCAGCTTTCGAAAGAATCTTAAAACACCATCTATTTTAAGGGTTTGTCGTTATGTTTTCACCATCGGTTGGCAGTCTAAAATGGCCGCCACATTACGATACAATCTAGAATGGCACTTTTTCCCAGTGCACCGGCCTGCCCAGCAGAGTCACGTGACCTTCTGGTCACCTGACCTGTCATTTCCTTGGTCCGTGGGAGATGGCGGCTCACCTGTCCAGCGGGAGGGTGAATCTGAATGTTCTTCGGGAGGCTGTGCGCAGAGAGCTGAGGGAGTTTCTAGATAAGTGCGCGGGGACCAAGGTAAGGGATGACGGGTACTGAAGCCCTCCTTCCTATTTGACAACACTTCTAGAGTCAGTGTTGTCCCGTATACTGTCGAATGCAGATATATTTTAGACTGCTTGCGCTGGGCCTCGTTATTTGTTGCATTGCCATCTCGTTTGTGAACTGTGGATATCTCACGCTGGAGTATATTGTTTGTGTCCTTTTAATTATGATTCGTCGTAGATCTCTGTATATTTGCTCTTTTTGCCTTGTTTCTGTGTATATGGCTATTCTGGGCTCTGTCTTTTGTGTGTGTTATAGCCAGTGCGTTAAATGAAAATGTAGAAGTGCAATGTTAACTATCTAGAGTACCTGTTTGCTCCAAAGAAGTGCCGCTACCCTCCCATTAAATGTATTGCAGGAGTGCTGAGAGGTGCAGGTACTTTTCCTTTCAAATTAAAGAAGCGCCAGTAAACCATACTAAACAGTACCCGTCCATTTAAAGCACTGATAATAGCATAACACCTTCCTGGTAGGTTATGCCTACTGTGAGGCACATTGTGGCTTACCAAGAACTTAGTGGGACTTGGAGCCCACCCACAGCATACCATTACTTAGCTTACCTGTCACTCTCATGTGCCTGCTTCTTATTCTGTTACAGCTTGTCAGTCTTTTGTTTTTCCCCTCTCATGTAGGCGTCTTTACCATCTGTTTGATTAGCTGACATTTCTGCTTCCATTGCTTGCTATTCAAGTACTACTTTTTTATGTTAAGCACTCCATGAGAGTCCATGTGTTTTCAAGCACTCTGCCTCGTATGCTTCTTTCCCCTTGCACTTGTGTTCCTCTCTGTCACCGAGTTCTTCTCCCTGCCAACCCCTTCCTGTTGCGCTTGCTATAACCTTCTCCCCATTGCTTTCTCACTACCTATGTGCTGCTTTCTCCCACCTGTCCTCCTTCGCTCTCCGTGTTGTTCATTATCCCCACCTGTGCCCTCTCTGTTGCTTTTTCCCACCCCCTGTATTACTTCCCTGTATGTGTGGTGCTTTTGCATCCCTCCCACCCTCCTCTGTATTGATTTAGCCTGAATCTTACCCTCCATTGCTTATGCCTAACTACCACTCTCTCTGTTTTGCTTTCATTTTCCACCCCATGTTGCTTCTGCTCTCTTGTTGCTTTAGTTTCCACCACCCTTTAATTTGTTTAAAAATGGTTTTGCACATTTTCTTTTCTTTTTAGTTCCGCATCCAACTCGGATTGTCAACTATACCTATCAATCAGTGGTGTGGAATGTACTAAAATATCTGCTTGTCTAAGGGACCGGTTGCTTCATAAATCTATTGTAAAAAACAAATCTACTTGTCCCTTTGGTACCATGTAGTGCGGCAACAAATTATGGCAGTAATCTCATTATATAAGAGCTCTGATAATAGCATCTCTAATTATGCCAGGGCTAATCCTATAGTAGGGATCGAATACTAGCAATTTCCTTATTTTGCCATCTTTCCGCAGATCTACGTACTGGGACTGGAGGAAGCAATAAGCAATAGTTCCAGGGTTGGAACACCTTTGAGCCTGTGCAAACCTAGTAACTTGCATGTTTTAAGGATTTCACCAGCTGTTCTCTATTCTTTCCCCATATTGGAAATGTACTCCTGACAAGGGCAGGAGTGGGTGTTCTTCCAGGGTTGGGCAAAATGTGGTTGGAGGGAAAGTGAACTTGCAAACGCTCAATAGATTTTCGCTTGAGCAAATCTACACATGCGTATTTGCTCGTGCTAAAATAGTTTTATTTTATTTTATTTTATTAGTTAATTAAAACCATAAAAGTAATCTTTCTACATAAAACATAAACAAAACCGTGCTCATACATTAAAACATATAAATTGCATAACATTTTTAATAACTGAGAGGAGGTATATTTCACAAAGAAGAAGAATCCCTACTTGACTCCGGGTTCTAATACAGTACTTCATAGTGGTCTGGCCGTGTGTTGAATATTACCAACATACCTTTCTATCTTTAGCGTTTTTGCTCAAAGTGGGTGGACTATGTCTCTATTTGCGCCCTCCCTATCCCAGGCTTCTTCCAGCAGACGTTATTTTCCCGGAGTAAATTTCCAAAAATTTAACCAATCTAATGTTCAATATTGTGTTTTGTGGGTTGAATGCTTCGATTAGTGCTTGTCTGCAGGATCTAATCCCTAGGCCGTTTATTTCTTTTTTCAATAAACGTTTTCTATCTTCAGCCAGGGCCGGGCAAATGCAGACCACATGCATCAGGTTTTCTACCGCCCGATGACAAAGGCGGCACTCCTGTGCACCCATTTGTGGCCCTTTCTTCCAAATTGGGAGGAGGTCTGGCGTTGGGACATCGCCCAGCCTAAGCCTTAAAAAGCATTGCTTGATTTTCCGAGAATAGGAGGCGGCCAAGAGTGTAGATTCTTTTAGAGTTTTATACGAAATAAGGGTCAGCCAGCCATGCGACCTTTTGGTCAGAGCCTCTTTGTCTTTTAACCAACTAAGCAGTTTACATGACTTATTGACTGCTTTGTTAAAAGCCGTCGTGGTAAGTGACTGATCCCAAACCCCACCTAGATTCAAGAGGCTTGCATTCCTTTCCAGATACCTTTTGTAGTTTCCATTACCTCTTTCCAGGATGATTTCCTGCCAGACTAGTTTGGCTAGAGACCCTTCTTGGGCGCAGCTCAGTTTGTAACAGCATTTGATGAAAGCTCCCGGTCGAGCCAGTGATTGTTTAACCAACATGAATTCTAGTCTGACCAGGGCAGCGGGAGCATGCCTTGGGTAGCCGAAAGACACGCTTGTACGTCTTTATCAAAAGTTTCTCCAAAAGAGTTTCCTCCATACCCCTCATTATTTCTGCCCCATACGAGAGAGTTGGCAATAGTTTGGCTCTCATTATGGCTGTTAAGGGATTCAAGGCATAACCACAGATTGAATTAGCGAGTTTACAGAATGTGTAAGCAAGGGTCTGCACCCTGTTTTTTATTGCTTCTTTTTGAGCAACAAAGTTGCACCTGGCGTCGACCACGACTCCTAGATATCTGTAAGAGTTTACTTCCTCCAGGATCTTTTCATTTAGGAGCCATTTACGCTGTCCGGTATGCCGGCGATTGATGGTAATAATTTTGGATTTTTTGTGATTGATTTCTAACTCGTTTACCCTGGCAAACTCACCTAATTTATTTAGCAGTTTCTGCATGCCTATACTGGTGTTACTAATTAGTAGTAGGTCATCTGCATATAACATATTAGATAATTGCTGGCCGCCCAAAGAGAGGGAGTAGGATGGATCCACGTTTAGCTTTGTAGACAGATCCGCTATATACAGGTTAAAGAGTGTTGGGGCCAATACGCAGCCTTGTTTAACACCAGCTGTTGTTTTAACTGCCCTAGATAAATGAGAGCCGCCCCCTAATTTTACCTTCACCCATGTGTCAGAATAAATTAATTCAATGGCTTTTAAAATAGTAGCTGGACGTCCCCAAAGCTGTAGTTTAACCCATAGTTTACCACGGGGAACACAATCGAAGGCAGCTTTAAAGTCAACAAAACTCAGGTAGGTGAGGGTCCTGGTTGCTTTTGCTCTATTTGTGATGAGTCCCAGTGCCATCAGGTTCGTAAGTGTTCCTTGATGTTTGGTAAAACCGCTTTGATTTAATGGCAAAATGTTATTGTCTGTAACCCAAGACTGTAGATGTTTTAACACACAGGATGAAAAATACTTAAGGTCGACATCTAGGAGAGCTATAAGTCTGTAATTGCTTGGGGAAGCTGCGTTCCCTCCTTTGTAGATGGGATGAATTATTGAGCCTCTCCAGGTGCCGGGACAATTCCCGTTGTGAGCATGTAGTTGAACATCTCAGCCAGGAAGTTGGCCCATCTTTCTGTTTCCTGTTTAAACAGGGCCTGCGGTAAACCATTAGGCCCTGGGGCGCAATCCGTTCGCGACTTCCCAATGATATTTATTAATTCTGATGCTGAGATCTTTAGGCATTTTGCAACCTCGGGTTCTTGACTCTCCGAGTACCCTTGGGATTGCGGAGAGATTTCGGTGTCCAATTCCTTTAGATGTGACTTTAGATGGTGTACCCAAGCTTCCTCAGAAATATTTGCGTTATTAGCTGCCACTGGTCCCTTGTCCATTGTGTTGATGATTTTCCAGAATCTTTTGGAGTCTGATGATTTAGATGCGTAATGTAGTTTTTGCCCAGAGCGTCTCCTGCTGCAGTTTTTTTAAAAGACCATAATTCGTTTTTTAAGAGTTTTCTCTGCTCTCGCAGGGCGGCCAATAGTGGACCGTTGTCTGGGAGTGTTCGCATTTGCCTTAATAATTTGGCTACAATTGCTTTCCTTCTCCGTATAGGCTGTGGAAGATATAAACGCTTTTGGTGGCTCAATTGCGCTCCCTTTCTTGTGCTTCCTACGTTGACTGCGTTAATGAGGTTGGTGGCAAAGTTCTCCCAGACCGTTGTCAAATTCGCCCTGCCTGTGGCCATTAATTCTAGCCTTAGTAGAGCGTCTTCTGCTTGGGTTACGATGGTATCGGATGACCATTTAAGTCGTTTTAGGTTTTCGGTGCCAAAAGCCCCTTCCAGGGCTACTTCTTTTTCCGGTTTGAGTGGTGATGAGTGGATCCTATTACCTGAGGCTTGTGATCACTTTCCACTCGGTCCACAATGCTGAAGTTACTCACTAATATGTACAGGGCGGGGGTTACCAGTGTATAGTCTAGGTAGGAGACTGTTTTCCCAGAGGATCTTGTCCATGCTGGAGGAATGTCGAGCAGCTTTCTACCATTTACTGCGAAGAGGCCTATACCTTCACAGGTGCGGATGAAACTCTCACCTAATTTGTCTTTCCTGATTTTAGTTGGGAGAGATTGGGCGGGCACTGTTGCCACTGTTTGGATGTGATTTTCGCCAGGCATGTGGAATAGATTGAGATTAAAATCGCCCGATATTAGCCAATATGCTGAATGTACCATGCTTTTCATCCTATACAATTCATAAATATTTTCTAGGAGTACGATTTCGAGGTCTACTTCTGTACATTCTTGTGAATTAATGAAAGCCATAATTATGTGATAATGCTAAAACAAGTATCATGGGTGCACTTTTGTGAATTTCTTTAAGAATTGGGCCCCTAATTAGGTCTCATGCTAACTAAAACCTTCTGTTTTATTAAAATTCTACTTTTTTCTCTGTCCATCTACCGGCTGGCTTTACTGTGAGTGAGAGCATTCTATTCTTCCACAAGGAGCATATTGACACACAAAGTAGTTTTTTTGTTCAGTGCCAGGAACTACAGTGGCAATGTGTTCTTTTTGAGACCAATATTTGTTTCCTTTTTGCCAATGTTTGTTACAATGGTGAGGGCCTGGCAGCTCCTACTCAATGAAGGCTTACAAAATCCATGTCAAAACAAGACACGCATTGAGAAAACCAAAAGACTGACCACCAATGTCGGATCGGTTGGCTTTGCTTGTTTCTATTTGTGTTTCCAATAATTTTGTTAAAACTGGTTACACTGATTTTCAGATATTAATATTTTGGAACTACTAGCATGAATCCACACATCTTAGTAAATGATGCTTTAAAAAATAGTCCCTAAAATTTCACAGTAATTTGGAAAGCTTTTTTTTTTCCTACTTGCATTTTTCACTGAACATCTTATTTTGAAAGCAAAGAATCATCAGTCTTACAAGCTTCTGCAAATACGTGTATCTAATCAGAGTGTATCCTGGGAGCATTATATGTAGCCTTATATTGTTCAATGTTTTAAATGTGTGTGTACACATTTTTTTCAGTGGAACCACTGTCAGTAGTGCAGTGTGAGTGTACAATATTTATTTAGAGTCCTTACCCTTATAACAAAAAGCTTTGCATTAATGAACCATAAATACAAGTTTGAATAGCACTAACATATGGACACAAGTATTACTTAAGCTGCAGACAGTTCCTTTCCTTGTAAACTGGCAGCCAAAGGATTTATCCCGCAGGGGGTTGGGTCTACTTGTCCCACTGAAAGTCCTTGACCCCAAACAATATGTCCTTGGCGTCGGCAATAGGAATTCTACATCACTTGGGGTGGTGTGTGTGTGTATAGTTATATGGAAAACAGTATTTCTTAAAAAAAAATCTTTATTATTTACAGGTTTCCGCCCCTTTTTTTTATCCTCATTTGGAGTATCAGCACTGGGTCTCTACCAACCAAGTGCCAGTGCCCTTTACCTGAAAATGACAGTTGTTACTCAATTGGCAAGGATTGTGGCACCCCTATAAGTTCCTAGTAAATGGTACCCGTAGCACCCAGGGCCAGGGTAATAAAGAGGGTCCCTAAGGGCTGCAGCTTGTATTATGCCAACCTAAGGGACCCACACTCAAACGCATGCAGACTGGCATTGCAGAATGCGTGAAATGGTGCAAACAACCACTGCGTGTAATATATGAAAGTCACCTTTACAGCAGGACATAGGGCCCCAAGGCTGGGTGCATTATATTACATAGGCGGGCACATCATGAGCAGATGTACTCCTGTGATGCCTAGTTCCAACACTGGACATTGCAAGTGTTCAGTAAGCCATCTTAAGGACATTTATGGGGTCAAACACATTGTCTTAATAAATCTGTACTAATGCCAGTACCAGATTTATTAGGACATGCACTCAGAGGGCACCTTAGAGGCTGGCTGACTGGTATCGGCCAGCTTTCCACCGCAGATGAGTATCTGACCCCCTTCAGGTGAGAGCCCACAATCTCAGAGGCCAGAAGCAATGCTTGCTCCTAAGGAAGGTGACCGCACCTCGTCCAGCAGTCTGGCTAGTAATTTAGCATATGAGAGCCAGGGGCTTCAAAGACCCTCCTGCCTTTGATATGCGACCCTGGCTTCCCCCAGACCTGGGGAACGCTATCCCCAAGACCTATTTGGCACCACAGCAGGCAGGAAATTAGGCATTCAGGAGGTATTTTGTACTTCTAGGCTAGCCACTCCCCTAAGGTGGGGTACCTGAAGTGCCCAGCTAAGGAAGAGTTTCACTATCATGTTTTTGGTGAAGCTAGGAACTCTGTGTCAGGAATATGCCCACTCTTCACAGGATGTGGTCATATAAGGGGTGTTAATCACCCCATGGGTAAGTAGCCTATAGGCTACTACCCTACACTCCTCTAAATTCAGTATTTAGGGGTCCACCTGGCACCAGGAATGCAGATTTGTGTACCTGGAAACTGAAGAAGGACAAAGAACAGAGGACTTACCCTATACTTGACACCAAACCCTGCCTTGCGCTGGGTCTTCAAAAATTGCACCGACCAACGCGTCCAAAAGATGTGCAACCATCCTCCCCAGACTTGGAGGTCTGTCCAGAAATTCAACAGCCAGCTAACATCTGTGAGAAAGTAGCCTCTTTCTAGCCTTGTTACCCCCACTTTTGGCCTGTTTGTGAGTGTATGTCAGGGTGTTTTCACTGTCTCACTGGGATCCTGCTAGCCAGGGCCCAGTGCTCATAGTGAAAACCCTTTGTTTTCAGTATGTTTGTTATGTGTCACTGGGACCCTGCTAGTCAGGACCCCAGTGCTCATACGTTTGTGGCCTATATGTATGTGTTCCCTGTGTGGTGCCTAACTGTCTCACTGAGGCTCTGCTAACCAGAACCTCAGTGGTTATGCTCTCTCTGTACAAATTGTCACTAACAGGCTAGTGACCAATTTTACCAATTTACATTGGCTTACTGGAACACCCTTATAATTCCCTAGTATATGGTACTGAGGTACCCAGGGTATTGGGGTTCCAGGAGATCCCTATGGGCTGCAGCATTTCTTTTGCCACCCATAGGGAGCTCTGACAATTCTTACACAGGCCTGCCACTGCAGCCTGAGTGAAATAACGTCCACGTTATTTCACAGCCATTTTACACTGCACTTAAGTAACTTATAAGTCACCTATATGTCTAACCTTTACCTGGTAAAGGTTAGGTGCAAAGTTACTTAGTGTGAGGGCACCCTGGCACTAGCCAAGGTGCCCCCACATTGTTCAGGGCCAATTCCCCGGACTTTGTGAGTGCGGGGACACCATTACACGCGTGCACTACATATAGGTCACTACCTATATGTAGCGTCACAATGGTAACTCCGAATATGGCCATGTAACATGTCTATGATCATGGAATTGCCCCCTCTATGCCATCCTGGCATAGTTGGCACAATCCCATGATCCCAGTGGTCTGTAGCACAGACCCTGGTACTGCCAAACTGCCTTTCCCGGGGTTTCACTGCAGCTGCTGCTGCTGCCAACCCCTCAGACAGGCTTCTGCCCTCCTGGGGTCCAGCCTGGCCTGGCCCAGGATGGCAGAACAAAGGACTTCCTCTGAGAGAGGGTGTTACACCCTCTCCCTTTGGAAAATGATGTGAAGGCAGGGGAGGAGTAGCCTCCCCCAGCCTCTGGAAATGCTTTCATGGGCACACATGGTGCCCATTTCTGCATAAGCCAGTCTACACCGGTTCAGGGACCCCTTAGCCCTGCTCTGGCGCGAAACTGGACAAAGTAAAGGGGAGTGACCACTCCCCTGACCTGTACCTCCCCTGGGAGGTGCCCAGAGCTCCTCCAGTGTGCTCCAGACGTCTGCCATCTTGGAAACAGAGGTGCTGCTGGCACACTGGACTGCTCTGAGTGGCCAGTGCCATCAGGTGACGTCAGAGACTCCTTCTGATAGGCTCCTTCAGGTGTTGCTAGCCTATCCTCTCTCCTAGGTAGCCAAACCCTCTTTTCTGGCTATTTAGGGTCTCTGTCTCTTGGGATTTCTTAGATAACGAATGCAAGAGCTCATCCGAGTTCCTCTGCATCTCTCTCTTCACCTTCTGCCAAGGAATCGACTGCTGACCGCGCTGGAAGCCTGCAAAACTGCAACAAAGTAGCAAAGACGACTACTGCAACTCTGTAACGCTGATCCTGCCGCCTTCTCAACTGTTTTCCTGGTGGTGCATGCTGTGGGGGTAGTCTGCCTCCTCTCTGCACTAGAAGCTCCGAAGAAATCTCTCGTGGGTCGACGGAATCGTCCCCCTGCAACCGCAGGCACCAAAGAACTGCATCACCGGTCCCCTGGGTCTCCTCTCAGCACGACGAGCGAGGTACCTTGAATCCAGCAACTCTGTCCAAGTGACTCCCACAGTCCAGTGACTCTTCAGTCCAAGTTTGGTGGAGGGAAGTCCTTGCCTCCCCACGCCAGACTGCATTGCTGGGAACCGCGACTTTTGCAGCTACTCCGGCCTCCGTGCACTTCCGGCGGAAATCCTTTGTGCACAGTCCAGCCTAGGTCCACGGCACTCTAACCTGCATTGCACGACCTCCTAAGTTGTCCTCCGGCGACTCCTTTCTGCGACTTCGGGTGAGCACCGTTTCACGCATCCTTGTAGTGCCTGTTTCTGGCACTTCTGCGGGTGCTGCCTGCTGCTGAGAGGGCTCCTTGTCTTGCTCGACGCCCCCTCTGTCCCCAGACGCAATTGGCGACATCCTGGGCCACCGCAGCATCCAAAAACCCTTACCGCACGATTTGCAGCTAGCAAGGCTTGTTGGCGGTCTTTCTTCAGGAAAACACTTCTGCACGACTCTCCACGGCGTGGGGGATCCATCCTCCAAAGGGGAAGTCTCTAGCCCTTGTCGTTCCTGCAGAACCTTCAGCTTCTACTGTCCAGTAGCAGCTTCTGTGCACCCGCAGCTGGCATTTCCTGGGCATCTGCCCATCTCCGACTTGCTTGTGACTTTTGGACTTGGTCCCCTTGTTCCACAGGTACCCTCGACTGGAAATCCATTGTTGTTGCATTGCTGGTTTGTGTCTTTCCTGCAGAATTCCCCTATCACGACTTCTATGTCCTTTGGGGAACTTTAGTGCACTTTGCACTCACTTTTCAGGGTCTTGGGGTGGGCTATTTTTCTAACCCTTACTATTTTCTAATAGTCCCAGCGACCCTCTACAAGGTCACATAGGTTTGGGGTCCATTCGTGGTTCGCATTCCACTTTTGGAGTATATGGTTTGTGTTGCCCCTATCCCTATGTGTCCCCATTGCATCCCATTGTAACTATACATTGTTTGCACTGTTTTCTAATACTATTACTGCATATTTTGGTATTGTGTACATATATCTTGTGTATATTTGCTATCCTCATACTGAGGGTACACTCTGAGATACTTTGGCATATTGTCATAAAAATAAAGTACCTATTATTTTTAGTATATCTGTGTATTGTGTTTTCTTATGATATTGTGCATATGACACTAGTGGTACTGTAGGAGCTTCACTCGTCTCCTAGTTCAGCCTAAGCTGCTCTGCTAAGCTACCATTATCTATCAGCCTATGCTGCTAGACACCCTATACACTAATAAGGGATAACTGGGCATGGTGCAAGGTGCAAGTACCCCTTGGTACTCACTACAAGCCAGTCCAGCCTCCTACAACATCTCCCTTGAGGTGGAGGAGCCATACCCCTGCATCTGCAGGGGCACCAAATGCATCTGCTCAGTACTCTGTTTTGCTGGCCATCGGGCCCATCAAGGGAGCATCTCACCAGAAAGAGGTTGTTGTGAGTCCAGGAGGTCAATCCTGTCGCTTTCACCCAAGTCTTTAGATGCTGACCTCTCCAGGAGAACCTCAGCACCAATACCCTATATACTTGAGCCCTTGCCTCTACCAAGGCTTTTTGCATGTCCAGTCCGGGTCTGAGCGACGCCAACACCGACCTGTTATCGAGGGACATCGGGATCCAGGAGGCTTTTGAGAGCAGCCCTACTGCCCCGTTTTCTTCCCCTCTGCAGGTTATGAAAGCCAAGTTAGAACCTCTACCTTCAGCGACCTGGCGAACTAAACACCTCAAGCGGTCCAGCGAGGGGTCAGGATAGGCGCACAGCGAGCGCCTCCTTTGATGCAAGTGCAACAATAAGGGGACACTCCCCCTCCTGGAAACTGAGGCAAATTGCCTCTTTCATTAGGGCCTCCGCGAGGTAGTTCCTTGCCCAAGGTAGGCCCGTTCTATCAACGCATGATAATATTTTGTTGTTTCTCCCCCCTCCCCCGGTCTTGAGGGGAGTCTTATCTATCTGCATTTTGCATGATGGTTAGGGATCCTATGCCCTGAAGAATGCCCTGAGACCGTCCACGGCTCCCAGTAGAGGGCAGAAACATGTCGGCCAACTTTTAGTGAGGTGACCCAGTGAGTCCTTGTTCTCACCGTGGTGTCCCGTCCCGTTTTTAGCCGCACCAGCAGTTACCACCATTAAAGTGTAGACTGCACACAGGTGACTGCCTAGGTGCTTTTATATCCCCGTAGTTTAACTGGATCCCATTATCTCCAGACAAAATATATTTATGCACTCCCTCCCGTTCTTTTAACGGCGAGGTTGAGTCCGCCCAAGTGGTATTATCCTACCTGGGTGGGGCTAGGTGGTCAAATGATGAAGCATGACACTATATAATGTGTGAGACCACCTAGTCCGTAAAAGGAATTCCCTCCCCCCGACTTACCACTACACCCACACCACGCATTCTCTGAACTCAACGAGGTCCTAGAGCCCAAGGACAGTCTCCCGTATACTGAGCTCTACACCTACCGGTGAACCCCATACTTTCTTGTGGTAACTAGTCTTTCGTTGAGGGATCTAGTATGGGTCGCTTGCCACCTAATATATATTTCTGATCTCCCCCACCACTCTCTTTTAGTGTGATTGAACTAAACACCTGCACCCGAGCCCCCTAGCCCACGTTCACATAAACCAAATGTGTCCCTGTGCTCCAGAGACCCTTTTGCGCCGAGCCCTCCTTTGGGTTCTGCTGACTTGTCCCCAAGCCCCCACTTGCAGTCTTTCTTCAGCAGGTACTTCTTCCTTAGACTTTAACATGTAGCGCTCAAGCCTACCAATGCGACCAGCATCTTTGCACCTGAACACATCAGACAGGTAAAAACAAACTGCTGGTGGTTTCTTGGACTTTGGCCCTTAAGTCCTAGAAGGCTCCCTCCAAAAATGTTTGTAAGTATACTAATGCAGTGTATGTTTCTCGATTACCGCATTCAAGGCTCATGCCTCAAATCTGACAGCTCTGTTATGTTTACTGTTTTCTTGTAAAATCTATAGCTCCTAAAAGAACTTACCCAATATTGATGATCTTGTTGAAATATATATTAAAATCTCTGTTATTTTTCTAAATTGGTCTCGTATTTCTTTTTGAATGTGTGTCTCATTAATTAGGTCGCAGCAAACCAGACAGAGCAACTGTGTGGTATGCAAAAGACATCTTTTGTAGTTACAGAAAGTTGACCTGGAAATGCGTTTTGCCTGTTTCTGGCCATAGGCTTTGTGGTTTGTAACTCACACTTTCTGGGTTTGCATTTGCTGGGTTTATTTTCTTTAGTCTCTCCAGCTAGAGTTCGTATATCTCCCCATGCCAAAACTGTGTTTACAGTATTCTTCCCCAAACTTGTTTTCCTTAATAAACATGCCTGTAATCTGGTTATCTCCACACATTTGCTGGGTATTCAAAGACCGAGGTCAAATGTCAAGCTGTGTCTTGCAGGGAGCCTCGTGTTGATTTTGATAATAGGTAACTTCAAAGTGAGAGCGTTTTTAGGCAATAGGAACATAGCATATTTTCTCCATGGAGCCTGCTTGTGCCATTTAAAAAAATGTTATTTTAGACAAAGCCATCTCAAAAGGTATCTCGTTCTTCAGCTGCACAAAACATTTGCCTTTTATCATGGGGCATGAAGTTCACTATTGGCATGGGCAGGGAGGGTGGAAACATGAACGTTTCTAAAATCATGTTTGGAAACTATTACTTACGGAAAAAAAAACTTGCACTGATTTAGTCTCGTAATAGTACTATTCAGATGAAACAGTTCTGCATGTAAATGAAATACATTTTTAGAATTTTTGCACAGACTTTTTCATATTTAACACATTTTTGGCAAAATTCCTCTTCTTTGGTGAGTCCATTTAATATGTGAAACTACCTTTTTACGAACAAAGTACAAAAATGCATTTCAGTCTCCGTCTCAGCCTAACATATGGTGATCTTGGGTAATTTATACTGTTTAGGACCCATTCACTGTCAAGCACAGGCTATGATCTTTTCACAGGAAAGACCCGGCCACATTGTAACACAATTTAACTATGCTTGGTTTTTACTTTGATGTGTAAAGCATATGCTTTATTTATCACACCTGTGGCAACTCGTTTTGGAGAGCTGGATAAATGTTAAGGGACTTTTTTTTTTTTAAAGCTTTTGTGTTTGTTTTTTTTTTTTTTTTTTTTTTTTTTAACCACACAGTTTTGTATTCCGTCTGCAACTGTGCCTTTTTCAGAACGCATATATTACTGGATATAAATGGTTTTCTGATTTGTCCTTGGAGGCACGAGGGTCACGATTTGAATGGTGCTGCAGGTGCAGTGGCACAGGGCCCAAAAGCTCTAGGAAACCCACTGAACAGAGTTTTGCAAAATTTTACTACTAAACAAGAAGTCACACGTGCAGTTACCTTGCAGGCAGTAGGGCCATGATTTGAATGGTGCAGCAGGTGCAGTGACACAGGGGGCCAAAAGCTCTAGGAAACACCAATTATTGCTATAGTTTACTACTACCCCCAACTCAAAACCAGCTATGGCCGATATATCCCCACTCCTTTGCTACTGTCTGCTGTCCTGGTGCTCCCTGTGGCGCACTGCGAGCTCTGCCTCCTTCACTGCTGCCGCGCTTCCTCACCCTTGCTCTCTCCCCTCACAGGCTTCTTCCCTCGCAGGCTTCCTTTTCTCACCTACGACACTGAAACACCTGAAAAGTGTATGGATCACATTTTTCACAGTATGGGCAGATTTTGATAAAAATCACTTAAAAGTTACTTGAAAGTATTTCAGCGTTTTAGAAGAGCACCAGTTGTATTGCACAAAGACACTTTTTCATGGCATTGGGGAGATTGCATGACTTGGCCAGGATCACAGGATGTTCAGCTAACGTCGAGACTCGAACCTGGTTCCCAAGTCAGCAGCTCTTTCCATTACTTCACCACATTTTTACAGTCATCTGCAACATGTATAAAAAAACAAGACAACTGCAATAGCTTTCACCAAGGTTAAACCTATTGGCGTTGCCAATGCTTGTTCTTTATTATTATTATATATTATAAATGTGGAAATACATACCTTCAGGATCTGCGCTGTACGAAAACTTCTCCAACATGTGATTATACTAAAATGTTGTCCATGTAGAATAGCCATTCAAAAGGTGCTCATACCTGACTTGCCTCTTAGTTTACTGTTGGCTTTGTCAGGGTGGGTGGAAACATGAAAGTTTCAAAATTCATGTTTGAAAACTATTCCTTAAAAAAAAAAAAAGTGCTCTGATTTGGTCTGCTGCACTACTATTACTATAATGAAACAGTTGTGCATGTGAATAAAATACATTTTGGGAATTTTTTGAAGAGACTTTTTCATATTCTATACATTTGCTGCAGAATATCTTTAAAAATGAAGGTGGTGTATGTATATATGTGTGTGTGTATATGTGTGTGTGTGTGTGTGTATATATATATATATATATATATATATATATATATATATATTATACACATACATACATTTATATATGCATACATACATTTTGGGGAAAATATTGCTTTTAAAAATAAAAATAAAAAGCCTTTTTTTCCCTAGCGTGGTCCCCAGCACCCAGGCTAGGGATACCCGACCCCTTTTCATTTACATTTTAACTTTTTGTTTGGGACTCTGCTGAGTCAGAGTCCCAAAATAGCTGCCAGCACTTCCTGGTTAAAGTGTTGGCAGGCAGTCAGATCTCTGCACGAGATTGGGAGGATTTGCGAAGTGTTTGCACCTCTAGATATACATATTTGTTTATTTTTTAATATCTCAATAATTACTGAACAGATTTAGACCACATAACAAAAAAGTCACTTTCTGGACAGAGAGCTACCTTCCTGCCAAATTTGGTGTAATTCCATCCAGTGGTTCGGGCTGTAGTCGTGTTCAGAATCCCTATGGGAAATTGTATGGTGGGGACAATGCGGTTGGGGATCCCCCCTTTTCTCTGCCCCTGTTTGATGAATCACCCCAAAACATTCAAGACAGCAGCTGAAGTGACTGTTGTACTCATTTTAAAAATGTTGTGAAGGCAAACTGTGCCAGTTATTGGCAACACTAAAAACGCTTTTCCTATGGAAACTAGGTCCTAACTATAACTACCTACTGACGACCACTAGTAGGTGTTTATATAGATACAGACAGGGGGGATGATTATTTATATATATATATATATATATATATATATTTGGAGAGAGAGAGATCCATCTATATATATTTATAGCTATATATATATATATATATCAGAAAGACACACAATGTCGTTATATGGGGCTGAAAAATAAATTAACTATTGACCCGGAGTTATGTGACCCTCTAGTTTATTTTTCAAAGCCCAAGCAGACTAGTTTCAGTCTCTCAGAGGGCTATTTAGTTCTGACAGCTCCTAGTAGCTTATCTAATTGTAAATCCTGATATTGTGACTACTGCTCAGAGACTAATAGTGTTTTGTTTGTGGAAACCCTACCCCCCCCCTAAACTCGGATCCTAACTGCTGCTTGTTCTTATCTACCTTGAGGTGCTCCCCCTCAGACGTTTGCACTCCTTATCGAACCATGAACCCAAAGGACCTTTGCTCTCCCTTCAGGGTTTAGTTGATTTGGTTAGGTCAGATGCCACTGATATACATATGCTAAGGTGAAGCAAAAACATTGAGTGTGATCAGTTGTGTCAGTACAGAGGTGTAACACAAAATGATTGGATCCCTGCAGAGTTAAATGAGCTGCCCATATCTCACAAGTGTTCATTGGGCGAAATGGCAGCCACTTGAATGGTTAAAGGCCCCCCTGCGCTGCAGAGGGCAGCGTTATCTCCTTGACCAAGTAGGATTACTTGTGATCATAACATTACTATATGATGTCTCAGAAGAAACTGAGGACATAAAGAAAACACAAAATTCTGCTTCTGTGAAAGAAACAAGTGATCATCTTGATCGCTTACTATTCTTGTGATCACATGCATATCTCCCTGTGTGTGTCTGAAGAGGTATAACTTTGGTGGTCCTATGTATACATATGAATAAATTAGTAGCTAGCTGTAACATATCTGTATATAGACATGTTGTTGCTGCACCATCTTGTGTGTATTTAGGTCAGGATATCGCATAGCTTGGCATTGCTTTCTGTGTTTAAATGGGTATCTCGTTGCTACCCTTGATCTTCGGTATCTATTTATAGTCCTCTCAGTGCTGGGCTGTGTCATATTTATTTATTTATTTATGCAATTTCATAAAGTGCCAACAAAACCCAAGCGTGTTGGGTTGCTTTCTAGTTCAATGATTTGTACCTTCCCCTACTACTAGCTCTTACCTGCTTGGCATTCCTATCTTCCTTCTTAAGCATACTAGTGCCAGATGTTTTATTTTATATATATTGCTGTTTATTGATTTTCCTAAATTTATAGTGTACACAAAGTGTCACTCTTTTGGGGGCAATGTCTTCCCAAACTTTGTATTTTCATGTATTTTGTATGCTGTGTCAAACTCTGGTGATTAACTTGTAAAGTGGTCTTTTTTATGTGTTTCTGCAGGCAATAGTTTGGGATGAGTACTTGACCGGACCATTTGGATTAATAGCTCAGTATTCACTTTTGAAGGTAATGAATCAATTCATTGATTTTCAAACATTTATTGTATTTTGCTTCAGTCGGTAAGACCGTAATATATAGAAATTAACCGCTTATTGCCTTCTACGGTAGAGACATCTAGCAGTATACGTTTCATGCTGCTGTAGGTGTGAAGGTTAATTTGGTGGCCTTATGCTTCCATAACCAAAGATGAACTCTCTACCACACCCCAGTAGGAGAGCTAGGAAAACAAAATCATAAACGTATAGAGAAATCATATTGGCTAATTGAGAAGAGTCTTTACTTTCAACAAGTCACAATTTTGCTGGTGACAAATAAAATGCCTTGCATTCTTATACTTGTTTTAAGCTCGGTCAAATGTACACTTTCATTAGATGTAGTTTTCTTAGTCTTGCTCAGGGTTCACGCCTCCTAGCTTTGTTTTGTCTTAGCATAAATGCAGGGACTGGAATAACTACATTCCTAAGCCAAGACATCCAGGTTAAAATGTACAATGAAGGCTTTCAAGTGAGCTAATGACTAGTGAAAATTTGAGAATTCCCATGCAAACATATATTTAATCTCTACTCTCTGATGTAAATTCTCATGTGTTTCACTTGTTGGTTATGTCCTTATTCTATTCACCTAAAATGGGTTAGCTGTAAGATGGTTAGCTTTGATTCACACTTCTTCAGACAATATAGTAAACTGCTTCAAAAGGAACATGGCACTTAGGTAAGCCTTATCTAAATATATTGCAACTCTTCACAAATATCTGCCATAGCAGACTCTGCCTCATGCCTTGACCAAAGCCCATATTGAAAGCTAGCCCTGATTCTGATATGTTACGTCCCATGTTTGAAATTGTTATTAGGACCTTCTCGTTTGTAAATTGCCTGAATCTGTAAGCTCTTTGACTTGTTTTGCCTATAATCCCTTGTGACTCGCTACTTTCCAGGCAATATATAGGCATAGATGTGTAATTGGCACCATCCAAAGGTCAATTCATCACAACAACAAAAGATTCCCGTTTAATAAAAGTTCTGGTTAAGAACAAAAAAAAACTTGTCTTTACGCTTACAAATGTATGCAGTAAAATTGCTAATATGTAATTATCTGATGATCTAGTAGGAACAATCTTTCTGAGTGCAAATGTACGTGTTGCTCATGCTTTCTGTAATGCTGCAGAACCCGTGGGCTGAAGATCAGACAGCACAGAGATTTAAAGAGTCTGTAACTTTTAGAATATATTTTTTTCACTTTAGATATGGAATGCCTTGCACAGAGTTTAATGGACTGGGCAAAACTTTTTTTGATTGATATTTTGTTTTGACTTGTCACCCTGCTAGATGCTCACAATGCAGAGCGTTGCTTGAAGTAGAACAATTGAGTTGTTGGCTATTCAGGTTGCTGCCATATCCTCCCTGATCTATTAGTACATATGTTTGTGTTTCTTTTCTCTCCAAGGAACATGAAGTGGAAAAGATGTTCACCCTTAAGGCTGGCCGGCTGCCTGCCGCTGATATCAAAAACATCATTTTCTTTGTCAGGCCGAGATTGGACTTAATGGATATCATTGCTGAAAATGTGCTCAGGTAGGATTTAGGCTTCTTTGCATCCCTCTGCTTTTTTGTATATATTTATGGAGCCTTTTATGTGTGCATCCATCCTTCAGTTCAAACGGCTGAACCTTCAATTACACCACATAATGTATGACCCGTGATTTGCATGCACCACAACCCTTTTGGAAATTGATTGAAAACTATTTGCATGCTTACCATTGAGTAAGTCAGTGGTCCATTGAGTGAAACAAGGCCCTATGAATTGTATTTCATAGTACTCATTACTTGTTTTGCAGCGAGGATCGGAGTCGTTCTCCTCCAAGGGAGTTCCACATCTTGTTTGTGCCACGCCGAAGCTTGCTCTGTGAGCAAAGACTGGACGATAGAGGGGTCTTGAGTTCCTTCACTCATAGAGAGGAGTACAGCCTTGATTTAATTCCATTTGATGGAGACCTCTTATCCATGGAGTCTGAAAGTGCTTTCAAGGTAAGTGCTGTTATCAGACCTTCTTGAAATAACTGAGAGATTCTATTCCTTGTTAACATTGTATGTCTTACCTCATGAGTGATCTGTTGTTATGGGCAGTAATGCTTATATGGTTAATACTGATAATGCTGTGTGCGGTGTTACCTCCTCCTTCAGGCTATGCACTTTAAAATAGGGACTGCAGAACTCTGGATGTTGGGTTGTTTTTCCACAGGAAGTTTCCAGGATTGTTTGGGAGAAATTTGTGCTAGGAAAAACTGTTCTTCTCACCACTTGGTTACCTTATTTGGTCATGAAATGCCTAGTCGGATTGTCACTATCATCGCGCCCCAACTCCGCAAGATCGTCAACGCCTCCTTCGAAACAGGCACCTTCCTGGAAAGCTGGAAGCACGCAGACATCAACGCCCTCCTCAAGAAACCCAAAGCCGACCCCAAGGACCTCAAGAACTTCCGCCCCATCTCCCTCCTCCCCTACCCAGCGAAAGTCGCAGAAAAGATAGTCAACCTTCAACTGACACACCACATCGAAGACAACAACATCCTCGACCCCTCGCAAACCGGATTTAGACGCAACCACAGCACTGAGACCACCCTCATCGCCGCCACAGATGAAGTCAGACGCCAACTCGACCACGGCGAAACCTCCGCCCTCATCCTCCTAGACCTCTCAGCAGCTTTCAACACGGTCTGCCACCGCACCCTACTATCACGCCTTCAAGAAGCCAGAAGCTAGAATCCAGGAAAAAGCCCTAGCCTGGACCTCATCCTTCCTCTCCGGCAGAACACAGACCGTCCGCCTCCCACCCTTCCGCTCAGAAGCCAACAACATCATCTGCGGCGTCCCCCAGGGCTCCTCCCTGAGCCCGACGCTGTTCAACATCTACATGACCCCCCTCGCACAAGTGGCCTGCCGTCACGACCTCAACATCATCACCTACGCCGACGACACCCAGCTCATCCTCTCTCTCACCAACGACCCCGCCACCGCCAAAGCCAACCTCCACGAAGGAATTAAAGCAGTCGCCGACTGGATGAGACATAGCCGCCTGAAACTGAACACCGACAAGACAGAAATCCTCATCCTCGGGACATCCCCCTCCGCCTGGGACGACTCGTGGTGGCCCACCACCCTTGGAACAGCTCCGACGCCCACCGACCACGCCCGCAACTTGGGATTCATCCTAGACTCCTCACTCTCCATGGACAGACAAGTCAGCGCCATCACCTTCTCCTGCTACAACACCCTCTGCACCCTCTGCAGGATCTACAAGTGGATCCCGACCGACACCAGGAAGACCGTGACCCACGCCCTCGTCAGCAGCAGATTGGACTACGGCAACGCACTCTATGCAGAAATCCCAGCAAAACACCTCCAACGACATCAACGCATCCAAAACGCCTCAGCCCGACTCATCACCAGCGCACCCCGCCACAGCCACATCACCCCACACCTCAAAGAGCTCCACTGGCTTCCCGTCGACAAGAGGGTCACCTTCAAGCTCCTCACCCACGCACACAAAGCACTCCACAATGCCGGGCCCACCTACCTCAACAACAGACTCAATTTCTACACGCCGACCCGCCAACTGCGATCCGCGAGCCTCGCCCTCGCCACCGTCCCCCCATCCAACGAACCACCTCCGGTGGCAGATCCTTCTCCTACTTCGCCGCCAAGACCTGGAACACGCTCCCTACCCACCTCCGTCAGACTCAAGACCTACTCGCCTTCAGAAGACTCCTCAAGACCTGGCTCTTCGAGCAGTAGCAGTCATCCCCCCCCCCCCCCACTCCCTCCCAGCGCCTTGGAACCCTAACGGGTAAGTAGAGCGCTTTATAAATGTCTGTGATTGATTGATTGATTGATTAATAAGGGTCTGCAGCTACTTTCACGTAAATGTTTTTATTTTGACAGTAGCTTAACAGGCATCATCTAAGTTGCTCAATCCTCAAAATAGAAATATAAAACTTACATGGTCGGTCTGTCTGTGTAAAATAATATAGGGCATGTGTGTTTTGGCGAACTGAGTCCATCTATGTTTTGGTTTTACTATCTGAATCTAGTCAGTTTCTCAGTAATCAAAAATAATCCAAAAGGGAGTTGGTTCAAGCAAAATGTATCTCTTTATTACAAGGATGTAGGGTTTCAATCTAAAATGTGTAATGATTGAATGCTATAATCTTAAATGTGCATAATTTGAGCACTTTGACATAGCTGTAGTTTGGCCTACTTCTAGTGTTCAAGGGGGGTGAAGAGGATGCTATTATTTCTGTTTTTTAAAGTATTGCACTGCTAAAGGCATTATAAAGGCCACCTATCTTCCATTTTCTTTTTATTAAAGGGCTCAAAGTATAATTTTTACTGCAGAACTGTTTGTCATTTCAGATCTGAAATTGACATATACTTTAAGTAAAACCCAGTGCCCTCTGAGTGTGCTCCCAAAACTGTCCCCATATGCCATTGTCAGATCTACAATTTTTCATTTTCTTTTCTTTCATGTTTTTAATTTGATGTTTGTATTGTATTACTTTCCTCCAATCTCATCCCCATCCCCCACACTACTGCTGCACAGCACTACACAGAACGAGCTTTCGCTTGCACCCACTGCTGCTTCACATGTAGCATTTCGCCCACCACGACCACACCTTTCACACAAACTATTCACATCACACCTCCCTCTCCCATGTACCATCACAAACCCCAAGACAAACCTTTGAGGATGCTCCTCAACACCTACTCACTCAGCATGGAATTCTGGTACATCCTGGACAACAACTCTCTGGGCCTCCTCTTCCATACAGAAACATGGCTGACCACTCAGTCAGCACCCAGCATAACCACGGCTGTCCCGGCAGGATAAAAGCTCATGTGGGATGACCATCAATAAAAACCAGGAGGATTTGCAATTCTATTCAAAGAATCCAGCAACTTAATCACAACCTCAGGGAAGGCAACCCTTTACATGGAGCACCTACATTTCAAATTACTCGCAGCAACCTACACACTGAATGAAACCCTTGTCTACCGACGACCAGGAGCTATTTTCACCGACAATATCTCAGACTTCGTTGTCCCCCTCACGATCGACTCTAAGAACCACAACGTACTAGGAGACTTCAACTTTCACATGGAACACAATAACAACACCAACTCCACTGCATTCCCTGAAAGCCTAGAAAACCTCAGACTGACACATGTCACTGACCCACACACCGAGCTGGACACACCCTTGACCCTACCTTCAACACAATAAAAATTACCACAACCACTCAGCTCACCTATACTGATAACACCATCATCCATTTCCAAATCAGCGTCCCCCTCCAATCTAAGCTCGCCACCACAAGCCTGACTAAGTGCAGTTGGAGCAGCATCTTGGAATCCAATAAGCCCTACACCCTGCGCCAGAACCAGCCCAATCCCACCAATAACCCAAACAGCGACATCAAACGTCTCAATGAGTAGATCACAAAATACACTGACCCTCTGCTCCTCTCCCTCCCCCTGAAAACACAATACATAAAAAAGGACCCAGAAGCAGGCTAGTTTATACACTGAGGAACTCCTCACAACCACACAACTCTGCAAACAACCGGAAAGAAGATGGAGAAAGAACCACTGTGAAAATGACAAGGAGATTTACAAAGTAGCACTGAGATGCCACCACCAGCAGATCACAGAAACCAAGAAGGTTCTAGCACACCGTATAGACGACAGCTCCAACAGCTGTAAAGTAATCTTCGTGTTCATCAAAGACTCACCAGAGTCCACCTTGAACAGCATCACCCCTGTGCAAGAACTATGCAACAACCTATCAGAATGCCTTAGCAGCAAAATCAAAACCATCTACAAAAACTTGGACACTCAACCAAACTCTTGCACTCTCTCCTTCAAGCTACCCACAAATAACCACAAACTCTCTGGGAAATAATCACCACCAAAGAAAATGCCACCATCATGAGGACATCTTCGAGGCACCAATAGGACGCTCTCCCCTCCCCATCTCCAACATGGACGTCTTCCCAATCAGCATAATCCTCACCCACATCCTGAACAACTCCATCACCACTGCAACGTTCCCGGATGCCTGGAAACACACAGAAGTCAACATACCTCTCAAGAAACCTTTGGCAGATCCAACTCTGCTAGCAAACTACTGCCCAATTTCAAACTGCTGCGTTACCTAGCAAGGGTCCTAGAGAAAGCCATCAACAATCAACTCGCTCACTACCTCAACACACACCAATTCCTAGTCACCATGTAATCAGGTTTCAAACCCAACCACAGCCACAGCACCAAGACAGCCGTCATTGCAGCAGTAGATGACATCAGTTTGACAGAGGAGAAACAGCAACCCTCATCTTACTCAATCTCTCAATGGCCTTTGACACAGTTGTTCACTCCATCCTGATTAGAGGACTTCATGAAACAGGCATCCAAGGATCTGCCCTGAACTGGATCTGCTCCTTCCTCAAAAGTAAAGCACAAAATGTCAGCCTGCTACCTTGCATGTCGTAAGCCAAGAACCTCATCTATGGAGTCCTCCAAGGATCCTCCCTCAGTCTGACCCTATTCAACAGTTACATGACCCCAATGACTGACCTCATCAGATCACACAGCATCAACATACCTTCCTATGCAAATGACACACAACTGATGCACTCACTGTCAGACACGACCCCCACAACAAAAAACAACTTCGCCACTTGCATGACCTCAGTAGGCAACTGTATGAGATCCGACTGACACAAATTCAGCACATACAAAACTGAAGTGGGGATCTTTGGAAGGAAAACCGCTGCACAGGCCTCTACCTAATGGCGAACCCACACCTACCCCCACCCACCAACGCCAGCAATTTAGGTCATTTAGCAATCCTTCATGTCAACAAGCTCGACATGAACGCCCAAGTAAACACAGTGACCTCCATCTACTTCTTATGCCTGAGGATGCTGCAAAAGGTCTTCAGGTGGCTACCAGAGAATACTAGGAAGACAGTCAAACAGGCCCTGATTACAAGCAAACTTGACTACAGCAATGCAGTCTATGCAGGAATCACCAAGAAGCTCCTGAACGGATCCCCAAACCATCCAAACTTTGCAGCAAGACTTATCCTCAACCTACCTCAACTCACATCACCCCACACCTCAGAACTTCACTGGCTCCTCATACACAAACATGCTCACTTCTCACACAAACATACAAAGCACTACACAACATTGGTCCTGCATACCTCAACAGATGAGTACACTTCCACCTACTTCCAGGCACTTCCGCTCAGCCGGAGTGTCACCAACACATGTACCTCACATCCACGAAACCAAAGCAGGAGGTAGCACTTTCTCTTATACCCCCTCCCACCAGAGTGGAATGACCTCCCAAATCACATCAGAGCGTCCTCATCACTGCTCGAGTTCCATAAGAAGCCAAAGACCTGGCTCTTCGAACAAACTCACTACTGGACAGTTGCTTTCCCACCTGCAAGATGCCTGGATACCCTCACAGGTTATACAAATAAACATACCATAACACAGTTCTTAGTTTTGGGAGATGTCATTGCTTCGTTGACACTGTTTTTGGATATGCTCAATTGAATGCACGTTACTGTTCTAGTGACCGTCTAGAGATCTGTGACTCAGTTTCCTCAGTTTCACTGGATTGTTTGTGCCTTTTGATCCTGGCTCAGATTAGTTACTCTGTTTCAAACAAGGTAAAGACTAGAGTGATAGAGAAAGGGACCCCAGAAGAAGATTGCTGCCAGTCTCAGCCGCTGCTCCTGGTAGCATCATCTCAATAAATAAAATGTGCCCTTAAAAGATCTGAAGTGTTCCTCGACAGGATAGCTGAAAGGCATGACTGGGACAAAGCAAACACAGAATGTTGTCCAACATCTCATCTTCATAATTGTTCATAACTGTTAGGATAGTCTCAAGGGTTGAGGGTGATCCCACAACTTAATCAAAAAATAAAAGGCACACCTGCCGAGGCAACATTGGGTTTAGGAGTTGCTTTTGAAATCCAGGTGTTCTTTTTACATTGAAGTGTGCTTCTGTGAACAGTTTCTTTTCCACTCTGTTAAGCATCTTCACTATTTTTTTTTTTCGTATCATGTGTCAGGTTTGACGTTTGCCAGGACTTTTACATTTTACTAAATGTATATGTTTTATAGGAGCTTTCAGCCTGCCCTGTTTTTAGTTTACTACTTTAGTGTTTGCCTTTTCGTTCTGTGGATAGAGCCCAATGTGATAGCAGGGTGCTTTCTACTAGCTTTTCTCACTTTTCATGTTGTTTTTAATGGGAGTACTGGGCACATCCCAGCTTTATCATTTCTTATTTGCTGGTCATGCTGTTGCAAATCCCTTTTTGGAGCAGCCTTTGTTTTTTTGACGGCTGCTTTTTCACAGCAGGCCAGGTTGCACCCATTTGAAACAGTTCCTTATGAAGTTGTCGTCTTCTTAGTATGCACGCATTGAAGTGCATTTAATACTGCACTCCCCTATGTCATACTGGTGTGTATTTTAATTGAAGACTACCTTTCTTTGTAAATCAACTTAGTTTGGTTTCAAAGCTTCTTGTCTGTTGAAGTGTGGCTGGTGTAATTTTCTTTTCTGAATAATCTATCATGTGCGTTGTATATTTAGCTTGAAAATCCTAAATGTAATTAATTATATTTTATTTTGTAATTTATTTGTGAGGTTGCATTCCATGTTTTTTTATTTAGGACAACCCTTGAAACATTACATGTTAAATAATGAATTGTTTCAGGCTTCAGTATAGTTTACCGTTCCCATGGGCTACAGTGAATAGGCAGATAAAATGGCCTTAAAAATGAATTGAGGAAGAAACTGTTTTTAATGGATGTTACCTTATCGCTCAAATAATGCCACTGTAATAATCCCAGCATTTTCTGCGGTTCGTTATACTGAAGTTCACTTAATGCCACGAAGAAGTCAGACGCACACCAAACAATCCATGTTATGTGGCGGTTTTTTTTTTTTTTTTTTTTTTTTTTACTTGTGCTATGTGCACTAATTTGTATTTACACCGATTCACTAGTAAGCTAATTATTTTAAGAATGTACTGAAGCCTTATGTTTGTGAACGGTCTCTCACGTTTTTGAGCTCTGCCTCACCTTTTCTTAAGACTGCCTTATGAATGTTATAAATGTTCTTCTAGGGGTTTTGCATGTGCAGGTACATGTATTTCATTCTGATAAAACACTTAGGCTCATTTCCCCCTGTCTCTATCTGTCTACCTATCTGTCTTGTAATAACTGCACCTTTTATCTTTTTTCATCTAACCCTTTCTATCTTCCTAACACTGTCTACCCATTTTTCTTTATACTATTTGAAATTAATTGAAATGTGTATTTATTCTAGATAATTCCCGTTCCAGAAAAAAAATCCTGAGAGCAAGCTTACAATCTATTAAGGGTGCATCTCTGGGGGCTTATTTATATCTTGTAGCTCGATTTGTTCTTGAACATAGGTATAAATATATATATATATATATATATATGTATTTATAAGTATGCATGGCTCTGAAGTATATAATATATCATCTATCATCTCCTGCTGACAGTCGCCAGTAGGTAGTTGTTAGGACCATGTTTCCATAGAAAAAGCTTTTTTTGACTTGCCTTTATCTTTGCCACTGTTTGACAAATCTTCATGCAACTTTCCCCAAAAAAGTGTGCAATTATTCTTGTTGTACATGGAAAGTTCCAGGGTGATCCCTCAAGCGGGGACTGAAAAAAAAAGGGGGGTCAAAAAAGCATGCGTTTCCAATGTTAATTCTCATAGGAGTTTTGAACATGACTACAGCCTAAACCGCTGGACGGAATTACACCAAATTTGGCAGAAAGGTAGCTTTTGGCACACAGAGTATGCTTTTTGTTATTTGGTGTAAACCCATTCAGAAGTTTAAGAGAAACCAAAGGAAAACCTAATTTGTATTTCTAGGGCCTTGGTCCACCAACGCGTTCGCCAACATGAATGCTGTGATTGGCTGGCCGCAACCTGACCAGAAATTTGTGGCTGCCGTTTTAAGTAACCGGAAATGGTCCCCGGGGCTGAAAAATACAATGACAAGTGGCCTAAGGGGTCAGGTTGAAGGTACCCTGACCCCAGAGCTGTGATATAGGGGTCTTTGAGAGTGAAATTATGACCTTAAAATTAAGTTTTTTTCATGACATGCGATGTTCGTGAATACGTTGCAATGCTCAGCCCAGCCCCCCGTGTAGAGTTGCGACAAATTCACGAATATCTTTGAAAATAAAAAATAAACATTGACAGGCATTCATACACTGATTCAATCACTCATAGTAGCACTCAGACACTCATGTAGCTACTGACAGAGCCACTCGCACTCAAGCACCCACCCACTCATTCATTCACTCACTCACTCAGACCCCTTGGCACTCAGACCCACTCAAACACTGACGCACCTGCTCACAAACCCTCTCTCACTCTGATGCAGCCACTCCCAGACCCAGACGGTCACACATCCATTCACAGACCCATTTAGACCCTCATGCGCCATCTGAGACATACTCAGACCCTCATGCTTCCACCCACAGACCCACTCAGACACTCACACACCTGCTCACAGATCCACTCAGACCCTCACGTACCCAATCACAGACCCACTCAGACACTGACACACCCACTCACAATCCCACTCAGACACTGATACACCCACTCAGACCATCACACATTCACTCACAGAACCACTCAGACCCTTTCACACCCAGACAGACACTCTCACACCTATTCTCACCCCCAGAGAGACAGACCCTTCGCCATGCATGGTGCAAGTTAGGGGGTTGGGTGCAGGGCCTGGCTGCAGGCCAACCCCCACCACGCACAACCAAAGGCCATGCACAGCGATGGTTGGATTAAAGTATAGTAATTAAAATTAATTTGCGTTAAAAAAAAATAGAAATTTACTGAAAAAAAAACAAAGGTTAGAGGGGCGTTATGGTTAAGTTCTGAATTCACTCGTACAAAACCTTACAAATTCAGCAGTTAGAGTTATTTCAAGTCACAATAACTTGCACCCTAAGGTAACTATAACTCACACCCTCGCCATGCACTGCTAAGTATCCCAGATATTACCATACCATTATCATGCCAACTTTTATAACGTTATTAAAAATATAAATGAAGCATTAGCAGTCATATTAATGGGGAAAAAACAAGGCATGGCGGAGGCGCGATTTGAGTGCCTCTGGAGCGTTGCAGACCAAGGAACATTATATTGAGAGATGCACCCACGGCCCAGATGTCCCATCATTAACTGAGCTTCCATTGGACTGAATCCTGGTAAGTTTGTAAATGCAGTGTGTTGCATCGCAAGGGCATGCCTTATTTGCAAGACTTTGTGGAATTAAGTATGTGAGAGTTGTAAAGTGGACTGTACGTCTTGGAAGGAGAGCATGTGAGAGCCAGTCCAGACACCCCCTAATGTGGTGATCCTAATCAAATCCCATCCTCTGAAACTATCTAGCTGCGTTGCATGGCTGAGCCAGCAGTCTCCCAAAAGGGACTGTTGTGTTGTGTGTTAATCCCATCCTTTAAGTCGGTTAGCTGCCTGCCAAACGACGGAGATTGTTTTAGTGACCTCAGGGGTTTTTGAGGGAATGGATCAGCCGTACAGTAGGTGCATAATCTTGTCTAGGTCCAGATGGGCTACCTCTAATTGAAATGTGGGGCCACACTGGCCCTCTGTCTGCCAGTTGTTAATAAAAATGAGTTGAGATGCCTAGTACTATAACTCAGGGCCAGATGTGCGATGCAAGTTTGTGGTCGCAAAAGGCAAAAATCACTGTTTGCGACAGTAACGCAGTAACGGACATGGTGGTCTGCTCACTATCCCTGTGAGTGCGGCCATTTCCAAATGGGTCGCAAATTGCAACCTTCCTCATGACTATTCATGAGGCAGGTCCTTTGCGACCCATTTGAGACTCGCAAACAGTGTGATTAACACTGTTGTACATTTTGTTTTGTGACTCACAATTTGCGATTCAGAAACTGATCACAAATTGTGAGTCGCAAAACAAAAGGTCGTGAGCTCGGGTAATGTAGAAATGCGGACACCCATTATTTAAAACTAAGACAGCGGACCAGAATATTCGACTGCCATGACAGTGCTTTGTGGAATAGAAGTGATTTGTTGCAGTTCATACGGAGGCCCGAGGCCTCTTCAATCACCTTGAGAATGTCTAGGATCCTGGGACCAGATGTGTTAGGGTCAGCAAGGTAGAGGCAAACATCATCCTTATACAATGCTATCCTGTCCTCAAGCGTCCCGTCCCAGTTCTATCTCCACACCTGGGCATCACACCTGATAATCCTAGCCAAGGGTTCAATTGCTAGGGCAAAAAGAAATGTGCAGAGGGGACATCCCTGCCTTGTTCTGCGTTTAATAGGGAAGGGGCGCGAGCAGACCCCATTGATGAGGGCCTGTGCCATGTGTGCATTGTAGAGGAGCTGGACAGATTTCCAAAAATTAGGGCCAAAGTTCATGCGTTGAAGGACTAGGTCCAGTCAACTGAATCAAAGGCTTTTTCAAAATCTACAAGGAGCGCTGTGGAGTCTGGTATTTCATACACATTGGCTAATGCTGTATGGACATGTCTGATGCAGTGCTGAGTGCTGCGATGGGGCATGAAGCTGCATTGGTCCAGGTGCATCAAAGAGCTCAGGACATGGTGAAGTCTGTTAGCTCGGGTTTTGGCAGAGATTTTAATCTCTGTGTTTATCAAGGAGATGAGACAATTGGATGAGGACCATTTGAGGGGGTCGCCCGGTTTAGGAAGGACCACTATATTGGCTAAACCATGGTCAGGGTGAAAGGAGCCCAGTTGATCTGTTTCAGTGTAGAGTTTGGGGGTAAGTAGGGAACAAGGGTGTCCTGGAATTTGCAACAATATTCAAAAGGGAACCTGTTGGTCCAAGAGTTTTCCTGGGCTTTAGTGCATGTATGGCTGCTTGTTACTCTTCATCTGTTAGCAGAGAATCAAGGTCTTCCCGCTGGAGCTGGGTCAGGCTGGGAAGCAGGATGTCATCATGCCGGGGAATTCGGCTGACGTGAAGTGGGGCCCTGGACGTGCCAGTGATAGAAGGGATTTGTTTGGAACCTTGGTCTGTGGTGGCGAGCCAGTAAAAGGTTTGCAACTTTTGTCGTGGAGTTTGTATACATGCCGGACTGATTCTCTCCAGCACTGGCGAGCTTCACGAAAAGCAAGTTGTTGCATGGACATTCTATCAATCTCTAGTTGGCGGCGCAGGGATTCGGTCGCAAGTCATAGTATGCAAGGTTCAAGCTCCCCCACACAGGTAAGTCCATTTCGGTTGCATGTTTCATATATGATTGGGCCATTCCCTCCCCCAATGGCAGCTTTGCTAGGTGCCCACAAGGAGGCCAACTTCTCGCCCGATTCATCATTAATCTCTAAATATGTTTGAAGTTCTGGGGCTAAATAATGTGTGACTTGACTGTCAGTTAGGAACCATGCTATGAGGCGCCAGAATGATGTTGGCTGACATCAGACCTAACTATTTATTTGATCTCAATGTTTGTTTCTGGGACTATCTGTGTTGCTTGGAATGTAAGAATCTTCAATCTAACATTTCACACACACATAATATATCTGCAACTGCTTAGTTGCAGATATTTAACCAAACCAAAACCATCCATGCCAACCACTTTTGACTATACTTTAAGGTGCAATATTGATTGAATAGAACATATACGACTGCTCCAAGTATTGTGTTCTTTAAAAACAAATTGTAGTTTGTGAAACATTGAAACATTTCTGAAACTGCAGTGCCACAAATAAGTTCATTATTGATTCACTGGCTGACAGAGAAAGTGGCTGTGTCTAGTGCATCCTACTGAGAGGTGTGGGTCATTTGTTTAGGGCCTGTGGGGTTAACCAGAACTTCAGTTGTTCTATCTTGCTAGTGAGGATCCATCACTGTTTAACGGTACACAGATTTACTTGCTCATTTAGTACCCAAATAATTTGATACCCTGAACTCTTAGTCCTTCATATGAAAATGCAAAATACATTCATTATACATCATACATCAGTGTTTGGCCTGTCTGCTCTTGACGTGGTTTCTCCTGTCTTTTTGGCTTCTGACCTCCTGTTTTTGATCCTGTGCTGAATTTCGTTTTTGCAGCCTTTACCACCCTGGGCACTTTATCACTGCTGACCAGTGCTAAAGTGCAAGTGCTCTCTATCTAAATTGTATGGGTGATTGGTTTATCCTTGATTGGCATATCTGATTTACTAGTAAGTCCCTAGTACAACGCACAGTGTGTGCCCAGGGCCTGTAAATCAAATGCTACTAGTGGGCCTGCAGCACTGATTGTGCCACCCACATGAGTACCCCCTGTAAACATGTCTCAGACCGTTCACTGCTGTGTCTGTCAGGTTTTAACTGCCAGTTCGAGTTCGACTTGGCAAGTGCACCCACATGCCAGTCCCAAACCTTCCCCTTTTACTACATTTAAGTAACCCCTAAGGTAGGCCCAAGGCAGGCCCATGGGCAGGGTGGTGTGTACCTAAGAGGTAGGACATGTAATGGTGTGTTTCACAGGTCCTGACAGTGAAATACTGCTAAATACGTTTTTCACTATTGCAAGCCCTATCTCTCAGATAGTTTAACATGGGGATGGCTTTGAAATATCTTTCAAGTGTAATTTCCCATTGGACACAGATAGAGGTATGGGGTTTGGGGTTTCTGAACTCACAATTTAAAAATGCATCTTCTGGTGAAGTTGGTTTTTAAATTGTGACTTTGAAAATGCCACTTTTAGAAAGTGGGCATTTTCTTGCTTATCCATTTTGTGCCTCTGCCTGGCTGTGGAATACACGTCTGGGTTAAGATGACAGTTTGGCTCTTTGTGTATTCACTCTAGGCAGTCACACAGAGGGAGCTGAGGTGTGCACTGCATATCCTGATGGATCTTCCTGGGCTAGAGTGGTAGGAGAAGATGAGACTTGCACCTGAACAGGGCTGTGTCTGGCCTCACATAAAGCAGTCTCCAACCCTCTGGAGTGTGTCTGGGGCCAGAGCAGAAAAGACAGGGTCTTGTGCATTACAAAGACTTTCCTTTAGAGTTTTCCTACTTCAAAGCCAGAAATGAGTATGAGTACCGGACTTCTGAGACCACAACTTTTAGAACACGTCTAGACTGAGGACACTCTGCCAAGAAGAAGAGCTGGGTGCCATAGGCAGACTGCCATTCTGCCTGTTGCTTTGTTGTGCTGGCCTGCTGCTTGTTGCTTCTGTCCTGGGAGTGAAAGGACTGGACTTTGTTTCCTACATCCTGCTTTCCAAGGTTCTCCAAGGGCTTGACCTGAGCTTGCCTCCTGTTTGAAGTCTCAGGGATATCAAAGGCTTCATCTGCCAGTGTCTGGACTCGTCTGCTGAGAGTTCTGACTTTCCATGTGGTGCCAAATCCAGTCCCTGGGCCCTTGGAAGTGGAAATTGGTGTCCTGAGGAAGAAAATCCATGCATCGACGTGCCACAGCAGAAGAATTGACGCAGCGCCTGCCTTGCGCCAGATGAATTGACGCAGCACCTGCCTTGCGGCTGAAGAATTGATGCAGCGCCTGTCTTGCAGTGGAAGAATTGACAGAGTGCCTGTATGACTGATGCAGCGCCTGTCCCACCACAGCTCCATCATCACAGCGTGTCTGGATTTTCCCCACACATGGTCCCTGGGTGTCACTTTCTCATAGACACCACAACAAGGAACTGAGGCTGAGTGACTGGAAACTGAAGCATCACCTTTCCTAACAGTAAGAAACCAACGCATCACCTCCCCTGCCAGTAATTACGTCTCCTGCGCAGTAAGGAGCAGACGCATCGCCTTGTTTTTCCAGCTGTTCACTTCCTCTGCAGCCTGAATTGTCTTTGTTTTTGACGCAGGGTGAGCAGGGGTTATCTTGGGTTTGTGGCTCCCTTATCCTGACTAGAGTGAAGGTCCCTACTACGACAGGGTGCAAACCACTGCCAACTAGAGACCCTATTTCTAACGATGATAGTTCTTTTGGAAAGGGGTCGACCACTTCAGGCTGGCTTATCCCATGGTAGTCATAAGATTTGACTCGCTCTAGGTGGCCATTTTTCTATCTATATTAGAATTGCTATTGCATTGGTCTCCAACCCATTCTGTTTGCTTTGTATCCCTGGTGTTACCTCCATACAAAAGAAACCCTACTACCTACACTAATACTCTAATGTGCCAGATACCTGCAATGTCGATTCCCATCCGGTTGCTTCTGGCTGGACTATGACTACATTTATACTGAGAACGCCCCCACGTTGCTAACTGCCCCTTCTGGATGGACCTCATGGATTAGGCTAGCAAATGCTGCATCCTCTGTCACTTTTAATTGTTGTTTGCTCTTTCTATGCAAAAGCTGATTAGACGGAGCCGGTTATTGAGAGTCCAAAAGGACGAGGGCCCGAGGCAAATAAAGAAAAACGATAGAAGACAAAATGTAATGCCCAAACCACGAAGGTCCTAGTTAGAACTAAGAATCCTTACAGAAAGCAAAACAACTAGTCCGGTATTTCAATAATTCTTTCTAAGCAAGAGGATAACATAAGGTCAACCACCAGAAATACAGTAAGTATAAAATCTTATCACAGTCCATCATAGAGACTTCTGAATAAGAGTAAGGAGAAAGCTCTGGCAAACATTCCATATAAGGCACTTTTTATAGGTCCAGAATAACAGAGAATCATGCTCTCGACGTAGCATGAGGTGGTGACATGAACTAATTAAGTTACATCACACAAAACAATCAGCATTGCAGACATTATGTTCCATAAAACAGGCTACTCTAAAGGCCACCTGAACTATGAATAATAAGTTGTCCACTTTACCATACATGCAAGTTTAAATAACATTACGTGATTGAACAGTGAACTATTAAAAAAATTATTAAGAAGCACAGTTAGACCAGCAGGCAGCATCAGTCTTGAAAATGTGCAACATTACATGAACATCTCCTGCAGGCTTTCTCCCTAGCATGTTATTTTATGCATTGGAAATAAACATCACCACGGACCGTATCACACATTTGCCTAATTTATGAAAAAAGGAAATTAACAGATCATATAGTGCAACATTTCGAAAGCTATGTTTCTTTAGCTGTCAAACCAACCAGAAAAGAGGAGCAGATTAGTTTTACAGCCTACTTAAACACACAAAAATGAACATTGATGTTTATTAATAAGTCTACTCCAACATCCTGCCGATAATTCTTGTAATCATCACAAATCCCACTACACTACTTTACAATAAGTTACTCATTTCTTTTTGCTTCTTCGTTTTCTCCAAGGTTTTCATTTCATTGTACAGCTTCGTTATGGTCACATCCAGTTCTGTATCTTCTCATTTCCTTTTCTGGTCATCACAATCTTCTTTCCTTAATCACGTTACAACTCATTTCTCAAGCAGAGAACATAAAGGAGATTTCATAGTAGAAATACATCAGTTAGACTTAGAATAATTATAACAATTGGGGTTAATATTCTTTTACATTAACCACCATCCACATCGCCAAAAAGCTCACCAATACTTGCAATTCCCTTTGCAATCGTAATGAACCATGGACCAATCACTTCCCAAGCATCGCTCTCTTCCAAAGTTTTAATTTCTTGCTAAATATTAGTTATATTAATATAATCATTAGTCAGTGTGTTATCGGAAATATAAATCCATTGCTCATGGATATCAATTTACAAAATGCCTGGGGTAGCGGAAGTGATGTCACATGCCCTTTGATTCCCCTCTGATGATGTCACCAGAACTTTGACCTGGTGACATCACAGAAGCTAACCTCATGTGATCTTGAAAGCCCGCCCAGTGGCATCACAGGAAGTGACATTTGCCCTTGTGCCAACAATGATACATTTGACGTTTGGCTAGTTACCTCACACAAAGTCATTGGAAAACCTCTAGCCTGTACAAATGAAATATACACAAACATACTTTACTTAAATCCCTATTCAAATACTCCCACGTACAGCGTAAGTACCAAACATTATCTTCAGATACTGGGCTGAGATAGTGGAACCTGCTGCACGAACCTTTTAAAAAGTTTTCTGCAATTGAAAATGTGCCAGCCAGGTTGAAATCACCGAATATCAAATAAATGTGCTATACAAAAGGAAGGTCTGTGGGCACAGAATGCTCAGCACAAGTTCGCTTTGCTATTGTTTTAGAAACAGTGTCAGGCCCAGTCTTGGAATGTAGGTCACGTTGCTGTTATTTGCAGGCCATGTTCGCCCAGCAACCTTATTTTCCGTGACCTGTCCTACATCCTTCCCCAGCCGGGGAGCCGCAGCTCCTTCTAAGGTTTACCATGATTCATTTATTCTACAGATAGAAGTGTGCATCTCTTGCGTAGCATGTGTCTATTAAAGGTATGGAGTCAAAAAAGCAACCAACGGTGCATAAGGTACCAACCACGTATATCTTAACAGGATATTGGCAGCCACAATGGATAGTTGCTGTACTGATGTTGCTTGGCAGTATGTAAGAGACAAATGCTCTGTACACAGGAGGTTTTGCTTGGGTGACATGAATTCAAGAGGAGGCCTCTAGTGATCGGCAGAATGATAAATGTTGTTACATTTTCCTGGGTTGTGGGTACAGAGCTCTGTGCAGTGCGGAGTCACAACTTATTGTGTGGCTTTCAGGGATCAAAGGAGAATGACTGTTCTTTGCAAGTGGTAAAGCTTATTTACGAGTTCGTGGCCAGATACTGGCTCCTGCCACAGCTAGTGGTGGTACTGATGATGATTGGGCTTCGTATTAATAGACGAACTGAAGAGCAAGTTGGTGCTTGGATACCTCAAAACCAAGAGAGAGCAGACAGCACTGGAAGGTGTGTTACAAAGTTTTGACAAGTGGGCTGCTGCAAGGCTCTTATGTACACGTACTGTTTGTTTGTCTTGAATGAATGAGACCGCACTGGACAGCAAGTTGTTGCTTGGAATACCAGGAAATACTGCTTGGAGACTTAACAGTGCTTACTTAGCATTGCTGTTTTCATATCCCAACACATCAGAGTGACCCCCTGACCTGCTTTTAGGGTCAGAGCTTGCCCCTCACGCCACGCAGCTCCACCTGACTGCCTGTGCTTTCCACCCCGCCCTCGCTGCTGTGCGAGTTCGAGGCCCTCCACCACCCGCAGGCACCTGCCTGCAGCTCATCCCTGGTGTCTAGTGGGGTCTATAAGTTATGTAAGTGTATTTTTGTATCTGCTTGTATCCTTTTTGAATTGTACCATTTCTGTGCTTTTCTGTGCTTTTTAAAAAAAAAAATTTGTTGCCCTTTTTCTGCTTGCTTTGCGCTCCCCTTTCCGCCTGTTTATCGGCTCTTCTGAACCGTTCTTTCCTGCCACTGCGTCCCCGCCCCCCTCGCGCCCCCATTCGCCCTTAGCTCCCGCCTCCCAGCTGCTCCTCCCTCCCACCTCCCCTTCTTAATGGCGGGTGCTGTGCGGCTGCGCCGCTAGCACGCCGGAGGCAAGCCCATCTGCGCCCAGCGACAGTCCCCCCTGGCCCTGGAACCCCCCACACCACCAGACGCTGCTACAGGGCCAATGATCTCCACGCCTTCAACCCAGGCCGTTCCACCACCTGCGTCCAAGCCACCCCTAGGCACACCCATGGACCTTTCTCCTATCGGTTCTGCAGCTACACCTGCTGCCAAGCCACCAAGCACCACAACAGCTCCACACACAACCACCTCAGCTGCATCCTCCTCAACACCTGCTCCGTACACAAGCATGCCGTCGAACTCTGGGACCTACTCACCTCAGCCTCCCCAGACATCGCCTTCCTCACTGAAACCTGGATGAACCCCTCCTCGGAACCCGACATTGCCATAGCCATCCCTGAAGGTTATAAGATTACCCGCAGAGACCGCACCAACAAACTGGGAGGAGGAATCGCCATAGTCCACAGGAGCACCATCAGGATCTCAAGCCGCCGAACACTTACACTTCCAGATTCACGTCAACACCAACACCACTCTCAGAGGAACCCTTGTCTACAAACCCCCAAGCCCGCGACCACAGTTCTGCGACGCCATTGCAGACACAATCAGCACCCAGGCCCTCGCCTCTACAGACTACATGCTCTTTGGTGACTTGAATTTTCACCTAGAGAACGCCAACGGCAGCAAATCCTCCGCCTTGATCGCCAACCTTGGTCTCAAACAACTTGTCACGACGCCCGCCCACTCAGCCGGCCACATGCTCGACCCCATCTTCTCCGCCAGTAGCCACATCACCTTCACCCATACCACCGAACTCCACTGGACCGACCACTAATGTGTCCACTTCACCTTCCAGAAACCCACCGCTCACCACCACTCACAACAGATCCCTCGCCGTAGCTGGAACAAGATCTCTGAAGACCAGCTGATCTCCACCTTCGCCGGTGCCCCGCCACCATGCACCATTGACCCAAACACTGCCGCCCTCAACCTCAAACAGTGGTTAGATGACTGCGCCGACACCCTCGCTCCACTCAGGAAACCCTCCAACAACTGCATCAGCACAAAAGCACACTGGTTCACTGCCGACCTTCAGGACTCCAAGCGGGAGTGCTGGAAAATTGAGAAGATGTGGCTCCACGAACAAACAGAGAGCAACCACGCCGCCCTCAAGGCAGCTATCTGCAAGCATCACCAGCTCATCCGGACTACCAAAAGATCCTTCTACAAAGACCGCATCAACAACAACGCACACAACAGCAAAGATTCCTTCAGCCAACCCCAACTCCTGCTCCATCGATTTTCCCCCCGCCCCCCCCCTCTTCGCAAAACCTCTGCGACTCCCTCGCCACCTTTTTTCACCGCAAGATCACGGACATCCACGGCAGCTTCAACTCCTCGACCTCCACAACCACTGCAACCACCACTAACTCCACCACTAACCCCAACGCACCCAGCCACACCAACCTCTTGAGCACCTGGACCCAAACCAACGACGAGGACACCACAAAGACCATGAGCACCATCCACTCCGGATCACCCTCCGACCCCTGCCCCCACCATGTCTTCAACAAAGCAAGCCAAATCATCGCCCCCCAACTCCGTGCAATCATCAACAGCTCCTTCGAGACCACCACCTTCCCGGAGAGCTGGAAACACGCCGAAGTCAACCCCTTGCTCAAAAAACCCAAGGCAGACCCCGAAGACCTCAAGAGCTACCGGCCCATTTCCCTCCTTCCCTTCCCAGCGAAGGTCATTGAGAAGATCGTCAATAGCCAACTGACCCGCTTCCTGGAGGACAACAGCACACTAGACATCTCCCAATCCGGCTTCCGTAAGAACCACAGCACCGAGACCGCACTCATTGCCGCAACCGATGACATCAGGACCATGCTCGACAAAGGCGAAACCGCTGCCCTCATCCTCCTAGACCTCTCGGCAGCCTTCGACACCGTCTGTCACCACACCCTCCGCGCATGCCTCTACGACGCCGGCATCCGCCACAAGGCTCTGGACTGGGTCACATCCTTCCTCTCCGGTAGAACTCAGAGAGTCCGCCTCCCTCTGTTCCTGTCTGAAGCCATCAAGTCCATCTGCGGCGTCCCCCAAGGATCCTCTCTCAGCCCAACTCTTTTTAACATCTACATGGCTCCGCTCGCCAACACCGTCCGATCTCACGCTCTCAAAATCGTCTCCCACGCAGACAACACCCAGCTGATCCTCTCACTCACCAAGGACCCCACCACCGCTAAGATCAATCTCCACAACGGACTGCAGGCCATCGCCAACTGGATGGAGATGAGCCGCCTCAAACTGAACTCATCCTCGGCTCTAACCACTCCGCATGGGATGACTCCTGGTGGCCAGCCACCCTAGGAACCGCACCAACTCCCACCACCCACACACGCAACCTTGGTTTCATCCTAGACTCATCGCTCCCTATGACCCAGCAAGTCAATGCCGACTCATCTTCCTGTTTCAACACCCTCCGCATGCTTCGCAAGACCTTCAGATGGATCCCTATCGAAACCAGAAGAAAGATCACCCACGCCCTCGTCCGCAGCAGACTGGACTACGGCAACGTCCTCTACGTGGGAAGCTCCAGAAGAAACTGCAACATATTCAGAACGCCTCCGCATGCCTCATCCTCAACATCCCACACCACAAACACATCTCAGCCCACCTCAGAGACCTACACTGGCTCCCCGTCAACAAGAGTATCACCTTCAAACTCCTCATCCACGCCCACAAAGCTCTCCACAACGCAGGCCCTGCCTACCTCAACGAACGACCCAGCTTCCACGCACCCATCCGCCAACTCCGCTCCGCCAACCTCGCCCTCGCCACTGTTCCCCACATCCATCGTACCACAGCCGGCGGCAGATCCTTTTCACACCTTGCTGCCAAAACCTGGAACTCCCTCCCCGTCGACCTACGACTGACCCAGGGCCTCCTCACTTCAGGAAACGCCTCAAGACCTGGTTATTCGAGCAGTAGCAACCCCTCACCCAGCGCCTTGAGACCCTTACGGGTAAGTAGCGCGCTTTACAAGTGATTGATTGATTGAAAGTGATGTATTTATGTCATTACATATTTATAACATAATGACAACTTAGTCGTAATACAGAATGGCTCTTTCCTGTGATCAAGGCACCCTAACATGTAATGCAACTTCCTATGACGTTGGCCCAAAGGTGTTATGGTGTCATTGCCTGAGGTTTTATTTATGTACTAACTAGTGGCTTTAAAACATGAAAAGCCCTACCTGGAAATGTTGGCGTGTATGTAGTACATTAGACTGTATCTATGCATTATGCCTAATTTATTATTAGGACAATGTATGTCCCTTTCTGCAGTGCCATGATTAGTGAAGAAAGAGCCAGCTGTTGTGATACTCTTCTATATGCCCTCTTGGTATTGTAGATGGAGCAACATTAAAGTCTGTTGCAAGAAAGATTTTTGGACAGTGCACGTTGAACCTTTCTATTTCAGGGTGCTCTCAGATGTGGTGATAAGGGGGCTCAGTGAAATAAATTATTTGCCTAGAATCGCACGTGGGCAGGTGGGTAAGCTGGGCTTGATCCCTGTTTTCCTAGTTTTACGTTATGCAGTCCAGTCACAAGATGAGTATCACTTTTCCTGTTCCAATTCACACAAATTTTAATGAGGTGTCTTTAATTATTTCCCACCTCCATTAAAAATGCAGAACCATAATTCCAGTGTATGTGCATGTGGTGCAAAGTATGCCATGCAGACGCGTCCTCACGTATACTTCCTTTTCTGCTGCAGCTTGTGAGATGAAGTGATCACGTACATTGGTTTAACTCAGCCCAGGAACAGAGGATGCTTTATGTTCCCTGATGAAAAATCCTCCCAGGGAGATGAAGCATTACTTCATCTCCTTCATGGTCTAACATATGTGCTCTCCTGCCTGTTATAGCACGGAGGTTAGTGCACTCACGCTAATGTTAAGTGCACTGATGGTTATGGCAAGGCATGAAGTTCTTCTGTACGAGACTCACTTTCATGCAAACACATTCTTCCACAGGGCACAATATCCCAATGTACGTTTCACTTATTTACACTTGGCATTACAGAAATGCTTGGTAGAGTATTTGGTGATCCCCAAAGTACAGGTGATACAAAATAGGTTGCACCCAATTTAACATCGTTTTGTGGTAGGCATGCTTTGAGGAATATGTGTCAGATTCTTAGACTTTCCAGCCATGCTACTCGCCTTAGCAAAATGAGAACGTTTGTTCCTTGTGATATGAGATTTCATGAAGTAATGCTATGGGACCACAGTTTTGAGTGTTGGATGGATCTGGGAAGTTGTTGAGTTTGCTAATTGGGCTTAAATGGACTAGGTAAGGACTATACACTTTATGATGTCATGTATTTTGAAGTATTTTAGCTACTTTAAAATTGCATTGCATAATTTTGGCGGTCTTTAAAACACATTCTTCACATTGCTTTTACTATTCCATCAAAGCTGATAACATTGCTCAGTGGGTTAATCAACTGCTGCGGACTTACATAAATGTGGAGATTGTTTTACCACCAGCAGATTTCAATCTCAGGTAGGTAAGCCTGTGATCTTTGTGAAATCGAGATAGAAACAACAATGAGTTGTGATAATAACACATGCTAATTACATTGCTTTGAAGCCATATCCTTCAGATTGCTCTTTGAGTTAAACCTGCTGCAGAGTTCATTGTACATCTTGCACATTATAGTTCACATTCCTGTGTAGTTAGGGCAGGTTGTCATCTTTCTGAGGTCAATATAGAAAGTACCTTTGAGTGGAGGTCATACTCCCTGCTACCTCCTGTGCTTTTGCAAGCCAGTAATTAAAATGGCACTACCTAGACTTCCTTTACAATATTTACAGACCACTTGATGGCAAAGATCCCAAAAGGTGCACACAATTCATGCTCCCTCTTACTTGGCCTGCATTTGCTGAGTGTGCTAATGCTGAAATGTGGAAGTGATGGTTTTAGTTCTTTGGCAACGTTTTAAATATTGTGCTTTGGGCATTTGACATGTACAGGGAGTGCAGAATTATTAGGCAAATGAGTATTTTGACCACATCATCCTCTTTATGCATGTTGTCTTACTCCAAGCTGTATAGGCTCGAAAGCCTACTACCAATTAAGCATATTAGGTGATGTGCATCTCTGTAATGAGAAGGGGTGTGGTCTAATGACATCAACACCCTATATCAGGTGTGCATAATTATTAGGCAACTTCCTTTCCTTTGGCAAAATGGGTCAAAAGAAGGACTTGACAGGCTCAGAAAAGTCAAAAATAGTGAGATATCTTGCAGAGGGATACAGCACTCTTAAAATTGCAAAGCTTCTGAAGCGTGATCATCGAACAATCAAGCGTTTCATTCAAAATAGTCAACAGGGTCGCAAGAAGCGTGTGGAAAAACCAAGGCGCAAAATAACTGCCCATGAACTGAGAAAAGTCAAGCGTGCAGCTGCCACGATGCCACTTGCCACCAGTTTGGCCATATTTCAGAGCTGCAACATCACTGGAGTGCCCAAAAGCACAAGGTGTGCAATACTCCGAGACATGGCCAAGGTAAGAAAGGCTGAAAGACGACCACCACTGAACAAGACACACAAGCTGAAACGTCAAGACTGGGCCAAGAAATATCTCAAGACTGATTTTTCTAAGGTTTTATGGACTGATGAAATGAGAGTGAGTCTTGATGGGCCAGATGGATGGGCCCGTGGCTGGATTGGTAAAGGGCAGAGAGCTCCAGTCCGACTCAGACGCCAGCAAGGTGGAGGTGGAGTACTGGTTTGGGCTGGTATCATCAAAGATGAGCTTGTGGGGCCTTTTCGGGTTGAGGATGGAGTCAAGCTCAACTCCCAGTCCTACTGCCAGTTCCTGGAAGACACCTTCTTCAAGCAGTGGTACAGGAAGAAGTCTGCATCCTTCAAGAAAAACATGATTTTCATGCAGGACAATTCTCCATCACACGCGTCCAAGTACTCCACAGCGTGGCTGGCAAGAAAGGGTATAAAAGAAGGAAATCTAATGACATGGCCTCCTTGTTCACCTGATCTGAACCCCATTGAGAACCTGTGGTCCATCATCAAATGTGAGATTTACAAGGAGGGAAAACAGTACACCTCTCTGAACAGTGTCTGGGAGGCTGTGGTTGCTGCTGCACGCAATGTTGATGGTGAACAGATCAAAACACTGACAGAATCCATGGATGGCAGGCTTTTGAGTGTCCTTGCAAAGAAAGGTGGCTATATTGGTCACTGATTTGTTTTTGTTTTGTTTTTGAATGTCAGAAATGTATATTTGTGAATGTTGAGATGTTATATTGGTTTCACTGGTAATAATAAATAATTGAAATGGGTATATATATTTTTTTGTTAAGTTGCCTAATAATTATGCACAGTGATAGTCACCTGCACACACAGATATCCCCCTAACATAGCTAAAACTAAAAACAAACTAAAAACTACTTCCAAAAATATTCAGCTTTGATATTAATGAGTTTTTTGGGTTCATTGAGAACATGGTTGTTGTTCAATAATAAAATTAATCCTCAAAAATACAACTTGCCTAATAATTCTGCACTCCCTGTATTTCCAAGAAAAGTACATAGTCATTTGTAGTGTGGTGTCTCATAATGGTGCATTTTTGCTGCATTTTCTTCTGTGATATTGTGCTTACGCGATATTCTATGGAATATGCAACATTAGAGAATGATAAACATGCCTAGCTAAAGTAACCATAAGACAGTGAAAAGAGGAACCATAGGCGCCATTTGGAACGAAAGGTATATACATTTCAAGACATTAATTATTTTGTAGCTAGAGATGCATTTAAAGAAAAATAACATTTTTCATCATTGTAAATATAATATGATTGTTGAGGAATGGATTCACAATAAGAGCTTGTAGGCTTTTCAGGAAATATTTTAGACAGTGGGCAGCATGCACCGCTGTGGCAGAGTGCAGAGAGAACATGCTGTTCCAACTCTGCCTGGCGGTCGCCCCCTTCACATGATCATACAGTGAAAGGTGAGCCCGTCCAGACTGTAGGAGGCTGGACTGGCTTGTAGTGAGTACCAAGGGGTACTTGCACCTTGCACCAGGCCCAGTTATCCCTTATTAGTGTATAGGGTGTCTAGCAGCTTAGGCTGATAGATAATGGTAGCTTAGCAGAGCAGCTTAGGCTGAACTAGGAGACGTGTGAAGCTACTACAGTACCACTTAGTGTCATATGCACAATATCATAAGAAAACACAATACACAGTTATACTAAAAATAAAGGTACTTTATTTTTATGACAATATGCCAAAGTATCTTAGAGTGTACCCTCAGTGAGAGGATAGGAAATATACACAAGATATATATACACAATAGCAAAAATATGCAGTATAGTCTTAGAAAACAGTGCAAACAATGTATAGTTACCATAGGATGCAATGGGGAAACATAGGGATAGGGCCAACACAAACCATATACTCCAAAAGTGGAATGCGAACCACGAATGGACCCCAAACCTATGTGACCTTGTAGAGGGTCGCTGGGACTATTAGAAAATAGTGAGAGTTAGAAAAATAACCCTCCCCAAGACCCTGAAAAGTGAGTGCAAAGTGCACTAAAGTTCCCCTAAGGACAAAGAAATCGTGTTAGAGGAATAATGCAGGAAAGACACAAACCAGCAATGCAACAACTGTGGATTTCCAATCTAGGGTACAAGTCCAAAAGTCACAAGCAAGTCGGAGATGGGCAAATGCCCAGGAAATGCCAGCTTCGGGTGCAAAGAAGCTTCTACTGGACAGAAGAAGCTGAGGTTTCTGCAGGAACGAAAAGGGCTAGAGACTTCCCCTTTGGTGGACGGATCCCTCTCGCCGTGGAGAGTCGTGCAGAAGTGTTTTCCCGCCGAAAGAACGCCAACAAGCCTTGCTAGCTGCAAATCGTGCGGTTAGCGTTTTTGGACGCTGCTGAGGCCCAGGAGGGACCAGGAGGTCGCAAATTGGACCAGCAGAGAGAGGGGACGTCGAGCAAGACAAGGAGCCCTCTCCGAAGCAGGTAGCACCCGGAGAAGTGCCAGAAACAGGCACTACGAGGATGCGTGAAACGGTGCTCGCCGTAGTTGCACAAAGGAGTTCCACGTCGCCGGAGACCAACTTAGAAAGTCGTGCAATGCAGGTTAGAGTGCCGTGGACCCAGGCTTGGCTGTGCACAAAGGATTTCCGCCGGAAGTGCACAGGGGCCGGAGTAGCTGCAAATGTCGCGGTTCCCAGCAATGCAGCCCAGCGAGGTGAGGCAAGGACTTACCTCCACCAAACTTGGACTGAAGAGTCACTGGACTGTGGGGGTCACTTGGACAGAGTCGCTGGATTCAGGGGACCTCGCTCGTCGTGCTGAGAGGAGACCCAAGGGACCGGTAATGCAGCTTTTTGGTGCCTGCGGTTGCAGGGGGAAGATTCCGTCGACCCACAGGAGATTTCTTCGGAGCTTCTGGTGCAGAGAGGAGGCAGACTACCCCCACAGCATGCACAAGCAGGAAAACAGTCGAGAAGGCAGCAGGATCAGCGTTACAGAGTTGCAGTAGTCGTCTTTGCTACTATGTTGCAGTTTTGCAGGCTTCCAGCGCGGTCAGCAGTCGATTCCTTGGCAGAAGGTGAAGAGAGAGATGCAGAGGAACTCGGATGAGCTCTTGCATTCGTTATCTAAAGTTTCCCCAGAGACAGAGACCCTAAATAGCCAGAAAAGAGGGATTGGCTACCTAGGAGAGAGGATAGGCTACTAACACCTGAAGGAGCCTATCAGCAGGAGTCTCTGACGTCACCTAGTGGCACTGGCCACTCAGAGCAGTCCAGTGTGCCAGCAGCACCTCTGTTTCCAAGATGGCAGAGGTCTGGAGCACACTGGAGGAGCTCTGGACACCTCCCAGGGGAGGTGCAGGTCAGGGGAGTGGTCACTCCCCTTTCCTTTGTCCAGTTTCGCGCCAGAGCAGGGCTAAGGGGTCCCCTGAACCGGTGTAGACTGGCTTATGCAGAATTGGGCACCTCTGTGCCCAACAAAGCATTTCCAGAGGCTGGGGGAGGCTACTCCTCCCCTGCCTTCACACCATTTTCCAAAGGGAGAGGGTGTCACACCCTCTCTCAGAGGAAGTTCTTTGTTCTGCCATCCTGGGCCAGGCCTGGCTGGACCCCAGGAGGGCAGATGCCTGTCTGAGGGGTTGGCAGCAGCAGCAGCTGCAGTGAAACCCCAGGAAGGGCAGCTTGGCAGTACCAGGGTCTGTGCTACAGACCACTGGGATCATGGGATTGTGCCAACTATGCCAGGATGGCATAGAGGGGGCAATTCCATGATCATAGACATGTTACATGGCCATATTCGGAGTTACCATTGTGAAGCTACATATAGGTAGTGACCTATATGTAGTGCACGCGTGTAATGGTGTCCCCGCACTCACAAAGTTCAGGGAATTGGCTCTGAACAATGTGGGGGCACCTTGGCTAGTGCCAGGGTGCCCTCACACTAAGTAACTTTGCACCTAACCTTTACCAGGTAAAGGTTAGACATATAGGTGACTTATAAGTTACTTAAGTGCAGTGTAAAATGGCTGTGAAATAACGTGGACGTTATTTCACTCAGGCTGCAGTGGCAGGCCTGTGTAAGAATTGTCAGAGCTCCCTATGGGTGGCAAAAGAAATGCTGCAGCCCATAGGGATCTCCTGGAACCCCAATACCCTAGGTACCTCAGTACCATATACTAGGGAATTATAAGGGTGTTCCAGTAAGCCAATGTAAATTGGTAAAAATGGTCACTAGCCTGTTAGTGACAATTTGGAAAGAAATGAGAGAGCATAACCACTGAGGTTCTGATTAGCAGAGCCTCAGTGAGACAGTTAGTCACTACACAGGTAACACATTCAGGCACACTTATGAGCACTGGGGCCCTGGGTTACCAGGGTCCCAGTGACACATACAACTAAAACAACATATATTCAGTGAAAAATGGGGGTAACATGCCAGGCAAGATGGTACTTTCCTACACAACCCCCCCCCCAAACGAAGGACAATAAGACTAGCCATGACCTGAGGAGTCTTCATTGTCTAAGTGGAAATATCTGGAGAGTCCATCTGCATTGGAGTGGCTACTCCCAGGTCTATGTTCCACTGTATAGTCCATTCCCTGTAGGGATATGGACCACCTCAACAACTTAGGATTTTCACCTTTCATTTGTTTTAGCCAAAGTAGAGGTTTGTGGTCTGTCTGAACAATGAAGTGAGTGCCAAACGGGTATGGCCTCAACTTCTTCAGAGCCCAGACCACAGCAAAGGCCTCCCTCTCAATGGCAGACCAACGCTTTTCTCTAGGGGACAACCTCCTACTAATAAAAGCAACAGGTTGATCCTGGCCCTCAGAATTAAGTTGTGATAGGACTGCCCCTACTCCTAATTCAGATGCATCAGTCTGGACATAGAATTTTTTAGAGTAACAAGGGCTTTTCAGGACAGGTGCAGAGCACATGGCCTGCTTCAGCTCCTCAAAAGCTTTCTGACAGTTTGCTGTCCATAATACCTTTTTAGGCATTTTCTTGGATGTGAGGTCATTAAGAGGGGCTGCAATGGAGCCATAGTTCTTAATGAACCTCCTGTAATACCCAGTGAGGCCTAGGAAGGCTCTCACCTGAGTCTGAGTGGTAGGGGGAACCCAATCAATAATTGTTTGGATTTTCCCCTGAAGTGGTGCAATCTGTTCCCCACCAACAAGGTGTCCCAGATAAACCACTTTACCCTGCCCTATCTGGCACTTTGAAGCCTTGATAGTGAGGCCTGCCTTTTGCAGGGCCTCCAACACTTTCCATAGGTGGACCAGGTGATCATCCCAGCTGGAGCTAAAGACAGCTATATCGTCCAAATATGCTGCACTGAAAGCTTCCAGCCCTTGCAGGACTGTGTTCACCAACCTCTGAAAAGTGGCAGGTGCATTTTTCAAACCAAAAGGCATTACAGTAAACTGGTAATGTCCTCCAATGGTAGAAAATGCAGTCTTAGGTTTAGCATCTTCTGACAATTTGATCTGCCAATACCCTGCTGTCAAGTCAAAAGTGCTTAGATACTTGGCAGATGCCAGTGTATCTATGAGCTCATCTGCCCTGGGTATAGGGTGAGCATCAGTTTTGGTTACCAAGTTGAGACCTCTATAGTCTACACAAAACCGCATTTCCTTCTTTCCATCTTTGGAATGGGGTTTTGGTACCAGTACCACAGGAGAAGCCCATGGACTGTCAGAGTGCTCAACCACTCCCAGTTCTAACATTTTCTGGACCTCTTGCTTTATGCAGTCCCTGACATGGTCAGGCTGCCTATAGATCTTACTTTTGACAGGTAAACTGTCTCCAGTATCTATAGTGTGCTCACACCAAGAAGTGGTACCTGGCACAGTAGAGAAGAGTTCAGAGAATTGATCTAGGAGATTTATGCAATTGTCTTTCTGCTCAGCAGTAAGACAATCAGCCAAAACTACACCTTCCACAAGAGCATCTTGTTCTGTGGAAGAGAAGAGATCAGGTAGAGGATCACTGTCTTCTTCCTGTCCCTCATCAGTTGCCATGAGCAGGGTGAGATCAGCCCTGTCATAGTAGGGTTTCAGGCGGTTGACATGGAGCACCCTAAGGGGACTCCTGGCAGTGCCTAAGTCAACTAAATAGGTGACTTCTCCCTTCTTTTCAACAATTGTGTGGGGTCCACTCCATTTATCTTGGAGTGCTCTTGGGGCCACAGGCTCCAAGACCCACACTTTCTGCCCTGGTTGGTACTGAACCAAAACAGCCTTCTGATCATGCCATTGCTTCTGGAGCTCTTGGCTGGCCTGAAGGTTTTTACTGGCCTTTTTCATGTACTCAGCCATCCTTGATCTGAGGGCAAGTACATAGTCCACAATATCCTGCTTAGGAGCTTTTAAAGGTTGTTCCCAACCCTCCTTTACAAGTGTGAGTGGACCCCTAACAGGGTGTCCAAAAAGAAGTTCAAAGGGGCTGAAGCCCACTCCTTTCTGGGGTACCTCCCTGTAGGCAAAAAGGAGGCATGGTAGAAGGATATCCCATCTCCTGCGGAGTTTTTCAGGGAGACCCATAATCATGCCTTTGAGAGTTTTATTAAATCTCTCCACCAGTCCATTTGTTTGTGGATGATAGGGTGTTGTGAACTTGTACGTTACACCACACTCCTTCCACATGGCCTTTAAGTATGCAGACATGAAATTGCTTCCCCTGTCTGATACCACTTCCTTTGGGAAGCCCACCCTGGAAAATATTCCCAGGAGGGCCTTTGCCACTGCAGGTGCTGTAGTGGTCCTTAAAGGAATAGCTCAGGATATCTTGTGGCATGGTCCACTACCACCAAGATAAACCTATTGCCTGAAGCAGTAGGAGGGTCAAGGGGGCCAACTATGTCAACCCATACCCTTTCAAAGGGAACCCCAACCACAGGCAGTGGGATAAGGGGTGCCTTTGGGGTGCCACCTGTCTTGCCACTGGCTTGACAGGTTTCACAGGACTTACAAAATTCCTTTGTGTCCTCAGACATTCTAGGCCAATGAAACAGGGGAACAAGCCTGTCCCAAGTTTTCATTTGTCCTAGATGCCCAGCTAAGGGAATGTCATGTGCCAGTGTTAGGAGGAACTTTCTGTACTCCTGAGGAATCACTAATCTCCTGGCAGCTCCAGGTTTAGGATCCCTATGCTCAGTGTACAAGAGGTTGTCCTCCCAGTAAACTCTGTGAGAGTCACTGACATCCCCATTAGCCTGTTTGACAGCTTGCTGTCTGAGACCCTCTAATGTGGGACAGGTTTGCTGTGCCACACTCAGCTCCTCTCTGGCAGGCCCCCCTTCACCCAAAAGCTCAGCAGTGTCTGCTTCCAGCTCCTCTGGTGTAGGTTCTGCACAGGGAGGGAATTCTTCTTCCTCAGAAGTAGAATCCACTGTAGAGGGAGGGATAGTAGGAAGTGGTTTGCTTCTACTAGCCCTAGCTTTAGGGAGCACTTGGTCCATTGTTCCAGGATCCAAGCTTCCCTGTCCTTTTTGCTTTTTGGCCTGAGCCCTTGTCAAAGCAAAAATATGCCCTGGGATGCCCAGCATTGCTGCATGGGCCTCCAACTCCACATCTGACCAAGCTGATGTCTCCAAATCATTTCCTAGTAGACAGTCTACAGGTAAATCTGTGGCTACCACAACTTTCTTTGGACCAGTAACCCCCCCCCAGTTGAGATTAACAACAGCCATGGGGTGGCTAAGTGTGTTGTTGTGAGCATCGGTTACTTGGTACTGGTGACCAAGTAGGTGTTGTTCAGGGTGGACCAGTTTCTCTATGACCATAGTCACACTGGCTCCAGTGTCCCTGTAGGCCTGAACCTCAACACCATTTATTAGGGGTAGCTGCTTGTACTTATCCATATTAAGGGGACAAGCAACTAAGGTGGCTAAATCAATAGCCCCCTCAGAGACTAACACAGCCTCTGTGGCCTCCCTAACAAGGCCAACCCCAACTAAGTTACCAATAGTGAGCCCAGCTACTCCCTTGGATTGGCTATTAGTAGGTTTGCTCCCACCACCACTGCTATTAGTAGGGACACTAGGTGTAGCAGTAGGGGTTGTAGTGGTAGGAGGCTTGGTGCCTTTCTTTGGACAACTGGGATCTGTTGTCCAATGGCCTTTCATTTTACATAAATAGCACCGTGGTTTCTTTTCCTTGTTCTGATTAAAAGAGGATTTGGGCCCACCACCCCCACCAGAGTGTTTTTGTGGGCCTAATGAAGACTAATTTTTAGATTTGTCCCCACCCTTGTCAGAAGACTTACCATCCTTCTTTTTGTTGCCATCTTTGTCACCCCCTGTATGAACTTTTCTGTTCACCCTTGTTCTGACCCATTTGTCTGCCTTCTTTCCCAATTCTTGGGGAGAGGTCAGATCAGAGTCCACCAAGTACTGGTGCAACAAATCAGACACACAATTACTAAGAATATGCTCTCTCAGGATCAAGTTATACAGGCTGTCATAATCTGTAACTTTACTGCCATGTAACCACCCCTCCAAGGCCTTCACTGAATGGTCAATGAAATCAACCCAGTCTTGTGAAGACTCCTTTTTGGTCTCTCTGAACTTTATCCTGTACTGTTCAGTGGTTAAGCCATAACCATCCAGGAGTGCATTCTTAAGAACTTGGAAATTATTAGCATCATTTTCTTTTACAGTAAGGAGCCTATCCCTACCTTTTCCACTAAATGATAGCCATAGGATAGCAGCCCACTGCCTTTGAGGGACATCCTGTACAACACAGGCCCTTTCAAGTGCAGCAAACCACTTGTTAATGTCATCCCCCTCCTTATAAGGGGGAACTATCTTATGCAGATTCCTGGAATCATGCTCTTTTGCAGTATGACTATGGGGAATACTGCTGCTGCCACCATGGGTTTCTAAACCCAGTTTCTGTCTCTCCTTCTCTACTTCTAAAGTCTGTCTATCCAAATCCAGCTGTTGCTTCTTGAGCTTCAGTCTGGTTTGTTCCACTCTCAATCTATTGAGCTCCCTTTCTAACAATCTGTCATCAGGGTGGGTGCGAGGGACATGCCTTGAAACAGAAGTATGGTGAGAATGGACAGAAGGAGACCTGTCCCTTACAGAAGCCACCCTAACAGCTTGGCTAACAGAAACATCACTACCAGTATGGTGAGAATAAATGCTTTTGCTATGATGTGAGACAAAACTATTTATATGGTGTGGCTCATCATCATTACCAACTATGCTAGACTGTCTAGTAATGGGCAGGCTAGGAAGTTTCTTTCCTGAATCTTTTCCTGGGGGAGTCCCTGGATCAGATTGAGAACCATTAGCTACTTTTTCAACAGATTGGGCACTTATGGCCTTATCCTGTACTCTAAGCATGTTAATTAACAGTTCTAAGGAAGGATTCTTCCCTACACTCAAACCTCTCTCTATGCAGAGACTCCTTGCTCCTTTCCAGCTAAGGTGATCATATGCAAGTTTGGACAGATCAACATTTTGGCCTGTGCCAGACATTTTTAGAGAGAGTTAAAGTGATAGAAAAAGAGAAAAAGTTTGTCAGAGCTTTTAGAAAGACAGAGAAAAAAACTTTTAAAACTTTTTAGAACTTTTTAGAAAGTTAGAAGTACTTTTCAGCACTTAGAAAAGAGTGAAAAGAGGAAATGCAAAACTTTTTGGCTATGTGTATATACACTGACCTTGTTTTGTATATTTTTCTCTTATGAAAAGTACAATGACAAGAGTGGTAAGTAGTCTCAAAGCACTTATCCCACCGCTGCACAACCAATGTAGGAGGCTGGACTGGCTTGTAGTGAGTACCAAGGGGTACTTGCACCTTGCACCAGGCCCAGTTATCCCTTATTAGTGTATAGGGTGTCTAGCAGCTTAGGCTGATAGATAATGGTAGCTTAGCAGAGCAGCTTAGGCTGAACTAGGAGACGTGTGAAGCTACTACAGTACCACTTAGTGTCATATGCACAATATCATAAGAAAACACAATACACAGTTATACTAAAAATAAAGGTACTTTATTTTTATGACAATATGCCAAAGTATCTTAGAGTGTACCCTCAGTGATAGGATAGGAAATATACACAAGATATATATACACAATAGCAAAAATATGCAGTATAGTCTTAGAAAACAGTGCAAACAATGTATAGTTACCATAGGATGCAATGGGGAAACATAGGGATTGGGGCAACACAAACCATATACTCCAAAAGTGGAATGCGAACCACGAATGGACCCCAAACCTATGTGACCTTGTAGAGGGTCGCTGGGACTATTAGAAAATAGTGAGAGTTAGAAAAATAACCCTCCCCAAGACCCTGAAAAGTGAGTGCAAAGTGCACTAAAGTTCCCCTAAGGACAAAGAAATTGTGTTAGAGGAATAATGCAGGAAAGACACAAACCAGCAATGCAACAACTGTGGATTTCCAATCTAGGGTACCTGTGGAACAAGGGGACCAAGTCCAAAAGTCACAAGCAAGTCGGAGATGGGCAAATGCCCAGGAAATGCCAGCTGCGGGTGCAAAGAAGCTTCTACTGGACAGAAGAAGCTGAGGTTTCTGCAGGAACGAAAAGGGCTAGAGACTTCCCCTTTGGTAGACGGATCCCTCTCGCCGTGGAGAGTCGTGCAGAAGTGTTTTCCCGCCGAAAGAACGCCAACAAGCCTTGCTAGCTGCAAATCGTGCGGTTAGCGTTTTTGGACGCTGCTGAGGCCCAGGAGGGACCAGGAGGTCGCAAATTGGACCAGCAGAGAGAGGGGACATCGAGCAAGACAAGGAGCCCTCTCCGAAGCAGGTAGCACCCGGAGAAGTGCCAGAAACAGGCACTACGAGGATGCGTGAAACGGTGCTCGCCGAAGTTGCACAAAGGAGTCCCACGTCGCCGGAGACCAACTTAGAAAGTCGTGCAATGCAGGTTAGAGTGCCGTGGACCCAGGCTTGGCTGTGCACAAAGGATTTCCGCCGGAAGTGCACAGGGGCCGGAGTAGCTGCAAAAGTCGCAGTTCCCAGCAATGCAGCCCAGCGAGGTGAGGCAAGGACTTACCTCCACCAAACTTGGACTGAAGAGTCACTGGACTGTGGGGGTCACTTGGACAGAGTCGCTGGATTCGGGGGACCTCGCTCGTCGTGCTGAGAGGAGACCCAAGGGACCGGTAATGCAGCTTTTTGGTGCCTGCGGTTGCAGGGGGAAGATTCCGTCGACCCACGGGAGATTTCTTCGGAGCTTCTGGTGCAGAGAGGAGGCAGACTACCCCCACAGCATGCACAAGCAGGAAAACAGTCGAGAAGGCGGCAGGATCAGCGTTACAGAGTTGCAGTAGTCGTCTTTGCTACTATGTTGCAGTTTTGCAGGCTTCCAGCGCGGTCAGCAGTCGATTCCTTGGCAGAAGGTGAAGAGAGAGATGCAGAGGAACTCGGATGAGCTCTTGCATTCGTTATCTAAAGTTTCCCCAGAGACAGAGACCCTAAATAGCCAGAAAAGAGGGTTTGGCTACCTAGGAGAGAGGATAGGCTACTAACACCTGAAGGAGCCTATCAGCAGGAGTCTCTGACGTCACCTGGTGGCACTGGCCACTCAGAGCAGTCCAGTGTGCCAGCAGCACCTCTGTTTCCAAGATGGCAGAGGTCTGGAGCACACTGGAGGAGCTCTGGACACCTCCCAGGGGAGGTGCAGGTCAGGGGAGTGGTCACTCCCCTTTCCTTTGTCCAGTTTCGCGCCAGAGCAGGGCTAAGGGGTCCCCTGAACCGGTGTAGACTGGCTTATGCAGAATTGGGCACCTCTGTGCCCAACAAAGCATTTCCAGAGGCTGGGGGAGGCTACTCCTCCCCTGCCTTCACACCATTTTCCAAAGGGAGAGGGTGTCACACCCTCTCTCAGAGGAAGTTCTTTGTTCTGCCATCCTGGGCCAGGCTTGGCTGGACCCCAGGAGGGCAGATGCCTGTCTGAGGGGTTGGCAGCAGCAGCAGCTGCAGTGAAACCCCAGGAAGGGCAGCTTGGCAGTACCAGGGTCTGTGCTACAGACCACTGGGATCATGGGATTGTGCCAACTATGCCAGGATGGCATAGAGGGGGCAATTCCATGATCATAGACATGTTACATGGCCATATTCAGAGTTACCATTGTGAAGCTACATATAGGTAGTGACCTATATGTAGTGCACGCGTGTAATGGTGTCCCCGCACTCACAAAGTTCAGGGAATTGGCTCTGAACAATGTGGGGGCACCTTGGCTAGTGCCAGGGTGCCCTCACACTAAGTAACTTTGCACCTAACCTTTACCAGGTAAAGGTTAGACATATAGGTGACTTATAAGTTACTTAAGTGCAGTGTAAAATGGCTGTGAAATAACGTGGACGTTATTTCACTCAGGCTGCAGTGGCAGGCCTGTGTAAGAATTGTCAGAGCTCCCTATGGGTGGCAAAAGAAATGCTGCAGCCCATAGGGATCTCCTGGAACCCCAATACCCTAGGTACCTCAGTACCATATACTAGGGAATTATAAGGGTGTTCCAGTAAGCCAATGTAAATTGGTAAAAATGGTCCCTAGCCTGTTAGTGACAATTTGGAAAGAAATGAGAGAGCATAACCACTGAGGTTCTGATTAGCAGAGCCTCAGTGAGACAGTTAGTCACTACACAGGTAACACATTCAGGCACACTTATGAGCACTGGGGCCCTGGGTTACCAGGGTCCCAGTGACACATACAACTAAAACAACATATATTCAGTGAAAAATGGGGGTAACATGCCAGGCAAGATGGTACTTTCCTACACAGACTGGCCGACACTATAAGCTGCAACCACAATTGCCACCCGATGTAGCTCAACCTGGCTACGTGCACATGCGAACTCTAAAGAGCTGAACAGCAGCGCAGCCCCCTCCCCAGCAGAACATTTTCTAAATCAAACATAGCTTATAAACCTGTGTCCTGCTGGAAGCATGCCAGCACTGGGCGTGTGAGTGTATGGTGCAGCAGAGTTGACCCTCAGACTACAAGAGGAAATGTATAGGCTGAACCAACGAATTTGATTAGCTGACAGTGAGAGGTTGCAAGCAAAGTGACCGGCATCACAGTGGTGTGCCTATGGGTCGCGGTTATGACCCGCAATTGACGTCCATGACAATGCTGCTGGACCTTTAGTACACTGCACACACTACCCTCTTTTGCAAGCAAAATATCCAAAGGCGTACGATTTTGTTTAACCATTGCATGAATGGCTATCATGTGTTCATTAATCTTAGTTACAGCCCCTGAAGTTGTTAGCAGCTAAATGATCCACTAACTTAAACAATCTTCAAATCTTCACAACATTCAAAGCCACACTAAAAGGAGGAATTATCCAACATAATCTCTGCTAAATATAACTACACTCATTCATTCCAATCATCTCTGAAGTTTCCCATCTGTTATGTTTCCCATGCATCCTACAAATCACTCCTTTCTACTTTTGATTAGGTTTAAGTCTAGGACTAAGTTTTGAACTTCTAAATCCCTCCTCAGCTTTTTCTTGCAATTGAATAGCTCTTGCTTCTTCAACAATTTTACTAATTTTCACTGTCCTTTCTTTAAAGTTCCTAATAAAATTACGTTCTACATCTCTAATTTACACACACTCTTCTTGTTAGTTATATTAGATTAATGACCAAGCATAATAGGTCTATTGGTGTTATTGTTATCAAAAATCAAACTCTTAATTTTAGGTAACTCTTAATTAAAGCTCCCAGTTTTCTAGTTTTACTGATTATTATTTTTTGCAGATAAAAATTGACAGAAAACAGTGTTTTTACTGTTTGTACTTATTTGAAAAGCAGAAAAAATAACGAAAATTGTTCTTTTGTGAGAGACTCTTCATGCTGTCCTTCATGAATTCCAGGCCAACCTCCGAGGAGATAGACAGCATGGGAAGTTAAAAGACAAGCTGGCATTTCCTTAAATACAGGCATATGTTTATGTTAACTTATATTTGTATAAAATGCTAACACTTATCTGTGGGTGTAGTGTTTTCTAATATTTGTCAGCTTCATTTGCTAAAAAGCGAAAGGCATACGAGTTTGAGTGCATGTTTATCAGTTAAATATGGAAATATACCATTTAATCACCCCATTAATTCTCAAAACACTACATAAATATGGATAACTACCAATAAGACAGCCAAAAAGTAAATGTGGATAAATAAACAAAAATGTAAAAAAAAAAAAAAAATACCATGAAACCAGGAGCCCTAGTCATAATCTGTTTTGAACTCCATCAACAAATGCTGTTCCAATAAAATTGAAAAATATATACTGCATGAGAAGCGTAGCTCAACGGAAGATGTTAGGTCACCCCTTTGTATCAGAACCAGTTAAGTATGTACAAATATAAAATGTTCTCACATTTGTAATATCCCTATACCCAGCAAGCAAAATATCATAAGTAACCTCCTTAAAATTTTGACCATACACATCTCTATGATCTAATCTACTATCTTTTTCGAGCATTACTATGACTTGAGTCATTATTATCTTCAGAAGCTTATGCAAAGGAACATATAGACCCACTACAATTTCAATTAAAACGAATACAATCAAAATTATAAACTATTCTCAGAACTAAGCAAAATCTGTTACAAGTAACTGTCTTCTTTTTATAAAATCTTTAAAAAACAAAAAACTAAGTGGCTTATTTAATTATTGCTGGACAGAGTAATTACCATTGCCATGTTGAAGTACTTAACTCCCGTCATGGCGAGGGTACTCCACCTGGCATATGAGGATATCCAGACCTAATTTACATCATTTGAACAACCTGCTTTTTTCCATCTTTTCCTTTCATCCTCTGGCACCTTGGTCTGCAGTTCCCTCAACTCCTATAGTGACTGACAAAAAATTATTGATATTTTTTTGTTTCGCATTCTGATGTTTTATTTATTCCCAATGTACCGGACTAAAGAGCTCAGTACTCTGCAACTTGATCAGCAAAATTGTTTCCTGTTGAAAACATGTCATCTCTGCTCATATGTGCGGATATGACAGCATTCTTTGAAAACCTAAATACTTCAAACAAATCTAGAATTCGTAGCCCAATTCTGCCAGAGAATGCCAAGAAACTGATTTGTGACCATAACTGCCCATAATCATGGACTGGCTATCTGTATAGGCTGTAACACTCGGTCCATTGTCTATGCAGCATGCTCTTGTAATTCCACTTAATTCTGCACTTCTACTGAAGTTACATTACAAAAAACAATGCTTCAACAATAAATGCTGCTGTGCTGACTTGATATGCTACTTGAAGAGTTTCCGTAATAGTACCTCAGACCAGAACCATCAACCAATAAAATCATATCAGCCAATTCGAGTGGTACATCTTGATTATCTGGGCTTGGTTTGGTACACACCTCTGTCACATCAATGCAGACATGGTCACTTTTATCAGTCTTGATGTCAGCTTCATACTTTGGCAACTGCATACCTGTAGCAGGTTTCAGGTTACTACAGTATTTAACTGAAATGTTTAATTGAAATGTTTTCTGCTGTCAGTATTACTGGCTCATATTTAGTCAAACTAATATTTGTAAAATGCAGAGTATGAATATGAGCCAGCAAGATCCCAACTGAATGCGGAACTAGCACAATAAGTGTGTGTCCCATCACAATTATTTCACTCTGCACAACTGCCAGGGAAGCACTTGCAATGCTTTTCATGCAGCCAGGACGCACAGTGGCTACTGCATCCAGTGTAGCAAAAAAATATGGAATTGACTTTGTTGCCCCTCTGTGATTATGAGTGAGAACTAAAAGTGAGCACCCTTCTCTTTCATGACAGAATAAATACACATATTTCTTGTAATCTAGCATTCCTAGAATAGGGGCCCTACGTAAATTGCGTTGGAGCTCCAGGAAGGCTTGCAAACATACATTGTCACAAGGCACCAGGTCCCTCACATCACTGTTAGTAAGCCTCTGCAAAGGCTTTACAAACACGGAAAAGTTTGGAATCCACTGATGAGAGTAGCCATTCATCCCTAGAAACATCCTCACTCCTCTCTGTGTTCAAGTTGGGTTCATTTTCAGATTCACAAAAATATGTTCTTTGGACACCTTTTGTACTGCCTTCTCAATCTAGTATCCCAGATTAATAATTTCTTCTTGACAGTACTGTAATTTAGCAGGGGGCACTGTACGCCCTTTTCGGCCAGGTGATTTAGCAAAACTATTGTGCCAAGTTTACAGCCATCTCTTGTTTTAACTACAACTAGCAGATTCCCTGTGTGCTAAACAAGCACTGAGTCACAGGGCAAATTTAGAATTTCCATATTCTTCAGGATTTTTAAGAAGATTGAAGGGCTTTCCATGTGGTGCTGTGGGATCTTACCCCAAACTAAAACTGAATCTGAACGCAAAGAGATAATGATTACCCTCACAACAATGAGCTGAGAAAAATGGTTAACACTTATCTGTCACTGGTAACCACAGGGCCTCTGCTGAAATGTGGATCAGGAACACTGCAAGATTCCGGACCATGGGACTATAAGGAATTACTACATCAATGCTGTTGTACAGGTCATGGCCTATTCTCCATTTTCGGCTCCACTTCTTTATTTCCATGATCGGAGAGCTATGCGTGCTCCTTAGCACTTGTTTTAGAGTGCCCTGTTCAATCATCTTATCAACAGCAGGTACAATACCCTCCTCAGCTTCACATGTAAACTTGTTCTGAGGTGTACGGGGATATTCTGCATTCGGTTTCACAGTAATTTGCACTGGCTGAGCACTTTTGATCCATCCAGTCTCTTGTCCTGAAAAATGCCGAACCTCCTTGTTGATAGTATGTATTAAATATGGGGGTAAGTCTTCTTCTGTAAAGACTAGTAACATTTTAACTCTTGATTCTTGTGGTTTTATTTAAAAATCTGAGTTTTCATCCTTTTGTTTTAATCGTCACACCACCTGGTGTACAATAATTTACACAATTCAGTTTGCAGAAAAGTCCTCTCATAACAGCGTAACTAGACTTGTCTCGCTGATTATAAATTCATGACTATTTGTAATGGGACCAGTTTTTACAGCGACATTAGCTAACAACCTATTACTCAGTTGTTTAAAATTGTTACAACTTGGATTTGATTTCCATGGGTTGGGAACCTCTACAGGTTCAACCTTGGAGAGAGTGTGATCTGTATCAATCACAAATGATCATTGATGGCCATTCACTTTACCTTCCACAAAAGCGCCATTTTTGTGTCTGTCTAAGGCTGCACTGAACATGCAAACCTGCTTTCCCCCCTCAGTCACCGTTGTTGTGCCAAATTCGGTCCTGTAGAAATTCTGATTGTAACTACAAGTTGTAGAGAAGCATCAGTGCTCACTGAAGGTCTTTGCTGAAACCTGAATCTGTGTTGGAAGCCTTGTATATTATTTAGCATAAATGGAGCTGAAGGTGTATTCTCATTGAGCTACCATGGATTATGCATGTTCTCCACATAAGTCAGTAAGGATGGGCGGCTGATTGTACCATCCCTTTCTGTAACATCTGATTCATATATCGCTGCATTTGGGAAGCCATTTGCAACTCATTTTGAAACCCATTTCAATTAGACCTGCCATTTCGTTTCCATTTTCTAGTCTTTCCCCAGATATGGCATGGACCATTTCTCAACTGTGCAATATTAACATTCTGACTAGGCATGCTGATAACAAAACCCCTGCCTCTACCATGAAGACCACCATTTTTAAACTTGCTCACCATTGCCTTGTGCATTGACACATTGCACGCTAACAACAGCACAAGCATCAAAACCAGGATCAGGTCCAAAACTAAGTCCAGAGCCAATACCAAACCCAGGTCCAGAGACCTGAAAACAACTTTTGGCCATGGCTGCTGTTTTGAAAAACCCTTGAGTCACCATTAATTCCTCTTCTGTTGTTTTCTTCTTGGCTTCACAACAATCACTTCAATACTTTGCATAGGCCAGGATCTCATCTAAAACTTTGCCCTGCCAACATATCACATTTTGTTGAATATGTAAAGTAACCTCTGGATGCAATCTGCACACAAAAGCTGGAACGAATGCAAAAACACCCCCTTCCATGGGCCTATCTTCCATAACATGCATGCATGATTCCTCTGGGTCTCGTGTCACTATCATGATCTTTGACTACTTCTTTATATTTCTCATAACAACCGGAAATGGTTTATTTAGAGGCACATCCATCTGGGGTTTCTACACTTGGCCAATTTATAATTGACTTACTCTTTTTCCATAAATTTATTGGAACAGTGATTTCAAATAACACATTTACATCTGTTAAAATACCTTTGAAACAGTTACAATTCTCTCCACCGCTGTATAGCGCTTCTCTAGTTCTTCTCAAAGCTTGAGAAAAGTTATTGTGAAAGTACAGAAATCACACCTTGTCCTTGGCACATACACATGCACTCCTCCATGCACTTCTCTCAGCAGGAACACTTTTTTGGCAATCTCTTGACATTCTGAATCACTTGCGCTCACATTTTTCTTTATTTTACTCTTTTTCAATACCTCTGGCATATCCGGCGGTTCCCTCTATTCCACATTTTGTTTTATCTTCTCATTTTATAATCGTGTCTAATAATTCTATGACAGTATTTTGCAGTGTTTGGGGATTTTTTTTAGCCAATTCCTTACATTTCTCAAGTGCTTGATGAGTATGTTTTTCTGCTTCTGCACTCATTTAAGCCATTTCGTCCTTATTATACTTTTTAAAATGTGCCTTTATGAACTGCTGTTTCTGCCATTATTACCAAGTCTCCTTGTAGGTTAAAAGTGTTGTTTTTCGCTACCTTTATTGTCTCAGTTTGTGAAGGTGAACTACGCACCACCTCATCTTTCCTCATACTCTGCTCTCCTACTCCTGTATCCTGCATCTGTTCTTGAAAATGAGCATCATTATACGGAGGTGGTCTCGCTTTAGTCCGTAATCTGTCCATCAATTTATAGTCTCCCTCAGAATCTCTCTAGTGCTTTTCCATTTTACTTATCTTTTTGGCACCCTTAGTTTTCTTTTTGTCTGATTATTCAGTAATCACCGGGAAGGCACCTATAGTGTATAACACTTCCAGTGTCCATGCTTTCTTCCACAAACACAATCTTACATCCATCGAGTGGTTGATAGCCCTACCAGTCTGTTTTTTTAGCATTTTCTCATGTGCTCTCTCATTTGTCACGTAATCCCACTCCTTCAAGGCTTCAAACTGCACACGTCTAGGCTGTGGCTTAATCTCAAACATGGCAAGCCTCAAATTCTTAGACTTTTTAACTTAAAACGAACTGTATATCCATCAATAGGAAACTGTAGACTTTTATTGTCAGCAGTAATCCTATTACCTTCTTAGAGCCGTAGACATATATAATCCATGGTCCCTGAGCATCTTGTGGGTGGGAGGGTAGTAATCCGGGGTGGAGGTTCTCCCCCCATTAGAGGAGATTGCTGGCTAATTCAAACATGCACCAATTATGCTGAAAGCTCAACTCACAAAAATAATTCAACCATTCCCAATACGATTTCAAACTGAGACTTGAAACATAAAAGCAATACCTTGTTTGTGTACCAGGTCACGAGACAAAAAATTAAATCCATCACTACAGTAGACAACCTTAATATTTTATCTTGAGATCTTGGGTTTCCACAAATCCGCTAACCTTATACATAAATCAAAAACTTTTGCCTTTAAATCTCTTAAAATGACAGTATTTTCATCAAAAGCACAATTTTAAACAACTGCAGCAACTCACACAAACCATAATAAGGCAGATTTCAAGTTTTGTTTTCAAGGCATGCACTACATGAAACACAAAACACCATTGACATAACACCACAATTTCCACGTGCTGCATAACAAATAACTGGTTCCGCACGCAGCAAGACAAATATGGTGTCACAATCCTTATAAATCGAGCAGACTATTCACTTCACAAACGCCCTATTTGTATCCACGTAATGCAACTCCTGACAGCCTCGACAGGTCAGGAGCATCTGATGTACTACTGCTGGTGCATTTGTATTAAGCCACACTGTTCCAGATTTCAGTTTAATTTTGCGCCAAATGTGCCCCAATTAGCAAACCATCCTATTTGCCTGTAACCCTAATCATCCTCTGTTACCAAGATCTGTCTGACCTTTCTGCTCAGAAAGCCAATTAGACAGATCGAGGTCGCCTGAGTCCCAAAGCACCCAAATTATGAATAATGCGTCGCGCCCTTTACCCTACATACAAGGGGAATGACATTAGGTGATTGAACAATGAACTGCTAAACATGAATAGAAGAAGCACAATTGAACCAGCAGGCAGCGCCAGCCTTGAACGTCTGCGGCATTATATCAACGTCTCTGGCAGGTTTCCCTCGAAGCACATTATTTGATACATTGGAAATAAACAATTCAATGAAAAAGATCACATTTTCGGCTATTTTAGGAAAAAGGAAATACACAGATGGAAAAAATCGTGCATGCAGTGCAGTTTTATAAAAAGTCACGTTTCTTTAGCTGTCACTGCAACCAAAACCGAGGCCAAGTTAATTATTTTACGACCTACTTGTGCTAACTTAACGACGCCATAATGAGCATTCATCTTTATTAATCTGCTTCAGCACTGCCGAGGCTGCTTGTAAGTAGTGCATGTCTGTCTATTCACCCCTTGTTACTCCAGAGTCTGTGGTCCATGCATGCCTGTGGGCTGCGGCCTACTCCTCTGTGTCTGCTGGACAGTCCCTAAAGATCATTGCTACGGTTGTCTTTCGTTTGTGCACGCCTCTGTGCTACTCTTCCTCGTCTCCCCGGTGGCCTCTTCGATCATTGACTATGGTTGCCTGCACCCAGGGCAGGGCAGGGTTGCCCATCACTTTTCTGGATGAACTACATATACATCAGCTGCCAAGGCTGCCTGCATCCAGTGCATGCTTAGTTTTCTTTTCCAACCCAACCTTTATGGTGCTTTCTCGCATCCAGAACAGTCCTAGCGTTTGACCATTATCACACATAGTTCGATTCTCGAGAGCATTGATTTTAGATGCCTGATGCACATTCATTTAAACAAAACTATTCAGTAGTGAACTGGAAAAAGCACGTCCAGTGGACAAAACATTGAGCTGCAGTGTTATAAAGTACACTGCTAGGCCGCTTCCACAAACTCGAAGGAAGGAGCTAAAAAAGAAATCATTTCCGATGCACCCGGACAGCACCTCAATAAAATATAATTTATCCTTAAAGGCAGTTAAAAATGATTAGTCACCTGCAAACACAAATAGCCACACTTTATTTAAACTTAAGTCCTTATTTTGCAAAAGAGTAATACATAGGGTGACCACCTGGCATTGAGGCAAATTCTGGACAGGACTGTAAAATATTCAGGACAAAGGGTCAAAATTCAGGACAAAAATTCAGGACAAAGGGTCAAAATTCAGGACAAAAATTCAAGAACAAACGTCAGTTTTACAGACACTTGCAAGAGAGGCCATGCCTCACTATGTTGTCAGTGGATTTATTCACTCTTTTTTAACATACCACTATTTATTCACTGTGGTCTTTTTGTGATTCCCTCCTGGTATGCTACATTCAGGTGTCACATTACGTCCTTGTTCAGTAGTAAATTAATGCCCTTCAATACTGCGGCAAGGCCATCACCCCTACCCAAATCTAGCCGATCTTTCCTGAAGAGAAAGTAACAGCAACATTTTGATTATGTTTCTGAACATTTTAAAACCCCTGGCAAACAGTTTGGGAAACATTAAGGAAATTAACCTTATGCTAGTTTAAACAAATTGAACAAAAACATCTGGCTTACACCAACCGCCCATGGACTTTCAACCTTATTTTTTTTAAAAGAGGCAGGGCAGATGGTGTGGGCTACAGTCTCACACCTAATGTCAGGATGTGATGTACCCATAACTTGTCTGTAGTCTCACTGCACTAGAGTGTATGCCTGGGACTCTACATTTATCTCAGAAATGGGAGCCCGGACTACCAATCGAAGATAATAAAAGAGGAGGATGAAATCGAGAGCAAATGGGAGATCCACGGCAAGTAATTCAAAGGGTTGTTGCTAAAAACTGGATAAATAAAGAAGAGAAGAAAAAGGTGGGACAATTCCTAAAATCAGACAAGATGGGTCCACCAAGACTATTGGAAGGTATTGGGTACCTGGGGAGTTGTCTCTGCACACAGGAGCGAAACAGAAGGGGCACTGTCAAGTGGTTGAACAAGCAACACCCATCCACCTTGGCAAACTCTTCTGGTGCAATGGTCCGCTGTTAGTGCTTTTGAAGGGTGAGCAGGGGCCAGACCCCTTGCAAGGTTGTGCAAGGCAATTGCCCGCTTTGTCCATGGCTTTATATGGTTTTGAAATTGAGCAAAAGCCAAACTAGAGATCTGGGTTATCCCTAAGTGTCAAGTACACATAGAATCTTCAAAATATTTGGTATGTATATTGCACAAACAAAATTTACAAATTTGATTAGTGTTTCTTTAACATATGGCACTGTTTTTGCCTTTTAAATACAATTGGATCTCAGATTGAACTGGGAACCAGTTACCTTTTGATACCTAATGATTAATATCTACCATTCTTACACTGATTTCCAGGATGATAATCTCAGCAGAGCGAACGGTCCCTCCAAGCCCAGTTTGCTTTTTGGTCTTCTCTTCTGCTTTCTGTAGAGGCCATGTGGCACTAGTCAAGATGGTTTGCTACCCCAATGATAGTATTATTTTGCAAACCTTCCCCTGGTCATCCTTCTTCAGACAGGCCACACATCTGATTTGGTCACTGCGGCGCCATCTGGAGCTCTTTCCACTCTAAAGCTAACTGTGACTGCGGGTGGATTAGGTCTTCTGGCCTTTGAATGCTATTATTCAGCTGCACAGGTCCAATGGGTGGCTCACTGGCTTTCTGCCCACCTCCCTGCATGAGATGGGGTTTACCAATAAAGACTTTTAAGAAAGGCTTAGTGCACTGCTCATTGTTTCCTACTGACCATTCTACGTCTCACCATGCGGGGTTATCATGCACGGCTTTCTCTTGCCTTGCCAGAACCTGTAAACTCACTGACATGAAGAAACCCTATGCTCCTGCACTACCTTTGCTAAGCCTTCCCACTCGCACAGGATGGCTGTGCTCAGAGCAACTCCATCAGTGACATGTTGCAGGTGTCTTAAAATTGGGGACTTTGTTTCTGAACACTGAGCCACAAAATTTCCAAACCCCTGTGGCAGACTACCATCTTCACCCCGGTCAACTCCTTACTTACAACCACCTTAAATAATCATTAAATGCCCTATTTCATGTCTGCCACCTAGCACTAACCCTACAAGAGGTGTGCCAGAAGCTCTGTATCATAGGAAATGGTGGCAAACTGATAGAATGGGTGTACAGACCTATCCTGCAACATGGAAACCACTCCAGGTCTTCTCGTCATACTACTTGGGTGATTGATGTGGCCAAACCTCTGCAAGATGTGGACTAAAATACCGGACTTTCCCCACAAAGTATCCCACAGCTGTCACTTTAAGTAAATTCATAGTGCTTACTTGTGAATGCATTCTGCCCATTGCTTGCCATTGGCCTTGTGGTTTGTAACTCACAATTTGTTGCTTTCAATTTGCTGGCTTTATTTATTTTAGGCTATGCAGCTTGAATTCGTCCCTTCCCTTGCCAAAACCTTATTTACAGTATCCTGCAGAGTGCTCCCTTTCTGTAAACAGACCTGTAAATCTTGTTCTTATCTTGTTATATTTGCTGTGCATTCAAAGAACAAAGTCAAATGTCAGGCTCTGTCTTCGGTGGGAACTTAGTGTTTACTTTCCTTTCTCTGACTTCAAAGTGAGAGGATTTATGCGACAATCTTGCTGGATACTGGGGTTAGGAAAGAGTTTTTTCTATCACATGACAACATTTAAATAAACCTCAGAATAGATCAGAATTAGAAGTACAAATCAAGCACATTTTTGTTAATTCTGAACTGTGCTGGAAACAAATACCTTTACATGATTAAAACAAATCATTGCATTAGGTGATGCAATTTCCACACATCGTCTGTGCACAGTATAGTTTGACTTGAAAAATTGTATATCTGTGCAAATGTAATGGTCATTTCAATAAAAAATGTGTTGTCTGTAATGGCAGTGTGTTGGCATACCATCCATATTGCACTCCACTCTGCTCTGCACCACTACACGCCACTGCACCCTACTCTGTATCACTCTACTTTACTCCACTCCATGCCACTGCACTCTTGTCCATTCGGAACCACTCCACATTATGCCACTGCACTCTATGCAACTTCACACTATGCCTCTCTTCTCTGTACCACTCTACTCTATGCCACTGCACTTTACGCCTCTCTACCATTTACCATTTTTACCATTTATTTAATTGTTGTCAGCCTATCCGGCCTTAACAATAGTACACAATAAGTATCAATTCATCACACGCAATAAAATTACATTAAATAAAACATTGTAATAAAAGAAAGACTATACTTGAGTTTTTGATTTTACATGGCCCTAGGTGAATCCAATATACCCTGCAATATCATAAAACTTGATAATTAGCCATGATTGGCATAAGACTCTTTAATTATTCTAAAAGCATTATAGATCTAAAATTTAAATATCCTATTCTTGCACTAATCATTTGGGTTCTTGCGATACCTGCCAGCAATATTATAATAACCCAGGACCTAGCCCGGTTTGATCAGCAACCTTCAACGGTTTCCCATATAAATGATAGCTAGAATAACACAAGTAATTATACTTAGGCCAACTGTGAGTACATTAATGAACGTAGCTTCCATGCTTCCAATATATAAGTTGAAACCTTCGCCACAATATGTTTCTCATCTGATCGCATACAAAGCACTTCCGCCTCATTACATTTCCTGATTCCGTATGATCTAAAAAGTGGACGTAAGTACAGTTTGCGGAGTTTAAGCGTAAAATTACATAATAAAAGGAAGTGGGATAATGTTTCTTGACCACCATGAAGGCAAGGACAGCAGTCTGAACCGCGCTGTGAGACGGCTTGCCATCTGTTAGTCACCGCCGTCACTGGTAATGTACCCATACGAAATTTAAAATAGAGAGCCCTTTTTCTTCCGGATAAATGCAGTCAATGAAAAATGCTGGTTTAAGCTCTTGATTGAACAAAATGTACTGCTTGAGTAGAGGGCTAAGTATCTCACACATACTCTGGGTCTTTTGGTCCCAGTATGCCTTTTTAATGACAGATAAACTTGGCCTTCTGATTTTCCCTGGATGAAGCCAGAGGTCTTCTTGGCCAATAGCAGCCAGGGTAGTTGAGATGTGTTTAAACCAAGGCAATTTTCGATGATTTTGTAGCTTCATGATGTCCATGAGTGTATCTCTGTATGGTTTGAGTTCCTCTTTTGCCCAGATACGGATCCAATATCTTATTGGGGCCAATGCAATGTAATCCTCGACCTTTCTCATTTGTAGATCAGTTCTCAACGCAATCATTGGTACGGCAGTGCCTAAGCAAAGTAATCGGCGTAAAAAATTATTCTCGGTTACTTGTATTAATGGGGTCTTTCTAAATCCCCAGATCTCTGCGCTGTAAAGTGCTGCAGTCCTTGCTTTGGTTTTATAAGCAAGCAGTGCAGAGCTCACAGAATGATTACCTGTGGCTTTAGCAAATCTAAGTACCGCTCCAGCGTGCTGGGCCAAGGAGATGTTACTTTTGTAGATTTGTGATTTCCATGTCTGTTTTTCATCCAGTCTGCAACCCAGGTAGTCATAGGTAGTCACTCGGGCCAAGGGCTTGTTGTTTACCCTAAAAGTCGAATGCATCGCTTGTTTTGGGTTGAGAATCATAAACTTTGTTTTCCCCTCATTAATTACCATGCTCCTTGAAGTGCAAAATGATTCGAAACCCCTAAGTAGACGATGCATTGCTATCTCTGTTCTTGCCAGTAGTACAGCGTCGTCAGCAAAAAGCAGGATAGGTATACTTTCGTTGGCTAGTTTTGGCACATCCAGATTTAATTTCCTCAGATCTTGGCTTACCTTATTTATATAACAGTTAAACAAGGTTGGGGCCAAGACACATCCTTGTTTTACACCACGCTGGATTGGAATTTCTGCTGTATAATCATTTCTCATAGAATATCTAACCCTAGCAGTATTCCCTGTATGCAGTAGAATTAACAGCCTTAGAATTTTTCCCTGTATGCCCATTTCCGACAATAACTGCCATAATGTTTGGCGGTTGACGCTATCAAAAGCTGTTTGGAGATCCACAAAGACCAGATATAATGCACAATCTTTTAGGGTGGCGTATTTCACGCAGATCATATTTAGCTTAAAAAGTTGGTCTATTGTACTTTGGCCTCTCCTAAAACCAGCTTGGTGTGTCGATATTAAATCTCCATCCTCCAGCCATTGATCTAAACGCAGCTGGATCAATTTGGCGAAGATTTTTCCAACGCTGTCAAGCAGTGAGATAGGCCTATAATTGCACACCATGTCCCGAGGTCCTTTTTTGTGAATTGGGACAATTATTGATTTCTTCCAAGAGGTAGGAATTACCTCGTGGTGCCAAATGCTGTTGAATATGCGTGTTAGAGCAGGCAGCCATAGCGTTAACTGATTACGATAGACGTCTGAAGGGATACCATCTGGGCCTGCAGCCTTGTACGGCTTTTGAAGGAGAATAACTTGTTTAATCTCTTTCTCGCTGAATTCCGGTATCAGCTCCATTGCGCAAGGGATGGCATGGGTTACTTGCATGGCATTTGGGCCGGGGAGTTCGTTTGGGACTAGTTCATTCTGGGTTCCATTTGTCGATCTAACAAACCTTTTTGATAATGCTACATAGGTCGTTTGAAGTGGAACTGCCTTGTTTGATCTTTGATTACTACCTTCCAGTCCTTGGATGAGGCTGGTTGAGTTATTTGTACTCCGGGATGCCGTCTTGACCTCATCCTGATACAAGGCGGTAAAATGCTCTACCCAGAGTTGTGGGTTGATATTCAGTTCTAGGTTTTTTGAGGGGCCTTCGCATCCCCATCTGACTATCTCCCAAAACTTTTTGCAGTTTCCTGCCGATATTGCCTGCAGGAGGGATTTCCAGAGCTTATGTGGAAATGTCTTCCTTTTATATCTTAGTAATTTTTTGTACTGTTGCCTGCATTCATAAAAGTATTGCTCATTATGGTTATTCAAATGCCGTTTCTTTAGTGCTTGCGATAAGGTATTTTTTAGTTTCAAACACTCTTCATCGAACCAGCCTTCCATCGTATTAGGGTTAGTTTGGGGATGCTTAATTCTTTCCTTTGTTGTTTGTAATAGCAAGTTGTTAAAATTATCCAGGAGGGGTAAAGCTTCATTAACTGGTAGGTTTAAAAACGTACTAAGTGATAGAAACCAGGTTTGACTAGGTACGCTCAAATAGGGTTCATCTACGTTTGACCTTAGTATGTTTTTCCTATTTGGTCTCATGGTTATAGCTAAGCAATTTCCGTTAAATGGAAACTCAACCTTCCCCAGACTTGCGTCCGGATGGATTATCTCCATTAGCAATGGGTCGTGGTCACTCTCAATCCTGTCCCTTATTTCCATATCGATAACATAATGCCAGGCTTCGATGTTTATTGCCATATAGTCAATTATACTATGTCTTTTTCCAGTTCGAAAGGTAGATTTAAAACTTCTATCTGAGTTGGTTCTTCCGTTTACTGTGCGAATTCCGCCTTCTATTAGTACTTCAAAGATTAGTTCCCCTTTTTTAGAATCTTGACAGCGTTGGATGGGGGGCGTTGGTATATTCCAAGCGTGATCTTCCTCTACTACTTGTTCATCCCAAAGGATAGAATGGGGTTTAGTGTTAAAATCACCACATATTAGTAGAAGGGTTTTACAAAACTGTGGGGGACGGTTGTTCGCGTAACCTAGTATTGGGTTCCTCCAACCCTTAGATCTTTTATTTAAAATATGTTCTTCGAGGAGCCGCACACCAGGCGTGACTTGGGCCCGGCTAATGGGAGGGAAGTACACGTTTACTATTTCAAGTGACCACTCCTCATGTTTTACTGCAAGCGTCTGGATTTCCTTGCTTAGTATGGCATGGGTTACAGCAGAATTTCCCAATAGCGAAGTTCTGATCCAAATGATCAGACCTCCCGATGGTCTTCCTTTTTTTTGTTTGATAGCGGGTATGTAAAAAGTGGAAAACCCGTCTAGGTCAATGGCGTTGGTAGACCAAGTTTCTTGGAAGCAGCTGATATCTTGCTGTTTAATAAATTCAACCCAATCCTTATCTTCCATTTTGCTTTTTAGGCCTGCAATATTCCAGCTTAAGATTTTTAATGTAGGACGAGTACTATTTTTTATGTTTGAGCTGCCCATTTGTTGCTACAAATTTCTAGATGGTTGGTCTTCATCATTCTGCAACTGTGGGGGATGGCCCCTGCTGTTTCTAGGGGAGTTAACAAGCAGGCAGAACCTCATATTGCTCAGGTTTATTCGTTCAGGGAGTTGTTGTTTGGAACTAATTGCTCCCTGTAGTATCGAACCAGAATTGCCTTCTACCTCTTGCCTGCCCGAAACATTTTGCTTTGGAGCTTTTTCAAGAAATATTATTGGATACGGTTCCTTTTGCGGAGTAGCAGTAGATATTCCCCATGTCTTCATCATGTTAGAACATTTTAAAATCTGTTCTACTATCCAGGGTGAGGCCCAGATTGTTTCTGTTGATTCCCCGTTCTCCAATTCTTTCCTTTGCATAAATCTTACTGAGAGGAGGTCTTTAGTTGTTACATTCTGCAGAGCTGGCAGAGAATTGACCAAATGTAGGATGTTAGTCCTATTTAGAATGTCATGACTTCCTCTTGAGGAGTACTCGGGAATAAACGTGATTGTGGCATCAGGCTCTTTAATTATTGCAGTGCGAATCTCGGTATGCCCTTTACCTCCCTGTGACCATCTTCCTTGAGATTGATTATCTTCCTTTGCTTTATTGTAAATAGTAGCTGCCCGACTAGTCAATGTTCGTTCTACCTGGCATTTTTCCCTCCCAAATTGCAACTCCTTGTTCCTATGTTCCTCATGAGGTTGTCTTTTTGGAGGCCAATTATCCTTTTTTCCTTTAGTTTCCAAGTCGAGCACCGGACGCGGTGGGGCAGGTGGATCAGTCACCCACCCTGGCTGGCTACTAAAGTTGTGGTTTCCCGGACTTGCCTGGGAGCAGTGTTTTACTTTTGACCGAGGTGCGGGAACCGGGGCTATTGTGTTATCCACGCACAAGGTTTTTCTTGTGCTTTGTTCGCTTCTTGTGCATTCTGGGCTCTCTGCCCTTCCGTTTTCACTTTTGCTGTTTTCTTGTTCTACCCCCTCGGTAATAAAGTTCAGAGGCTGCTGACGTTTTCCATTATGGATTCCTACTGTATTTGGATAATGCGCCTGAATTGAGTGTTCTATTTTTATGGCTGGGAGGTGCTTATCAGTGCCGGTGCTTAAATTTGTTGTCTCTGGGCTCCATTTGTATTGTCCATTGGCTAGGTGATCGTTTGCCTCATTGATCCCGTGATTTGTACCGGGGTCTTTTTCTGGCCTCTTTCCTTTGTCGAAGTCGTGCCCAGATACTTGGTAGCCCCTAGGACCAATGGGAATTCGGTTTATATGAGAATGGTGGGTGCAGCTTTTGTCGCACAATAATCCAGGATTTTTATTTATAAAACTAATATCTTTGTCAGTTGGTTTCTCGAGACTCTCGGGCTTGATGCACTGATCTTTAGGCTGCTGTTGAGTAGACTCATCGCCTGTGTTCCTGGTCTGCCCTGTTGGGCTTGCCTGTTTCGGCATATTTTGAGCCTTTTTTGCTGGTACTTTCTTGTTTCCTCTAGGTTTTTTCCATGTGTATTTCCATCTACCTGTTTGTTGATGCCCTTTACTCAGAGTCTTTTTTTTTACTATATTTGTGATTTCGATTGCTGATACAGGATTTTTGTTGATTCTCTCCGTCTTGTCTATGTGGGTTTTTACGTCTGGGTGCTCGTCTCGTCCCGTGCCAGAGGGTCCTTCTTTTTCTTCGCTATCTATTGGTCTTTCAGTTAATCTCGGTTCTATTTTTGCTGACTCGTGATTGCATGCCTGTGTGTTTTTGAGACTAGATTTGCAATCTTCGATTATGTCTTTAATTACTTTCGGAACTTCCAGTAATTTTTCCAGCAGTGGGCCACAAGCTTGCCTGTCCATCTTGTCCATTTTTTCAGCCACTGCCTGATGTAACAGATTTTCCCTTATTACACCCTCTACTAAGGCCATCCTATGGTCTATGGTCTGTAATGAGTTAGTAAATTGTTTAGTTAGCTCAAGTTGATCATCAAATTTTTGAGACTGGACCATGATCGTTGTTGCAATTGAGTCCAATGTTGTGCATATAACTTTCATGATGCTTAAGATTGGTTGATCTAATGGGGGATCGTCTCTATTTCCCCAGGTTTGCTCACTTTGCTCATTATTTGTCTGGCCTTCTAGGTTCTTATCATCCTCTCCTCTATGACCTAACATTATGCTACCTTCCAAGAGGTTTAAGTCTTCCGATGTTATACTGTTTAATTGGGGCTCTATACTACCAATTACGGAGATGTCAGGCGAGGAGAGCTCCAGACTACAAGAACTATGATCAAATCTACTCAATGTTATGTTCGTTTTTACAATTTGGCTTCCATGATGAAGCTGTGGCGTAGAGAGCTTGTGTGAGCATTTCTGTGGTGATTGTTCTATTTCAGGCCCCTTTACATTTTGGAGGATTGTAGGTTCTACTTTTAGATGAGGTAAAGGGAATGTCAGTGGAGAGCTCCCAGAATGTAGTGGTCCCATTAGGGCTTCCGAATGAGGTGATTCATTGCCTTTTCTTTTTCTTTTTCTTTTTCTTTGTCTTTGTTCTTCCGAGAAACTGACCCATTTTGGGGAACTAATTAACCCCACTTCACTACCCACAAAGGAGTCGTTTGTTCCACAGGGTAGTCGTGATGGTCGGGCAGGTCGCTGCTGGGATGGACAGGAATCCTGATGCCCGGTCTCTAAGAGCTCCAGCTCACCCTCCACATTATTGTCACCTTTTTCCCCTGATGGCTGTGATGGGAGGTTGCTAGCTTTAGAGCTTTGCATCTGCAGCCAATCAGTATTTAGATTTATATGATTGTAATAGTTGGTAATAGTATTTATCTTTGATTTAATTTTCCTTGGGTCCAGGTGCGTTGGTATATACTGTTGTCTCCTAAGTGGAGGACTTGCAGGGCCCCCCGCCGTTTCACCTGCATTCAGTGATACATGCCCCATGTCATCAGAGTCAGTATGGACTAGCAGCATAGACAGCATAGGCCCTGGTGCCGCTTCGGGTGTCCCACCCGGTTCTTCTCCTGGTTTGCTTTCATCGTTGGGAATCCCATTATGGGCTTCCTCGGCTGCTGCGACCACTCCTTGGTTTATAAATTCCCCTCGGGATGACTTAGTGGCTCTAAGGTCCAGGTCTTGGTCTGACCCCAGATCTTGTAAGCTGTTAGGTTCCTGCTCTGATCTTTGGGGTTTCACTGGATTACCGAGTGCCTCGTTGGCCTGTCTGGCTTTCTTTGTTTTCCCTCTTGTTCCAACCATTTTTTTTTATTGTTTGAGAAGATCGGGATCAGCAACTTCAACAATTTCCGGGATCTGTAGGATCTGTAGGATGCTTCTCTAGAATATATAGAGCTTGGCTTTGCTTGCCTTGCTGTGTGGTGACGCGCAATGTATGCACAATATGCACAATACGCCGTACAAAAGCGCGATGTTCGAATGATATCTGTCCCTCTAGCGCAGTTTACTGTGTCGATTAATGGCCTCCCTCTGGTTCTCAGGTTCTCTCTATCTGGCCCCTTCAGATCCTCTCTGTCTCTGTCTCTGTTTGTCTGTCTGTGAAGGCTACTTACGCCTACTTGCGTTACTTATGCGTTGTTTATGCACTGCTATGCATTACTTAATGCGCTACTTTGTATGGCCCACGCTCACGGCCAAGCCACAGGAACCACTTAGGTCACTTAAGTCACCCAAGTCACCTAGGTCGGGGTAATATCCTTAGGTTGGGTCAGATCAGAGAAAACTAGATATGGCTAGGTACCGCTGTGGTGGCTGAAAAACAGCGAATACCCTCCTTGGCTCACCTCCTTGGCTTCACCTAGTCCATGTGATGGCAGGGCAGGGCAGGGCTGCAACTCCAAGCTCCTCTGGTACCCCTCTAGTGCTCCTCTCGCGCTCTGGGTCTCCGGTACTCCTCTGGCGCTCCTTCTGGCTTCTGGCCTACTGGCTTACTGGCTTACTGGCTTACTTTGTGTCCAGACCACGCCTTAGTCCGCACCGTGACAGCGTGACGGCGCTGATGAGAAAACAGGCAGCAGCCCTGGTTACACCCGCCTGCTCGCAGAAGCTGCTCCCCCCCTGCCAGCAGCTTCTGCCCCCCCGGACCGTGCTCACTCGGCTTCCCGGCTTCCAGCGGCTGTTTCTCCTGCTAGCACGGGGAGCGGCTAGCAGCGGCAGCCCCCAGACCGTGTGCCGTGCGCCGGACGCCGCGCACCTCGCGCTCACACTTGCACTCGCGGTGAGCAAACCGCGACGCGAGCCACCCGGCACCAGCGCCGTGCGTCTGAGCTCCTCTCTCGTCTCTCTCGTCTCTCTCGTCTCTCTCGTCTCTCGTGAAGCGAGGGGGCTGTAGCGAGGCAAACAGAATCCTCTCTACACCACTGTGCTCTGCTCGTCTGCACGCCATACCACTCTAGTCTAGGCAACACCAATCTAATCCGCACAACTCCACTCTCTGCCACTCTGCAACACTGCATTGTACGCCACTGCACTCTAAGCTAATACACTCTATGCTGATGCACTTTACTCTGTAACACTCAACTCTATGCCCCTGCACTCTACATCAATACACTGTACATCACTATAATCTACTCTGCACCTCTGCACTCCATGCCACGGCACTCTACACTACTTTACTCTATGCCATCACACTCTATGCCACTTTATGCAATTCCACTCTACCCTGTACCTTTCCACTCTAGGCCACCTCACTCTACTGTGAAATAATCTACTTTATGCCCCTGCACTCTGTGCCACTGCATTCTATGCCACTGCACTCTACCCTGCACCTCTCTACTCTATGCCACTGCACTCTACTGTGAAACAATCTATTCTACGCCACTGTACTCTATACCACTCTGACCACTGCACTCTAGTTCATTTCACTCTACACCACTGCAAGCTAACACTCTGCAACACTGCACTGGCCGCCACTATACTCTACACCACTCTGCTCTGTACTACTGCACTCTGCACCAATATACTCTATTCCACTGCATTCTATGCCACTCTGCTCTGCCCAATGCCACTCTATGCAACTGCACTCTACGCCAGTGCACTCTAAACAACTGCACTGTATGCCACTGCCCTTTACTCTGCACCACTGTACTCTATGCCACTGTTCTCTGTACCACTCTACACCACTGCACTGACACTCTACTCTGCACTCTACACCACTCTAGTCCATGCAACTGCACTCTAGGCACTATACTCTACTCTACACCACTCTACAATACTACAATACTCCACTCTGCACCACTCTACACCACTGCACTCTATGCCACATGAGTCTACTCTGCACTCTGACACTGCACCACTCTGCATTACTGCACTCTGTCACTCTATTGTATGCCACACTACTCCACTGCACTCTATGTAACTCTACCCTGTTCCACTCTATGCCACTGCACTCTGCACCAATGCACTCTAAACAACTGCACTGTACTCCACTGCCCTCTACTCTGTACCACTGTACTCTACGCCACTGCTCTCTGTGCCACTCTACATCACTGCACTGACACTCTACTCTACAGCGTTGAACTCTCCACCACTGTACTATACACCAATGTACTATGTACTACTGCACTCTATGCCACTCTACTCTGCATGACTCCACTCTACAGCACTTTGCTCTACTCTGCACTACTCTGCACTACTCTATACTACGCCACTGCACTCCCTGCAACATGAGTCTACTCTGCAATCTATCCCACTAAACCACTCTACACTACTGCTCTCTCTGCTACTCCATTGTATGCCACTCTACTCCACTCTATGCCACTCTACTCTGTCCCACGCCACTCCATGCCACTGCACTCTAAACTACTGCACTCTACGCTAACGCACTCTAAAAACTGCACTGTACCCCACTGCACTGTACTTTGCACCACTGGGCTCTACGCCACTGCTCCTATGCCACTCTACTCCACTCCACTCCACACAATTATGGCACTAACTTTAAGCCATGCTGAACAGCAGCTACTCTGGTGTATAACATGGCTAATGGCTAAAACACATTAGCAAAGCCAATAACTCTTTTGTAGATGAGACCTATTGGCTTTGCCAATGTTTGTTAGTACTATGAGGTACTGAGATACCTGAAAGAACTGTGAAAAATACAATTACATCATAATAAAGGCTGCTACAAAATGTGCAAATACATTTTGGTTAGATAAAAAAAAAGTGCTTCTCAAATACAGATTTGAATAATATACAGTTTATACCTAGTACAAAAAAAAATTATAACACTCCATTATAACCACACACTCCACAGCTCACCTTGGAACACCATTACAATACCTCTCTAAAAGAAATATCTTTGCCACCAGAAAACTTCAAGTGACTCCTTTTAGTAAAGTCAATGAAGGTTTTCAAGCCCCTTTGCATTTGTAGATTTACCAGTTGGGCACATTTGCATGTCTTTAGGGAAGGAGACCCCCTGTCAAGAAGGTCTGATTCTTATCTGTCTGCCCCTCCCTCAGAGTACAGGAGACCCCCTGCCTTTCAGTCCGGCTGGGGAAACTGATATGCCTGTAATTTCGCCCTGCCTCAGTTGCCCTTTAGGTGAAAGGCTAAAATAACGGACAAATGCCGTCCGTTAAGGCTTTCATCACGGACAACGGACAGCAGGGCAAAATTACGGACAGTCCGTGAAATTTACGGACGGGTGGTCACCCTAGTAATACATGAAGGACAGGGCGGGAAAGCAGAGAAAGCACAGTCTAGCACCTTGAAATGACACTTTCCAGGGAGCGCCACATGTAACAAACCCGCCGGGAGAGGTGCGAATTGAGCGAGCTGAGGTTAGAAAGTAAAAAGGGGATGTGGGAAACAGGGAGGAAAACAAAAGGCGTGGTCGGTGAGCTAGAGACGGGGAAAGGTAGTTATTAGACACAAACTGGGTAGGGCTTACTGCAAGGAGGTCCAGAAAAGAGCTGCACTGGGGTGTAGTCTCCCCTCCCCCAATGTAGAACAGGAGGGGACCAAGATGAAGACTTATTAAAAGGAAAATGTAAAAACTAAAAGGCATCTTGTTTAGCTAATGGTATTTGGTTTATAGTTAAAGGAGCACACAACGTTATTTTCTCAATTTAAAAAAAAATAGTAAATAAGCAAAACGTTGAAGACTTTTTCACATACACTCAGCTTCCTGTAATCCAGTATATTCCTGAGGGTTTTTCCTCCTGAGATCATTTATTGACTGCCTATATATAACCAGCGTTGCCTAAGGGCTGCATTTTGGCACTTTTGGGTACATTCAGTAGTTCATTTCCCTTGGTTGCCTATAATTGAGTGCTATTATTCGTGCTGCTTCATCGTTTTTATTGGGTGTTTCTTAACCTGTGGTCCTGGAACCCCTTGGGGACTCAGAGGGCCTGCGACTGCTTAGAATATTAAAAATTAACAGATGATTAAACTTTATATAAATGAAAAAGCAAAATGCACACCAGAAAACATTTAAAACTTTCTGTATATATGAAGGAATCTGAAATTGGAGGCTAAAAATGTATTGCGTATCATCAAATTGATTTGCTGGAGTAGTGCAGATGCATCAAACAGCCTGTAGCATGGACGATGAGTGACCTCAGTTGTATTTAGAAAAGCTCCAACCTTCTTATTTAATCCCTTTAATGCGGGTGTCGGCCACTGGTCGACGCCCACACTACCTCCCTGGTGCGGGTCACGACCAGTGGCCGACACCAGGGAGGGGGTTAATAAATCCTCGGGTGCACCCCGGAGACACGGAAGCTTTTCCGTGTCTCCCCCCACCCCCCACCCGCCCCTGTCGTCGACGTCGGCATCACCTTGTTGATTTCCCCATCGGAGCAGGAAGCGGGCGTAAGGCCCCAAACGGCCTTCCCCACGTTCGGGAAGGCCTCGTAAGAAAGGGGAGACTCGAGAGGGGCTAAATTTTATTTAAGAAAAATAAAGAAATTAAAAAAATAAAAAGAAATGGACAGGGGGTCGCCCGTGGGCAGGGCGACCCCCTGTGGGGGCAATATTTTTTTGTTGTTGTTTTCCTGGGGGCCATACAACTACTAATTTTTTTTAGATCTATATAGATATAGATATAGATATATCTAGATATAGATATATCTAGATATATCTATGTAGATATAGATATATATAGATATATCTAGATATATCTATGTAGATATATATATATAATATATACATACAATATATACATACATATATATATATATAGATCACTTTTGTCAATACATGTGTGGTTTCCCTGGGGGCTGCGATCGGCCCTCAGGAAAACCAGACCCATATATAAAAGTGATATATATATATATATATATATATATGTATATTTGCCACCAGTTGTCTTGCAGTTGCAGCTTGCGTCTTCAAAGCAATGCACATACTTCAACTGACGCATTTCAACTGTAGCTTTTACACCTCGGTTGAGGCCCTGATTACCTTAGACGTTGAGTCTCTGTACACTAACATTCCCCAGGCAGCCACTTTACAGGTGGTTGAGGCAGCCCTCCTCCAGCACTCTTGGACCTCTCCTACTCCCGTGCACTTTGTGATGCACTGTGCTTCCCTGGCTATGACACAGAATTACTTTCAATTTGAAGAAACGCTGTATCACCAGATTCTAGGTACTTCGATGGGTAGCACGTTTGCTCCCAGCTTGGCATGTCTTTATATGTACCAGTTTGAGAAACTGTTCATCTTACCGACAGAAAATCCTTTCTTTGACAACATTAAATTATGGCGTCGATATATCGATGATATTCTCATCATCTGGCAAGGTTCCCTGCAGACCATTGACTCATTTACAAACTGGATCAATACGTTGGATCCTTTTTTGAGATTTACTACACGAGACCCGTTTCTGGACTTAATGATACAAATTGTGAACGGTAAATTAGTCACCAACACTTATCATAAAAGCACTGATCGGAACAGTTTACTCTTGTATGAGAGCCACCATCCTAAGGCCCTACGCGATAACCTTCCATTTGGCCTATTCTTGAGGCTGCGTCGGAATTGTTCCACAGCCCAGTTATTTGTAGCTCAGGCCTGTGAATTGAAGGATAAATTACGGCATCGCCATTATCTGACTAAGATCATCAATCCAGCCTATAAGCGAGCCCGCCATAACCATAGAGAAGCCCTTCTAGCACCCATTATGCGGGAAGAACAAATGCGACTGACATGTGTATCTACTTACAATCCTATGTCAAATACTGTCAAAAAACTTATCAATAAAAGATGGAACATTTTACAAAGTGGTGGGATACACATAGATAGACCTCTGTTTGCATTCAAGAGATCCCCCAACATTAGGGACCTAGTTGTCCATACACGGCCTCACAAACAAGGTGGTTCATGTGAACAGTCCACCTTATGGAATTTACCTCCTGCTTCCGGACATTTTCCTTGCGGCTCCTGTAATGTCTGCTCACTGACCAAACGGACAGACGTACTAGATCTTAAATATGTTGGCGTTTGGCGATTGATCAAACATACAAATTGCAATACCCGACACTGTATTTATTTGATCACGTGTCCTTGCGATTTACAATATGTGGGCATGACGACCAGACCAGTTAAACAAAGAATCAACGAACATTGCAGTAACATCAGATGTTCACGCATCACGACTAAATTAAGTTCGCATTTTCTGGAAGCGAACCATGGCCCGATGATCTGTGGTGGACGGTTCTACAGGTGCCCCAACGTAATGACAATGACCCCAAATATCTGTTCAGGATTGAACAGCGTTGGAGTTACAAACTCAAAACATCCAAGGAGGGCCTCAATGATGATATTCCTTGGTGGACCTTATCACCTTAACCTATTTTTGACAACATTTGTTTTCTGACTTGTGCTAATTTAATCTATCCAATTTTTGCGACTTTGTTCATTCTTTTTGGAGCATATCTGTATAGTCTAGATTGTAGACCGAAATATAAAATATGTTTTTGGTTTTCCTTTATTCAATTTTTCTTACCACAAGTTTATCTGACCTCTGGCTGACCCTCTGACTCATTGGGACATTTGGGATCCGGTTCTCCCTTTATCATTCAAAGATGGCCGCCGGTTTTTCTATGGTGTTCATCCTTTCCTGATAGTCCTTTTTCAGTGTTTACACGGGTGCTCGTTGTTCCGGCCATCAGCCCTGATCTATTTATAACCTCCCGTGTGTTCTATGCCTTGCTTTCCAGACACGCGACCCCGGGTAGGTTGGATGGCAGGAGTCAAGGAAGACATCATGTAAGCCGTGTTTCCGAACTCTTTATTTTATTTACTTTTTTTAGGGCCTGACCGTTGCCCTCTTCGATGTCTTCACGCTACCGGCCCTTTTCCAATTGTGTTAGTACCGGTCTCACCCCATGGCTCACACTACCTTTAGACCGCTTGTTACCTGCCTACTCCGATGCCATCGTGGCCATTGACAGGCACACTTGTTTTAGTGCGAGCCGCATTGTCGGCATTTTTGTACTCGAGTGTTGACATATACGCAGTGTTTTGGCGGCCCCCGCGTAGCTGGCATGTTGTTTTTTCATGTTATTGTTTTAGCGCGAGCCGTATTGTCGGCATCTCTTTACTCGAGTGTTTACATATACACAGTGTGTGACGGACCCTTCATAGCTCCCATGTTGGTTTTTCATGTTACTGTTCATTTTACTGATATCAGCACCGTACATTAGCACCTTTAATAAGTTACCCTTGCATTGAGAACTCTGCCTGTTCTGTTTTAAATGAAGACTCTGTGTTCATGGCGGATGCCAGTAGGGTTATTTAAACTCTACGGTTACCTTTACTTAAATTTTTCTCTCCCTGTATACAATATTATCTGTGCTACCTCTGCACGATTAGAGGCTGCGGTAGTACATTATGAAGTGAACAGGAGTATGTGTCCCTAGACACCATATGTGACATGATTGTTTTGACAATACACTTTATTGCCATTCTTGAATATAGTGCATTCTCCTTTTGTCTGAGGGTTACGCGTCCCTAAGATGCCTGACTTCCACATGGGATGGTAAGCCTTCTATGTTGTGTCTATTGTGCCTGACGATGCTATTTAGGTATGATGTCTATCTCTTTTGATCACGGTGAATTTAGTTGTGCACAAACATCAATGTATGCTTCTATGTTTTCTGTCTTTTTTTAGGGCGACCTACTGTTTGACTGAACTTGACGAGTAGTCTACGCATAGTAAGTGACTTTACAGCACTCACTATACCTTTTTATAGGAGAAGTCACGAATCACGGTCCTGATGAAGCGCCACTGGATCATTGACTGACCACATGGGCGCGAAACATGTCGACCCCTTAGTGTTAGGATAGAGTATATCTCTTCCTTCCCCTTATGTAGGAGTATCGGTGGCCATTATTTCCTCCAAGTACTTCTCTATTGATTTTAATCTTGGCCTGACCGCTAATTTGAGTAATTAAGTTTAGATACCGGATGTGCAGAGCCAATTTTAACTCACTTTTCACTCTCCTCCCTTTCTACTGTCAGCACGTACTGCAGATATCATTGAATCTGCATCAGCACCTTCGGTTTAGTGCCACCACCATGAGTGGCGACCCGTCAGATAATGCAGTGCCGGTCTGACGAGGAGTTAGCCCAATGATGATGCTTAGCGTCTTCATTGACGCGTGAGGGCACTCCTATCACAATACCGATACTTGGCATCCTTTTTTGACATATCTCCTTGGAACAGTGTACTCTTTTCATTTATTGGTAACTGTAGCTTTTAGGCAGCAATAAAAAAGTCAAGTAAGTATTTTGATTATGTTTCTGCTACAAAAGAATCAGACTTTTATCTAGTGGCAGTTTTAGTGCCATAAAGAAGCGCAGAATGTTTATATGCCTACTGCAAAGAGCAAATCTGTATTTTATGTAAATAGCGGAGTACATTAGTAAAGTCAGCCATTACCTGGGCTATAATACAAATGAAATGTATGTGCGGGGTGGGGGCGGCTATGGAGAGATGAAGGGCACTTTTGCTGGGTGGCAATGAGGGAATCTGAGGAGGAGGGAGTGGGAGCACCAATAATGATTGTTGGACTGGGCGCAGGAGGTGCTAAAGACTGTGACGAATTGTATGTGACAAGGTGTTTTTTGAGTGTCTTGAAAGAACGTGCTGATTGAGGGAAGAAGCGCAGGTAAGGTGGCCTCTACTGTTGCACGTATCTCACACACACCATCGATTTTGTGACTGTCTACGTAGGCTAGTGTTTTAGAGCAACAGTTTAGCCTATAGCAGAGATGGCATCTTGATGGATGACTGCTGCCGTCACTCGGGTTATAGAGGACAGCTCTGACATAGGATCAGAGACTGAGACATCAGATACGGAGACAGCATCTGAGGGATAGGACAATGGCGCAGACTCTGTGAGTGATTTTTCAGTCGGAGGAGTCCCATTCGATAACTCCTCCAGTAAATTATGAGGGAGGTGATGAGGACAGTCCTGCTGTCCCTTCGCAAGCAAAGTCTGTGCAATGGGGTAATAGTGGGTTAGCCCAACCGAGAGAGCAGGTGAATGCGGCGGCAAGCAGAGAGAGAGAGTGCTCTCTTGGGCGCTCCCCAATTTAGTTCAGCCCCAAATTCCACCGCCCAAATCGTATTGTGGAGACATCAAAATTATCTATCACAAAACAAACTGGTTTTGTAAGGCAGGCACCTGTGTTTTTGGTCCTGGGTTCGGCGGCCATATAGAGAAACATACTAAACCCAAACATTTCTGGAAACTAGACATCCGGGGGAGTCCACAGAGGTGTGACTTGTGTGGATTCCCCAAAGTTTTCTTACCCAGAATACCCTGCAAAGCTGAAATGTTAAATAAAAACTCTATTTTTCTCGCATTTCTGTCACACAAACCACAGGAATATGCTGGGATCCACTAAATTCCTACCACCCTGTGATTCCTGACCTGTCCTGATAAAAACACTACCCCACTTGAGTGCCTGTACCTAGTGCCTGCGTCAGGAATGGATCACCCCAGGGTCAACATCTGCCTCATGTAAGGACCAACATTGACCGTTGTGTGATCTATTCCTGTCGCGGGCACCAGGCCTACCCACACAAGTGAGGTACCATTTTTATCGGGAGACTTGGGGGAACACAGAATAGCAAAACAAGTGTTATTGCCCCTTGTCTTCCTCTACATTTTTTCCTTCCAAATGTAAGACAGTGTGTAAAAAAGACATCTATTTGAGAAATGGCCTGTAATTCACATGCTAGTATGGGCACCCTGGAATTCAGAGATGTGCAAATAACCACTGCTTCTCAACACCTTATCTTGTGCCTATTTTGGAAATACAAAGGTTTTCTTGATACCTATTTTTCACTCTTTATATTTCAGCAAATAAATTGCTGTATACCCGGTATAGAATGAAAACGCATTGCAAGGTGCACCTCATTTATTGGCTCTGGGTACCTAGGGATCTTGATGAACCTACAAGCCCTATATATCCCCGCAACCAGAAGACTCCAGCAGATCTAACGGTATTTTGCTTTAAAAAATCTGACATTGCAGGAAAAAGTTACAGAGTAAAACGTGGAGAAAAATTGCTGTTTTTTTCAGCTCACTTTCAATATTTTTTTATTTCAGCTGCTATTTTCTGTAGGAAAACCTTGTAGGATTTACACAAATGACCCCTTGCTGAATTCAGAATTTTGTCTACTTTTCAGAAATGTTTAGCTTTCCGTGATCCAGCATTGGTTTCACACCCATTCCTGTCACTAACTGGAAGAAGGCTGAGACTGTCCCAGTAAAATGCCAAACTTGTGTTGAAAAATGTGGTTTTCTGATTCAAGTCTGCCTGTTCCTGAAAGGTGGGAAGATGGTGATTTTAGCACCAGAAACCCTTTGTTGATGCCATTTTCAGGGAATAAACCACAAGCCTTCTTCGGCAGCCCTTTTTTCCCATTTCTTTGAAAGAAACGACATTTTCACTGTATTTTGGCTAATTTCTGGGTCTCCTCCAGGGGAAACCACAAACTCTGTGTACCATTAGAATCCCTAGGATGTTGGAAAAAAAGGACGCAGATTTGGCGTGGATAGCTTATGTGGACAAAATGTTATGAAGGCCTAAGCGCGAACTACCCCAAATAGCCAAAAAAGGGCTCAGCACTGGGTGGGGTGGGGAGGGGGGGGGCAGCAGCTAAGAGGTTAAGCTAAAATTTGGATTTTCTTTTATTTATTTACAAATTAATAAAATGTCATCACTCGTGTATTTGTGTAATGACTGCCTGTTTCTGTATGTGCTGTGTATTTTTGTGTGGTTCAAATCATCGAAAATGCTTACTTAGGTCGGGGTCTCTGGCTTCCAGTAATGACTCAGTGGGGTCCCCAGATTCCAGCACTGATTCAGTGAGGGTCCCTGGACTCTAGTAATGACGAATTGAGGGTCCACAGAAGTAAAAAAAAAAAAAAAAAAAAAGTTTAAGAACTACTGCTATTGAACAAATAGATTTGCAGCTGCAATGAGCGTAACCCAGTTTTCTCCCCGCCCCCCCCCCCCCCTTCATCCCAGCCACTCAAATCCAACCAAGAACCGGAAGATTGTCCTCTCTTGGATAGTAGTCAAGTCTTCATGTATGCTTAGGTATCACTGTACCTCATTCCACTTCACGCAGCGACACAAGAATTACATTCCAGTACTCATTCATGCACAGCATCAAAGCTCTTCTCACATAGAAGGCACTCATTTCACACACCCTTTCAACCAGCCACCACAATAAATATATTTTAAGTGCATGTGTTCTATCAATCACACTTCATCCCTCTATTACACTCTTGGGTGCAGCAGTCTTTTTGAAGAGTTGTTTCACAATGACTTTCATGAAAGGCTTTTTGACAGTGCTGTCAGCATGGCCTTCTCTGCTTTGACTATCTCTGGGATGATCTGATCTGAATAAGTGGCCTTGTCTGCTTTTTGTAGCTTTGAGGAACAGATAGGATCCTGCATATTCCTACTTTAATGGCTATTTGGTTGATATAATTCAATGACACTTTTGACTGCCTCTACCGTACTCAGTTTGGGCTTTTATATGTAGATTCAAAATGAGCCACTGTCTATGTGCATTGATGGAGAGACATTCCTCGCCGTATAATCTGAACATTTATTTGCTGTGATTCATCAGATTCAATTTTATTGTATCTCTCCTGCTGCCTCAATCAAGGATTCCGAAATTCCAATATGGCTTTTCTCTTTCTGTGTGATTGATTACCTGAAAACCTTTCTTGTCTTGTCAATTGGCCACCTTTCCCCCACTCTCTCTCCCTCTCTTTCTCTTGCTCTCTTTCTGCATAATTGACTTCTATTAGGCCTTTTGCTCTACGTTTTAGTGCCTACTGAGAAATCCTTTTCCTTTTACAATATGCTTATTTGGCTTTACTTGGGAGTCTTTTAAATAATACACACTTTCCACCATTTTGCAAAAGGTGTTTTGGATAGTAGATTTTTAATTTCTTCGAAGTATTGTTTTTGAAATAGATTATGGTGTTTTAAAATATCCTCATTTAACTCTTATTTGAAGTTGTGTGGACATTCTCACATTCAATGAGCTCAGTGGCTAGATTTTTTGTTTGAATGGATCCTGGCAGAAATATATGCTATCATCATGGTTCTAGAAGCTCAACTTGCCAACAACAATGTTGTGGCTACTTCCATTCTTGTTACCACTTCAGACTCACGACCTATCTTCTGCCCAAGTATCATGTTCTACTAAGTTGGTGGGCAAAAATGCAGATTTTTTTCCACAACTGAGAAAATTTCACCACTAGGAGAATCCTGTTTTGCACGTCTATTTTTGGTTTTTAAACCATGTTCGGCACAATTCCAGGATGAACTTCCCCAATCTTACATGTTAGTAATTTTATAAAACGTTGGCACAGGTAATCTCCTCCTCAAATCTAACCTTCCAGGTCAGTTTCCTTGCACAGGAGTTGTCTCAAGTCAGTTGTGTGTAAACATTGCAAAGCTCTATTATTACACCTTCATTGCTTCAAGTAGAAGACATTTATTCTAAATTAGAAGCTTTCAGATCCAGTTGACATAGATCTATTTTCATGCAGGGGTTTGTAACAATTTATATAGAAGATTATTGGACCAGTGTCTCCTGACTTGAGCTGTGCGGAGCAAGCAGAAGGGTGCAAGGCTCTCACCCAGTTCTACCAGTGCCCATTTTGCCACAGATTGTTTTTTATTTGGATTTCCTATTTTCAGTGTCTACCTTTTAATATTTTGTTTGGAGCCCAGGTGTGCCATCTATGACTGACCAAACCCAATTGCAAGATGGCTGTTATGCACTATCGTTTTGAAAAGTATTGTGATCACTTCAGGAAAGCAGCCAGCTTCCTAGACGTTTTTATACAGGAATTGATGGCTTTGCAGAAGATTTCCAGGAAACCCTCGCTTTTTAGAAACACTTTGGGCTTGTTTAAAAGAAGTACTTTCAGGTCCACTCCTAAAAGTGCATCCAGGATGGTAGTGAAGTATTTGTGATACTTTCATGATCTTTGTGGTCATTCCCAGATAGCCACAAAAATGCATCCTACTTCTAAGGTCTCTGAATGCCTCTAAGGGAAATGTATATTTGTTTTGGGAACATATTTTACCCTTCTGCGTTCTGCCAGCGTTCTTTGGAGCCAGACTGTGCTACCCCTGTCTCCTCAATCCTACATGAGCCATCAAGGGTTCCTTGTTGCAAAACACTTAAGGCACATCACCCATCAAATTACAAGTATCTTTATACTCCTCTCTAGTCTATGTGCTTCAAAATATTAGGTGGGTAAGTAACTCTTATAGCCAGTGTGATTCATTTTAAGTTTGAGTAGCTCTCTGAAGGCTGTCTAGATTACTCATTCTTTAAATTCCACATGGCACATGCAGAGATCTCAAAAACAACCAAATGGATCTACACAAAGCAAGCATGTTTTCTGAGTTAACATTGTTCTAATTTGATGTAATTCTTGTCAGCAGTTTTTGCTGTAACAAAGAGCACGGAGTTAAACTGAGGAATTCTACTTTTATTTAGTCTCTATTAACGTTGTCTCCTTCAGAAGAAGAAACGGGAGGCCAGTCAGCGGCCAAATGTCATGCACATCATGAAACAACGTAATAGTTAATAATAAAATGTAAAATGCATTACTCTTACATGTGATTTTGTGTAAACATATATATTTTTAAACATTATGGCTCTGAACAATGTATTGTACACATGTATCTGGCTAAACCTCCTTTAGCCATTCATTGCTTCAATCTTTTTCTTCATGCAAAGTTAGTCTCTTCAAATGCAATGATAACCTTCCCAGTAGAGTTTCAATTAATGTCTCAATTTGCAGTCACACTTATTTCTTCCCCTCTGCTTTGTTTAGGAGTGTTACTTAGAGAATGACCAGACTTGCCTGTACCATGCAGCAAAAGGACTGATGATGTTGCAAGCACTCTATGGAACAATTCCCCAGATCTTTGGAAAAGGAGAATGTGCAAGGGTAAAAAACATGTTTCCTCTGCCTCATTAGTTGTGACGTGTTGTATTAATTTACAGCTGCCGTATTAGCTTCACTTCTCCACTCTATGTACACGCCTTGACTGGTTTGTAGCTCCCTTGATAACATTCTTTTGGAAGTACTTATCACCCTTGTGTGTCAGAAGATTTGCATCTTTTCCATTTTGCATTATTTATGATATTTTTTTATCTCTTTGACAAGACCACTATTGGGAAGGGGCGAAACAGCGATATTTGAACTGTGATGTAAACATGTAGGTTGATCTCCCACAGAGGGAATGCATGGTTCCTTACCCGGGATAATAGGTAGGTATTTTTGATTCCAGTTGTATCAGAAAAACATTTTCAGTGCTGGTACAAATCGAGTTCTTAGGTGATCAACCTTAGCTACATGAAAAGGTTTCCGGACAATGTTAATTAGTCAAACTAAATAAAGATCCACTCGCTCATGCTGGAAACCATTTGGCCATAAAAGTAATCGACTTTGCTACCAAGTTTGGAGATACAGTTGATACAAGTGGTATCATCGACCATTACATTCACCTGTTTTTAGGTCTTCAGGTATACATTGGAAGCAGATAAACACATGCTCCTGTGATGTAATAAGGGTGAATTAGCGTGTGATATTTCACAGTAAAATATCATGCACAGCTTCAAGAAATCAATCAATCAATCAAAAAATTTTGTAGAGCGCGCTACTCACCCGTGAGGGTCTCAAGGCGCTGGGTGGGGGGGGGGAGGGAGGGAGGTAGGGAGGGAGGGAGGGTCACTGATCGAACAACCATGTCTTGAGGTTCTTTCTGAAGACCAGTAGCTCTTTGGTTTTGCGAAGGTCTGTGGGGAAGGGATTTCCAGGTCTTGGGGGCGAGGTAGGAGAAAGACCTGCCTCCTGTGGTGGTGCGTTGGATGCGGGGGACTGTGGCTAGGGCGAGGTCGGCTGATCGGAGGTTGCGTGTGGGAGTGTTTAAGTTAACTCTTTCATTGAGGTAGGTTGGGCCAGTGTTGTGGAGGGATTTGTGTGCGTGGATGAGGATCTTGAATGTGATTCTCTTGTCTATGGGGAGCCAGTGAAGGTATTTGAGGTGTGGTGAGATTCGTTCGTGGCGGGGGAGGCCAAGGACGAGGCGTGCGGCTGTGTTCTGGATTCTCTGGAGTTTGCGCTTGAGTTTGAGTGTGGTGGCGGCGTAGAGGGCGTTACCGTAGTCCAGTCTGCTGCTGGTGAGTGTGTGGGTGACTGTCTTTCTGGTTTCTGGGGGAATCCATTTGAAGGATTTTTTTTTTCGAGTGTGGAGTGGGTGGAAGCAGGAGGAGGTTAGAGCATTGATTTGCTATGTCATGGAGAGGGAGGGGTCAAGGATGATGCCGAGGTTGCGTGCGTGGTTTGCGGGGGTGGGTGCGGGCCTAGGGCGGTGGGCCACCAGGAGTCGTCCCATGTGGTTTTGTTGGGGCCGAAGATGATGATCTCGGTTTTGTTTGAGTTGTGCTTGAGGTGGTTAGTGGTCATCCAGTTGGCGGTGTCGAGGAGAGTGGCGTGTAGGTTGGTTTTGGCGGTGGTGGGGTTGCGGGTGAGGGAGAGGATGAGTTGGGTGTCATCTGCATAGGAGAGGATAGTGATTCCGTGTGCTCTGAGGATGTTGGCTAGGGGGATCATATAGATGTTGAAGAGTGTGGGGCTGAGGGAGGACCCTTGGGGGACTCCGCAGGTGATCTTGGTAGTGTTGGAGTGGAAGGGCGGAAGGTGGACTCTCTGGGTCCGTTCGGTGAGGAAGAAGGTGAGCCAGTTTAAGGCTTTGTGGCGAATTCCTATGTTGTGGAGGCGTGTGTGGAGTGTGTGGTGGTAGACGGTGTCAAAGGCTGCGGAGAGGTCTAGGAGGATGAGTGCGACGGCCTCACCTTTGTCGACTTTGGTCCTGATGTCGTCAGTGCATGCGATGAGGGCGGTTTCCGTGCTGTGGTTTTTGCGGAACCCGGATTGTGAGGGGTCAAGAGTGTTGTTTGCTTCGAGAAAGTGGGATAGGCGGGTGTTGACTAATTTCTCTGCAACCTTGGCGGGGAAAGCGAGGAGGGAGATGGGGCGGTAGTTGGAGAAGATCTCCGGGTCGGCTTTTTTTTTTTTTTTTTTAGGAGAGCGGTGATTTCCGCGTGCTTCCAGGGGTCTGGGTAGGTGGCGGAGTCAAAAGAGGAGTTGATTATGTTGTAGAGTATGGGGGCGATGGTTGGGCTAGCTTTCTTGTAAATGCGGTGTGGGCAGGGGTCGGAGGGGGAACCGGAATGGATGGAGTTCATGGTTTTTTCGGTTGCTTCGTGTGTGGTGGGGATCCATGTGGAGAGTGTGGTGGGGGGTCATGAGTGGGGGTTGGGTTGGGTGAGTGAAGGGTGTGTGTGGTATGAAGCTGTTGTGGATGTCCAGGATTTTGTGGAGGAAGTGGTTGGAAAGGGCGTCACATAGGGGCTGTGTGTGTGTGGGGTCTATGTTGCTGGCTTTGGGTTTGGCAAGTTCATTGATGATGGTGAAGAGTTCTTTGCTGTTTTGAGAGTTGTTGTCAAGGCGTGTCTTGTAGTGATCTCTTTTGGCGGTGCGTATGAGTTGGTGATGGGTGCGAATGGTGGTTTTGAGGGTGGAGAAGTTGGTTGTGGAAGGTTCTAGTCGCCATATTTTCTCAGCTTGGCGGCATTTGCGCTTGGAGTTCAGGGGTGAACCATGGGGCGTTCTTGATGTTGCGGGTGGCAATGTGTTTTCTGAGGGGGCTAGTGTGTCTGCGCAGGTAGTGATCCATTTGGAGAGGTTGTGTGCTCCTGTGTTGGGGTCGTTGGCGTGGGTGGGGGTTATGGGCCAGTTGGGAGTTTAGTCGTTCTGTGGGGATCTTGTGCCACATGCGGTAGGGTGTGGTGTGTTGATGGTAGTGTGTGGGGGTTTGGTGAAGGAGAAGTGGACGCAGTGGTGGTCAGTCCAGAGCAGTTCGGTGGTGTGGGTGTATACTATGTGTTGGCTTGCGGTGAAAATTGCGTTGAGCGTGTGTCCTGCTGAGTGGGTGGGTGCGGTGACCAGTTGTTTGAGTCCGAGGTTGGTGAGGTTGTCTATGAGGGAGGTAGTGTTGTGGTCTTGTGGGTATTCTAAGTGAAAGTTGAAATCACCGAGGATGATGTAGTCTGTGGAGGTGAGGGCGTGCGAGCTGATGCGGTCAGCGATGGTGTCGCAGAAGGCGGGGCGTGGTCCGGGTGGTCTGTAGATTAGTGTACCTCTGAGGCTGGAGTTGTTGTTAATGTGGATGAGGAAGTGCATGTGTTTAGTGTTGTCGATAGTGTCTTGGGAGCTGGTGGTGACTTTGATGGTGTCTCTGTGTAGGATGGCGATGCCACCGCCTGGCCTGTTGAGGCGGTCTTTGTGTTGGAGTTTGTATCCCTTGGGGGTGGCTATGGCTATGTCTGGTTCTGAGGAGGGGTTGGTCCAGGTTTCCATGAGGAAGGCGATGTCAGATGAGTGTGATGTGATGAGGTCCCAGAGTTCTATGGCATGTTTGTGAAGGGAGCGGATGTTGAGGAGCAGGCAGTTGAAGTGGTTGTGGTGGGTGGCTTTGGTGTGGTGCGTGGGGGTGTTGTTGCGGGATGTGTTATGGTTGTGGGCTGGTGTGCTGCGGGGTTGGTTGGTGGGGGCAGGGTGGGTGAGTCTTGTGTTGGGGTGTTGTGTTTGTTGAAGGTGGGGTCGCTATGGTTGGTGTGTGGTGTGAGGGATGACGAGCAGGAGAAGTGACAGGTGTGGCAGGTGAAGGGGCCATGAGTGTGTATGGGGCTAGATGGGGTGCATGTGGGGCGGGGGACTAGGTTGAGAGAATGGAGGGTGAGGGGGGAGTAGGTGTGTCTGAGAGGGCCAGGGGGAGTGGCGCTGGACACGATCTTGACACGATCTTGGCGCGGTCTTGGCGTGGACGGGCTTGCCTTTGGCACGCCTTCGGCGCGCAAGCGGCGCGGTCGTGCCGCGGCTGCCATAGGAGGAGGGGAAGGGTGGGAGTGGCAGCTGGGAGGAGGGAGGGCTTGACAAATGAGAGGGCTGGGGGGGTGGGGCCGCAGGGGACGCAGCGGCGAGGAAAACAAGGAGAAAGAGGACAAAGAGATGGTGAGGAGGAGGGGGGAGGTGGGAGGGGCCGCAGGGGACATAGCGGCTGGGAAAAGAAGGAGAAAGAGGACAAAGAGACAGTGAGGAGGAGGGGGGAGGGGCCACAGGGGACGCATCGGCGGGGAAAAAGGAGGAAAAAAGATACGGAGTGGAGGTGGCGTGGATGGCGGAGCGGGGAGCGACAAGCCTGCAGAAGCAGGGTCAAAGGTTGCTCCCTGTTACCGCGCCGCAGCTGCCATAAGCAGAAGGGAGGGTGGGAGTGGCACCTGGGAGGAGGCAGGGCTTGATGAATGAGAGGGCTGGGGGGGTGGGGCCGCAGGGGACGCAGCGGCGGGGAAAACAAGGAGAAAGAGGAAAAAGAGACGGTGAGGAGGAGGGGGGAGGCGGGAGGGGCCGCAGGGGACGCAGCGGCGAGGAAAACAAGGAGAAAGAGGACAAAGAGAGGGTGAGGAGGAGGGGGGGCGCAGGGGACGCAGCGGCGGGGAAAACAAGGAGAAAGAGGACAAAGGGACGGTGAAGAGGAGGGGGGAGGCTGGAGGGGCCGCAGGGGACGCAGCAGCGGGGAAAAAGGAGGACAAAAGATACAGAGTGGAGGTGGCGCGGATGGCGGAGCGGGGAGCGACCTGCCTTCAGAAGCAGGGTCAAAGGTTGCTGAGTCTTTTAGCACTCTCACAAGCCCGGTCTCTTTGACATGCCCATAAAAACGAAAGCAGCCAAAGACGTGGGGGTAATCTGTTGAATATGTATCCACCCACCAAGAACCCACCCAGTCGAACATCAGGAAAGGCCTGAAGACCACACCACTCCCGAATCACCTGGCTATCACTTCTTTCACCCTCCACATGAAGCCACATCTTTTGTCTACACTCATTACAAATGCGATACAAATACGTATTCTAGGTATCAATCAACAGGTCCTTTAAATAGTGGAGTTACTGACCCCTACCAGGAGATCATATCCAACATTATTTAAATTATAAAATTCAGCATTGTTGTCTTTCTAGACCACTTTGCTGTGATGGCTACTCATCGCCCCAGCCTGCCCCTCCAAAATGAAGCAACCAGTAATGCAGAATGCTCCTAAAGTTCTGACTAAATTGAGCCAACCTCTTCTCAGAGCAATGAGATGAATGGAGTTAAACTGTTTGACAAAGGAACATCACAAAACCAGCAAACTACTTGTTTAACTTTACTTCCGTTTGAAAGATGTTCGTATCAGAAAATTAACCAGTGTATTAGAGATTTACCAGAAAACCGAAATGCATGCTACAGGAGTCTTCCCTTCTCCTTGTGTAGTGCTGCACAGTTGTTGGTACTTTTCAGAACGTTTGTGATGCAGATGGTTCTGGGTATTTAAAAACGGTAGTCACAGGGGCTACTGTCTTCAAGACAAGGTCTTTGCTTTTTCTGCCTTATGGCCTTTAAATCTATTCTTTTGCCCAAAGCAGAGTTCTAGTTTTCTTAATTGTCTTCCCTTTTTAACTAGATGTAATATAGTTTCTATTGTTAATTACACTAGAGGTCACCCCATCTTGGGTATCAGTAGCAGAGTTGTACTTTAGCCTAGACACTGGGTGTCTACAATCTTCTTGGTGCATCAAAAAGCACCAAGGTAATGAAGCACATGGTTGTCCTTGGAAACACAATAGAATATGGGGGAAATAGTGGGCCCATCACTGACTACCATCATGAGGGTTTTTTTTTTTTTAATGCAAAATGATCATCTTGTGTACTGTTATGTTCCAGAGTCACCTGTCATTGCTGTGTATGTTGTTTTGGAGGATACTTATATTCAATAAAATCTATTTATCAAAACCACCAAGCTTTGCCTTTCAACAGAAACAGCATTTGTTCATCATGAGGTCATTTAGCTATTTTTAGGTTTACATTTATTTTCAAACTGTTAACCAATCTGACAAACTTGTATATTGTCTGCTCTCTTTCTGAACATTTTTGTGAACTGTTGAGATGTTTTTTTACCAGAACCCCACCGTCCAATTCACTGCAGTGCCGTCTTTGATTGCAATTAGCATGAACTGAAGTCCCAGAGGAAGCATGACTTTCCATTTGCAAGTCCCTATCTGTGATATGATTCTCTATTTGTGTTCGACAGTTTGATTTAGTTTTGGCAGTCCATGATGTACCTAGGCATACTTGAGTAAATGTTCTGAACCAGCCCTGGTCTTTAGAAGCTGTTGTTTCAGTTACCAGCTCATTGGCTCAGTATGTCTAGCAATGCAAAGTAAGCTTGTGTTTAGCCTCCTGGGCCTTGAATCAACAAAGCATTGAGTGTTTGTGTACTCTGTTTGGGGTGGATGAACACCTGGGCCTTGAATCAACAAAATATTGTGTGTTTGTGGACTCTGTGTGGGGTGGATGAACAGAGTTAGATTCCTCATATGACCTCACTATTACATATTTACTTCCAGCATGTGGCAAATATGATGATCAGGATGAAGCGAGAAATCACTGGGAGCCAGAACTCCATATTTCCTGTTTTTGATACACTGTTGCTGCTTGACCGGAATGTAGACATGTTAACGCCATTGGCTACACAGCTGACGTACGAAGGACTTATTGATGAAATCTTTGGGCTCCAGAACAGTGAGTCCTGCAAGATCTTACAATAAATTTGATGCTGTTCAAACTTGTGTTCAATTCACTCCTCTCCTCACATTTTGCTCTCTACTCTGACAGTCCTTTCCCATTGTACAAACTCAACTATTTAAGTGCTTAGATGGTGTTTTTCTACTTATTTGGCTTAATGTTAGCTCAGCTTTATTTAGAAAGAGAATTTCACTTCCTGGTTGGAAATATCTTGGAACCCTTTCCAAGCATGGTACTGTTTTTACTGGGAGAAATGTGGGATCGCTGGGTGGTAGGAATTTTGTGGCTCCCTGCAGGTTCCGAAGGTTCCCGTCACAAACATGGGAGTAAAATGCATCATGTTAGGCAACGTTTGAGGTTTACAGGGCATTGTGGGTAAGAAAACATTGTAGGGTCCAAACAAGGCACACCACCCTGGACTCCCTTGGGTGTCTCTAGTTTTCCAATATGAGTATCAACAACAAGAGAGTGAGAGGAAATGGGGCTCACTCCACCTCTTGAATATATTAAAACAATCACAAAGAGAGAGCCTGCTATCTATATCCTGCGACACCTATTGATCAGATGAAGCAGGGACTCCTTTTAGTTTTTAGAAGAACCTTCATCCACTAACATCAGTTCATTATAGGGTTCCCACCCGAGACGCCTAGTGCGTCTGAGTGGGCTGCGACACCTGATATGCAGTTGAGCAGGTTGTTTATGTATAGGGATCTTGACGACTAAAATTGCCTTAAGGTTTCTCTATCCCAAATAGGAAACTTTTATTCCTTGGAACTTTAGGTATGGTTAAAAGCAAGAGTTGATGTGGGCGAGAGTATTATGATCTCCCTCATCTATGGTCTACATGTTTCAGCAACAGTCTCTGTTGTGTCAATGGGTCAGATTCTTTGGTTGCTTGTTTTCTGGTTCAGGGAGGGCCTGGCATGGCTATTTGGGCTAGAATTTTACGACTGAAGCAGAGTCAGGGCTGATTTGCATATGGCTGGGTCCAAACTGAAGTGGCATGGTGGGCTAAAAACAGTGAAATGGGATGTGACTCGAGCGATTGCCAGTGGCTGGGATTAGTTGAAGCATTCCATCCATCACCTTGTAGTTGGTACAGTTTCCGCTCTAAGTTCTACAAGTGTGCGAGACGTCGGTCCCCTGCTCACTGTACCACTGGAATCAAGCTGTACCAGGCTGAAATGCCTATATTAAGGGTGAAACCAGTCCTGGGTTGTTTGTTTTCCAGTTCAGGAAGGACGTGGTCTGGCAGTTTGGGCAGGACCATTCCGACTCGAGACAGGTCAAGGCTGATGTGCATATGGCTGGGTCCAAACTGAAGTGGCATGTTGGGCAAAAACTGATGTATTGGGATATGGTCCGAGCAATTGCCAGTGGCTGATATTAATTCAAGCATTCCATCCATCACCTTGTTGACTATAATGCATTTATAATACAGTTGACAGAACATCCATGTCTTGACAGAGAATCAATGTGGCAAACAAATCAATATGTACCACTTTAGTGAAGTCATTTGAGGTATGGTGGCTCATATTTAATTTAGGAGGAGACCGTCTTGCATTATGGTCCTTCTTTCCAAATTATATGGAAGAATTTAAAAAGTACACAACCGCTCAAGTAATAGGCCATGGAAGGTATGTATTCTTGAACAGCTATTTGGGGCAGGTGGTAACTTTTTCTTTCTATGCCCCACTTTAGTCAGGTTCCCAGAACTTCACTTTAGCATGGCACCAATTGAAGCAAGGTGTAAAATACACCAGCAGGCTGAGATGGGCACTGGGGACAATAATACTACTTTCCTGCATCAACAATATCAGTGTGTCAATCTTGCAGCCTTGCGCCGTCCTCCACAGCAGATGAGTAGAGGCTGCTGCTAATCCAGTAGTACGTTTTTCAATAAACTGGAACTTAAGCAAGGGCATTAGTTTTCCCATGGTGGTCTGCCAGTAGAAACATACCAGTTGTATGTTGCTATCTGCATCAGGTGTGTAGCCAACTTCTCATACCATGTGCACTTTTTACGACTCATTATATTGTTGAAGGACCTGACTATTTTTATTCACTTTACCCCTGTACCTGTTGAAATCAAGTGTACAGGTCGCCTTCAGCCGTTTGTCCTCTGCACAGAAGGCGTAAAGTTCATATGATTGTGTTGACATGAATGGTGCTTGTGCAACATAAATATGTTTCCTCAGCATACCCTATCTTACAAGTGCGTCCTTCAACTACCAGTAGTGCAGCAATGTTGCTGCAAGGTAAAATGTCATCACTCACCAAACAGAAAAATAAAGTATTAATGATGGGTGAGATAATGTTTGCCATCAAAGAAAATGGCAAAGATCCTTCAAATAAACTACATACTACACTGTGTTTTGCCCTAAAACCCATGGCATCAAGTTGTGCAAGTATCATTGAGGATCCCAAGCCTTCATGGATTGTAGAGAAGTCCATTCTCCACCTGTTTCCATCTCCTCAGCCTTACCTTTGTCTTAAAGAGAAGTGAAAGTCTCCTTTCTGTAAGGATGTTAGTGGCTGCCCTATTTTGGCCAGCTCGCACACTTCCTTGGCCTACCAGCAGGTGTTGCCCTTATGATTTGGAGTTTTGCACTCACCCTTTCGCACTATACAGCATGGGTGCCCCAAATCTATTGTCTGTGCAGTTATGATAAATGCAGCATACTGTAAAGAAGTGAAATTCAAGGAAATTTAAAGACAGTGAAACTAGTGATTGCCTTGCATTAAACATTGACCAAATGGTTTTGTATGCTTAGTATTTGAAAACAGTTCCTAGGTTTATAGAAAGATGTTGCTATTGCTGAAGTACAATTCCTTGGACCACCTGTATGTAGTCTGGAACACCACAATGTTGTGAATAATAACAGAGGCCAACCAGTCTATTTGAGGCATCTGACTGAGAAATGTATATCTTCTCTGCAGTTCTTAGATGGGCAATGATAGGATGCTGCTTTGAACAGCACCTGTGGTCCTTCACAGCCTGCAGATGCGGAGCAGTGTCACTCATGGGCATAAGACCATGCATGATTGTGTCACAGATTCGGACGGGTCTGATCAGGACTCTGGTTGGGGCACCCCTTGAGGTCACAGAATATCCCAAAGAGGTAGTGTACTGGGGCAGAGGAGCAGCTAAAGGCATACACGGGAAGGACAGCTATGGACAGGCACACGAAAGTAAAAGCAGAGCAACCCTTGTGTGAACAAACAGGAAACTGATTACTAATGGACAAACAAACTGGGGTTGTACACAGGGTAGGGCACAGAACCTCCATCAGCGACAGGGAATGTCAATGCCTCTGTGCAGTTTGCTCTTACAGATAGTCACCCCACAAGCCCCATAGAAAGGAGGCAGCAGAAGTGATTCTGTCCCTGGACCCTAGAGCACAAACAAGGATAGTACTTACATACACAAGACAAGCTCTTGTGGGGCCAGCTGGAAACACAGTGGCGATTCCTGGAAAAACAGCAATAGCACACGGTCACTGTTAGGCACGAAAGACAATGTATAACACTAGACAAGGATGGGGGCTGGAATTGCCTCCTGGAACCCAGCAGCCAACCCCAGTACAAAGGAAAACACTTATACACTGGTGAGGACTGACAGAACACTTACCAGACGCAGATACCCAAGAGGAAATGGAAACAGAAGGCACAAACTAGGAGACGGGCGGGAACTGGGAACAGGCTCAGGCTGAAGCAAAGGCAGGAAAGGGACTGGAAAACAGAGCGGTAAACTTCTGGCTTGAACAAACAGAGACAGGAATGGGAAACAGAGAGCAGGCTCTGGCTGGAACAAGCAAGGACAGGGCTGGAATACAGGGAGTAGGAATAAGCAGAAAACAGGACTGGGAAACAGAGAGCAGGTTCAGGCTGAAACAAGGCAGGAACAGAACAGAGAAACAGGGAGCAGGCTCTGGAAGAAACAAACGGGTACAAGGCTAAGAGATAGGGAGCAGACTCTGGCTGGAACAATCAGGAGCAGGGCAGAGAAACAGGAAACAGGTTCAAGCTGGAACAGAACAGGACAGGAAAGTGACTGGAACACATCCGATAAGGGGTCTGTAACACAAAGGAATCGAACTCCAATGCACGATGGGGATCTTGAGGAAATGGCTGCTTATAAGCAGTTCCAAGCTGCAGAAAACTCCAGGTGGAATCACATAACTGGGCTGCACAGGAGAGGTCTCAGGTGTGTGTAATTTCAGACACTCGCTAGTCCTGGAGGAGAGGACCCGGTGAAAAGGAGCAACTGGACTTCTCCCATAGAAAACAATGGGAAACAGAATCCAGGCTTTCCTGACTACCAGGCTGTGCATTATGGGATTTGCAGTCCCAGGAAGCAAATGTAATTCTACAAAAGTATACCATGGCGAAAAGGGAAACAAACGGAAGTCAGCAAGGGACTCTGGATAAGTGTCTAAGGTGATTCCCATGCTTCTGACAGCACCCCCTAGAAATGGGACGACAGAGTCGTAACAGATTGGACATGAGTTCCCCTCTACATCATGCATTAGTGGTCTTCCATTTAGGTGGCTGCTCCTGTATCGGCATTGCCCGTTTTCTTGTTTGTTCACTGTGTTTAATGTAATTACAACATAAAAACAGCAGGCAATACAATAGAACTGAAAAGGATAGTTCTATATAAAGCTCAAGATACACGGTCCGACCATATTGATGGCAAGATGAGATTTTGTTTCCTAAGGAAATCTTTTATTGCTAAAATAAAATAAATATGTGGTGAACCTTTGTTGCTATGTGAAGTAAAAGATAAGCAGGTTCCATATGGCAGCCCTGTTTTCTCTAGCCTAACTTAATTTTCCTGCCCATAAGGCATTATCAAGTATGAATTAAATTCTTAATTACTTTTTTGGTTTTCGATATTAATTGCAGTTCTAATAATTCTAGAATTCAACTTAAGTGCATTTAATTTAAGTTGGCGCTGAATTGAGGCATAGTCCAAAGTGACAAGGTAGTCCACTTATAAAAGGGTGCTTATGTGGTCATTTCCTGCTTTAGCAGAAAAAGATGAATGGCCTCGAAGACACCCGCTAGGTCTGGCATTGTCTCTTGTATTCCTTTTATTGCGGGCCACTGGATATACTGACTTAGTGTACTGAAGTATGAACTCTTTTGTAATGTTGGGAGCATTGCTGTCTTTTCTCTATGGTCCTCCTACTCTTTCAGTGTCTTGATTAGGTGAAGCATAGTGGAACTACTAGCACTAAGTCACAGTTACTTGAACGCTGGTCTGAGGATCCTTTCTTTGTCACTGAGCTGTCTCCTATTTATTGTCATGGTTAATGTTCTTCTTTGTAGTGGTGTTCCTTCTTTGCTTCCTACCGTGAAAGTGGGTGCTTTACAATATTACTACATCTCTGAAAGAAAGGGGACTGCACGTTTTGCTAAATACAAGTTGTTTACTGAAATGAGGTACTGGTAGTCTCCCTTCATTGAGATGACATGCCCACCAAGTGTGCCTTGGACACCTTCTGGGCAGGAATGAGAAATGGAGATTGGGTCACCTTGGTGCAGTTGGCAGGGAGGCTCTGGAACATGATAGGTCAACATGTACACCTGGAATTCTTCATAAGCAACATTCTTGTTGGGCAAAAGTGGCTGTGATGAGGACTATCCATCATATTACACCAGTTTTCAGTAAGGGTGGGGCAAGGACTACAGGTACAAAACTGTGAGGTAACTTCAGCTCCTAGTTGCTTTTTAAAATCTTTAGTCATTGAGCTATTTCCAAAGAAGAAAGTAATCAAAAGCAAATACCTATTTATTTCCTGAAGCTATATTTCCACTCACATATGTCGAAATGTTTCTTTTTCTCTTGTCTATCCTCACAATTTATACATTGCCTTTTCCGTGGACCTCCTTCCCTCATCTGCCCCACTATTTGAGTTAGTTCTAGTTGTGCGTTTTGAGGTTTATAATCCAGTAATATTGTGAGAGAAGAAAAGCAAATTTTGTGAAATTTAACACAATAGGTATCCATAGGTCACAGAGTAGAACATGTGCTCTGTGCAAACTACAGAACGTTATATTTTGGGTTTACATAATGGTGCAATAGGGGTAAAACAGTCACCATTCAAAGAGCATGCTTTTTGAAAACTTAATTGAATATACATATTTTAGTGGATCTCTTTTGTTGACAAGTAGACTCCCATTCCTTAAGACTCCCGTGATGGATTTTCTTCCTTTCACAAATGATGATTTGTAAATTGAATGTGGTCTTTGTGGATACCATAGTGCAGCACTTTTATATCTGTATCTAGCTTGTTTTTTAGAGGTTAGCATTATTATCTGCCCTTTTCTACTTGTATCTTCAATTGCCTGTCTATAATTCCTTACTTAAAAACTCATGTTTATTGCAGCCCATGTGAAACTACCACCAGAAAAGTTTGCTCCTAAAAAGCAAGGTGATGGGAGCAAGGAACTTCCCACTGAGCCAAAGAAACTTCAGTTGAATTCTGCCGAGGAGCTCTATGCTGAGATCAGAGATAAAAACTTCAACGCCGTGGGTCCAGTGTTGAGCAGGAAAGCTAAAGTCATATCAGCAGCTTTTGAGGTGAAGTAATAGCATTACTGTCTGCTCCTAGTTAATTTCAGCTCAGTGCATAGCAATACATATCTTAGTCCACAATCTCACTATACATAACAATATAGTATGTGATTTATTGCACGTATTAAAACTGAGAAACCATATTTAAGGAATCGAAACATGGAAGTGACAGTCGCCACTCTGTAGTTATGGTTATGGTTCAACCGTACTTTCCATTGAAAAGCCATTTTTTGACTTTCGTATAACTTTTGACCACAAGGGCAGATCTGCAGGAAATTAGAAAATTGCTGGTATACGCAGCTATGTTCTGGCGTGGCAATTTTTGTGAAGATCCATGCAGGTAAAAAAAAAAAAGTTATGGGGTTGCACCTACAGCCAAAACTGCTGAGTGGTTTTAACTTAGCTTGGCATGAAAGTAGAACTTCATCCAGAAAGTGTACTTTCATTGTTTGGTGTAAATGTGTTCAGTAGTTTTTAAGATGTGAGTGTGTAAATAAGGTGCCGGCTAAGCTTGAAAAGGTCACTTTATTTTTTTTATTTTATTTTTTTACACCAGTGCCGTTTTAGTCCACGGGGTTAGATAACCAGGTCCACAGACTTAAATTTAGAAAACGAAGGCCTCCCATTGTCGAAGGGGAGTTGTTACCTCAGTTCGACTACTTCAGGTTTGCAGACACAAAACCAAGGCTGTGAACCGTGATAACTCTGATTTGCTGGCCACAGGAGTAAAAGTATTGTAGCGGCTCCCATTTCGGGACGCAAGGCACAGTTTCCTCTTTAAAAAAAAAAAAAAAGCAAACAACAGCAAAAGGGGGCAGATAAGCCAAGATACAGTAGGGAGACCCTCAGTGGACCCCAACATGTGTACATATATAAAAAAAAAAAAAATTACAAAATGATATACTGATATCCGGGGACTATTTTTCTGAGGCCATGGACTAAATACACATAAAATGGCACCTAAGTCCCCCATTTAGCTTTAAAGGGCGCAGTCTGTGGGAGCCAACTTGGGTGTATTGTGACCGTGGCCTAGTTTTGTGGCCCCTGGAGTGGTATTGGAATTTGAGGTTTAGTCCGTGGGCTACCAGTACTTCAGAAAATAAATAATTAGAAAAAATTAGAAATATGTACATGGAAAAGACACAGGAGTGCTGTAGGTCAATTTTTGAAAAAAGAGGTCCATGAAACTCCCACAGACCCTATTCTTAGTCTGAGGTATCAGGAGCTAGCACTGAAATCTGAAATTTCTGTGGCTTCCCCAGTCTATATTTTACATTTGGAGGTGCTAATTGGCTGCCTGCTCAGGTAACCATTCTCGTGGAAAAAGTGCTGTTTCTGTGGCTCCATTTTGTAAGCATCAGGAGACCAGAAGTGGTGTCCCTTGAAGCCTCAGCATTAGAACTTGGACAGGACGGCACAGTCATGTGAAGCTAAGTTCCCAGTATCATCAAATGCAGCAACACCGGAGCAGGAGGGACAATACGGTGCCTGTAGATGGGCAGAGAGAAAGAAAAAGGAAGCAAGGACTTTGACATATGAGAGTTTATCACCCATCAAACCACTGAAAAGAAATGAAAGCCGAAAGGTCACTAATAAACCCTGCCTGGCTGCAGGGCCTTGCTGCAATCCAGACCCTCTAACAAACCCCGCAGTGCACTGCTAAAGGCGCTGCTGAGAATTGGGGAAAGAATCGCATTATATTTAATTATTATTAATATATTTTTTTTTTTAATGGACGTTTACTGAAAAAAGCACTCTCTAATTCATACTGTCCACTAGGCTCAGTAACAGGAAGAGGTAAATAAGGCAATCAAGAGAAAAACAGTAGTAGCCACGTGAGCTATGCCATGTGTTGCTTACAATAACTAGTAGTGGTTTTAATATATAAAAAAATATTTTTTGATTTGCTTCAAATATTCATAATGGAAAATCAGTGTAACCATTTTCAACAAGCTTATGGGAAACATGAAAATAAACAAGCACTGGCAAGGCCAACCAATGCAACATTGGTTGTCAGTCTTTTGGGTTTGTCAATACCTGTCTTGCTTTGACATGGCTTTTGTAACACTTTATTGGTGTGTGAGCTGCCAGGCCATCGGCACTGTAACCAGCATTGGCAAAAATCAAAAAAAGGTTTTTGATCTCAAAAAGCACACATTGCCACAGTAGTTCCTGGCACTGAACAAATCTACTTTGTGTGCCAATATGCTCCTTGGGGAAGAGGAGAATGTTATCACTCACAGTAAAGCCTGCCGATACATGGACAGAGAGGGAGAAATAGAATTTTAATAAAAACAAAATGTCTTGGTTAACACCAGACCTAATTAGGGGCCTAATTCTTAAGGAAATTCACAAAAGTGCAGCCATGGTATAAGTCTTTGCATTAGTGGCTTTCGCAAATTCCCAAGAATTTACAGGAGTAGACCAGGAAACCATACTCCTGGAAAATATTTGTGAACTGTATTTTAGCAAGAGCAAATAGGATTGTGTAGATTTGCTCAGGCAAACATCTACTGAGCATTTACAAGTTCACTTTCCCTCCAACAACTTTTTTACCAACCCTGAAAGAACTTTTACTTCTGCCTTTGTCAGGAGTAAATTCCCAACCGTTCTCCGTATGGGAGAGATTAGAGAAGAGCTGGTGAAAATCCTTAAAATATGCATGTTAATAGGTTTGCAGAGACTGTAAGGCATTCCAGCACCAGAACTATTACTTACTGATTCCTCCAGCCCCAGTATGTAGATCTGTGGAAAGGTGGCAAGATAAGGAAGCTAGCATTCAAGCCCTACGCATTAAAGCTATATGGCAGAATTATTAGGCAAGTTGTATTTTTGAGGATTAATTTTATTATTGAACAACAACCATGTTCTCAATGAACCCAAAAAACTCATTAATATCAAAGCTGAATATTTTTGGAAGTAGTTTTTAGTTTGTTTTTAGTTTTAGCTATGTTAGGGGGATATCTGTGTGTGCAGGTGACTATCACTGTGCATAATTATTAGGCAACTTAACAAAAAAAAATATATACCCATTTCAATTATTTATTATTACCAGTGAAACCAATATAACATCTCAACATTCACAAATATACATTTCTGACATTCAAAAACAAAACAAAAAAAAATCAGTGACCAATATAGCCACCTTTCTTTGCAAGGACACTCAAAAGCCTGCCATCCATGGATTCTGTCAGTGTTTTGATCTGTTCACCATCAACATTGCGTGCAGCAGCAACCACAGCCTCCCAGACACTGTTCAGAGAGGTGTACTGTTTTCCCTCCTTGTAAATCTCACATTTGATGATGGACCACAGGTTCTCAATGGGGTTCAGATCAGGTGAACAAGGAGGCCATGTCATTAGATTTCCTTCTTTTATACCCTTTCTTGCCAACCACGCTGTGGAGTACTTGGACGCGTGTGATGGAGCATTGTCCTGCATGAAAATCATGTTTTTCTTGAAGGATGCAGACTTCTTCCTGTACCACTGCTTGAAGAAGGTGTCTTCCAGGAACTGGCAGTAGGACTGGGAGTTGAGCTTGACTCCATCCTCAACCCGAAAAGGCCCCACAAGCTCATCTTTGATGATACCAGCCCAAACCAGTACTCCACCTTGCTGGCGTCTGAGTCGGGCTGGAGCTCTCTGCCCTTTACCAATCCAGCCACGGGCCCATCCATCTGGCCCATCAAGACTCACTCTCATTTCATCAGTCCATAAAACCTTAGAAAAATCAGTCTTGAGATATTTCTTGGCCCAGTCTTGACGTTTCAGCTTGTGTGTCTTGTTCAGTGGTGGTCGTCTTTCAGCCTTTCTTACCTTGGCCATGTCTCTGAGTATTGCACACCTTGTGCTTTTGGGCACTCCAGTGATGTTGCAGCTCTGAAATATGGCCAAACTGGTGGCAAGTGGCATCGTGGCAGCTGCACGCTTGACTTTTCTCAGTTCATGGGCAGTTATTTTGCGCCTTGGTTTTTCCACACGCTTCTTGCGACTCTGTTGACTATTTTGAATGAAACGCTTGATTGTTCGATGATCACGCTTCAGAAGCTTTGCAATTTTAAGAGTGCTGCATCCCTCTGCAAGATATCTCACTATTTTTGACTTTTCTGAGCCTGTCAAGTCCTTCTTTTGACCCATTTTGCCAAAGGAAAGGAAGTTGCATAATAATTATGCACACCTGATATAGGGTGTTGATGTCATTAGACCACACCCCTTCTCATTACAGAGATGCACATCACCTAATATGCTTAATTGGTAGTAGGCTTTCGAGCCTATACAGCTTGGAGTCAGACAACATGCATAAAGAGGATGATGTGGTCAAAATACTCATTTGCCTAATAATTCTGCACTCCCTGTAGTATTAGCTCTGGCATGCTCGGTGAGGCTATTATAATAGCTCTTACATAATGAGATTGTTGCCATAATTTGTCGCCGCACTACGTGACACCAAAGGGACAGGAAGATTAGGTTTTTACAGAACAGGTAGATTTAAGAAGCAACCTGTCCCATGGACAAGTAGATATTTTTTTAAAAATCCACACCCCTGAGCAAGGTATGACACAGGGCTGCCTCCTATCACCCTTGACCTTTTCCCTATCCCTGGAATTCCTCGCAGCCTGAATCTGTCAAGATCTGCTAGACTTGGGTGTCGCAGTGAACTGAACCTGGGAGGATAAAATATCCTTGTATGCTGATGATGTCCTGCTCTACGTCACAGACCCTGAGAACACCCTGAATAAATTGATGCAGATTATCACCATCTTTGGCAGGTACTCTGGCTATACTATTTATTGAAGAAAATCTGAAATATATAATCTACAGGGTCAACTGCCGCACTAGCCTCGTGACTCCGAGGTACTCTGCTACCTCAGGATCTATGTGAAGATGGACCCTGAAATATTTTTTCAAAAGAACCTCCCGCCAGCTCCAGAGAGATTGCAGCTGGCTGTCCAGAACTGGGGATCCTTACCATTGTCGCTCCTGGGTAGAGCTACACTTTTCAAAATTATATCCTTGTCAACTTTCCTCTATATTCTACAAAATACAAAATCCTATACACACCTCATATTTACATCAAATAGAAAGCAAAATTAGTACACCGCTTTGGGGTGGAGGTCAGGTGACAATAGCAGTTAACAAACTCATGAGGGGATCATACGATGGAAGAATCGCTCTGCCATATATTCATAAATACACACAATCAATCACCATAGATGTGGCTGCAGCCATTTTAGGACTCAGGAGAACTGAGTCCCCTGTCCTGCCAAAAACTGTAAAATAAAAAAAATGAAAAAAAAAGGATTTTGGTTAGGATGCCACCTTATGCCAGATGGGGGATGCAGGTTAGGATGCTACCGTATGCCAGATGGGGGGTGTCCCAGACTACACCCCATGGCCAAAATGTCTTTTTTTTTATTTTTATTTTTCAGCACCACAAAACCCCCCAAAAAATTAAAATGGCGATCCCCAGCCTTTTACAAAAAACAACCCAAAAAACTAGGGTGCACCAGGGCCTGGGTGAGGCAGCACATTAACATTTTAAGGGGAAGAGGTATGTGTCCACCCTACCATGTGACTTTGTGAGGCCCCACGGATCATAGCTGTGCAAATTATGGATTGTGTTCCTATAACTTGCAAAGTTATTTTGGTTTTGGTTTTAATTTGTAACCATGATTGCACTTCAATTGATTTTTTTTCTTTTTTTCTGTGAATTTCAGATTTTTTAAAAATATATACTTTGAGGTCTTATAACGACCACTAACCATACATTCACTTTATTGTTCTTGCAGTGAATTTTGGGAGCTTTTTGATCATTTACTACTTCTAAGGGTTCCCTGCGTCCAACTCTGTGCATGAGGCCAACCCCAGTGGCATGCGGCCCCCAGCTGTGCGCAGCGGGGTTTAGCCACAGGGTCTGTCTTCAGCCAAACTGTGCGCCCAACTGTCAACTGTTTCTCTACACCTGCAGCAGAGGTTGATCAGTGGGCCTGGCATCTATCCAAGCCCTATGTCCAGCACTCAGTGGGTAGGCAACCCATCAGCCATGTGTTGCAGTTTCCCCGTAGTGCACAATGTCCGTGTGCAGTGAGGGTGGATGCAGGGCCTGGCCTATGGCCAGCACCTCTACCCATTGCTCTGTGGAGGGGCAATTCCTGCTGTGTATGGGCTTCCAGAGGCTAGGCCCTTCTTCCAACACTCTGCTGGCGACTAAACCCTGATGGACACTGCTGGCCAGCCTGTAACCCAACCTGTGGGTGGCCAACATCTGCAGCCAGCTGCAGCTTATGACCTTCAGCTATGTGCAGGGAGGGTGGGCTGCCACCCACACTTTGTGGGCAGCAAACCCCAGCTTTCAGCCATGTGCAGCGGTTGGTTTGCCATAGGGCTTGTACTCCAGCCAGGCACAACACCTCCATGGACAGCCAACACCAGCAGCACAAGTTCTTTGGCTGTGTGCACCGGGGTCTGCTGAAGGCTCTGGCCTCCAGCCATGTTCTGCACCCAAACAACCGAAGGTGGCCAACCTACATTGCATAAGGCCTTTGACCTAGGGGCATGAGTGTGGCAACAGGGCCTTGCCTCACACAAGCCCCTGCTCACAACTATCCACAGGCAGCCATCTCCAGCTGTTCAGAACCTTTGACTGTGTGTACCAGTGGTTGGCTGCAGGGCATGGCCAAAGCGCCCAACTCCAACATTTCCCTCTGAACTCTGTGGTTAGCTTTGGCTAAACCCTTCAGTGTATATTTTTAAAAAATAACTCATTCACCTGCATAAAACAGTTAGTGCTAGGATGGTTACAAATTAAAACTGAAAATCCACTAATGTTCACAAGTTATGGTTAGGAGCTAGGTTTGGTGTTGGCTGCCTGGTGCGGATTGGGCGTAGGGCCTGGCCTCTGGACTGGCCCTGCGGTAACATCCCTGCCCCTCTGTGCAAGGCCAAAGGCAGCACAGCCGGGGCTCCTTTAAGAGCCTGGCCAGAGGCTGAACCCTGTTTTTAACCAGTGGCTGACTGCAGAGGGTTGAATGCAGGGAATGTCTGGAGGCCAGGTCCAATGGCCCATCCCCAGCTGCACAGCAGAGGTTGTCCACTCATGGAATGTTGCTTTAGTTATAACACCTCAAATGTGTTTTAAAAAACCTAAGAAATTCACCTAAACACCACAAATGAAGTGCAGTTAGGGTTATGAAATCAAACAAAAAAAACACTGATTTTCAAAAGTTTTATTTAGGAGTGCAATTCATAATTTGCGGAACACCCATGCAAACCATAACACTCATGATCGTAGTGCACTGATAAGCCAATAGCGAGCTCTCACAAGGATCACATAACTGTTTTTTGTGTTGAAATTATCAGAACCCTTGCTTGGCCTTTGTCATCAGCCTTTCCAGGCTGTATGCTGGTTGGAGGGAGCTACATGTTGGTGAACTATTCAGTTATTGTCTGATGTAGTCTAATGGCTTTGTTGTGGATGTACTAACCTGGATACTTGGTTGTGTGACTTTGGATAAATGATTTCGTCTCAAATTGCAAATGTGTTCAAAATGCAATGCAAAAATGTTTAAACAAAAAGGGTAGCTTGTGGTCTAGTATTGTTCAAATTAGATGTTTAGATGAATTAGATGTTCTGACTCCCCCTTCTTATCCACATCTTACCCGCATTAGTGTTCTATGATCAGCATCTCTTGCTTCAGGTGTTACCTACTGCACTTCTCTGTAAAGCTTCTGATGCTGCTTGGGTGTCTCTGCGCCCTATAACAAATCCTTGAAAATGTGTCTGTGCTTACAAAGGTACCGAATTGAATTGTTCGATAGTCGTTGTCTGAATACCGCCGAGCACAAAGCGAAGTAAAATTGTGGATGATTTTATTTCTGTTTCGCTGGGCAACTAACAGAGATCGTTAGGGACCACATCCCCTGGCGAGGTTAAAACACGTCCTTACTGGAGGGGTGCAAAGATAATTGAGAGATTTCAGGAGAATTAGGTGATAATGGAACTGCGACTGAAGCATCATTAAATTGACTTCTTCATTATCACCCTCTGCACAGGCTTGCCCGCTCGCATGACTTAAAGTTTTACAGACTTCAAACGTACATAAATATGCAAACTTTCTTATTCCTTAAAAGAATGAAAACAGGAAATTGATTTTAAAGAAGCAATTCTTATTTTTTTAATTGAACAACTTCTTCTCCAAGTGGGCTTTCCATGCTCCCCAGTATAATACTAGAATTGTGCATCTCTGGGCAACTGTTTTTTAATTTGTTTACATTTTCTATTACCTTTCTCGATTTTTAAATATCTATGATGTTACATTCATTAAAAACAAGGATTTACAAGGTCTTATCCAGACAGCTATCCCTCCTAGTATTCAAACATTGGCTTCTCTAGGAAATACATGATTGGGAGTTAAAGGCTGGTAGTGAGAAAGGGGTATGCATCATTTGATAATTGTGCATGCATAATCTGTTGTTGGTTGATCCAAATTAGAGATGACGGGCAGGAGAGCTCTAGTACTGGATGTAAATTCCGTTGCTGTCCAATGCATAGGACCTCAGATGGCATATACAATACAGTCATAAATGGAAACCTTTGTGCAAAGGCAGGTCCTTTTGTGAAGGCTTATTTTAACAAGCTTGCTATTTTATTGGGCTGGTCGTCGCATTTGTTTCCAGCAGATTAATAATGGCAAACTTTTGTACAGCGCATGCGGCTGAAGGCATTGCTTGTGGTCCTTTCTGTAATGAAGCTCCATATCCTGAAAAGGAGGGCCAAAAAAACAAAATAATTAGAATGAGCAAAGCCAGGTCTTCAAGGCTTACCTAAAAGACAGATGATTTTGCAGATTCCTCAACGAAAGAGAATTCCATAGAAGCGGGGCTATAGCTCGAAACGAGCGGCCTCTCGCATGAGCTCTCTTAATACTGGGAACAATAGCCTGCCGAAGACAATATCACATTGCAATGTGCACAGAGGATCTCCACAAGCTTTCTACCCTTAATGTGTTGTACAGACTGGGCCACGTTTCATGTGTTTTTCTTAGTAATTTAAATGTCTTTTTCAGGTATCTCCAACCGGTTGGTTGTGAGCTACCAGTAGCTCCCAGGCACCTTCACAGTAGTTCACAGCCCTGAATTACTTTTTAAATAAGCACATTTTCCTTTTAAACTTATGGGAACACTATTTATTGCACACTATTATCAGACTGCAGATAGCAGGGCCTGATAATGAGCAGTGCTCAGTCAGATTTATGACCCAGGCTCAGGCACAGAGGTGAAGAATTGAGGTATTTAACTCTCAAATAAAAGTCCTTGTTAACTCAGTATTGGAGCATAAGAGCAAAATGATTTTTTGAATGCTTTTAAATGGGAGAAAATTAAGAGGTAACTTTATGAATAAGTTAACTCTTCATTATAGTTTTCTCTCATTTCAAAGCGTTGCATTTACAAACGGCAGACATTTTGCTTCCAGTGGCCAACAGGCACTGTGACATGTTTATAATTGAAAAATACAGTCATTTTTAAACTGGAATTATTTAAAGTGAAGAAAAATATTTCTATGAAACATTACATCTTAATGATTTTCTCCACTTACTATTAGGCCAATTACCCTAAATGTTTTAGGAAGCATGTTTCTTCAATTTGACTTTCTCCCAATTATCCAAATGGCTGTATTTTTTTGTTAGAAATATTGCACTGTATATACAGTTCACTGGGAGCAAGATACCTGCTGTTTGTAAAAGTGACATTTTGAAATAGGTGAAAGGTGTTTTTTATGGAATCCATATAAACATAACGTTAATTCTTCAGTTTAATTTTCCTCCATTTCAAACTGTCTCCTTTAGACGCGGTAGGCATCTTGTTCCTATGGCTGGTAGACACTGTGCTGTGCCATATGTATAATTGAAAAGTACAGGCTTTATTTTAAGTGGGAGAAATTTTAAGTGCAAAAAAATATTTCATTTTATGTACATTTTTGCAGAACATTTTCTGCACTTCAAATTTCTCTATTGTAAAAAAAAAAAAAAAAAAAAGGTATGTTTGTGTTATTCATGCAACAGTGCCACATATGGCGAAAGTTGTGTCCTGTGCCACACATATGTTCGACACAGGCTCTGTCACCCATACAAATATATCCCATTCATATGCTCACATGTTCATACACCCCTAAAGACCACACTCACTAAAACACATAGCAGCCTGGTTGTAGTGTCCCTAGTCCAAGTATTTTGTTCAAACGATAGTAGCTGGCGCTGTGAACATTAGGTGTAAAATCAGTTAAGCTGAGCATGGGTGTGTCTGGTAACAATGCACAAGTTGCTTGGCCCTCAGTAGCTCATACTGATTTTTACTGATCAGAAGTAGCTCTCACAAAAAAGAAAAAGGTTGGAGACCTCTGATCTACTGTTTGTCTTCAGGTTCTATTTGTTAATGTATGTTATGCAAACCAGTAAGCTAGCAGCCACCTCCAATTATTGTACAGCAACGGGAGCTGAGTTGTAAAATGTAATTTATGTATGTTTATTACTATTTCCAGGAAAGGCACAATGCCAAGACTGTTGGGGAGATCAAGCAGTTTGTTTCACAGTTGCCACACATGCAGGCAGCAAGAGGGTCTCTGGCAAACCATACATCGATTGCAGAACTTATCAAGGACATTACAAGTAAGTGAATGCTGCCATTCTAGGAGTAGGTCAGGTTCATCCTTGCTCCCTTTAATTTGTAGACACCATGATCTGAACATCAACAGTCAAGTCAATCGCATGATTGTGTCCCACCAAACAATGAGGATGTGCATGTAGGGGAAATCATTGCTTGAAATAGGAGTTTCTCAAGAACTGCCCCAAGATATCTAATGGGTCTCTTTTAATTTCATAATGGACAATTTAGTCCTGAGTGTAGATTGGGACACATGGCTGTCATGACAACTTTGTCCCCTCCAACTACATTAAATCCAAGCCTACTAATAGTGTCCCTACATAATACACAACCTCAACTAGAGTTGTAGCACATGAAAACATCTACAAATGTGGCTAATACTTGGAATGTGAATTGAGTTTATTTTCTAATACGGGGACTAGCACATTGGAAACATCTGCCCTAACATCAATAACCCCTGTATTAGTAACAACTTGATAGTGCAAAAAGTGATGTTTGGAATAAATGTATTAATTTCAGCCACTGGTAGTTATTCTGGCTTGCATTTCATTCCATTATTTTTAACTCGTGTGGCAGGGGCTAGCTAAATTCAAATCAATTTTGACCTTACAAGAGAGACCAGACTGTTGTGTGTGTAGGTAAATACATATTTCCTTTTTTAATGTGACCTTTGCCTAACAGCCGGAGCTGCCGACTTTGGAACTGGGGAACCAGGGTCGAGATCTGGTGTTGGCAGAACATCCTGTAACTCTCCCCATGGCTTAAAAACCAGCATTTGCAATGCAATGGGTCTCGGGTTTGCTTGAGCTTGAGCAATTAGGACTGTAAACTCCGGACATTTCTTGCCCCATAAATTGAAAATGAAAATAAAACAGTTTCACATAACTAACTGGACTTTTCTTGCCATATAAACTGAAAAGTAAAAGTTTCACATAAGCGAGCTGACAGCCACCATCAGTGCAAAGCAGACACACAAATGGAAATAAATGTTCACTCGTAGTGAAACCTATCGGCAAAAGTGCAATTAAATACATATCCGGCAAAAGTGCAATTGACTATGTAACAGGGTCGATGTCATGCAAAGCGCTTGACTTCTGCCAAGCGAGATCGCGCTGCGAAAAAAGAGAAAAAGTAGTCCAGAAACCGACGGAAAACGTGGTGCCTTGTATGTTTTCAGTACTTGGTCGCTGCGCCCGAGGAGGGCTAAACACCGTAAAAGGCATGACTTATGTATGCCTTTCACTAATGAAAGCAAGATCTTGAACCAATAAAAGAGACTGCCGTGACATGGGCGTGGTTTGAAGCCCAAAGAGAGCTTACAACACTGGACGGAGCGCTTTGCGCTCGCCCCTAAAAATTAATTGCACTTTGTGAAGTGTAATTCGGTGCTCATGTTAAGTACTCTAATATCATTGGGCCACGTTTATGAAATTAAACTACAACAACTCATTTTATGTTCAAGCAAGATTTAGAATAGTACATGGGACAAATCAAAAACCATACTGAAAACAGTTGTAGAACAGAGGCTATTCAGTCTGTGGAATTGAGATGAAGGCGAGTCACTGTCAGAGAAGACGTATACCTGTCAAGCTTATGCAAAACACACCACAGAATTTGTTTGTAATTACATTTTGTTACACATTGGCAAATATCACTTTGGTTTTTCGTGCAAACATCTTCCTGATCCAGCCAACTGAAAATGTCAAGACGCCATTTTAGACAGTAATGAAACTTTGAATACACTGCCTAAGGTGGCCTTTTGGTGAATGCTCTCTTATGTTAACAGATTTATGTAGTGCTGTATTTCCATTAGTATGGCCTCGCAACTCTGTCAGGTATATGGTGTGTTGAGAAACCTATTACGCATATGAAATATGTCTTTCTGATGGATACAACTACCTGTGGATTCCTCACCTAATGAATACCCCCCTTTGCGCCAGCATTCGACGGAAATCTTCTTCCTAGCTTCTGCACGTCAACGAGGACGTCACATTCGCCCACGTGACGCCGTCTGACGTCATACAGGCAATAAGAAATCCTTGCCGACGTCAGTTCCCTTTTTTCCGTGCCATTCGAAACGGTTATCTTCGAGGGAGCTACTGTTGCCGTTCGACGGTTACAGTGTGTTTTTTCTCTGGGGTTACTATGTCTCAGAGGAAGTCTGGTCGAGAATGTGGGGGCAAAATGTCGGTTACTGACCCACATTCGGACTGTTTGTGGTGTTTAAGTTCCGACCATGATGTGGCAAGGTGTGATTCATGTCAACACATGAATCCGAAAGCCCTGAAGGAGCGAGAGGCCAAACTTTTTATGGCGAAGTCGAAGAGAAAGGAGAAGAGGCACCATAGAAAATCCTCCTCGCCGAAGTCTCATCGACGTCATCGAGACTCCCGGCGCCGGTCGAGTAAGGAGAGGTCCCGGTCGAGGTCGCCATCGACTCGACGTCGCAAGACTTGGGAGGTCAGTCCCACAGTCACTCCTCATCCTTCGACGCCGTTGCCTTCTCCAGCTTCGCCGTCTTCGCCTGGGCAGCCGCCTTCAGTATTTGAGGTGCCACAGCCTCAAGTGTTCTCACCGACGTCGCGGACATCGAGGCCGGCGTCTGAGTCGCCTTCAATCCAGGCACCCCAGTATCCGGCTTTCCCGGCCCCTGGAGCCGATAATACTGCATTTTTAAATGCGATGTTTTCCATCTTCCAGCAGATGGCTCCAGGTGGTGCTCCGACTGGGCCTTCGGGTCCGTTGGCTTTCAGTTTGGGTGCTCCGGCGCCGCTGCGACCAGCACCCTTCATGCCCTTTCTCCCCTTGGGGAACGTGGGCTCGGCGCCAGTGTCGGCTCCGGTGGCTCCAGAGGTTTTGGCTCCGGAGGTTTCAGCTTCATCGGCTTCGGTGTTTCGGCCAGTGACACCGGCAGGGCCTTCTGCAACTCAGAGGCAGACTTCTCTTCATCCGACTCCTGGCTCGGCGTCGAAGCTACCTGTGGCGCCTGACCCGGCGTCGGACGGATCCGGTGATCGGCGTCGTTCCTCGACATCTGCAGACGCCATGTCGACGCCGAGAATTGAGGAAAAGCTACATTCGAGGAGACGTGCTCTCCGTCTCTTGGAGGAACAAGAGTATCAGAGGGTCCTGGAGGAAGGAGAAATTGAGGACTCTGGCGAGGGTCTACATGGACTGGACACAGCTAGTGGCCTTGATACTTCCCCTGAGTGGGGCTTGTCATCTCCAGGGGAGTATACTGAGGAGGCGGCCACTTTTCATGCTGTGATAAGGAAGGCAGCTAGCTTCCTGGAACTGCCTTTGCCGGTAGCTGAGGCGAAACAAAATCTGTTGACATCCGGCCTCTACATCAGCAGAACCTCTTTTGCCATTTAACGAGACGCTGCTAGAACCTGTATTGGAGGTCTGGAAGAAGCCGGTATCTTCCTCGGCTGTCAATAGGTCTGTGGCCAGGAGGTATCGGGCTTCACCAACTGACCCTGGCTTTCTTTCCAGACACCCTACGCCTGAAAGCTTGGTGGTCCAGGCTTCCTGTTCTACTGGATCTTTTCCATCAGTGCCCGCGGACAGGGACTCCAAAAAGATGGATATGCAGTCAAAGAAAGTGTTCTCGTCATGTAGCATGGCGTTAAAGTCCACCAACGCTACGTGTATTTTGGGGAGGTACATTTATGCTCTGATGGACGAGATAACATCTTCGCATACAGAGGTTCCTCAAGGACTTTTGAATCTCGTGTCAGAAGCTCAAGCTGCTGCAACCCAGGTTATCCAATCTGGGTTGGATACAACTGACTCGGTGGCCCGAGCGATGGGCACGGCTGTGGTTGCGAGAAGACAGGCTTGGCTTCGCAACTCAGGGTTCTCTTCGGATGTGCAGTCGACCCTGTTGGACCTCCCTTTTGATGGGGACAAGGTCTTTGGTGCCAAGGCGGATTCGGCTTTGGAGAGGTTTAAGGAGAGCAGGGCCACGGCCAAGTCGTTAGGACTGCAAGCCACTTCTTCTGCCTCCTCCAGATTTTTTAGGAGGTTTCGCGGATTTGGTCGTGGCTCATCCTCCTCTTCCTTTCGGGGGAGATTCCAACAGCCTACCTCCTCTCTCACCTATAGATCATTTAGAGGGAGGGGTAGGGTCCGTACCAGGGGAGCCTCTCAGCAGCATTCTACCTCTTCCTCGTCCTCTGGAGGGGTGCAGCAGGGGAAGCAGCCTTAGGCTTCCACCAATTCCCACTCACTCCTCTCCTGTAGGGGGAAGGTTACTGTATTTTCTTCACAAGTGGGAGGTCATCACATCAGACGCCTGGGTTACCAGCATTGTGGGAAAAGGCTACATCCTTCCCTTTCAGGAGTTTCCCGCCCCTCATCACGCCCCACCCATCTTATTGTTCAGCATATCACCTCCGGTTGTTAGAACAGGAGGTTCAAGTCCTCCATTTAAAGGGCGCAGTGGAGTTGGTTCCAGAGCAGGAAAAGGGTCAAGGTTGTTATTCCAGGTACTTCCTGATTCCCAAAAAGGATGGTCGGTTGAGACCAATCCTGGACCTGAGGATTTTGAATTGGTTCCTCAAACAGGAAAAGTTCAAGATGCTGACCCTAGCTCAGGTGCTTTTGGCGTTGAACAAGGGAGATTGGATGGTGTCTGTCGACTTGCAGGATGCTTATTTTCATATCCCGATACTCAAGTCGCACAGGAAGTATCTCGGGTTTGTGGTAGGGTCGCAGCACTATCAGTTTGCGGTCCTCCCGTTTGGTCTTACTTCAGCACCTCGAGTCTTCACGAAGGTGATGTCGGTGGTTGCGGCAGAGCTCAGAAGGAAGGGGATAGCAGTATTCCCTTACTTGGACGACTGGTTGATCAAAGCCAAGTCCCCGGAGCTTGTGCTGCATCATCTGCAGTCGACAACTCAGTTGTTGTTCGACCTGGGTTTTTCGGTGAACGTGCTCAAATCTCACCTAGAGCCCTCTCAATGCCTCCTGTTCATAGGGGCAGTACTGGATACAACATTGGATCGAGCCTTTCCTCCGCCTCAGCGGATTCAAGAAATTCAGGCGTTGGTTCCAATGTTTAAAGGTGGAGCGGTCATTCCAGTCCTCAAGGTCCTACGTCTGCTCGGTCTGTTTGCCTCCTGCATACTGTTGGTCACGCATGCTCGCTGGCATATGAGGGCTCTTCAGTGGTGCCTCAGAAGGCAGTGGTCTCAACACAAAGGAGATCTCGAAGGTTCTGTCAAGATCTCCAGAGATGCTGCCAGGGATTTGAAGTGGTGGATTGCGGACGACAATCTTTCCCGGGGAAGGCCGTTCACGCAGCCTCCACCAGTGACCACGGTCATAACGGATGCTTCCACTCTAGGGTGGGGAGCTCATCTGGGGGATCTGGAGATCAAAGGTCTTTGGTCTCCAGAGGAACAGATGTTTCATATCAATCTGTTAGAGTTATGGGCTGTACGTCTGGCTCTCAAGGCCTTCCTCCCATCCCTTCGCGGTCAGTCGGTTCAGGTCCTCACAGACAATACTACCGCGATGTGGTATATAAACAAACAGGGAGGAGTGGGGTTGTACCTTCTCTGCAGAGAAGCTCTTCGGCTATGGTCCTGGGCAAAGGACCATCAGATTTGCTTGGTAGCAAATCATCTGGCCGGAGTCTTGAATGTACGTGCGGACAGTCTCAGTCGCCATTTCTCGGCCGACCACGAGTGGTGTCTCCATCCAGATCAAGTCTGTCTAATCTTCCAGATGTGGGGGTTTCCCCAGATAGATCTGTTTGCCACCCGGGAGAACTCGCACTGCCCGTTATTCTGCAGCCTCCAGTATCCGGTGCAAGGAGCGTTGGGGGACGCGTTTCAGAGAACCTGGTGCGACCAGTTGCTTTACGCGTTTCCCCCCATACCCTTGATTCCTCGAGTGTTGAGGAAAATTCGCCAAGACCGGGCCCAAGTCATCTTAATAGCTCCGGATTGGCCAAGGAGAGTATGGTACACGGACCTTCTCCAACTCTCACTGTGCCCTCCGCTCCGTCTCCCTCTCAGGGCAGACCTCCTCTCGCAGTCGCAGGGGCAGGTTTTACACCCCCACCTCCAGAGTCTGCACCTTCATGCCTGGAGATTGAACGGGGCAACCTAAGTTCTTTCTCTCTCCCGCCTGATGTAGTGGATGTTATCTTAGCGGCCAGGCGACACTCCACTAAATCTATCTACGCTAATAGGTGGTCTAAGTTTGTGGTATGGTGTGGAGAGAGGCAGATTGATCCCTTACGTGCTCACTTGTCAGATGTTTTATCTTTTGCTTTGTCTTTAGCACAGAGGGGTTGTGCAGTTGCTACTGTTAAAGGTTACTTGTCTGCTTTGTCAGCCTTCATTTGTCTTCCAGACCAGCCTTCGTTATTTAAATCTCCTATAGTACTTAGATTCTTAAAGGGCCTTATGAATAAATTTCCTCCAAATCCTTTCGTTATGCCTCAATGGGATTTGTCCTTGGTCCTAACTTTCCTTATGGGGTCCCCTTTTGAACCTATGCATTCTTGCCCCTTAAGGTTGTTAGTTCTTAAAACAGTCTTCCTGGTGGCTATAACAACCGCAAGGAGAGTGAGTGAGTTGCAGGCTTTATCGGTAAAACCCCCTTATACAACTTTTTATGGGGATAAGGTGGTGTTGAGGACCAAGGCTGCTTTCCTTCCGAAGGTTGTTTTCCCCTTTCATTTGGCCCAGACAATTACTCTGTCCACGTTCTATCCTCCGCCTCATCCTTCAAAGGAAGAAGAGAGACTACACCGCTTGGACCTAAAAAGGGCGTTAAGCTTTTACATAGACAGGACGAAGGATTTCAGGCTGGAGGATCAGCTTTTCATCGGATACGTGGGCAAGAGGAGAGGAAAGGCAGTCCACAAGAGGACACTCTCCAGGTGGATTGTTCTTTGCATTAAAATGTGTTATTCTTTAGCAAAGAAGGATCCTCCTGATGGTATTGGAGCTCATTCCACCAGAGCTAAGTCCGCCACTTCGGCCTTGGCCAGAGGTGTTCCTGTGGTCGACATCTGAAAGGCCGCAACTTGGTCGTCCCTTCACACTTTTGCGAAACATTACTGCTTGGACTCTGAGGTCAGAAGGGACGGCCATTTTGCACGGTCAGTGCTGCAGGATTTCTTGGTTTGACCATTCAGGCACCCACCACAGGGCGCGGTACTGCTTTGGGACTCTATTCATTAGGTGAGGAATCCACAGGTAGTTGTATCCATCAGAAGATCGAGTTACTTACCTTCGGTAACAACTTTTCTGGTGGATAAATTAGCTACCTGTGGATTCCTCACGGTCCCACCCGCCTCCCCGTTGCCTGTTTGGTCTCACCAAGTAATTCTTGAGTGTGCTCCTCTTGGTTTTGAGGACTGGTATAGATTATGTATATATGTGCATGTGTATATATTTATATTTATATTTATATATATATATATATATATATATTTATGTTTAGTGTATATATTTATTTATTTATTTTTTGGGGAAAAAAAAATATATATTAAATTAGTAGTCCATCTTCTCGCAATGATGTGTTGTTTACAATGTCATGAGATATTCCTTTTGTCTTTCATCTCATTGGATTATTGTTCTCAGGCACGTAAAAAATGTTGGTACTGACGTCGGCATGTCGGCGAGGACTTCTTATTGCCTGTATGACATCATACGGCGTCGCGTGGGCGAATATGACGTCCTCGTCGACGTGCAGAAGCTAGGAAGAAGATTTCCGGCGAATGCTGGCGCAAAGGGGGGGTATTCATTAGGTGAGGAATCCACAGGTAGCTAATGTATCCACCAGAAAAGTCGTTACCGACGGTAAGTAACTCATTCGTTTTGCAGTACTGTCTTTAAATATGCCAAATGACACTGTTTTTTAAATGGTTGGGTCAAAGCTAGTGGGATCACGTTTGCATTCACACTTTAAATGTGTGTATTTTATTTTTCAGCCTCCGAAGCTTTCTTTGATAATTTGTCTGTTGAACAGGAGTTCATGTCGGGAATAGACACTGACAAGGTAAGCCCCTTGGGGTATGGATGGGCCCTGCAAATACTTTTTTTTTTTTTATATCGTCTCTCCACTGGGCTTTGATGCAATCCAAGAAGGATAGTTGGCATTTTGCTCCTTCGGGTGCAAGAGATCTTGTGCAACTATGTAGAATTTGTACAGTGGAAGTCATTTATTTCAGTGTTAATCAGTTTTAAATTCTGCATGTGGTTTATACGCTTGGGTGCGCCGTTAAATTCACCATCCGAAAACAAGTGTGTTAAAAGCAAACAACAATAAATGTCTCCCTCAGAACGTTAAGCAAAATGCACCCGAAAAACTAGTCATACTATTAAATGTTTTAAAGACTGTGTGTATAGGTTCCGTAGAGCTGCTTTTCACACCGTCGGCTGCCTATGGTAGCTGTCACAACTCAGCTGTAATAAATAATTACAGTAGAGTAGTGATATAACTTTATCTTCATAGGTGAGTAGTGAGGTAACTATTACTGTAATAATAAGCTTAGTGGTTGTACACGTGTATGTGCATGTATGTAAATAGAGCTGAGTGTCATCCCTCTATACCATGGACGTCATTTTTGGCTTGCCCCTTTTGACCCCTGGCACTGCCTTCACGACCCCTAACCTCAGAGGTGGCAAATTCAGTGCCTAATGGACGTCGTTTGAGGCGCCGCTTTCCTGACATTTTTTTTTATTGCACAAATAGTGAATAATATTTACTATGTGTGTAATAGAAATGGAGCACTACTAGCTGGATTAAGACCATCTGGCAGCTAATGTAAGTAAAAATATTCTCAAATGTATGAAGGCTTGCGGGTGAGAGTTTGGTTGTGTGAGTGAGAATGCGTGTGTATGTGTAAGCATGTGTGTGTGAATCACGGTAAAGATCAGGTGGCATGTGATGTCACTTCCGCTACCCCTGCCATTTTGGTTAATTGACGCCCATGCTCTTTACGGGTTTAGTCCTATGTTTTCTAACAATCAAACTCTGATATTGTAACTTGCTTGTAATATGAAAAAAGTCACAGTCACCCATAATACCTTATTATAGGTGACTGATTATGTGGCAATGCCTCTGCAGGGACAGCACAGCTGGTACACACCTCTCACTGTCTCAGGCCTTCAATAAAGGGAATCCCACTGTAGCATTTTACGTACCATTGCGCTTATATGTACCATATTTAAACGTCATGCATTATTAGTGAATGAAACACCCACAGATCTATTTCATGAGGCTACTGCAAGTACCTTCGGTGTTCCTTGGCAGTTTGTGGCTCTGTGCATGTATATGGTGATGGGACATATTAGTGATATGCAGTTTTGTGATTACGTACAGTTGTGAGTTATGTAGTGCTTGCTGCCAGTTTTCCCATTTTGCATCACTGTAAACAGTAGAGGGTAGTATTACCCAAGTGAGCGGTACTTATTTACAAATTTAGAAGGCAAAAACGGTTTGCAACCCTGGTTGGATTCGAACCTGTGACAGGTTTCAGGTAGATCTTTTCGGTGAGTGGCAGATCCACTGAACTATCCCACTGGCTTCTCGCAGTTCCACTTCTTGAAAGCATAAGTTCTTTAATTTATTTTTCTGGGCACCTGCAGTTTGTGCAGCCATCATGCAAGGTTCCTCACCGCACTCACCAGTTTGCCGTTAAATTTCTCTGAATAATCCTCGGTTTTGTGGTCTCTGGAGAGGTGTTCTTCTCTTATACCATGCAGGTATTTCACCTCTCGGCTGCTTCTGCATCATTTAGAGGCTGCAGAACAGGTAGCCGATGGGAACAATGTTGTACTGGATTCGCAACAAGCCCCTTGCGAAGTGTCTGAACCCTGTTCCAAGCGGTTTTGTTATTTCTTTTACTTGTGGTCCACTCTGAATGCCTCAATGAGCTTATCATGAGATAAAAGTACGACTTATTCATAACAAGCATAGTAAGTTAAGTATATCGGAAAAGTGGCTATGATGGAGGGGCGGAACCAATGGCATAACAAAGGCCCCGCTGCCCCGTGGTGCGGAGGGGGACCGAGCTCCAGAGGGTCCCCTCACACAGCAAGTGGCCTTAGTGAGTCGCCCCCCCTCCATTTGTTCTTTGCCGGGGGGAGGGATGAGGAGTCCAGTTTCGTTAGGCATCCGGGGGAAGGGGGGGGCGCATTCTTTATACAGTAACAACAAAATCTAAATATAGGTGTTTAGGGGTGATATGAGAACAATTCGGGGGGGGGGGGGGGCGGGGGGAGTGGTTTCCTCGGTATTGCCAAATCTGATCAAGTAATGAAACATATAAGTGAACTTTGACTTCGTATGTCCACTTTTGGCAGTGCAGCTACTGAACTACATTGCTTTCTACATTTTAGACCCCGTCCTACTGATACCAAGACGCACTCCTCAGAGGCCCTCTGTGCTGTAGGAATGTTCTTGCTCGCAGAGCAGAGTAGACGGAGCTCAAAGTTACAGTTCTCGCTTTATTTTGCTGTAGGGGGATCACTGGTTTCGTATTCACATTTTTTTCTACCCACGGTTAAAATCAAGAGGATTTTTCTAAGCATTTGATTCCCATTCTGCAATAAAAAGTGGTTCTGAAGGCTCTGTGCTCTCTACAACCGAATGATCTAGAACACCAGAATTTTAGAGTGGGATATCAAGTGCTTTACCTCAAGGCCCCACACTGTTAAATAACTGTGTGCAAGTCATCAAGGAAGCAAAATGAAATGGAAAGTTAATAACAGAGATCACTTGAATCCCTTATTTTGCAGTAGTGTAAATGAGCTTGGGAACCCTTCTAGGGTGTAAGAGGATAATGTACACATGTGAAATGGAATAAACACGTTTGATGGTATCTAATTTGTTGGGATTTTTTTTAGGTCAACACATACATTGAGGATTGTATTGCACAGAAGCACCCTCTGATAAAGATCTTGAGGCTGGTGTGTCTACAGTCTGTGTGCAACAGTGGGCTCAAGCCTAAAGTGCTGGATTCCTACAAGAGAGCCATCATTCAGGTGAGGGAAGGCTCTGAACCAAGCAGGTGGAAAATTGCAAGACTTCCCTTTCGTAAACTTACTGACTTCTTTTGGCTACTTCATGGCCTTCCTGAAATGTAAGCTTTATTTTTAATTGTGTGACAAAAAGAGAAGTAGGGTAGGTTTAGTAGGAAACAAACTTTAATTTGCCTTTGTTGCTGTTTTTTCTCTAACATATTTTGCTGTGAATACAAATCCTGAAAACTTAGTTTTTGCAGGCTAGTTTTCTCACACAGATGGAAGTACTTTACCAGAAGTCTTATTGTAAAAAATCGAAAGTGCATGATTTGTTGACATATCAACTCACCCTAATTACGCAGATAAAACAATAATTTCGCAGCCCTCAGACTCTGAACTATGAGCACAACAGAAGCTTAAACTTGCATTCAGTCTTTCATAGTATGACATATACCGACCTTTCTTTGGGGAAAATTATTTGCAAGTGCTGACCATTTTTACCTTCAGAAATGCACAAGCCACACACATAATTACCGATATTCAAAATTAAATGTATTTTCTATTTAAAACGTACCCAATCATCTTATCACAATTGTGGCTGAACATCGTATAAATCAGTCATTAGGATTACAGGATACGCCCAGGAATGGGTGGAAATGTTATTTTTGGCATCTTGGCATCATTCTCTGTAGTGATGAGAAGGACACCTAGATGATTTTCAGACTCTCCACAGGATGAGTGGATATGCATCAACAGCCTAAGAATGAACAAGTATTGAGATAATTGTTGTTGGTGCGCCTCCCCATCCCGCCTACAGCTCTAGACTTTAGACATCCTATCAGAATGGCCTTGTAGTCCATGACCATTGACTATGGTATATAATCTAAGTGTCCCAGTAGCAGCTGTGGAGGCAAATGCTTGTTTCTAGCTGAAGTTGCTGGAAAAAACGTTGCCTAATAACCTCTTGTACGTTTTGGCCTGATTCATAAACCAGTTGAGGAAATGGTCTGATCCACAGAATTGGCTCAGTGGGTATCACTTCCAGGTGTCCACAGATCTGACTTGCTACCAAGGACGTCCACTAGTCTGATCACTGGTTTACAATCGTAAGCATCGGTGTACGGGTATACATATGGATGTCTTCCCTGGCAGAGGAGGTGACCGTGTAAAATGGGAACACCAAGAAATGTACAGCTTTGTGGCTGTTCACAAACATTTTTCAGGTTGTTTCACACCCTGAAAAGACACACAAATTTACTTCAGTAAAAAGCCGAAGTGTCTTCCTACGGTGGGGTAGGAAAGTGTACACCCTTACATATCATTACATATCATTGAGGAGTGAGGGCAGCGATTTGCTTATGGATAGAAACAATTACAAGGTCAAAAAGACGATCTGGGGCCTGCCTTCCAGAGCTACTGTCTTTGCATCTGAAGAGGCATATTTGAGTCCCGGCCTCGCCTGAACATCCCTTGTATCTGGACAAATCACTTAAGCTTTCTGTGCATAAAAAGAAACAAAATGTGTAATGTAGTGCACTAGTAAAACACTCTAGTGGCCCTGGGCCAAGTGGGTGCTATATAAAACTGAAACACAATTGAAAACAAAAATGCTTTTGAATATTTCTTGCTTGTGTACCGTGATGGGTTTTATCCACCATGGAGACAATCCACAAATGTTATGCACCGTGAACCAGAAGTATTCCTGGAAATGTAGTGCTTGCATACTTTCACATGTATACTTCTGCTTGATTCTGTGAATTAGCAATCTGTGTAAACTGTGTTTTTGTCATGAATCTATATTTGTCACACAATATTTATTTCCTGGTACAACATTTGCTCAAAAAAGGGTAGCTTTGCTGTTTTAGGCCCTACTCCACGAAATGCATCTTTCTGGAGCTAAGTCACCCACTCTGTGAGATAAACACCTTCCCTACAACATTCAATGCCAGTGTCACTTGGTCTAGCTGACCTTTTCATACAATTGAGACCAATTGCCATTGGCAGTGCTTGTTAATAGTAGTCGTTAATATCTGACAAGGTCGATTTTGTAGCTGCCCCATTTCTGTTGCATTTTTGTTGCAGTTTTTCTGGTGACCACTACATGCAGTAGTTAATTTGTTAGAAATAAATAAAACATTTAAAAATTGCCAGTGCCCAAATATTTTTCACATGGGTACTGCAGCTCATGCCAACCACTACCCCTACCAGTACTGCCAAATGCAAGCCCAAACGCTACCCACTAACCTTCACGCTCCTAAAAATGTGACGGTTTGGAATATTCCAGCTCACCCATAGAGGTAAGCACGGCCTGGAACACATTGGTAGTATTGTTTTTTTAAGGCATATCACCTCAAAAATAGGCAGACAGCGCCACCATGTGAAATTTCATAAGTGAGTGCCAGAGTTAACAATTAAGTACTGGTTCCAAGCCCAAGCACCTGAAAATACCGGCACAATTTAAACAATGACTGGATGGTAATGAAATTCAACAAATTGGTGGTATATAGCGTGGCTCTCCTTTCGTAGATGCAGAACAATTCATAGCAGGATGGAAGAGAAATCTACTAATGGCAAAACCAAACATTCCTGTGGGCTAGTCAAACATAGAAAGGGAGGAAAGCAACAATATAGAGTAAGACAACTAAGATTGCCATCCAATAATTAGCAAAGATTGACAGTATGGAGTATTCTATACAAAGCTGTCGTTGACAGACAGTTGCAGCTGTCTGTAGCAAGACTGCACAATTTGGTGTGGTTCGAGCTTTGGAAAAGTCATGGGGCATAACTGTATAAGATGAGGGAACTGTAAAATGCATTTGACTTCCCAGATTATGCAAAGTGTATTGAGTTTCTTAATTACCTTTTTCACAATTTGTGAATCCTTCCACAAAGTGGAAACGCATTGAGTGTCATTTCACAGTTGTTTGTTTAATTTATTAAAGACATATTTCCGGTTACATATGAAAAAAAAAGAATTAACTCATAAAAAGTAAACCAGCGTTAGTATGATTTATTTACAGACTATAACTTTGTTCCTTGCAAAGATACCAGGATTTGTGAAGCATGTGCAAGTGTACCTGAGCTTCTTATGCAAACTTTGCCTTTTTGTGCAAGTCACCCAATCCCTGTAATGCATATGGAGGATACACACTTGATTACTGCACATTCACAAAGGCTCTAACCAAGTAAGAGTCTCCAGATCTGTTGGAGCTAGTAGGCTTTGTTACCAGGTACCGGCGATAGCAACAACTGCAGAATGTATAGTAAGAAGTTGGTCTGTTAATTTCACATGACTGTTTAAAGTGTTAAGATTAAAATGGTAAGAGGAGTGTTGAGATTAAATCTGTTTCGGCATGAGCATAGCTTCAGAGTGGAACACACAGATCATAGTTTATCCCTGTTGGCTGTGCCCATCCTTTTAAGGGTATTTGAAACTGGAAGTGCGAATAGGACGGCACACACAAATGAGCTACATTCCCTTTTGTATCAGGATGCAGCATAAATGTGCACTATCGTGTCCACATCCCACCCAAATATTAGGATTTGCACAGTTCTCAGTTGCAGATCTACAAGTCATTCTTCCATTCTTCAACTGAAATGTGTATGTTGCATTTGAATTGTTTGCTGAACACACGAATTAACTTGGTTTTATGTCCTTGTACCCCATGCAGAATTACGGTTATGAACATATCTTAACTCTATACAATCTAGAAAAAGCCGGTCTTTTAAAGCCACAGCTTAGCAGTCGAAACAATTACCCCACAATCCGGAAGACGTTGCGCTTGTGGACAGATGAAGTTAGTGAGCAGGTGGGTTTGTCATTTTAGCTTTATCTAAAGTAGCCATACCAAATAATGATCTCAGTATAATTTCTCTCAGTATAGCTAAAGGTTACATTCATGTGGATGTTAGGACAAAACATATATTACAATATCAAAGTTAGTTATGTTACACACGTTTACAGCTGCCTAACCCCAACTTGAGGCGCATAGAGTTGTGCAGCAGCAATCACTTTATTTTTCCTCATTCTCCCTCTGATTCTGTGATTGTGGCACTCTGTGACAGCAGTCAGCCATGACTGGAAGAGCCTGGATGTTATAGAGTAAGCAAGTGGAATGATCAGATGGTCTCCTCGGTGGGCCTCTTCAATGCAGGTACAGAATCATGAAAATGGAACTTGGGCCAGGGGGTTCACTTAATACAAATGGTCCAACATTCTAGTGTCCAGTGTGACTTACACTCTTGATAAGATATTCAAACTTCGAAAAGCTGCAAAATAATGTATCTTATCACCAGTTAAATGCTCCAGAAACATAATCTTTAAAAGAATGATATGGCCTTCAAGTGCCTTTTCATGCCCCTGAAAAGCTAACTAAATTTAATATGAGAAACATGTTATGAATGTACAATTATTTTCGATCAACTCGTAAATTGTTATAATGAACCGAATGTGACATGGTTACTGTATCCTATTCTGTCATGGGTGTTATTACCCTTGCTGACACAATAACTAATATGTCTCCCTATCTTATGGCGGCATTTCAAGAGCCTCTTGTCCTGCCACTTCTAGGGCAGGATTTCACTTAACGTCATTGTCCTATAAAAAGTTCTTTATACTTTTTTGTTTTTCAGTGTTTTTTTTTAATTTTCAGTCATTTAAGCTTTGCCTTTTGTTTTTGTGATGACCAAATAAGTTTTATCAGTATTTCTTCCTCTGCAGAATCCAAATGATATCTCCTACGTGTACAGTGGATATGCACCACTGAGTGTTCGGCTTGCCCAGTTGCTCACTCGGCCAGGGTGGCGTAGCATTGAAGAAGTGCTGAAGATGCTTCCAGGCCCCCACTTTGAAGAGAGACAGCAGTTACCAGCTGGACTTCAGAAGAAACGTGGGTGTATTGTAATGAACCCTTTTCCGTGGGTGCCCTCTGCATGACAAATGAATTTGATTTCTAAATAAGACTTCTGTTTCTTACGGTGACAGTAGCAGTACCAAAGGTCTGCCAGTACATTTTCATATAGAGACCTCTTGTGTCTTACACTGGCTAGGATCCAGGGTAGTTTTAAAAATAACTTTCATGTTTTGTAAATGTATCAGTTACAGAGGAGTCATTAAGGATATGTATTGAGGCAATTAACAAAACCAGGTGTTATCTACTTAGATTTTATTGCCAGTGGGTTCAGATTTGGTCAGACTGTTGTACTTCGCTTTTGGCGATTCAAAATTAATATGGTTTAGTGGTTAGCAACACTGGCATGAGGCTGGTGTGATATCAAAATAAAATAAAAAAAATAAAGTCCCATCCAAGTCCGTAATTCGACTGTAGTAAATATTTTGGGATATACTCCTAGGAAATTGTGAAGTGTTCTTCAGTGTTGTTTTAAGGGTCGTACGTTCTGTCAGGTGAGTCAGCTGAGAGTTTTTGAATTAAAAACTCAGATGGGAGGTATATAATTTGACTTCCCCAAGCCATTCAGTCCACCTTCACATAAAACAGGATTAGTATCAGAATAGTGTGACCAGGAGATAAGGTGTGCAAACAGCTTACAATGGGTGCAAGTTCAACTACACATATTGGTAACCAGTGACATAGCTTGAGCCTGCAGAGTGGTATGTGGTGTGCACTACAGTTCCATTAATATCAGATCTATTGATTTTTCAGCTTGCTGGTCTGCGGTTGAGTGAACACACAATCATGTTGTCGGCTGCAGCCTGCTATCAGTGTGGGGTTAGGGCACAGCAAGGGTCACTCTTATGACTTCTGTGTTCACTGTAGTAACTGCACTGCCTGCTTGTGTGACCCGTGTGGCCCAGGAACTGGCTTCAGTGTCCCATGTCCTTTTGGGAGCATCTGTATGCTCTCTTTTATGTATTATTCCTCCGACAGGAAATAGGAAATTGCATTGCAAGATGGTGTAGCTGCATACCCAGTGCTTCGCCAGTCCTTGTTCCAAGCAACACTTAATTAGAATTTCTGTACATTTACTTCTACCTCCTTCTGCGACTTTACTAGGCGCATAGGTTGAGCTTCATGTGGACGGAACAAGAATGCTGTTTGCGTAAACATTTACTCACAGTGCTGCCCAGTAGGCTCCTTCTATAAGAACTTTTGCAGACGCTTGTGTTGTAGTGGACGTAACATAAAAATGTAGCTCTCGACGTCTTGAACATTATGTGTTTGTTCCATCAGGTGCTGTGTTATGAGGCTTGTGATCGTGCTATACAAAAAGGATCAAATAATTTGATTGGAAGCTACTGTATATTTATTAGTTCTAACAACATTTCTGAACAAATCTTGTTTTCATTTGTGTAATTAGGACATTTTCTATAATTTTGCAGGTCAGCAGGGGGAGAACAGGGTCACCCTGGTGTTTTTCCTCGGAGGAGTGACTTATGCCGAAATTGCAGCGCTGCGGTTCCTCTCACAGATGGAAGACAGTGGGACGGAGTACATCATTGCCACCACCAAGCTCATCAATGGAACAAGCTGGATAAAATCGCTCATGGAGAAACTTGAGGCGGCTCCTTTCTAAATCCTGGGGAGCAAAGAAGACTTGTTTTTGAGGAAGCTACTGCGCTGTTGCCTTCTATTTCCGTTGTTGGGGCTTCTAAAGGTTATAGACCCACAGCTCACCAGACGATGTGGATGGAATAAGGTCCAGAAGTTGGAAGAACAGCCTTGAGGGGTGGTCTTTGTTTCAAACTGCCCTTCTCCATCTGTGCAGCGGTGATGAAGACCTAAGGTAGTTCAGTGAAAACATCCAAGGTTAGAGGACTGATTCTTGCGTAAGGAAATTGGTGCTGCAGGAAGTGTCCTTCCATTCATTACCTGCTGGTCTGTAACATCGCTGATGGGAATAGATCTTTGGCAGCAGAGATCACACAGGGACTCTTAAAAAGAGCGTGTAGGCACCATGGATGTCTTTCCTGAATGTAGGTGTTGCCATAATCTCTGTTACTTATGGTGAAACACCCCATATGTGCATTTCCTTTTTCTCTGGTCTTGGCAGACGAGCTACTTGCCTTCGTCATGTTACGTTTCATGATGGTGTCAAGTCTTAAGGGACTCTGCTCTGAAATCGAAGGCTAAAAATGAATGTGCACAGATATTTACTTGGCATCGGTGTGTAAATATCCACACCTGGTATAATGCCCTTTAGCCTTCACCCCATGTTGAAAGGAATATTGCTTTTGTAATGAAATTGAAACACAAAGTTGTTACGGTTGGCTGCTTCATTTTTGGAGGCTGTGCACATGTATTCAAATAAATGCTGAAAATGCAGCTCAGTGGTGGCCAATTCATCTTGCATGCTTTTGTCTTGCTCTAACCTAGTGTTCTGCTTTCCCTTATCTCATAACCGAACTTACAGAACCTCTCTGGAATGCACTTCTGAGTTTAAAGAAGACATTTATTGTTGTTAATTCCCCACCCACAAATTCCTGAGAGACGAAATTAGTAGATTGGAAGCACACGTTCAAAAGTAGTCGCAGCAATGAAAGCAAAATATATCAAAGTACTTCTCAGTTGCAATGTACACAGCAAATATAGGTGAAGACATTTATAGCATAACTTCAAAGCAAAGCATAAAAGTCAAAATTCATCAGCGTATGGGCAAGGCGGTAGGGCCTATACTCAGCTTCATCTTTCCTTGGTGCTTGTACTTTAATCAATCAGGTTCAGGTTGGGGGTTCGGTCCCTTCCCCGACCCCACACGCACACACCCGACGGGAGACCACACAGCACACTTAGGGTCAGTGGCGAAACGTGGTAGGATCTGCAAAAGAAAAAAGTATGACTTTTCTTGCAAATAACATTTGTCATCTGATATGTGCCCTTCCTCTTCCTGTTTTATAATCAGCAGGATGTTTTTAGGGCCCTTTGTTATAATTTCTGCAGGTTCTGGAGGGTCATTTGGGGATTCAACCCACACCTCAGCACTGAGGTTTTTATCTGCTGCACCACAGCTTCCCTTTACTTGCACGGTCAGAAGGGCTAGGGCAGACTCCTTCTTTACCAAACCTCCATTCACTGCATTTTTGACAAGTTGGGCCATTCTGTCTCCAATTTGTATGAATGAATCAGATTATTTTCTAGTTATCAGCATAATTTTGATTTCTCCTTGGTAATCTGCAGCAATCACTTCCCTTAAAATCTGACCAATTTGCCCTATCTGTCCTGGTAACTTTCCTCTCTCCAATTGCTCTGTGACTGTTTGTGGGACAGATTGCTCTTGTGCGTGCTGAACAGTTTTGATCAAATCTAGGGGAATGTACATCTCTCTAATCTCTGCCCACCTGTCAGTGGCTTTTTCTCCCAGCTGTCCACATTTCTGGTGCACCCACTTAGCCATCCCCACTAAGTCAGAATTCTGGGTGGATACTTCAGACTCTGAATGTTTCTCTTTAACATCTGCAAGGGAATTGAACCAATTATGTACAAGCCATGTGGAAAACCAAACGGCTAAACCATTGGCAGTGAACCAAGAATCAGTGTAAAAATGACACATCTCAAACAGCTCTTGCTTTAAAATCTGACACACATTGTACAACACTGTTCCTTCTCCTGTGCTAGAAATCAACTTTTCAGTCAATGAATCATTAGTCAAACAAACATGCTTTTTATCCCCAGGGGACGCGAATTCAAATGGTGCACTCAATTTCACTGGTGACTCTTTTACCTGTGGTACTCCCTGCACCCTCTCCACATCCTGAAAAGGGGCTCGTGACACCTGTTCATGTAGGGCTGTAGTGACTCTAGCCCTGTCTTGCATGTACCAGATCCAGTGTATGATACTAGCCTCCTGTACCTGTCCTAAACTGTGACATTTAGGTGAATTCATCACCCACTGCATGCTTGATATTTCAGGTTTCATACTCCAAAGTTCCAGGGGCACTCTTGTCCTCCCCTGTTCCTGATTTACATGTAAATCAGTGTTTCCCTCTTGCACTGCGCAGAAACCTAAAGTCTGAATTATTTCATTTGCCAAATCAGAAGTGCGCAGCTGCTTATATTTTTTCCTAGTGACTTTATACCAAAGTGTTAGGATTTCACTCAGATGAGGGCTATACTGTTTCCAAAAATCAAACAAGCAAATGAAACTCGGTGTCTCTTGCTTAGTGCAAACAGTAAGAAACTCTAAAATCTTTAGTTTTACTTGTGCCAGTAACTGCACATTTTGCGACAGTACCTCTGCCATGTAATAATTTTTCTTTGCAGAAGCGGTCTGTAAATAACATTCTGAGCTCTGTTTCAGTGTTATCAGTTAAGGAATGCACTTTAACTGCCAAAAAGCCCAGCACACACAGAGGCTCAGACTGGCTCACAACTGTCTTAACCCCCTCATTACTGGAATGGGAAAAGCCAGATTCTTCTAAAACAGCAGTTCTATAGATTTCAGCATTATCTTGCATTAATGTGTTCTGGCTAATTTGCTCACGTAAATTCTTATTTTCATGTTCTAACTGCCTACATCTCTCCTGCATTTTTCTGTAAGAAGATAAAAGTATCCAAACCCTTCTGTCAAGAACAAAAGGAACATCATTGCTTTCAAAAGGCACATTTTCTAAATATGCTTTATCACAGCAAGAAAACATGTTTCTCACAGCACCATCAGGCAGTTTATCTTCACATGCATTTTCAAACATGGTCTGCCGTGCTTCTGTAATTCTGTAAACAACAAAAAACAATTACACTTTTAAATAGTGCACTTCCAATTTGACTCCCAAAACTGCAGACTATGCCATAATGTTCTGATTTCCCTCTTATCTCATAACTGAGCTTACAGAACCTCTCTGGAATGCACTTCTGAGTTTAAAGAAGACATTTATTGTTGTTAATTCCCCACCCACAAGTTCCTGAGAGACGAAATTAGTAGATTGGAAGCACGCGTTCAAAAGTAGTCGCAGCAATGAAAGCAAAATATATCAAAGTACTTCTCAGTTGCAATGTACACAGTAAATATAGGTGAAGACATTTATAGCATAACTTCAAAGCAAAGCATAAAAGTCAAAATTCATCACCGTATGGGTAAGGCGGTAGGGCCTATACTCAGCCACATCTTTCTGGGGTCTGCAAGTTGATGACTCCGGTCAACTGCGAGAAAGAGATTCTCTACCCAAACGGGAGACGCAACTGATGTCTGGTTCCTATCTGAAGTCAAGCAGATTCAAATCTAACTCACTGTAGCCCAGAGTCATCCTTAAAAGCAAACTCAGTGTGAGAGCCGAATAACCTTGGAGCGGGGCCAATTCTCCTGAGCTCACTCGCTCTCAGACTGGATTGCGAGGTAAACACAAAATCTACGTGCTCTTATCAGCTAAGGTCTGGTGTGAAGAAAACACCTTGGTCCATCTTGTGGAAAAACAGAGCTTGGAAAAACACAGCTCATCTGCAATGTCTCAACTGCAATGTCTAACCCCACGTTAAAGCCAATAGGCAGCTAACCTAAATATCAAATGTAATGTCTAATGTCATGTCAAAGCCAATAAGCAGCTAAACTGAATACAGAATGTAATGGCTAATGCCATGTCAAAGCCAATAGGCAGCTGAACTGAATACAGAATGTAATTGCTAATGCCATGTCAAAGCCAATAGGCGGCTAAACTGAATACAGAATGTAATGGCTAACTCCAAGTTAAAGCCAATAGGCAGCTAAACTGAACAAAACATATGTGCTACTGGTGAACATTGAACAACTAATATGTGCAGTGGTGAAACACAAAGTCATTGGTCAAACACAATTAATAGCATCACACCTAGTTTGATGATTTAAAATGCATAAGTGTTTACATACGTACTGTGATGGTTGTAAACTAGAACACATTCTAATGAAGGCCTGCCAAACTGCGCACATCAGCTGTTGACTTTTATCTTCCTTAGTGTCTGTGGTGGGGGCCATAAGCCAAGCCTAGAATAGGCTAACCTCACTGTCAAGAGACTGATTTGTGAAGGATCAGCACAGTCTAACTTCCCTCATAGCAACCCAGCGCTAAAGCTGGTGGTTGGTTGGAAAGTGGAAATTGTGCTCCAGTGTCTTTAAGACTTGCTAAACTTTTACTCAGAGTTCCACCACTTTCAGGCATTCGTCCACCCTCTCTGTGTAGGTTACTATTAAATTGCAATACATTATTGTTGACTGAGTTGTGGTCTACGATAAATCTATCTGTATGCATATGGTTTACGGGAGGGAAGTTCGCCTAACTCCCAAATCTGCCGATTTTGGAACTGGGGATCCAGGTTTGAGTTCCAACGTCCACTCAGCATTGTGTGATTCTGATAAAATGAATGTGCTTGTGTGTAATGTAGTATGGTTGTCATGTAGAGCGCTCCAGCACACTTGGGCTGTGTTTGTGCTATAATAAACTGCAAAGAAAATCCTCTACTCGGACCACCATTCATTGCCTGGAATATAATCAAATTATGGAGGAGCATGGTAGTATGCAAGCGAAAAAATTATGAACTTTACAAAACATACAAATAAGTTATGGAAATGTTCTTAGCCACTGCTGCTATTGCTTTCATGCCCTCCGAATAGCATTCCATGACTACTGGAGTGGCCGCTCTAACCCTGCTCCACAAATAACATTTTATGTTCCAAATAAATTTGAACTTTATTTTGGTTTATTTAGGTTGGAAACAATGGCTCACACAAATTTTCTTTTTCTTGGACTGCTGAACTGCATATGTGGCTGAAATAGCCTACTTTGTGATCTATTTTTAAAGAGTGTACTAAATATATACCTAGCTTTGAAAAGCTTAACAGTTGAGGTTTCTAACTGCAACTGGAAGGCCCATTACGGAGCACGTCGCCAGGGCTTGCAGTCAGACTTGGGCACCACTGTTGCTCCCCCAATTCATCTCTGCTTGTGTGTGTTTTTTTGTTTATTATTTTGCTGATGCCCCTAGAATGTGTTCACTTTTTAATCCCCTTCTGTCCCACCCCTTGTCTGCTCCACTTTTGCTCCTAAAGCCCTCTCTGCTTGTGTGTTTGTTTTTCTAGTATTGTTATTTTGCTGTTTACAAGTTAATTTTTAATAACCCACCCACTCCACCGTTGCTCCCAAACCTCTCCCTTTCATGTGTTTTTTTTTTTTTTTTTTTTTTTTTTCTTACTGGGACAGCCCAGCTGCAGTCTGGTCCTGGGTTGCTCTTTTCTTTGGTGCACTTTTTATGTTTTTATTATTTACCACTCCAAGATGGGCATCTGACATCATAAAACGGTAAATTAAAACAAATGGCCTCAGTGTCATGAATGTACGCTTGGTGGCGCTGGGTCCGCCATAGCGTTGTGACTGTGCATGTGTGATAATGCTTGTGTACATTGCAACAATACGCTATTTTTAGGTCGAGCTTAAGCATAAGACCTCTTGTTTACTTTTAAGTACACTTCTTCTGTGGTCTTTCAGCTATATCATTTGTTAGTTTCAGTGTCATTTAAAAATCCTTGCTTGCTAGTGGTCAGTCATGCCTCTTTGTCCCTCCTCCTTCTGTCTGGGAGCAAGGACCAACTTCTGTATAATTATGCTTTGTCCTGTTTATCTGGTCTGTAGGGGACTTTCTATTTTAACTTTGTTTCCTGCTCCTGTCCAGGGAAGCTTCCCTTTTCATTTGCAGAGCATTCTTCCTCTGAGCTTAGCTGTAAACAAGCCTATAAATAAGGCTGTTATCTTGGTCACATTTTAAGTGCACCATAGCTCACACACTCTAAGGCCTCAGCTGTGCCAGCGGCCAGGAACCCCACACATGCTGTTTGTAAGAGCACCTCAGTTCCCGCAGTCAGTACACTCTGCTGCTCCAGTACTGGGACCTCGGGTACAGCCATCAGTGCACTGCAGTTCACTCATTCCAATCCCTCACCTGTTAAAGTACCAGAAACTCCAAACACGCTGTCTACCAGAGCACCTCAGTTCTCACAGTCAGTACACTTTTCTGCTCCAGTACCGGGACCTCGGGCGCAGCTCCATTAGTGCACTGACGTTCACACGTTCCAAGCCCTCAGCCCTGCGAGTGCCAGGAACCAAACACACGTTGTCTACCAGAGCACCTCAGCTCTTGCAGTCAGTACACTCTGCTGCTCCAGTACTGGGACCTCGGGCACAGCTCCATCAGTGCACCGCAGTTCACGCACTCCAAACCCTCAGCCGTGACAATACCAGAAACTCCAAACACGCTGTCTACCAGAGCACCTCGGTTCTCACAGTCAGTACACTTTGCTGCTCCAGTACTGGGACCTCGGGGGCAGCTCCAACAGTGCACCACAGTTCACACACTCCAAGTCTTCAGCCGTGCCAGTGCCAGGAACCCCACACACACTGTCTACCAGAGCACCTTAGCTCTTGCAGTCAGTACACTCTGCTGCTCCAGGACTGGGACCTTGGGCCCAGCTCCATCGCCGCATTTCCCAGACTCCAAGCCTTCAGCCGTGCCAGTGCCAGAAACCCCACACATGCTGTCTGCCGGAGCACCTCACTTTTTGCAGTCCGTACACTCAGCTGCTCCAGTACGGGGACCTCGGGTGCAGCTCCTTCAGTGCACCGCAGTTCACGCACTCCAAGCCTTTAGCCGTGCCAGTGCTAGTGCCAGGAACCCCACACACGCTGTCTGCCAGAGCACCTCTGTTCTTTCAGTCAGTACACTCTGCTTCTCTAGTACTGGGACCTCGGGTGCAGCTCATCAGTGCATCTCAGTTCACACACTCCAGGCCCTAAGCTGTACCAGTGCCAGAACCCCACACGCTGTCTGCCAGAGCACCTCGGTTCTTACAGTCAGTACACACTGCTGTTCCAGTACTGGGACCTCGGGCGCTTCAGTGCACTTCAGTTCTACCCCCGCAAGGTCACCTTCTTTCTAATACTGGGACCCTGCTCACATACAGTTCCATTACAGCAGCCCAATTCTAATATTCAGACCCACTCCCAAGCCAGTACTGGAGTCAAAACAGCAAAACACAGCTCAGCCAGTGCCCCTCAAGTCTAATATCCAACGCCACTGTTGATGCGAACCACCACAGCTCCACCAGAATCCATCAATTCTATCATTCAGTGCACATTTCCTCTCAGTACTAGGACTCACTCATGCCCTTCAGGACTCCTCGCTTCTATGGTTCAGAGGCAATGCCACTTCCATACTGGGCCCCACTCGTAGCTGCACTAGGGCATCTTCAGGCTAACACTCAGCAACATTGGCACGCCAATACTAGTTTCCACACACAGCTCCATTAACATACCTCACATCTGACCTTGTGTACCCACTACTATTCCACTACCGCAGCCTACATACAACTCTGTCACTGCACCACAACCCCAACTTGCAGCACCCCATTATTCCAATTACACGGCGCTCAGTTTCTCATTCCTCACCCTCTGCCTTTGTTATTCCAGCACTGGGCCAGGCTACAGCTCTCTCTCCATACCCCCAATTCTGATCTGAAGCACCCCAATATTGCTGTATTGGGGTTCACATACAACTCTGTGTTTTGCTTTTCGCTAATGACTGAGCTGACAGAAATCTCTGGAATACACTTCTTAATCCAAAGAAGAAATGTATTACTTCACTATGCGAGGTTCCTAAAAGGAGATTAGTATGTTGAAAGCACATGTTTAAAAATAGTCACAACAATGAAATGAAAACATACCAAAATGATTCTCAACTGCAATATACACAGCAAATATATGTATCTATATTACAATGCAAAGCAAATAATGAATTAAAAATGCACCACTGTAGGGTCTGTCAGGTGCTTCATCTTTCTCATGCCAGCAAGACGATGACCCCGTTGGACTGCGAAAGAGAGGGATCTATACCCTCACGGGAAATATATCAGGCATCCAACCTCTAGAATCCTGATTGCGGCCACTGCCCCTCTCACTGTCGCACTGGGTCTCTTTATATCTTACAAAAACCAAAAGGAGCTTTCTGGAAAAAACCCTCATTTTGCGATTCAAACATGCTGGCTGGTTTAGGTATGCTTTGAAAATAACACGTTGGGGTTTAGCCACAATCCCAAGATGTCAAGTCAAAACAAGGCAGTTCCCTGCCGTTTGAGTACATCCTTTTTAACCAAAGCCCTTGGTGAGAAAAAGCAAGACAGAATGCACAGTTTACATTGTGAAAAATTACGGGCAGCCTTTAACATGGCAGTGTCTGAAGCTACAATAAACTCAATAGGCAGAATGAATCTAAGGCTAAACTGAATACAAAATGTAGTCTGTAACTGGTAAACACTGGACAGCTAATCCAGGTGCAAAGTGGTGCAACACAAAGTCAGTGGTCAAAACACACATTTCACTACATTCTGCTAATGCACCTTCCACACACTGACTTCTGTTTGAGGACGTGGGGGAGCCAATTGAATGTATTCTTAGCTGCCATCTTTATTTTGGAGGGTCTGTTTCACTTATCTCACTCCGTTCTTTCCTTTACTGTGTTTACTCTCAATGTTTCCTTTCTCTCCCACTTTTCTCTTTCCAGCTCTTAAAATCCATACGTTAAGTGTCGCTCTTTCTTTCAACTGTTTATTTCTACTCTCTCCCTTTTTTTTATTTCCCTCTTCCTGTTGCGACTTCTTCTTTCAAACACGCAAAACTTGGTTATGCCTTTCCTTGTTTCGTTCTTTTCTTTTTCCTTCATCAGGCGTTCATTCTTTCACTGTTTTTTTTCTATTCCCTTCATTCTTTCTTTGTCTTTTTTATTTGCTCTTCCCTTTGACTGAGTATGCGTCCTTTCACCTTTTTTTTTTTTTGTTTTTGTTTAGATCTTTCTTCCTTCCTCCCTCTGGTGTTTTTCTTATATGTATCTGTCAATTCACATTTTACTATAAATCCCTCTTTTTTACCGTTTTTATGTGTAAGCCACAAGTTACTTGCGGGACCCGAAGTGTCAAAGTGGTTTTCCCCATTCTGACTCTGCTGGAAATGTGTCGGTACATACATGCCCTAGTTCTTTCATTGCTTGTTTCTCTCAACATCTCTTTTTTTCTCTAATGTTCATTTTTCTCTTTCTTTTCACACTTCTTTAATTAATTTTTTCCTCTTTATCTTCCGTTTGCTAGCTTCCTTCCCTTTTTTCTTTTGTCTCGCGTGTTTGCACTATTTCTTAGTTTTTTTTATTTTCTCGTTCTTTCTTTTCCTTCTTTCTTTTATTTCTTTGTGACCTCTTCTCTTTCTTCCTTTTGTCTGTTGTACTCCTTTCTCTCCTCTTTTTCTGCCCCATCCGCTTTCTCTCCTGAGGCTTAGTTACCAACAGAGCAACAGGTTCAGTGGCACCGGGGCTCAGAGACCTATGTACCTCACTCAACTCTAATTACTGCTGTATTTTCCGACCAAAGTTGCAGTCAAAGATTTTCTTTTCTTACTCCAGGGACATGACACCGTTACTATGCCACCTATCCTCTCCATCTTTACTCCTGTCTCACTCTTTCCTTTCACCCTCCAATCCAGCCCAAATTATATTTTTGCTATGGTGTTTTGACCATTACACTTTAATGCCAAAAGTGTATTTCTGATAAAGGTTTTTATGATAACTGTATACGTTTCAAGGTAGAGGAAGAAGATACATGGAAGTGCTTTAGTTAAATGCTGGGCCACTGGAATTATATGGCAGGAAAAGACGAAATTATGAGGCAGGGTTGACCAATTTATATGGCAAGAAAAGTCTAGTAATGAATTTACATTGCCAGTAGCTCTAACTCAAGACTATTGCACTGCAAATAGTTGTTTGTTTTGAGTTTGCTAGTGCTGTACAGATTGGTTCTTAACATGTGGTCTGGGTTCCCATGGAAGTTCACAACACCTACTCACATGGTCTGTGTCTGTTTAGAAAATAATGAATTGATATTAGCAGATTAATAAAGTATACATAAATAAAAAAAAAGTAAAATGTGAAAATGAAAATTGTAAAATGTTCTATAAATGTGAAGGAATTTGAAACTGGAGGCTAAAAGTTAAGTTGGCATAATTAGCTTGATTTGTGGGAGCAGCACAAGTACAACAAACAGAAGATGGTATGGACAATGAATGGGTGGCCTCCATTAAAGTACCAACAAAAAGAGAGTATGCATTAGGAGCAAAAAAGACTAGGCAATATGCTTGACTATAATTTTACAAAAACAAATTTAGAAAATCTCCAACCTTCTGTTATGCTTTACTGCTGACTGAGCCAAAATACACACACTGAGAGGAGTTGAAAAGATTTTCTGGAATGCACCTCTTAATCTGAAGAAGACATTTATTACATCTTTTTGCAAGGTTTGTGAAGGAAGGCCCATACAGCCAAAAGTGTACGTTTAAAATGTGCAACAATGAAGTAAAACACCTATATTTATATATGTATGTGTATATATATATATATATATATATATATATATATATATATATATATATATATTCATACACAATGCAAAGCAAATTAATAAAAATGCAGCACCGTAGGGCCTGTCTGGTGCTTCATCTTTTTCATGCCAGTAAGTCGTTGACCCCGGTTCGACCACATCGAGAAAGAGAGATCTCTACCATCACGGGAAATGTATCAGGCATTCGACATCTAAATCCTGATTGAGGTCTCTGATTGGAGACCTGGTTCTATTATATACCTTAAACAACGAGAAAGGAGCTTTCTGGAACAAAACCCTCCCACTTGGTAAGAAGTATTAAAAAATGCTGGCTATTTTAGGTGAGCTTTGAAAGAAACATGTAAGAACTTGGGCAAAATCCCAAGGTGTCTTTCCCAAAACTAAAAAGTTCCCTGCTGCACCATAAACATCAGTCTAGTATATCCTTATTTTGCTTTCTGACTCCTCCACGTTATGTCCTATCCCTTTGGTGAAAAAAAGAATACGCAGAGTAGAAAACATGTTGCATAACCTGTTTTGTACAGAAAAGTACTCGCACTTTAAACGTGGCAGTGAAGCTAAGGCTAAGCTAAATACAAAATGGAGTCTGTAACTGGTGACCACTAATGGGACGGTGGACAGCTAAGCCAAGTGCAAAAAGGTGCAACACGAAGTCAGTCGTCAAAACACAAATATCACTACACCTTCCCATTAAAATTTTGTTTTGTTTTTCATACAATTGGTGTAGAGTGCAGTGGGATAGACTGGAGTGGGGTAGAGTGGAGTGTGGTAGAATGGAGTTGAATATAGTGGGGTAGATTGGAGTGGGGTAGATTGAAGCGGGATATAGTGGAGTGGGGTAAATTGAGTTGTAGTAGAGTGGGGTAGTTTGGAGTTGAGTGGGGTAGCCTGGGGTGGATGGAGTGGGTTAGAGTGGAGGGGGGGTAGAGTGGAAGAGAGGAGATTGGAGTGGAGTTTGGAGACAGGAGTGGAGTAGGGTATATTAGAGTGGAGTAGATTGGGATGGAGGAAGGTAGTCTGGGGTCGGTTAGAGTGTAGTGGATTAGGGTGGGAGTGGGGCAGTTGGCAGTTAAGGCTGTACTGTTCCTACTGGAGCAGGGTCAAGACTGATTTGCAAATAGCTGGGTCCAAACTGAGGTGGCTTGGTATGCAAAATAACAATGGATTAGGTGCGGCCCAAATGATTACCAGTGGCTGTGATTAATTCAAGCATGCCATCCATCACTGTTTGTATACTGTAGGAAGTTGGCTCTGTATGTACTATTTCAAAGTAAGAAATAGCATGCACAGAGTCCAAGGGTTCCCCTTAGAGGTAAGATAGTGGCAAAAAGAGATAATTCTAATGCTCTATTTTGTGGTAGTGTGGTCGAGCAGTAGGCTTATCAGAGGGTAGTGTTAAGCATTTGTTGTACACACACAGGCAATAAATGAGGAACACACACTCGGACAATTCCAGGCCAATAGGTTTTTGTATAGAAAAATATATTTTCTTTTTTTTATTTTAAGAACCACAGGTTCATGATTTACAATCAATACTTAAAATGAAAGGTATTTCACTTAGGAACTTTGAATCAGCAAAATAGCATGCACAGTTTTCACAAAAATGGCAATAAGCTATTTTAAAACTAGACAGTGCAAATTTCAACAGTTCCTGGGGGAGGTAAGTGTTTGTTAGTTTTGCAGGTAAGTAAACCACCTACAGGGTTCAAAGTTGGGTCCAAGGTAGCCCACCGTTGGGGGTTCAGAGCAACCCCAAAGTTACCACACCAGCAGCTCAGGGCCAGTCAGGTGCAGAGGTCAAAGTGGTGCCCAAAACGCATAGGCTTCAATGGAGAAGGGGGTGCCCCGGTTCCAGTCTGCCAGCAGGTAGGTACCCGTGTCTTCGGAGGGCAGACCAGGGAGGTTTTGTAGGGCACCGGGGGGGAACACAAGTCAGCACAAAAAGTACACCCTCAGCGGCACTGGGCGGCCAGGTGCAGAGTGCAAACAGGCGTTGGGTTTGCAATTGGTTTCAATGGGAGACCCAGGGGTCTCTTCAGCAAAGCAGGCAGGCAAGGGGGGGGGGCTCCTCGGGGTAGCCACCACCTGGGCAAGGGAGAGGGCCACCTGGGGGTAGCTTCTGCACTGGAGGTCGGATCCTTCAGGTCCTGGGGGCTGCGGTTGCAGTGTCTTTACCAGGCGTTGTGTTCTTAGAAGCAGGCAGTCGCGGTCAGGGGGAGCCTCTGGACTCACAGGGTCGTAGTTGCTGGGGAGTCCTCCCTGTAGTGATGTTTCTCCGCAGGTCAAGCCGGGGGCGTCGGGTGCAGAGTGCAAAGTCTCACGGTTCCGGCGGGAAACATGGAGTCCTCTTAAAGTTGTTTCTTTGTTGCAAAGTTGTTTCTCCTTTGGAGCAGAGCCGCTGTCCTCGGAAGTTCTTGGTCCTTTTAGATGCAGGGTAGTCCTCTGAGGCTTCAGAGGTCGCTGGACCCTGTGGAACGCGTTGCTGTTGCAGTTTTTCTTGAAGTGGGGAGACAGGCCGGTAGGGCTGGGGCCAAAGCAATTGGTGTCTCCGTCTTCTCTGCAGGGCTTTCAGGTCAGCAGTCCTTCTTCGTCTTCAGGTTGCAGGAATCTATCTTGCTAGGTTCTGGGGGCCCCTAAATACTCAATTTAGGGGTGTGTTTAGGTCTGGGGGGGTTAGTAGCCAATGACTACTAGCCCTGAGGGTGGCTACACCCTCTTTGTGCCTCCTCCCTGAGGGGAGGGGAGCACATCCCTAATCCTATTGGGGGAATCCTCCATCTGCAATTAGGGGCTGTCCTGACTGGCCAGTGACTCCTCCTTGTTTTTCTCATTATCTCCTCCGGCCTTGCTGCCAAAAGTGGGGCCGTGGCCGGAGGGGGCGGGCATCTTCACTAGCTGGAGTGCCCTGGGGCGCTGTAACAAAGGGGGTGAGCCTTTGAGGCTCACCGCCAGGTGTTATAGTTCCTGCAGGGGGAGGTGAGAAGCACCTCCACCCAGTACAGGCTTTGTTACTAGCCACAGAGTGACAAAGGCACTCTCCCCATGTGGCCAGCAACATGTCTGGTGTGTGGCAGGCTGGCAAAACTAGTCAGCCTACACTGGAAGTCGGGTATGTTTTCAGGGTGCATCTCTAAGATGCCCTCTGGGGTGTATTTCACAATAAAATGTACACTGGCATCAGTGTGCATTTATTGTGCTGAGAAGTTTGATACCAAACTTCCCAGTTTTCAGTGTAGCCATTATGATGCTGTGGAGTTCGTGTATGACAGACTCCCAGACCATATACTCTTATGGCTACCTTGCACTTACAATGTCTAAGGTTTTGCTTAGACACTGTAGGGGCATAGTGCTCAAGCACCTATGCCCTCACCTATGGTATAGTGCACCCTGCCTTAGGGCTGTAAGGCCTGCTAGAGGGGTTACTTATATATGCCACAGGAAGTGTGAGGTTGGCATGGCACCCTGAGGGGAGTGCCATGTCGACTTAGTCGTTTTCTCCCCACCAGCACACACAAGCTGGCAAGCAGGTGCCCCGGTTCCAGTCTGCCAGCAGGTAGGTACCCGTGTCTTCGGAGGGCAGACCAGGGAGGTTTTGTAGGGCACCGGGGGGGAACACAAGTCAGCACAAAAAGTACACCCTCAGCGGCACTGGGCGGCCAGGTGCAGAGTGCAAACAGGCATTGGGTTTGCAATTGGTTTCAATGGGAGACCCAGGAAGTGTGAGGTTGGCATGGCACCCTGAGGGGAGTGCCATGTCGACTTAGTCGTTTTCTCCCCACCAGCACACACAAGCTGGCAAGCAGTGTGGCTGTGCTGAGTGAGGGGTCTCCAGGGTGGCATAAGACATGCTGCACCCCTTAGAGACCTTCCCTGGCATCAGGGCCCTTGGTACCAGGGGTACCAGTTACAAGGGACTTACCTGGATGCCAGGGTGTGCCAATTGTGGAAACAAAGGTACAGGTTAGGGAAAGAACACTGGTGCTGGGGCCTGGTTAGCAGGCCTCAGCACACTTTCAAATCATAACTTGGCATCAACAAAGGCAAAAAGTCAGGGGGTAACCATGCAAAGGATGCATTTCCTTACATATACTTATTGTGTCGCTCTAAGCGAGACCGGTATTCCCATATGTGGGTCCCATGCACACTGTCACTGGAACCAAGATATACCCAGCTGATGAGCCCATAACTAGGGCACAACCTGTCCTGGGATACTTGCCTTCCGGTTTAGGAAGGACATGATCTGTCAGTTTGAACTGGACTATCCCAATTGGAAACTGTTCAACCTGATTTGGATATGGCTGGGTCCAAACAGAAGTGGCATGGTGTGCAAAATAACTATGGATTGGATGCAGTCCTGAGTGATTACCAGTAGCTTTCCATCCATCACTGTTTTATATACTTATTGTCTAATCGTCTCTTGCCAGATCTCTTTGACTCTGTGTGACTTGTTTGATAGCGCTACAGTCTTTACAACTTACCTGCAAGACCAATGTGACTTGAGCAATAGCTCTGTCTGTAAACTCTACCTGCAACACCTATGTGAGCTGAGTGATAGCTCTGCCACAAAACACCAACTTACTTCCCACACAGGGTCACAGCAAATACAAAGGTTTGTGGTTCGCCTCCTCACATAGAGGTGTTAAGTGCTCTATAAACGGTACAGTTACATATAATACAATACACTACTTTAAATATGTTTTTTGAAATGTTTGGACTGTACAACTTAGAATATAAATTGTGGGCATTGCTCAACCCACACCCAAAGCGACTATTTTAGAGTACTACTCAAACAGTCTATTAAATGTAAAGGTGTTGTCAAAACCATGGATCGCCGGCTTGTGATGCAGTTATTCAGTACTAGAATGTAACAACAGGGAAACTATTGTGAGCTTACAATGGAAAACACTCATTTCTTTGCCATTTTGCCATCTCGTTTGAGTCCGTGGAACAGTGTAGAGTCTCATCTACTTTCTACCTCCTCTCCCTAGTAGAGAAAGGATGAAAAATATGGGTGGTGTGCAGCCGGCGCCATCCACCGCATTTCCCAGGTCTCTGCAAACCTGTGCTCGGAGGGAAAGTTATGCCTGCAGACCAGCCTCTCACAGAGCCACTGTCAGCAGCAGGGCACCTCCTCTCCATTCTGAATGTGAGAGCAGCTTTGGGCAGGGAGGAGAGATGGCACAGAGGTGTGGCTGGAAGCCAGTTTTTCTTATTCTTATACTTTGGAGTCTAAATCTAGAGCAACGGTTCCCAACCTTTTGATTTCTGTGGACCCCCACTTTAACATTAATGGAACCCAGGGACCCCCACTGAATCCTCATGGCAATCCGGGGACCCCCGCCTGAGTCATTACTGTAAGCTGGGGACCTAATTTGTCAATATTTGTTAATATTTTTTAATTTTCTAGTCTCTCGCGGACCCCCTGAGAAGGCTTCGTGGACCCCCAGGGGTCCCGGGACCACAGGTTGGGAACCACTGATCTAGAGGGTGTAGGGATCGGTAGCAGATGGCCAGGTATTTCCTTTCTCGCTTTTAAATGTAGAGATGGGTCAGCGTGGGTAGCAGAGGCTGTGTAATTGTTTTAACTTTAAGAGGCAGCGAAGGCCCTCTTATTTGTGGCACCCCATTGCTCCTCTGTTCCTGCGTAGATGTTAAAGGGGGGATGGGCAGATGTTGGGTCCATACATACAATTATAGATGTATAAGAAGTGAATAAGAGAGACGTTTCTCACCTTAGGATCCTATTTAACGTCACTCAAAACCCCTTGGTGGAAATCATCCCAGGTATTACTGATCTATAATTGTATATCTTATGGTTATTATTAATCATGCCATAAATTATTACATGATATAATTTGTAAACTATTGACTTAATGACTGATAAACTCTTAAATTACTTTTCATCACCCCTACCAGTCCTATTCTCATTACATGGTGTCTTACAGCAAACTGAGGAGTGGTAAGTTATTCACTTACCAAGGTAAACGTGTTATTACAGACAGGAGGTTAAATTATGGTATATATTTTTAAACCAAATCCTTCTCCACATGCAGTTTTTTCCTAAGATCCTTGACTGTAGGTATTTTTTTTTAAAAAGCACTAAGATGGTGACTGAAATGCTTACATAAAGACTCAGCCAAATAGTCCCTTTCGGAGCAGGACCTATGGTGCTTTGCATTTATCTGGTCTCTGTTTGGAGAAGCCCAAAAGGTGGAAACCGATAGACTGGGGAGCAGCTGCAAGTGACTACCAGTGGCTGAGAGTTTTTGTAAGTATTCCACCCTTTCCTATCGGGATGCTGCATTTGGGGCAGTAAATTGCTCTCACCGAGATGCAGCCAGGTGTGCCCTATCTGTGTGGAAGCTATGCCTAATGGCAGTAAGCCCCATAATGGAGATTTTATTAGTTAATTGCAGTACAGATTAATGGCGCTTCAGGGGAGGAATAAATTACCGGTCTGGGCTTTCTTCAGTAAAGCAAGAGCGCAAGCCTCAACTGACTGAATACATTAGAAGAGTGATAGTCAGGAGTGAGAGAAACTGAGTGAAGACACAGGCAAAGGTTCTCCTTCCGACTTCCCTACCTTATTGTCACACTTAAACTTCAATGTCTGGCCTGAAAGCAAATCTGAACTTGGCCCGTGCTATGTAGAAGCAGTGCCCTATGGTGCCAGTGTGTAAAATTGGTGAACAGTGGCATGGAATGTGCTATTTGACTGTGTTGATGTCTCAGGCTGGGAGGTCACTTCACTCCCTCCTTACACATACAGTTAAAAACCTGGGAGGGTTGTAAGTCAGAATATTGTTATCAGACTAGCGTCCGACATAAATATGGTGTTCTAAATATTGTTTACACAACTTTCATCCCATTGGGTGTAGAGTTTTTATAAACTACAAATGACTATATTCATGTAAACAGTATTCTGATGGATACTTCTATGTACATATTCCTCACCTATTGAGTAATCCCATGCAGCAGACTGGACCCAGAAACTTCAAAGCTCTTTGACACCAGGAGGGGGTGCTGAAAGCAATGCCTGATGATGTCACCAAAGCCATAAAGCACCCACCACTATGCAGCAACGTCTCGTCCCTTTTTCAGCATCTTCAATGCAGATCCAGAGCTAATGCTCTTTCACATCTTCACACCTTTGTGTGTTACTTCAAACCAAAAATACTCTAATTTCAGTACTAAGATACCTCCTTAAAAGCATTCCGTCCTTAAGCCCTGTGGAGACTGCGAGGGACAGATGCCATTACCGACCCTCACTAAATTTGCATGTAGTGCTTGAGGTGACACCATGACTCAAAAGTCTGAGTCCTGCCCCAGAATGCTTCCTAAGACAATCAAGGAGAGGAAGGCAAAACCTTTCATGGTGCGACCCCGCAATACAAGGGTTATTTCATAAACAAGTCACCCTGCTGGACTCTGACTCCCCTAGGATCTTCATTCTCAGAGCCAGAGTTGGTTATTGTTACGCCTCTTGAACTGGTCAAGTTGCCGCCAGAGCCCAAAGCTGAAACGGTCCGCCAGTGCGGCGTCCAGTGTTGAAGCTGCCTCACCCCAACTTTTCAGCTCCATGGTCAGACCTAGAACCTTAGACTGATTTTCCGGCTCCAGGGTTGGAACTAGTAGTGTGTTTTTTAATCCCATTTTCAGGATTTCCAAGAAGGCAAAAGCCCCCTCTGGAGTACCTTTGAGCTCCACTGGACCGTACAGCATGCCTGAGCTCATTCCTTTTTATGCTACCTTCAGCACTTTTCAGCATCGACCCCTCTGCCAGCCAGGCCCTTCTCTTCCTACCAGTCCAGAAGTACGTGAAGCTCCATGTAGGAGGCTGGACTGGCTTGTAGTGAGTACCAAGGGGTACTTACACCTTGCACCAGGCCCAGGTATCCCTTATTAGTGTAGAGGGGTGTCTAGCAGCTTAGGCTGATAGAAAAGGTAGCTTAGCAGAGCAGCTTAGGCTGAACTAGGAGACGAGTGAAGCTCCTACAGTACCACTAGTGTCATATGCACAATATCATAAGAAAACAGAATACACAGATATACTAAAAATAAAGGTACTATATTTTTATGACAATATGCCAAAGTATCTCAGTGAGTACCCTCAGTATGAGGATAGCAAATATACACAAGATATATGTACACAATACCAAAATATGCAGTAATAGCAATAGAAAACAGTGAAAACAATGTATAGTCACAATAGAATGCAATGGGGGCACATAGGGATAGGGGCAACACAAACCATATACTCTAGAAGTGGAATGCGAACCACGAATGGACCCCAAACCTATGTGACCTGGTAGAGGGTCGCTGGGACTGTAAGAAAACAGTGAGGGTTAGAAAAATAGCCCACCCCAAGACCCTGAAAAGTGGGTGCAAAGTGCACCTAAGTTCCCCAGAGAGCACAGAAGTCGTGATAGGGGAATTCTGCAAGAAAGACCAACACCAGCAATGCAACAACGATGGATTTCCAGACGAGAGTACCTGTGGAACAAGGGGACCAAGTCCAAGAGTCACGATCAAGTCGGAGTGGGCAGATGCCCAGTAAATGCCAGGTGTGGGTGCAAAGAAGCTGCCACCGGATGGTAGAAGCTGAGGATTCTGCAAGAACGACAAGGGCTAGAAACTTCCCCTTTGGAGGATGGATGTCCCACGTTGTGAAGAGTCGTGCAGAAGTGTTTTCGTGCAGAAAGACCGCAAACAAGCCTTGCTAGCTGCAAAGGTCGCGGTTAGGGTTTTTGGATGCTGCTGTGGCCCAGGAGGGACCAGGATGTCGCCAATTGCGTGAGGAGACAGAGGGGGCGTCCAGCAAGACAAAGAGCCCACTCAGAAGCAAGGAGCACCCGTAGAAGTGCCGGAACAGGCACTACGAAGTGGAGTGAACCGGAGCTCACCCGAAGTTGCACAAGAGAGTCCCACGATGCCGGAGGACAACTCAGGAGGTTGTGCAATGCAGGTTAGAGTGCCGGGGACCCAGGCTTGGCTGTGCACAAAGGGAATCCTCGAAGAGTGCACAGGAGCCGGAGTAGCTGCCAAACACACGGTTCCCATCAATGCAGTCTGGCGTGGGGAGGCAATGACTTACCTCCACCAAACTTGGACTGAAGAGTCACTGGACTGTGGGAGTCACTTGGACAGAGTTGCTGAGTTCCAGGGACCTCGCTCGTCGTGCTGAGAGGAGACCCAGAGGACCGGTGAAGCAGTTCTTTGGTGCCTGCGGTTGCAGGGGGAAGATTCCGTCGACCCACAGGAGATTTCTTCTGAGCTTCTAGTGCAGAGAGGAGGCAGACTACCCCCACAGCATGCACCACCAGGAAAACAGTCGAGAATGGCGGCAGGATCAGCGTTACAAGGTCGCAGTAGTCGTCTTTGCTACTTTGTTGCAGTTTTGCAGGCTTCCAGCGCGGTCAGCAGTCGATTCCTTGGCAGAAGGTGAAGAGAGAGATGCAGAGGAACTCTGATGAGCTCTTGCATTCGTTATCTAAAGAATTCCCCAAAGCAGAGACCCTAAATAGCCAGAAAAGGAGGTTTGGCTACCTAGGTGAGAGGATAGGCTAGCAACACAGGTAAGAGCCTATCAGAAGGAGTCTCTGACGTCACCTGCTGGCCCTGGCCACTCAGAGCAGTCCAGTGTGCCAGCAGCACCTCTGTTTCCAAGATGGCAGAGGTCTGGAGCACACTGGAGGAGCTCTGGGCACCTCCCAGGGGAGGTGCAGGTCAGGGGAGTGGTCCCCTTTCCTTTGTCCAGTTTCGCGCCAGAGCAGGGCTGAGGGATCCCTGAACCGGTGCAGACTGGCTTATGCAGAGATGGGCACCATCTGTGCCCATCAAAGCATTTCCAGAGGCTGGGGGAGGCACTCCTCCCCAGCCCCGACACCTTTTTCCAAAGGGAGAAGGTGTAACACCCTCTCTCTGAGGAAGTCCTTTGTTCTGCCTTCCTGGGCCAAGCCTGGCTGGACCCCAGGAGGGCAGAAACCTGTCTGAGGGGTTGGCAGCAGCAGCAGCTGCAGTGAAACCCCAGAAAAGGCAGTTTGGCAGTACCCGGGTTTGTGCTAGAGACCCGGGGAATCATGGGATTGTCTCCCCAATACCAGGATTGCATTGGGGGGGCAATTCCATGATCTTAGACATGTTACATGGCCATGTTCGGAGTTACCATGGTGAAGCTACACATAGGTAGTGACCTATGTGTAGTGCACACGTGTAATGGTGTCCCCGCACTCACAAAGTCTGGGGAATTTGCCCTGAACAATGTGGGGGCACCTTGGCTAGTGCCAGGGTGCCCACACACTAAGTAACTTAGCACCCAACCTTTACCAGGTAAAGGTTAGACATATAGGTGACTTATAAGTTACTTAAGTGCAGTGGTAAATGGCTGTGAAATAACGTGGATGTTATTTCACTCAGGCTGCAGTGGCAGGCCTGTGTAAGAATTGTCAGAGCTCCCTATGGGTGGCAAAAGAAATGCTGCAGCCCATAGGGATCTCCTGGAACCCCAATACCCCGGGTACCTCAGTACCATATACTAGGGAATTATAAGGGTGTTCCAGTATGCCAATATGAATTGGTGAAATTGGTCACTAGCCTGTTAGTGACAATTTGTACAGAGAGAGCATAACCACTGAGGTTCTGGTTAGCAGAGCCTCAGTGAGACAGTTAGGCATCACACAGGGAACACATACATATAAGCCACAAACTTATGAGCACTGGGGTCCTGGCTAGCAGGGTCCCAGTGACACATTACAAACATACTGAAAACATAGGGTTTTCACTATGAGCAATGGGCCCTGGCTAGCAGGATCCCAGTGAGACAGTGAAAACACCCTGACATACACTCACAAACAGGCCAAAAGTGGGGGTAACAAGGCTAGAAAGAGGCTACTTTCTCACACTCCACCTGCTGCCAACACCACAATCAGTGATGTCACTGATGCAGTCTCCTCACTCTTCTGGAGCCCATCAGTGGGTTTAAAAACAGTGAGGAGTGGGGCAATACCGGTGCCAGTAACGCAATACAGGCTTCTATGGATTGACAGCCAGTTCACCCCATAGAAGAACATAGATGCTAAAGGGAGGCCAAAAGATTACTGGAGAAGGAGAGGTATCACCAGGAAGCTTTGCTCTCCTATGGTCACATCATGCATAAACGTTTTGCGTATGATTCGGACTCCCTAAACCTTTATGGATCAGAGGGTCAGGGTTCAGGTAACCTTGCAACTGATTTTGCTGACCTCACTATGGCCAGTGGCCTTAATACCTTTCCTGAAATGGAAATAGAGTTCCCGTCAGGAATTTTTCAGCCAGCAGCATGGCTTAGAAAATCTGTCAACACAACGTGCCTTTTAGACAGGTACACTCATGCCTTGTGGGACGTGGCTGAGCAGGTGGTCTCACATGTTCTGGACAATTTTAATGCTCACTTCTCACAGGTCATTTGGTGTGGCCAGGAGACTTCCTGGCACATCAAGTCTGGTCTTGATACTTCTCACTCGGTTGCACAAGATATGGGGTCTTCTATCTCCCTACGTTGCCAATGCCTGGCTTCGCACATCTTGCTTTTCTATGGATGTCCAGGGGCCCCTCATGGACCTTCTATTTGATGGTACCTGTTTTTTCAGAGGCAAAGCAGAATCAACCCTCGAAAGACTCAAGGCCAGCAGGGCATGGCAAGCTCTCTAGCAGCCTCAATGGGATTAAAGGTAGTTTTACAATTTTCAAGGTTTTTCCAGAGGCTTTACCTTTAGCCAGCGATAGCACAGCAGCCCCGGAATCCCCTGGTCAGGCAATCCAGGGGCAGAAAGCAATGCATGGCCAAGGATCCCAACGTGTCATCACCCCCTTCTCCTCCTCTTCCTCCTCAGCACCACGGGGAAAGCAGCTCTAGTTTATTCCTACTGGAGCACCAGGAGCTCATGGGTGGCCAGGTATCATCCTTTCTATGGGGCTGGAAGGGTATCACTTGGACCAGTCCATTGCCCAGATAGGTTCCTACAGGTACCTCCCTCCGTCCTCCCCCAAATTCCTGTACAAGCATCACCTCTACATAAAGCAGCTGCATGTTGCAGCACTGCTTCTCAAGGCATCAGTGGCATTTGAGCCAAAGGAGGAATTATGCAAGGATGCTATTGCTAATACTTCTTTGTTCCATAGAAGGATGGTGGGCTGTATCCAGTCCTCAACCTCAGGGTCCTGAATGTTTCCTCAGGAAGGAAAAGTTCAAGATGCTGACTCTAGCATAGGTCCTGTTGGTGTTGGAAATGGAAGACTGGGATGGTATTACTTGATCTCTAGGACGTTTGCTTCAATTTCCCAATCCTACTGTTGCAAAGTACCTGTGTCTTGTGGTGGGCTTCACCTATTACCAGTTCAGGGTACCAGTTCAGGGTAGTACTGTTTGGTTTCACCTCCGCCCTTCACCAAGGTAATGCCAGAGGTTGCAGGCCATCTCAGATGGTAAGGAATTCAGGTTTTCCCGTACTTGGACAAGCTGAGTTACCAGAAGTGTTTACATGCCAACTGCAGTCAACAGTGGCTCCTCTGTTTAACCTAGGCTTTTCAATCAAAAGGCCCAAACCACACCTGCAGCCCTCCCATTATCTCATGTTCGTAAGGCGGTGCTGGACAACATGCTTCTCCAAGCCTTTCCTCCCCCTCAGAGAGCTCAGGACATTTAGGCAATGGTTCCATCCTTTAAGGAAGGTGGGCGAGTTCCAGTCCTGATGGCATTGTACCCGATAGGTCTGCTGGTCACACAGGTGCATTAGCACATGAAGGTTCTACAGTTGTGCCTACGCAGGCTGTGGTTTCAACACAGGGAAGATCTGTCGGGCACCACTGTAGTCTCCTGGAATGCTGCGGTGAATGTAATCTGGTGGGGAACCAAGGAGAGCCTTCTCTAAGGGATGTCCTTTTGCCCTCCACCACCCATGACAAAAGCAGTGATGAATGCCTCCACTTTTGGACGGGAGCTGAGCTGGGGGAATCTGGAGATCAGGGGCCTCTATTTCTGGAGGAGCCTAAACTTCACTTTCACCTACTAGAACTGTGGGCAGTTTGGCTGGCTCTCAAGGCCTTCCTCCCCTCCATTTGCAGCTAGCCTATCCGGATCTTGATGGACAATATTACCACAATGTTGTAAGTGAACAAGCAAAGGGCATTAGGGTCTCAAATCCTTTGTCAGTAGGCGTTGTACTTGTGGTGTTGGATCCACCATCAAGAGATCTGGTTAACAGCCAATCACCAGGTTGGATCTCTGAATGTCTGAGTGAGCTGGTGTTATCTTACCAATTACAAGTGGGGTCTTCCAGCGGAGGTAGTGTTTGATATCTTTGCCCCTTGGGACACTCCTCGGGTGGACTTGCTCGCCTCATCAGAACACGTTCAGTGCCACCAGTTCTGTGCCCTCCAGTATCTGTTGATGGGAGCCGGGGCAGGGGGTGCAGTTCATTTGAGGTGGAATGGGCACTTCATTGCACATTTCACACCATACTCTTGACTGATGGAGTTCTGAGGAAGGTTTGCGAAGACCAGAGACCCTTTTTGTGATCAGGTTTCCAAGAGGTTAACTAGTCTGTCCCCCTGACTAATTTTGCTATGCCCCATTGGCACCTAAATCTTGTTCTAAACTTCTTGATAGGAGATTCAGTTTGAGCTGCTTCATAGTTGTCAGTTGTTGGTGTTGTTGACCATGAAGACTATATTTTGGCTGACATTACTTTGATGAGACGGGTCACTGAGCTGTGTCTGCCCGCCATTCACAACATTCTTCTCTGACAAGCTGGAGTTGTGAATCACAGCTGGTTTTGTTCTCAAGGTAGTTACTGCTTTTTATTTCAGTCAGTCCAGCACCCTTCCATCTTTCTATCCACTATTCCACCCCACAAAGGAGAAGAAGTGGCTGCATCCCCTTTTATCCTAGGTATCGGGTTAGTTTGTAAATTGACAGTCACCAAGGACTTCACAGTTGATGATCAGCTCTTTTTTGGCTACTGTGACAGTAGGAAGGGTAAAGTAGTTCAGAGGCGAAAGGTAAATGCCAAAAAGGAACCACCTGAGGGAATCAGGACCCACTCCACCAATTCATAGTCCTTTGCTCTTGCAAGAGGTGTTCCCATCTAAGAGACTTGTAAGGAAGCAACGTGGGCGTCCTTGGAGACGTTTGCCAGCTGCTGCTGTTTGGATTCAGAGTGTGTAGGAACGAGCAACTGAGCATCCATCAGACCACCTCCTTGAGAAGTATTGGTCCGAATCAATTCAACAGCTGTGGAATCTGCAGATGGAAGTTTCCATCAGAAGAAAAAGTTACTTAACTTCGGTAACAATCTTTCTGGTGGATACTCTGTCTACCCGCAGTTCCCTAACCACTCCAACCCTCCTCCCCGTTTGGAGGATTGTGTACAGAGAATGTACTAATAGTATCCCAATTATTTTTTTCACTGCACTGTATCTAACTGACGTTGCGCCATCTGTTTCCCTCAGATGGCACAAAAAAAATAACTGATGAAAACGGAAGTTGCCGTGCCAGGGTGGGCTCTATATGTCTTTGGTGATATCACCATGCATCTCTTATGGAGCAGACATGGAGCCAGTGCCCCTGTACCAGCAAAGAGCTGTTTATATCAGACAATACAGACGTTGATATTCTGGTACCACACCCCCAGGAGTATGGTTTGACAAGAAACTCTTGTTTGAACACCGTGGCTTTATAATGGTTAAAAACATCAACTTCTATATTGTGCTTCTGAGAAGGATCCTTTTACTGTTCCATATAGCTCACCAAATTGAAATAACCAGGGTCTTGTGGTAATCAAGACTCCACAATTGCAATATTACCTATCTCAGAGCCACCAAAAAAGAGATTGCTAAAATACAAACTCTACAAAATCTAGCAATCAGACTTTGTCTTGGCCTCAACTACTTATAAGTGCTATTTCCTCCTTATACATATTTTGAAAAAAGAATTACATATGTGGGTGCTCAAACCAGATACACCTGAAAAAAGAGAAGAAGGGCTATTGATTCATGTGTTGGGCTTTCAGCTCTGGAATCAGGCTGCTTGTGCCCAAACCTCAGGTTCCTGACTAACTTGGTGATGTTAAAAAAAAAAAAAAAATGAAAAGATGCCTCCTTAAGAAGGCATTCCCATCCCTTCTTGAAGCACCCTGAATAACCCTTCCCTTCTCAAGAGACAGGGCTCCTATGAAGAGCACTCTGACAGCCAGTCATAATTTCATTTCAAAACCTACCATATAAAGCATTCAATATTTGCATCATTCCTAACCAATCGCAAGCAACTGGCCATGTTAGGGAGTTTCACCTCAGACCTTGACCCTGTTTTATGTTCTCCTGGGATCAATCCTGGCACGTATATTGTCTACTACGTACATGGAACTGCTGAGAATCTTGATATAGTGACAGGCATGACAATTCACCAATATTGAGATTACACCTCTTCTATTCAGGATTTCTGCACTTTGAAAACCTGTTCTTCCAAAAGTACAAAAAAGGGGGTCATCTTACTTCCCCTATGTGCTCCCAGAGTAGACAGAACTTGTTTAGAATAAATGACCATATACTGAAGACTCTGCCATGACAGCTACAACTATCTCTAAAGAACCGCAAACTATATCTGCAACTAGAAAACTTCTGTCATATTGTCTAGTGTCTTGTACGGATGACACATGATCACAGGAACTCGTTCTGACGCTATGGCATCACTAACCAATCTAGCACCTTAAAAAGTAATTCTTCATTCAGCAGCAAAGCTTAAATCAGTATCAGAAAATATGGCCATAATACCCAGTAGCTAAGGGATCTTCACCAGCTCCCCTTATTAGCGAGAATACAATTTAAATTGTTATGTCTTGCAAAAACAATCTACCTACAAGAACCAGAATATCTCCAGTCTCCCTCAAGATCTCATATGCCAACATGAACCTAAGATAGCTACACAACTTCTACATTGCTATATTATGTTTCTGCTGCTAACTTACCCTTATACCTCTCTACCGTCACTCCCAACCTGTCACTATCAATTCTCTTTCGTTCCTCTTCACTCTTGCCGGTGTAGCTTCCTCCATTCTTCCCTTTTGGTTCTTTCCTGCCCTTTATACTACACCCAGCTCCCTCTATATGCGGTTTCTAAAGTACTCCCATGACCTTGTGCTATATCACACTGTTGGGTCTATGTGCTATCTCAAAATTAATAAATAGAAAACAAAGAATTTTTTTTAACGGGTACATTAAAGTACAGAATCTTGAAAGCGCTGCGGGCATCCAAAATCACTAAATCATTTGGGTGTGTGCCTACAAAGATGGTTAATGTGGTTGGCATATCAATTGAGGTATTTAATAAATTCAATTGTTATGGCTGCACTGATTCATCCTACTTGTAGAAAAAAATGTGTGTTCTAGTGTATGTGTGTGAGCCAAAGTAGGATCAGGTTTCTTTTTATTTTATCTCCCTGCTGGACCCTGGGGCAAGAATAATACATGGTTATGTTAACCCGTCATTGACTGATGTTTCGTAAAGGCCATAGACCAAGAGTCTGTGCTGAGGTATATGGTCCCCTTAGTGGTAATGTTTACATGCTTTGTGAACTTCTGAGACTTTTTTGAATCTGCAGATATGGGACCCTTTGGAAGAAGCACAGTAACAAAGCTATCAATGAAGGACTGCTCAAATTGATAATCTCCTTGTATATAAATAGTTTTGTAATAATAAAGTAGCAAAGTTGGAGGGGCAGTTGAAAAGGAAAATAAAAAACAAGCATTGGCAAGCCAGTAGGTTTCAGCTCTAAAATGCCAAGCTGTTGGCTTTGCTAATGCCTGTTTTCCAACTGTATGCATTAGGATGAATGCCCACTTATGAAAGACAATGGTTCCTACATTAAAACTTTAATTTCTTAACAAAAATGGAGTGGAATGAGCCTCCTCCCTCCTATGATGGTTTATCTGTTAACAAGTAAGAAGAACCAATGGTTTTAGATGAATATACCTTTGTGATACACTCATATAATTGGATTAGTATAAACATTGTATATACAGAACAACATCAACAATAAAAAATAACATCAAACGGCGAGGTGCTTGTGAAGAAAAGTTTATTGTTCAAAGAGTATGGTGCTTATGGTGAGTGGCACAAAGAATAGCAGAAACATGTTGATCCACTAAAAAGCACTGCGATGGCTGCTCCTAGTTTTTTTAGGTGGTTATCAGTTATATATTTCTTTACTTTTGGCTCCTAATGATGAAATTAATTTATGGGATTTTCCTCAAGATGCACCTCAGTCAAAAACTAGGGAAGTCAGTCCAGTAGGCCCAGAAGTTCAATATGGCAATATCACATACAGCCAATGGAAGCAACCTGGTTAATGAAGTGTACCGTGGTTTGCCAGGCCCAGCGGAAGGAAGGTGAACGGCATGTAATGCACCTTTATGGCAGACTTGGAAAACTCAGGAACCATAGTAACAGGTGTTTAGTAAGTTTCACACCTAAATCAGGTCATCAAAATCTGGTACACAAAAATCGAGGCACCTATTCAAATGTAACAGTCAGGTGCCCAGGAGGCGCACTGCTCTTTCTTGTGGGTACTCAATCCCCTATGTGTGTCGCATCTCTCGCTTTCTGTATTCGGTGTGAAGATCGTCAGTCTTGCCCAAGGCTCCCACTGACCATGAAAAAATTAGCTTTCAAAGTCATTGAATTTGATAGTTTTGCAAGTTCTCGTTGTTGGAACTACTCTTTCCTTAACCCGGAAATCATGACATTTCACCGGCACATCTGTAGGTTTGGGCATGTCTCCAGTACACCACTACCACACTCTGAGGACCCTATCTAATTTCACTTTCACCTGGTCGTCCTAGAGTAGTTTAGCAAAGAGTCCTGTTACAAAGGGACAGAGATCGGCCCCTTCTGCAGCCTTTTGCAGACCTTGGATTCGGATATTGTTCCTTGTGCGATTTTCCAAGTATTCAAATTTAAGGAGTGATGTTCAGGTTAGTTACCGTGTCTTTCAATTCTTGACTGGTTACCTCTAGCTGTTGGAGTTTGCCCTCAGCCTCAATAATTCTCGTTCCTGCTGAGTCTATTTCACTGCGGAGAGTAGTGATTGTCTCACGGAGATCAGAACAAAGATCTGTCTACTGTTGCCTTAAGTCATGCTTAACCTCTTCTCGCAGCTCAGTTTCGAAAATCTGTAGAGTGGCTATCTGGTGTAATTTTGTTGGTGCCATTGTGGAGGTAGCAGGCGATTCCACACCTGGGTGTGTCAGGCCCAAGAGATGTGCACTTCTTCTGTAGGGGTTAAAGAAACCTGCCACTGATTTCTAGACTGACTTTGCTGGTGGCCTTTGCCTTTGAGGTATCAATTGCTAATGAGTGGCCCTGAGTGTCTCCTGTTGGGATCTCTCTAGCGAATCACCACCCAACAACACGGGAGCTAAGTGTCTTGCAGTGTCCATGAAGCATGTAGGGGTCACAGCTCCTATAGTCAAAAAGTTCTACAACAGGAGTTCCCAGCCTCTGATATGAGGTGTTCTCCACCCCCCTACTTTTCCACCAAATGACATGCAGGATGCGCATTGATTGTTCTCTGGAAATGTTGCATTTGCATCCATTGTCTCAAAGTGCGATGAAGGGAGCCACAGCCTCTCACGGTGATCTAAATCAAGCCCACCAAGTTCACTCATTTAAGGTGTGTGACTGAGTATTTATTTGATTTTAGCCAAGCCTTTGATCCCCTACCCCACACACATTGACCCCGCCTCCACTGCACTCAGGAACACAGTCCCCATACTTTTTTCTGCACTTCTGCCGCTAGTGGGGAGCATTTGTATTTTTTCATGTGGAACGCAGGCATGCAAGAGGGGTGCATTTAAGTGAGCACAGCATATATATTTTACTGAAATGTGGTTGTTATCCAGTGAGGCATGCATGCAAGTATGACTTTAAATTTTCAGGACTGTGGGAAGAATACGTTTTTTTACTAATCAGAGACGAACAAAGGCCCAGATTTGCAAGAAAGTGGTGCATCAGCTTTGATGCGGCACTTTTCTTGCACCCCCCCCACGACATCATGTGTGCGCCATATTTACAATACAGCACACCATGGCGCTAGTTTCCACAATAGCATTATAATTTATGATGCTATTGTGGCGCTTTGCTGGGTTAGCGCCATAAATTGTGGAGCTAGTGCAGCAAATCACAAGGGAGGCCCGTGGGCTACTTTGGGCCCGTCACTTTCCTCTCCTTTCATATCTCTCTCTGCAATGCGATCCGGCAGCAGAAATGGCACTAGACACCAGGATTTTTTTTGTTTTGTTTATATCATAAGGGGAGCGGCCCCTTGGGCAAAGGCCGCTCCCCAGGTGGCCAAATTATTTTTAGGCCATTTCTGCCCACCCCTGGGGGCAGATCGGCCTAATATAATTAGGCCGATCTACCCCGGGGGAGGGCCATAAACCCCCTAGACACCAGGGGTAATTCTTTTTTTTTGTTTATTTTTTTTTATATGTGGGGAGCGACCCCTTAGGCAAGGGTCCCTCCCCGGGACGCAAAATTACTTTTAGGCCATTTCTTACCCCCTTGGGGCAGAGCAGCCTATTTTTAATAGGCCAATCTGCCCCCAAGGGGGGCAGAAACCAATGGACACCAGGGAATTTTTTTTTATATATATTATTCAATGAGGGGAGCGGCCCCTTGGGAAAGGGCTGCTCCCCGGGGGAGGAAATATTTTTAGGCCTTTTCTGCCCCGCCCTGGGGGCATATCAGCCGATGATAATTAGGCCGATCTGCCAGAAACCCCTAGACACTAGGGATATATCTTTTTTTATGTTTACTTTTGTTTTTTTATATATGGGGAGCGACCCCTTAGGCATGGGTCGCTCCCTTGGGGGGCAAATTGTATTTAGGCCATTTCTGCCCCCCTTGGGGGCAGAGCGGACTATTTTTGTTAGGCCAATCTGCCACCCAGGGGGGCAGAAACCACTAGACACCAGGGATTTTTATTTTTTAGCATCAATTTCACGCAAGGGGAGCGACCCCTTAGGCAACGGTCGTTACCCTGGGAGGCAAATCTATTTTAGGCCATTTCTGCTCCCCTTGGGGGCAAGATCAGCCTATTTCTATTAGGCTGATCTGCCCCCGGGGAGAGGGGGCAGAAACCACTTAGGCACCAGGGATTGGTGTGTGTATGTGTGTGTTTTGTTTGGGGGGCCAGCCCCTTGGGCAAGGGTTGCTCCCTATGGGGGCACATTACTGTTGGCCATATCTGCCCCCCCCCCCCCCTTGGGGGCAGATCGGCCTATTTTTCCAAAATTTCCAAAATAAGAGGGTGGCGGTATGGCCATGCCCCCACCCCAAATAAATGGGGCCAAAGTTGTTCTGCCCACTAATGGGCAGATGGGACAATTAACCCCGATCCACACCCCAGGGGGGTGCAGAAAGTCTACTAGATGCCAGGGAATTTTAAAATAAAACAAATAATTGTAGGGTGGTGGCTACCAACCAGTATGGGCCTGATTATGTCCCCACCCCAACTGAAGGGATTTACAGTCTTTCAGCTCTCCCCCGCACACAAAAACATCTTATCCCATGGCAAGCAAAAGGACACTTGATTATTTTGGGTTTTGGTTTTACATTTGGGCCATGAGAGCTTGGCTAACTCTCAATATCGTCCCACTTGGAATGGTGAGGGCTGCACTTTTTGGACTTTGGGACGCTGCTATGTAGAAAAATCCACAAGACCTAGACACATCTGAAAACTAAACATCTGGGTGATTCCAGGGTGGTGTGCTTCACATGCACCCCGCACCATTTTCTTACCCACAATGCCCTGCAAACCTCCAACTTTGCTGGAAATCACACATTTTTCCCACATTTTTGTGATGGAACCTTAAGGAATCTGCAGGAATCCTCAAAATTCCTACCACCCAGCATTGTCTCATCTATATCCATAAAAATTCTCCTGCACTTGTCAGCCTAAAAATGTTTTTTTACAAACTGCCCTTTTGGACCCGCTTTGGTTCCCTCTCAATTTTGACATGTTTTTGGCTCTTCCCTGTAACTGTAATTGTAATTTGTGATTTATAAAGCACATTCCTACTCAGAAGAGCATTGAAGCACTAGAAGGAGAGCACGTATTGGGAAAAAAAAAAAAAAAGTAGAAAACAGTAGAAAAGGGGATGGACGAGAAAAAAAGTGATATAAAAACTTCCAATGAGAAACAAAAACAAGAGGGTTAAAAACCCTGATCATAATGTACCAGAACGTTAACGAGGAAAAAGCCAAGTTTTTACCATTTTCCTAAATTTCATATAACAGGATTCTTGCCTAATATTCAGAGGGCGCAAGTTCCGTCCTCTGGCAGCAGCCACTGTAAAAGCTTTATCCCCCCATTTAGCTTTATGTGTTCGAGGGACCTGTATCCAATAGGCTTGGGACGACCTCAGGTTTCTTTTAGGTATATACCAGTGGAGTCTAGAAGTCAAATACCGTGGTCCTATTCCATGAGCTGCCTTAAAAGTAAGACAGAGCGATTTAAACTGAATACGCTGCGCCACCGGCAGCCAATGTAATTTATTAAGACTCTCTCTAACTGATATGCCTCGCGGGAGATTGAGAACCGCTCTGACAGCGGAATTCTGGCCTAATTGGAGTCTATTAATCAGCCCCTTATCCAAATTAAGGAACAGGGCATTGCAGTAGTCTATCTTGGACATCACTAGTGCCAGAATAGCAGATACTCTCCATTCATGTGACAAATATCAACTTGGCCCATCTACACAAGTGAGGTATCATTTTTACCGGGATACTGAGGGAAACGTTGGGTGGTAGGAAATTTATCCCGGTGCAGTGATCCTACACAGAATTGTGGGAAAAATTTGATTTTTTAGCTAAATTTTAGGTTTGCTGAGGATTCTGGGTAAGAAAACATTGGGGGATCCATGTAAGTCACACTTCCCTGGACTCCCTCGGGTGTCTAGTTTTCAGAAATGTCTGGGTTTGGTAGGTTTCCCTAGATGGCTGCTGAGCCCAGGACCAAAAACGCTGGTGCCTCACCCGCAAATACAGGTAGTTTTGTATTTGATAATTTTGATGTGTCCAGATAGCGTTCTCGGGCCTTTCTTTTTGAGGGCACTAGGCCTACCCACACAAGTGAGGTACCTTTTGTATCTGGAGACTTGGAGGAAAACTGGGTGGAAGGAAATTTATGGCTCCTCTCAGATTCCAGAACTTTCTGTCACCGAAATGCGAGGAAAAAGTGTTTTTTGGCTAAATTCTGAGGTTTGCAAAGGAATATGGGTACCAGGACCTGGTGCTAGCCACACAAGTCCCCCACATCTTGGATTCCCCTAGGTGTCTAGTTTTCAAAAATGTGCAGGTTTGGTAGGTTTCCCTAGGTGCCGGCTGAGCTAGAGGCCACAGCTAGGCACTTTGCAAAAAACACGTCAGATTTCAATGTAAAAATGTGATGTGTCCATGTTGCGTTTCCTGTCGGGAAAATTAGGCCTACCCATGGAAGTGAGGTACCATTTTTATCTGGAGACTTGGGGGAACACAGAATAGCAAAACAGTGTTATTGCCCTGTGGTAGGCTGCGTTACGAGCGGATCAAGTAGAGTCAGAGAGGGGGTATCTGCTTTTTATATTTGAAGTTTTATTCTCTGTTTTATTCACAGGACATTCTCTTATTCAATGTTTTTATATATTTGGTAAGCCTTGGTTTTCTGCTCTTCTCAATTTCTTTTCCCTTTTCCTTTAGGTTTCTTCTCCCTCTGGTCGGTCCTGGTTAGGAAGGATGTGGGCGTCTCCCTCGAACTCCGGGCATGAAGGGAAAAGAAAGGAACAGGTAAGTCCTTCTGTGGAACCGGGCTGTTTATTGTGCTCGTGAGGGGAAAAGGCAGCAAGCAGGGTGAGTCCGTGAGGGGGTGGTCAGTGGTGGGGTTCAGGGTTCCTGGTGTCCATAAAGTGCCTGGTTCCCTTCCTTCCCCTTCCCTTGTGTCTCACTCACCCTCCCCGTACTTCCTCCCGCCTCCCTCGTGCCTTTCCCGGTGCCCGAGGTTCCCTGTAACCCTCCTGTCCCTAGGAGGGACCGTACCTTGTTAAGCCACGACCCTCCGAGGTCGTGGCGGCACTCTCGTCTCTCCGGCGTCTCTCTTTTCGCTGTTTCCCGCGGTTCTGTACACCTCCGGCGGTCCAACTCCTGTTTCCTCGATGGGGCTGCCGGTGACTCTGTTCTCTCGGTTGGCGTTCTCTCCTCTTCGCACTGTTTCTCCGTCGCGTCTCCTCTCCTTCCCGGATCGTTGTCCTTCTTTTTTATTGCTCCCGGAACCCGGAAGTCGTCGTAGCTGCTCCGGCGAGGCGTCCCCTCGTTGTCAGGGAAACGCAACATCGTCTCCAGGGAGTCTGCAGAGTAATGGCGAATTCGGGGTAAGTTAGACGCGGTCTCCGAGACCCGTCTACATGCCCCTTGTCTTTTTCTACATTTGTTTCTTCCAAATGTAAGACAGTGTGTAAAAAAGATGTCTATTTGAGAAATGCCCCGTAATTCACATGCTAGTATGGGCACCCCGGAATTCAGAGATGTGCAAATAACCACTGCTTCTCAACACCTTATCTTGTGCCCATTTGGGAAAAACAAAGGTTTTCTTGATACCTATTTTTCACTCTTTATATTTCAGCAAATGAATTGCTGTATACCCGGTATAGAATGGAAACCCATTGCAAGGTGCAGCTCATTTATTGGCTCTGGGTACCTAGGGTTCTTGATGAACCTACAAGCCCTGTATATCCCCACAACCAGAAGAGTCCAGTAGACGTAACGGTATTTTGTTTTTAAAAATCTGACATCGCAGGAAAAAGTTAAACATGGAGAAAAATGTGTGTTTTTTTTTTTACCTCAATTTCAATGTTTTTTATTTCAGCTGTTATTTTCTGTAGGAAACTCTTGTAGGATCTACACAAATTACCCCTCGCTGAATTCAGAATTTTGTCTACGTTTCAGAAATGTTTAGCTTTCTGGGATCGAGCATTGGTTTCACACTCATTTCTGTCACTAACTGGAAGGAGGCTGAAAGCATAAAAAATAGTAAAAATGGGGTATGTCCCAGTAAAATGCCAAAATGGTGTTGCAAAATGTGGTTTTCTGATTCAGGTTTGCCTGTTCCTGAAAGCTGGGAAGGTGGTGATTTTTGCACCACAAACCCTTTGTTGATGCCATTTTCAGGGAAGAAACCACAAGCCTTCTTCTGCAGCCCTTTTTCCCCATTATTTTTTTTTTAAACAAAATGTTTGCTGTATTTTGGCGAATTTCTTGGTCTCCTTCTGGGAAAGCCACAAAGTCTGGATACCGCTAGAATTCCTAGGATGTTGGGAAAAAAGGACGCAAATTTGGTTTGGTAGCTTATGTGGACAAAAAGTTATGAGGGCCTAAGCGTGAACTGCCCCCTACTGACCCCAGCATGCCACCATTCCTGTGAGTGTGGCCATTGCCAAATGAGTTGAAAATTGCGACCTGCCTCATGAATATTAATGAGGCCGGTTACTTGCGACCCATTTGGGAATCGCAAATAGTTTGCTTGACACTGTTGCACATTTTTTTTGCGACTCACAAATAAGTTACAAATTGCAGGTCACAAAAAAAAGGGTCATGTATTTGGCCTTAGAGAATTACTTTTAATAGTTATTCAAAATCCAATTCAGTGGTGAAGATACATTTTTAATACAAAATAAGGAAACATAACTTTTAGAAAGTTACCGTTTCCCTGCCTGAAGTTCCTTTGCTATTCAACATCTCCCAGCCAGTGCTTAGCATTTGAATACAGGTGTGAAAAAGGTGTGAAATGCCTCTCGGGAGGAAACAATAGGCTGACCTGAATGGGCAGAGAGGACTCTTCTGAACCTCACAGAATAAGCAGGGTGGAGGTTTAGGCATCCTTTTTGACACTGCAGTATCAAAACTTGCTGGAGTGTCAAATCCTGCTTGACAGGTCTGCTTGGTTTACATATAACACTGGGGGCTTACTTAAAAGGTCAGGAACAGGATAGCAAGACAGTGTTTGTGTAGCCACTCTCTGATTGCTGGAAAACCCTGCTGTTGTTCTACCAGACTTCAGTCTTTGGGTTTATTGGGAGTACAGTGGCTGCTTCGAACTGGATTTTGGTGTCAGATGTGGGAGAACACTATGATTATCATAGTACACTCCCCACTGGTAACCCTCAGAGCCAACGTTTAATGTGGCTGAATACTTTTGCCATCTTGAAAATGCCCAAAGTGGTTAAGGTTGCCCCTCTGGCCCTAGAAAGTTTTACCCCATTTGGTTAGGGTGTGTGCAAGATTCATTCCCACTCACTAGCTCGTGCCAGCGTAAGTGTGAAATCTCCAGGCACCCACCTCAGAAAATTATTGGTCCTGAGGAAAATCTGAGGACGGAACCTAGTGTCTTACCTGAGAAGAGCTCTGAAGGACTGGACTTGCTCTCTGTCTTGTATCCAAGGCAAAGAAGTGGTTTACAAGGGTCATATAGCTGCCCTCCTATTCAAGATACAGGGACACAACCAGCTACAAGAGGCCATTCCTGAAACTGCCCAGCTGACAAGTTCGAACTTGACCTGCCCTGGACACTGCTACTGGCCTCTGCTGGAGTAAGCCTTGACCCTTCTAGTGCTGTTCTTGCAGTCCTGGACCCATGCATTATGTCAAAGTGTACTACTCCTAACACTCTCAGAAACCTGGGACTTTGAAACTTTTTGTTTTCAAAGACCTCTGGAGAATCAGGACAAATTTCGGCTGAAGATTCAGGTTTCCCCCGCTCAGGGATTTTGTGCATTAGCAAATCCAATTCAGCAAGGGTACTAAGGCGGTCATTCTGACCTCGGCGGTAAAAGGTGCTTACCGCCGGTCAGAAGACCGCCCTAACACCGCCGCGGCCGCGGTAAACCGCCACGGTCATTCTGACCCGCAACTGGCAAACCGCCAAAAACCCGACATCCACAAAAGTCCGCCACACTAAAGGTCAGCGAAAAAAAGGCGATGACCAAACCTCCACCGTCACGCCAACAGAAATACGCCCATACCATTACGACCCACGAATCCACGCGGCGGTGTTTCAAACGCGGTATTCCATTGGCGGTACACACTGCCGCGGTCAAAATACACACACCCTTACAAAACACAACCACATTGGACAATTTGAAATACACACACCTGAGACACATACACACACCACCCCCACACACCCAATACAATATAAAACACACACCCACATTACCCACAAACCCTTACTTACACAATTGCGAATCAAGGACAGAGAGAGACAGCACTGCTTAGAGTAGACCATCACACAGAGGCTAATCACAACATCACCCACACAATTACAACGCACAAAACACCATACACCACCACACTCACCACACTCCACAACACATACAACATCCCTCACCTCATCCACACCACCCCATGGCACCCCAAAGACACCCCAGGTTCTCTGACGCAGAACTCAGGGTCATGGTGGAGGAAATAGTACGTGTAGAGCCCCAGCTCTTCGGGGTACAGGTGCAGCATACAACAATTGCTAGGAAGATGGAGCTATGGCAAAGGATAGTCGACAGGGTCAACGCGGTGGGACAGCATCCACGCAATTGGGAGGACATCAGGAAGAGATGGAACGACCTACGGGGGAAGGTGCGTTCCATGGTATCAAGGCACAACATTGCGGTGCAGAAGACTGGCGGCGGACCCCCACCTACTCCCCCAGAATTCACAGCATGGGAGGAGGAAGTCTTGCACATCCTGCATCCTGAGGGCCTCGCAGGAGTAGCTGGAGGAATGGACTCTGGTAAGTCAAATCTTAACTACTACTTCCCACCCCCACCCCATCTGCATGCCAGCACATAGCCCCACCCTCACCCCCACCCCCATCACACCAACTCCTTCCAAATGTACCACCATCACAACCCACCCATCCCAACACCTAGACCTGCATGCGACCACAAAGCATGGACACCCATCACCAAAGCATGCCCACTGCACATAACCATCTCCCCCACAAGCCACCCTCACAAAAGCCCCCACACGGGAATGCCTGCACCTGGGTACACGGACACCCATCCATCCCACGAAAAGCCACACACAGAACCAATAACCATACCCTTATACCCCTGCAGGACCCGAACGCCACCACACCGCCACGGAGGGTCCAGAGATGTCCATCCCACCCCCAGAAGAGGCGATGACAGCAGCTCTGTCGACCTGGACCCAGATGACCAGCCCGGCCCATCGGGGACCTCTGGACAGTCGGTTCCCCACAGACAGCCACAGGCTACACCAGACCTAACCCCCTCTGGGAACACCAGCACAGCTCCCACCCAGCGGGCCCATGCCTCTGTCTCCAGGACACGTCAATCAGCGGTGTGTCTGCCACTACAGGGCACCCAGGTTGACCCACCACCCCAACAACAACAGGGACCTGGGGGCAGTGGTAGTGGGCACACCGTCCAGGGGACAGAGGCCCAGGGAAACAGGGGAACTGGGAGGGCTGCTGTGTGACAGGGGGGGGGGACAGGCCCAGGGAACCAACTCTCCAAGAGGCCCTCACCACCATCATGGGAGCATACCACCACTCCCAGGAGACGATGGCGACGGTACTGGCCAGGTTCCAGGAGATCCAGGCACAGCAGGAGGAACGGTACATGGGGTTCAGAGAGGAACTGAGGAACATCGGTTCCGCAATGGGGACCATCATCCTGGCCCTTAACCAGATAGTCACCACATTGCGGGACCATGTGGCACCCCAAAAGGCCCCTGTCACTAGCCCAGGCCAGGAACAGACTACCACCTCCGCCGGCGCTAGTGGACAGGAGGCCCCCACACAACGTCAGGCCACCAGAACCCCACCTCCTGCTGAAGAACAACCACCCCGCAAGCGGAACCTGAGATCACACAAGAAGACAGAGTAGGATTGCAAGACCCCCGCCAGCATAAGATACCCCCTGATGTCATCCCACTGTCCCACATTGTCACCCTGTCCAACCTTGAACTGCCCCTGCTCCATCCTTCCACAGGCATATGGACAATGCACCTGTGCGACTGAGAACTGGACTCTGCCATGGACATTTCTCCACCCCCACCCATCACCGTTTTACTATCATGTACCTATATGTAGCACTTATAATAAATCACCTATTGCACTTACAATTTCAGGAGTCTGCTTTTATTTTACTATTATGTTTCACACATAACGGTGCAATTATGTTCTGTTACATTGTAATGACAACATACCAATGACAACAAGCTGTAGTTCATGGGCAAACAAAGCAGAAGTCACGCAGTTGGTCAAACAGCTCTGAAAAGTGAAGGGAAAGTCACAATTCAGCTAAAAGGAAATGGTGGGAAACACAGAAAGTAGAGACGCAGGAGGCCTCAAGTAAATGTAAAATGGCGTGGGTGAATCTTACCTGTGTGCTACTGAAAATACTGTTGTATAACTGTATCCCTGTTGTCCGTGTCGTCCCCGTCGTCTTCCTCCTCTTCACTCTCCACAGGCTCCACAGCTGCTACAACATCACCATCTGGACCATCCTCCTGCAGGAAAGGCACCTGGCGTCGCAATGCAAGATTGTGAAGCATACAGCAGGCCACGATGATATGGCACACCTTCTTTGGTGAGTACATTAGGGATCCACCTGTCATATGCAGGCACCTAAACCTGGCCTTCAGGACCCCGAAGGTCCTTTCAATTATCCTCCTAGTTCGCCCATGGGCCTCATTGTAGCGGTCCTCTGCCCTTGTCCTGGGATTCCTCACTGGGGTCAATAGCCAGGAGAGGTTGGGGTAACCAGAGTCACCTAATAACCACACACGGTGTCTCTGTAGCTGTTCCATCACATAGGGGACGCTGCTATTTCGCATAACATACGCGTCATGCACTGACCCAGGGAACTTGGCATTCACATGGGAGATGTACTGGTCTGCCAAACAGACCACCTGGACATTCATAGAATGATAACTCTTTCTATTTCTGTACACCTGCTCACTGCCTTTGGGGGGTACCAAAGCCACATGGGTCCCATCAATGGCACCAATGATGTTGGGGATATGTCCAAGGGCATAGAAATCACCCTTCACTGTAGCCAATTCATCCTCCTCAGGGAAAACAATGTATCTCTGCATGTATTTCCTCAGGGCAGACAACACTCTGGACAAAACCTTAGAAAACATAGGCTGAGACATCCCTGATGACATGGCCACTGTTGTCTGAAAAGACCCACTTGCCAAAAAATGGAGTACTGACAGAACCTGCACCAGAGGGGGAATCCCTGTGGGTTGGCGGATGGGGGACATCAGGTCTGGCTCCAGCTGGGCACACAGTTCATGAATAGTGGCTCTGTCAAGTCTGTAACGAAGTATAATATGTCGTTCTTCCATTGTCGACAGGTCCACCAGCGGTCGGTACACGGGAGGATTCATCCTTCTCCTCGCAAGTCCCAGCGGACGGTGCCTAGGAAGGACAACATGGAGTACAGAGTCAAGCAAGCCACAGGTTCGTTCAAACAGCTTGCACAGTAAATGAATCGCAATGCAGTGAAAGGCGTGTATGAGTGGCAATGCATGGCCTAGGCCTGTGTGACGCAGTCGAAATTAAGCCATGTGGGCCTTTGAAATGGCGGCTGCCTGACCTGTGAAGTGTGACAATGGGATGTGAGGTCAATGCGCTGGCGTGGCACACCGTGGTGGTAGGCGGTCGAAGACCGCGGTGCGAAGCCGCATTGGTTAACATTGAACCCTATGGGTCTCAGTAGCCAATGACGATGTGCGCCGGCGGTCGTGGTACGCACCGCGGCGGTACGCACCGCCACGGGCGTGACCGCCATTTTCTAGCTGCTTAATCACTCGAGACCTGATCATCCACAGGAGAGGACCTATACTGCAAGTGCTGCTGTGACCTCGGTCTGGGAGATACTATGGCTGCTGCGACTGGGGAAAGGGCCCCTGCCTTCACTTCAGAAGAGTTGGAGAAACTTGTTGATGGGGTCCTCCCCCAGTATGCGCTACTCTACGGTCCTCCAGACCAACAGGTGAGTACACTGGGTGCACGTTGAATGAGCTATGCCTGTGTTGAGTGGGGTGTATGTAAGATGGTGGGGAGGGGAGCGAATGAGGACTGCAACGCACGACAGATGAGAGCATGTGCCACATGCCAAGGTTGGGGAGGGGGGGCCACTCACATCTACCATGCAGAAAAGTGATGATATTTTGTTTCCCACCCTGTACATGTCACATAGGTCAGCGCCCATCAGAAGATTGAGATTTGGCGTGCCATCGCCAAGGACGTCCGGGCCCTGGGGGTCCACAACAGACGGGGCACCCACTGCCAAAAGAGGTGGGAGGACATCCGCCGCGGGACCAGGAAGACCGCCGAGTCTCTGCTGGGGATGGCCTCCCAACGTAGGAGGGGTGCCAGCCGCCAATTGACCCCCCTGATGTCCCGGATCCTGGCGGTGGCCTACCCCGATTTGGATGGGCGCGTGGGGACATCACAGCAGACACAAGGGGGTGAGTATCAGCACATTCTGCTATCTTTGCGCGCAGTGGAGGTGTCTGGGTTGGGGAAGAGGGCTGTGGGTGACTTTAGGCCAGGGCGCTTTCTGTAGGCTAGTCCCTTCCTTTAGGTATGGCCCTGTGCCCCCGCCCCCCACCTCTGTAGGGTGCCAAGTCGAGCTATCCATGGTCCTGCATCACCCATGTGTGCATTTGTTGTCCATAGACCTGTAGGCCTAGTCACAAGTACTGAGTAGTGTACCCCGATTGCGCGGCGTAGTGCAGGGGGCTTCTGTGTCTGTCCTCTCCACCAACGGTGTTGCCAATGCATGCACTCAACCTGTCTTTATTTCTCCCCCCACCCATTTTCTTTATCTTCCTGTGCATGTGTGCATTAGCATCATCAGGCGGAGGAGAATTGGCATCGGAGCACGAGGGAGCTGCAACTCACATGGGCCCGGAGGGCCATGCTACAGACACCGAGTTCACCAGTGAGACAGAGGGCGAGGGGAGCTCCACAACGGGGACCCGTGGAGACGTCAGCGACACCGACACGTCCTCGGAAGGGAGCTCCCTTGCGGTGGCGGCAACATCCGTGCCCACCGCCACAACAGGTACAGCCGCCACCCAGCGCACCAGCCCCGCCCTCCCAGCAGCCCCTCGGCCTTCGCTCCGTGCCCGCTCGCCCAGGAAGGCGGGCATCTCCTTCGCCCAAGGCACCTCAGGCCCTGCCCCAGTTACCCCTGCTGCCCTCAGTGAGGAGGTCATTGACCTCCTCAGGACACTCATTGTTGGGCAGTCTACCCTCTTGAATGCCATCCAGGGTGTAGAAAGGGAGGTGCATCGGAGCAATGCATACCTGGAGGGCATTCATTCGGGTCAGGCTGCCCATCAACGATCGTTCAATGCTCTGGCCTCAGCACTGACGGCAGCCATTGTCCCGGTTTCCAGCCTCCTTCTTCTAACTGCCTCCACCCAGTCCCAGTCTCCTGTTCCTCTGCCTATCCCATCCACACCATCAGACCAGCCTGCACACACCTCAACACCCAAGGGCAGCTCATCCAGACATAAGCACCACAGATCCCACAAGCATTCACACAAACAACATCCAGATGCAGACATGGCAACAGTCACTACCACCTCTGTGTCCCCCTCCTCCTCGTCTCCCTCCTCCCTCCCTGTGACGTCTCCACTCACACCTGCATGCACACCACCATCAGCCAGTACTTCCATCACCAGCACACCCTCCAGTACAGTCCGCACACGTGCAGTCACCACCCCCACTGCCATTTACACGTCCCCTGTGTCCTCTCCCAGTGTGTCTGTCACCCCCTCTTCCAAAACACACAAACGCAGGCAGCCACCCACCCAACAGCCATCCACCTCACCACAGCCTACGTCACAAGCACCTGCACCCAAAGACAGCACACTTGACTCTCCTACAACCACATCCTCTTCCTCCACTCCCATACCCACTGCACCTACCCTTCCCATTGCTCCTAAAAAACTTTTCCTCTCCAAAGTTAACCTCTTTGCATCACCTGACCCACCCCCTCCATCTGGTAAGAGTCCTAAGAGCACCTCAGCCACCACCAGCCCTGCATCGAGGGCGAACATTGTGCACGGGTTTTGGAGTCCACCTTTCCCGAGTGCAGATACATCGGCCAGCAGCAAGGGGACAGCCAGCCCACCCCCTGGGAAGAGAACCCGAAAAACAAAGGGCCGGCGCGAGAAGGCTGAGACGGCTGCCACCAAGGAGCGTAGTCGTGGCCCGTCACCTGCCACAACATCAAGGGGAGGCAAGGGCCAGAGAGCTTCATCGAAGGAGGGCAAGGGCAGCAGGGCGGAGAAGTCAGCCAGCAGGCGCGCGGCCCAGGAGGGCCCCACCAGCCCCATACCGGGTGTGACGGAGGACACCCACGGGCCCAGGACTCCATCACAGGAGGGGCCACCAACCGCACGGTCGGAGGGCGACTAAACGGGGAGTCCTGGCCAGGTCTGGCTCCCTTGAAAGACAGGACAAGCACCGCTGAAGAGGGCCCCGCCAAGACAGGCACTGCTGAAGAGGGCCCGCCAAGACAGGCACCGCTGAAGAGGGCCCGCCAAGACAGGCACCGCTGAACAGGGCCCCGCCGTGAAGAGCACCGCTGAAGAGGGCCCCGCCGTGAAGAGCACCGCTGAAGAGGGCCCCGCCAAGACAGGCACCGCTGAAGAGGGCCCCGCCATGAAGAGCACCGCTGAAGAGGGCCCCGCCGTGAAGACAGGCACCGCTGAAGAGGGCACCGCTGAAGAGGGCCCCACCGTGAAGAGCACCGCTGAAGAGGGCCCCGCCGTGAAGACAGGCACCGCTGAAGAGGGCCCCGCCAAGACAGGCACCGCTGAAGAGGGCCCCGCCGTGAAGAGCACCGCTGAAGAGGGCCCGCCGTGAAGACAGGCACCGCTGAAGAGGGCCCCGCCAAGACAGGCACCGCTGAAGAGGGCCCCGCCAAGACAGGCACCGCTGAAGAGGGCCCCGCCAAGACAGGCACCGCTGAAGAGGGCCCGCCGTCTCAAGCACCGCTCCGCTGGGCCCTTCATCTCAAGCACCGCTCCGCTGGGCCCTTCATCTCAAGCACCGCTCCGCTGGGCCCTTCATCTCAAGCACCGCTCCGCTGGGCCCTTCAACTCTAGCACCGCTCCGCTGGGCCCTTCAACTCTAGCACCGCTCCGCTGGGCCCTTCAACTCTAGCACCGCTCCGCTGGGCCCCGCCGTCTCAAGCACCGCTCCGCTGGGCCCTTCAACTCTAGCACCGCTCCGCTGGGCCCCGCCGTCTCAAGCACCGCTCCGCTGGGCCCTTCCTGTCAGGCACCGCTCTGCTGGGCCCTTCCTGTCAGGCACCGCTCCGCTGGGCCCTTCCTGTCAAGCACCGCTCCGCTGGGCCCTTCATCTCAAGCACCGCTCCGCTGGGCCCCGCCGTCTCAAGCACCGCTCCGCTGGGCCCTTCCTGTCAGGCACCGCTCCGCTGGGCCCTTCATCTCAAGCACCGCTCCGCTGGGCCCTTCATCTCAAGCACCGCTCCGCTGGGCCCTTCATCTCAAGCACCGCTCCGCTGGGCCCTTCATCTCAAGCACGCTCCGCTGGGCCCTTCATCTCAAGCACCGCTCCGCTGGGCCCTTCAACTCTAGCACCGCTCCGCTGGGCCCCGCCGTCTCAAGCACCGCTCCGCTGGGCCCTTCAACTCTAGCACCGCTCCGCTGGGCCCTTCCTGTCAAGCACCGCTCCGCTGGGCCCTTCCTGTCAAGCACCGCTCCGCTGGGCCCCGCCGTCTCAAGCACCGCTGGCCCATTGACAGTGCCGGTTCTGTGTCGAGCTGGTGTTCACGCTGCACTCTGAGCACCCTGCCTCCTCCAATACCAGTGGAGTCGGTTATCCATCTGATGGACTGTGCCTTTGAACTCCCCAGGATGGCACAGTGGGCAACCCACCCACTGTAGAGACTTGAGAGACTGTGGCTTTGCACTCCCCAGGATGGCACAGTGGCCATGGAGGCCCCTCGTGGATCTGGCGTCGTGGACTCCTGTGGCTGAGGTGCCCCCCCTTCCCTTCCCCCTGAGGTGCCTGTAGTTTTATCATCTGATGCCCCAGCAGTGTTCTCTCCAACGGTATCTGGTCTCCTGTGTGGGCTTTGCCCATGTGTTTGTGGACATTGGCCCACGGACTGTGGAACTTTAACAAAATGAGCTGGACTTCTTGCCTATGTATTTAGATTTAGCACTGTTCATTTGTTTTTTTTTATATTTGAAATAGATGATTTTCCATGACTTCAATGAACCTCGGAGTTTTTGCTCTGCATTGGTGTGTAGATAGTTGGGGGGGGGGGGTATGGCGTATGTGTGTGCCCGTAAGCTTTCCTCCTCCCCCCTCCCCTGTGTCGTCGGTGCAGTACTCACCGTTGTCGTCTGCGCCGGCGTTCGTACTCGTGGTAGATGAGCAGGTAGACAATAGCTGGTAGGATGTTTAATTCGGGTTCCATGCTGTCCAGGTTCCTCGTGGAGTGTGTATATGTGAGCGTTTTCCCATTCGTAGTCTGTTTCCGCCGTGTTTTTATCGGCGGGGCTCCCGCCCCGGAAAAGGTGGCGGATTGGTGAGTTGTGATAGGGTGGGCGGTACATTGTCTGCCGCCTGCCTGTTGGCGGTGACCGCTGCGCTGTTTGTCTGTCCCGCCGTGGCGGTCGGAGTGTTAAAGTGGCGGGCTGTGTTGGCGGTTCCCGCCAGGGTCAGAATTCCTTTTTTTTAACCGCCTGCCTGTTGGCGGGTTGGCCGCCGCTTTATCACCGACCGCCAGGGTTGGAATGACCCCCTAAGTGTTAAATAGAGGTATCTGGCCTTGTGGAGCCCTTCTCGGCTGCAGCCTTACTCCAATGGAGGAATATGTAAGCTCAAAAAAGTGACTACGTGCAAAAGCAGAATTTTTTATTGGGCGAAGGCCCCAAAAGTATTCGGCCAGTAAGGGACCTTGCTTGAGTGCAAAATTAGAATTTCTCCCATTTTGAGCTTTCACCGACCGCCAGGGTTGGAATGACCCCCTAAGTGTTAAATAGAGGTATCTGGCCTTGTGGAGCCCTTCTCGGCTGCAGCCTTACTCCAATGGAGGAATATGTAAGCTCAAAAAAGTGACTACGTGCAAAAGCAGAAATTTTTACTGGGCGAAGGCCCCAAAAGTATTCGGCCAGTAAGGGACCTTGCTTGAGTGCAAAATTAGAATTTCTCCCATTTTGAGCTTTCTTGACAAAAGTCAGCTGTTTGACTGGAACCTCGTCCAACGACTATCTGACCTTGTGGAATCTTTCCTGGCCACAGCCTGCTACCTTCCCCCACTGAACATTTTAGATTTCCATTTCTGAGATTAAGTCCAAAGGTAAAGCTTTCGACTGGGTCGAAACTGATTTCTGTAGTTGACCCGTGGTCCCTCATGATTGGCCTCAAACTGTGCCTCGGTCATGATCTACTGCAACCAGCTGGCTGTGGTTGGCACTTAGCGCTTTTTGCCAATATTTTTTTGAAAATCTTAAAATTCATATCCCTGGTTCCCTTACTGCATTTTTGCTATCCTGGTGTAATTTTATTTATTCAAATGTACTGCATAAATTGTTTACACATTGCCTCTAAGTCAAGTCTGTTTGCTCTATGCCATAACTACCAGGAGGTTGAGCTCAGGCTTATTTAGTGACCTTAGTGGTACACCCTGACAAGGACTGTGATTATTACTTGGGGTAGGTAGCCACCCCATCAACTAATACATTTCTGACACCACTCTACCATTTTGCACCGGCTATGCATCACTTTTGTGGCACAAAGCATTAGTAAAACTGGGCTGTATGTTACAAATTTTAAAAATATGGATGTGTAGTTCTCAGCCACAGAGGGGTTCCAAGTGACATCAGACAGACACCCTTGGAATTATCCTTCCCTTCCCAAACATTAACAAAACAATCTGGTGTCCTGTCAACCACCCCACCACCCTCTGCACTCCTAATTAAAGTACAGCAAACCTACACTCAACTGACATCAGCTCTGGCAGTGCTGGCAGCTCAAACTACAGTTCCCTATCCAAACACAGACGTGCACAGACTCGGCTCCAACGAGAGATTGCAATTGGTGGCGCCCGAGAACTACTTGGTTCCTCCACCTCCTCTCAATATACCAGGGACATTGATTTATTTTTTGTTCAAAAACAAACAACTGCTTAGAGTCTTAGAAAACAATAAAGATCTGTCTATCGTGATACCATTGCTTGATGGGTCAGCTGACATTAAACTATTACACTTAAATTGCTCCTGCTATGTTGGTGGGGGCTTCTGGGGGCCGGTGAAAGCTTTGCCTCCAATTCAGTGGTTTAAACTAGATCCCTATTGTGCCTGAAGAAGCATGTGATAATGAGGTATAAATATGTTACACGTAATTGTGACTTAACCTGTGGTCCATGGACACCTAGGGGGTCTGTGACCCCTGCTCAGGGGTCTGCAACTGTTTAGAAAATTAATAATATATACACATACAAAATCAAAAAAGCAATATTAAACATTTTAAGAGCTCTGTAAAAGTGAAGATATCTGAAACTGGAGGCTAAAAATTAAGTTGGTGTCCTACAATTGCATCATAGGAGCAGTGCAATCAAAGCAAACACAATCTTGTATAGATGACGGGTGCCCTTGATTGAAGCGCTGATATACACAGGCAAAAGAAAACAAGCAGTAGTTGCAAATAAAAACAGTAATATGCTAAACTCTAGTATATACCTTCATCTTTTAAAAATAAAAACACATTTAATTATGAAAAGCTCCAACATTTTCATTAAGATTAAAATGTCGATTTTTCTGTATTGTTTAAATTAAATATTTCCTATTTTCTGGATTTCTTTGATGTATACTTGTTTCTGTATTTTTATGTATTGTTTTGTGGTTCAAATCATAGAAATTGCAACGGTTGAGATCCCCAGTATCCAAAAGTGATTCAGTGAGGTTCCACAGAGGTCAAAAGGTTAAGAAACGCTGCTCCAGCCCACCTGTCATATACTTCAGCCTACCTGACTGGCTACAAGTATTTGTGCGTCACAGCCCAGTCGTTGCTCTCGGCAACAAAGGAGTCAGTAAAAAGAAAAATAATGCATAATGGATTCCAGTCTTAAGTAACAAGCCGTCTTTTGGAAATAAATGGACAGATGGTCACCCTAGTCTGCAGAATCACACGAGTGGCAAAGAATTCCATAAAATTATTAAACAGCACCATATTCATAGACCCAGTTCCACTGCTGTCATCGGGATACATGTCATGAATGTGCTCTCTAACTAGTCCAGGTTTTCCGGTCAACAACACTAAGACTGCTGGGAAATGTAGTTTCATTTCTTCAATTATACTCATGGGCTGGCGGCTCTCAGTGTGCTCAGTGTGACTGGCTGAGGCACATTGTGGCTGCTTTCTGTCTGTCAATTACAGACTCATTCGTATTTTAACTTTGACTGAAAAGGCCTGCTTCTTTTCAGACGGATTTTTCTCGTGGTTTTGGGGAGAAGAGGCCAGTGAACAGCTCCAACTCTCTAGAGAAGCAATTATTACTGCCAAGTTTCCGGAACAGCTTGTTAATGCCTCTGTGCTCTCTGAGGCTTAGCAGAGGGCCAGGCAATAATTTGATAACAAGAGATCATGATTGGATTAAAGGGCAATTTGCTCTGGGCTGCTAAAAGAGCACGTCTGCGTACTGGAATAGAAAGATTTGATGTGCATTAGATACTGGAGATGCTCCTGTCTAAAAGGCAGTGACGTCTGATGGGGCCTTGCAACAGCGCCGCTTGGGTTTGAACAGTTGTTAGGTGTAGGTCTCACACATGGCACTCATCAAGGACGATTTCTTCAAAATGTAGATATTCACAGCTCTAACATCAAAGCAGTCACCACCAAACTGGTGTCTGACTGTTGTGGCCGTCACAATGATTCCAAAGAGCAGCCCTCTAGTCAGGCTGCTTCCTAAAAGCCAAGTAGTCCTCCCAAGGCGTGGAGTAAAAGGAAAACGCATCCTAAAGGACAACGGTTTTCCCACAAAAGTCATGAAACACAACCTTGCTAAAATACGATTATATTCTAAATGAAGAAATAGTTTAAACTGCAATCAAATTGAAAATATTAATTGTAATTCTAAATTAACTAAAAAAGCATCAAAACGACATAAAAATTATTGTACCACTGTCAATGTAATAATTCAAATAAACATATCATACTCCATTTACAAACATTAGGCTGCCACTTCTAACATTTAACAAAAAGTCAGTTGTTGATAATAAGCATGCATAGGATCCATACACCTCACAGAATCTTAGTTTTATGTAAATAAGCTATGATGAAAGGCTGTTGACCGTCCAACAAGCCAACAGTGCTAGCCAAGTGAGCCCACACACACCTCTAGTTCTTAAACGTGTTGAGTATTGATATGGCTGGATGATATGATGCAGAGAATCCATCTTTAAATCACACCTTGTATGCTGTGCTTGATAACTGGGGCCTAATTCACAGTGATTTGGCCAAAGATCACACCGTTTGTTAGTGTGGGATATCAGGGATTAGAAAACTAATCTCACACAACCTTTTATACTCAACAAATTAGTCGCTAAACAACATCTCCTGCATAGCCATAAACAGGACCTTCACTGTGCATTCGGGAATAATTTATGCATTCTTTCATAACAAATTGTATTAAAAAAATAAGAGTGTTGGGCCATAAAATATTTCTATTGAAAACTCCTAGTTTCCAGCGATTAATATTCTATGCGCCTGTTACCAAATTAATAGATTTATTATCTTTCTAACAACGTATGTTTGTACTTCAAAAAAATCAGTTTAGCAGTGTTCTCCATGGGGCATCCTAAACCCTCAAATGTCTTGACAAAGTGAGGTGTCCACCTTTTACACTGTGCTTAATCCTGGTGGTTAGCCTACTAGTAGGGGCCGAGGTCTCTAAGGGGCATATTTAAGAGCCCCTAGTGACTTCCTGCACCACATTAGTGTCATTTTTTTTTTTTTTACGCTAATGTGGCCCAACAAAGCCAAATCACTGCACCAGATTTACAAAGTGGTGCAATGCATGCGTTGCGCTACTTTGTAACCCTTTGCGCTACATTATGCCTGCGTCAGGCAGAATGTATGCAAAGAGGGCGTTCCCAATGGGAGGAGGAGGGGGCGGGCGAAAAAAATGGAGCAAAGAAATCAAAGGGATTTCTTTGAGTAATTTTTTTCGGCACTTTTAAGACCTGCTCAGAGCAGGCATTAAAAGGAACCTCTCATTGGTTTCAATGGGCCTCTGGGTGCTTTGCAGGATTCGCGGCAGAATTGTTTACGTTAATTATGCAAAGTGCCGAACTAGTGTCAAAAATTCTGACGCTAGTTCACTAACTACCGCCATGGTGCACCGTATATTAAATACGGTGCACACATGGTGGCATTACAGTGGTGGGGTGCTAAGGGGCACAAGAAAAGTGGTACTGCAGTGGGTGCAACGCCACTTTTCATAAATCTGTCCCTAAATATTTTGTGCATGGAAGTCACTGATCCCTATTCACAGAACTAAGATCTACATACTGTTCTGGTCACAGGGTACTAACGGGGGATACGGTGCCAACAAGGTGAACAGACACTAAATTGTAACTTTCTGGATATTCACAAACGTTAGCAATGCTACACTCATAGCACTTCAAAACTAGCACCTTGGCAAAAGTAGCTCAATAAATGCGAGAAAGTACTCAAACACCCCTATTTATTCATGGGATTTAGAGGAAGTGATTCCTTCAGGTAGAAAAACAGGTTTGCAGATGGCAAATAAAAGCGGGAACGACATGTCGTGCTGGGTATTTATCGTAACCTTCTGTGAGTTTTCGGCCTTGGAGACAGTCCACAGTTGTCCAGTTAAGGCTTTAAGGCATACACCACGGGAGTGAGTTTCTGCTGAGGTGGGCCTGTCAGTTCTGGGAATCCCCAAAAAATGAATTATAAGCAACTAGTAGACATACACCTGTTTATATGTTCATGTAATTATGTTTCCATTTGGGAATCCTTTCCTTATGCACACTAAATCTGAACAATCACTGGCAGGTGAAGGGATTCGCTCAGAATCAAACACTGCATTCTGGCGCAGAAGTCGGGGCTAGACCGCAAGTTCTCTGGTTTCGCAGCCTAGGGTGACAATAATAAACCACCTCTTTTCCACAGATCCACCTACCCTTTAGTGCAAAGTAATATAATCCCAAGGAAGAACACAGAATCTTCTCGGGTCCATGGCAGTAAGCGGGATGCATAAGTCAATAATGGAACATACACTAAACAAAATGAGCATTTTCCTCCATGAAAAAAGAAATGTAGAAATATGTTGTAATAGTAGCCTAAAGGACTCTCCCCCGCCCCTTACTTTCAAAAACATGATTTTATTTTTCTGAAACATTATTTAAATATCTTGAAAGATAACATGAAATGACTTTACTTTAAACTTTGACCCCGGTCGAAATCCTAACAGTATCCAAACCGTGTCATGACCCATTCCCGAACCCTATAGTACCATTAACCCTGAACCTTGCATCCACTATGACCCTACTCCACTGTGAGGCGTACATAACACTTCCAACGTTTTGTAATAGGGGCGACTAAAGTTTTAAAATATCAGCCCTAGCTACTAATATTTTTAGTGTTGTAACAGTGGCCACACTGGACAAGATTAACAGGAAAGTGTCAACCCCATGCAAGCATATCAGCAGTGAATAGTGTTTAACCCTTGTTGGTGCAGCCAGTGCTGTGTATCTCTAGACTCGTGTTTCAAGATAGTTGTCCTCCTTCAGCACAAGCTAGTCAGCTCATTAGCTCAAGGGAGCCTTTTCATACCAAAAAAAGGTGGGAGCACCCTGCCTCACATCCCAGCACTCAGTTTGCCCCAAAACTTCATGGTAAATGCAACGCATGATAATAGTTACTGAGCTGACGAGCTTGTGATGCACCAACGCCAAGTGAGTGGCACAGAGACCTGAGAAGACTGGGCAGCATTTCCAGCACCCCCAAAACGACTTGTTGCTCTCTAATGATAAAGGAATTAATCCAGGAACACATGTCTAGAGTTACACAACACAGACGGCACCAAGGATGAAACATTGAAGACTACTGCTGAAGTGTTATCATGCACAGCATTTACAGTGATGCACTGGGGAAAACTGAGTGCTGGGATATAGGGCAGTGTGCTCCCACCATCCTTCCCCTTGTAAACAAACACTAGTCCCACACAGGCACTTTTGCAGAGCTCATGTTCAGGGCTTGTGCGCAATGCTGTGCGAAAGGTAGTCCTTTGGGCTGTGCAAGGCATGCCGCTGCGCCACGCAAAGCATCCCGACATCCCGACAGGCCACTCGCTTCCCAGTCCTCATTTGACCCTAACCCTGTCTCTAGCCCAAATACTGATCCTTTCCCTTACAATAATTCAGTGGGGTGTATTTTGCTCTCATTTTATTTTCCAATTGAATGTTTTTCAATAAAGTGCGTTTGTTGATATGTGAACAAATTAGATTAAATATTATTTCAGTATCTCTGTAACAGATAAGTAATATGTCCGCATCCCAGAGTTCATATACTGATTGCATCCATCTGAGGACAATAGGATGAGCCTCCTGAGATGGCTAATACTAATAACTGTTATTCAAAGCATTAGAAAATATCATAATTGTGGAGCCAAGCCCTATGAATATAATAATATTATATTGTAATTAAATTTATATAGCACTTACTACCTCGGACAAGGCATTGAAGTGCTTTACAGTGGGTGAAATTCTACACTGGAACATAAAATTGATGGCTATTCCAGTGGTTCTTGACTGGGTAATGGTTATCACTGGTGTTGTTATTATTAGTTACTATCAAGGAAACCATTGCATGCATGTACTCCAGTTTCTTTGTGGTAGATTAGATTAATAGTAGTTGGATGTGATCATCTGTTGGGGGTTGAAAAAACTGAGATTTCACGACTACTTGGTGACACTAATGTTTCTAAAGGGCGAACACTGTGGTATCCTCTCCTCAACGGGTGGTCCACACTTTTCTACTACACTCTTGTGCATGTTCAAAGCCTCTTCGATGTCTGTTTCTTCACCTAGCTTAACCATGCCTGAAATTGCAGCTTCGTTCTAGTGTTGGTGCCACTTCAGACTGGTAATGACTGCCAGGAGGATGCGTTACTAAATAAGTTTGGGAACTTCTACACATTTTTACCCATTCACTGTGTGAAAGTGTGTAGAAAGGTGGCTTCAACAAATGGTCTCTTATTTGAGCCTCCTAAAGCTTGAGGTTGCCACAGGTGGTCTCTTGATATGGACAGTCAAACAACACAACACATTCAAAGTGGCACATAAAAGAAAGGTCAAGACAAAAGATCAGAATATTTGTTTTCAGATGCCTTTGAAAGCAAGTATGTTATATTGATTTGTGTAGCGCACTAATCACCTGAGAGGGTTTTGGGGTGCCAGACCTATGGTATTATTTTCAGCCTCCATGTTGATTCATAAATGAATTACTAATCTAATGAGCTATGTGTGATTTGATTACTTGTCCTTAACTAAGAATGCAGATATTACTATCTGCAAAGTAGCCCACATATGTAACGTAAGTGAAGGTGCTCATTCTCTTTGTGGATAGGTTGCTGCCATATAAATCCCAGTTATACATACACACCTCGCCTGTCATGGAGGAAAATAAAAAAGAGAGAAAAAAAGGACATTTCGAAAAATCAGCATAAAAGTGGGCATTGAAGCCAAATAATAAGATACTATAAAAAAAATAGTTTATATAAAAAATAAACGATCTATAACAGAGCCACAAGGGTTATGAGAAGGATTTGAGTAAAAAAAAAGCAGCACTGAGACGTAGGAATCAAGAATTCCCCGAAGCATTTGGAACTTGCTGCACCAGATATTTATGTATTTAGATGTATTGTTCATCATTACCCCGTCATGGGGTCCTCGTCGTCCCAGTCCTCTTCCTCATTGGTTGGGACTGGGATGAGGAGGACCCCCTATTCGGGGTAATGAAAATTACTGTTAGGTAACGGAACATTACCTGTCACCAAACATTCATTTCAGACCTCTTGTCCACCAGGCAGACATAATAAAGCTGAATATTCTGGTTTCCAGTATCGACTTTACTCATGCCTGTAGTTGTACGCAGTGAACATTTACGCAGCCATTAATGTTATGACTTTTTAAACTTCTTTTTTTTCCACGGGTAAATACTTCTGCGAGTGATGAAAAACCTTCCTCTAGCCTCATGCAGAAATTCCTCAATACGTTGAAATGTCCATAATATAAGCGTTTTCAGTTGGACGTAGCTGCAATGCTAGGTGAACAGGTACAATTTCGTAAGCGTGTGGGTACACATCCCTTGCAGGTAGATTTACACCATGGAAATGCGTGCACATGTACTCCTGTCATGAGTGGGACTGGGCAGGGATCACCTTAAAATTTAAAATACGGGTAATGGAATATGTTTATACAGCAGAACCGTACATACTTTCAGAGGAGAAACAAAATAAACTTGCCTGTGCAAATCCACGTATGCTCCAAATATATTTACAGAGAACTTTCGCCTGTTGGACATTTCAGAAATACACTTTTTCATGCAAAGTCAAAAAGATAATCCAAACGTAGGAGAAGCCCACAGTAAGTTATTTTCGTATGTTTCCTCCTTAGGTGCTTTGAGAATTGTGCCCACTGTGCCCGGTTAGCAGTACACCAACTCCTCTATTTTTTTGGTGCCTTCCAAATTTGCTACCTGTTCCTTCAAAATGACAGGGCATTTGCACTATCTTTCCTACCGAAAAAAAACACATTTTCAGATATATATTAAAGACACCTGTCTGGCCCGTATTTTATGCCCCTGCCAGTAAAAAAAAAGAAACGGAAAAGGGAGTAAAATCTGATATGTTTTACTATTCGAATCTAAACCTAAAACAACAAACAGATGGAGAAATCACTTTGAAGGCGTTCAACAGCTAAATTATTGAATGAGTATTAAAACAAACAGAGGTAAACATAACTCCCATGTTAAAAAAGAATATTGAGAATTTTACACAAATTCTTTCTCACCCACCAACACTTTGCTCTTTCAGAACAGCAAAACGTAAACATATTGAAGGCATTGTTTTACTTGAGAAAGGTGGCAACCTTAATGTCACAGTCGGAAATACCCCTGTTGTTGTCTCCTAATCTACCTGGCTGGAGCTCTCAGGTGTTGGCCACGGCTGTTTCAGACTTTCCGAGGGCTCGAGGCGGTGGCCCTTGTTACACACACTTCTAAAAGCCACCCGGTAAAGCTCTGTTTTGGTAATGTGCGCCAGTCACGCGCCCGGCTCGTGCCCCGGGCGCGGCCTGTCAAGCGGGGGCGTGGTTACATCCACGTGGAGCCGTCTACTCTCTGCCGGAGGCGGGGGTCTCTGGATTCGCTTTGAGCTGCAGAGAGCGGCCCATGGGCCCTGGCCTTGCCGGTAATTGCTCTCTGACCACACCTAGTGCATTAGTGATTGCGCAGCCAGGAAATACAGCCTCATTATTCGCGGATCTCCGGATTAGAAGCGGGAGCAGATCAAGCTCTTACCAGAAGCTTCCCAAAAGCAGTCAGTGGAACAAACAACCAGGGCTGGAAACTTTCCAAGAGAAGGCCACCACCACACCTGGGTAAGAAGGTGCAAAATCCATATTATTATTAACATAGCACGTAGTATTTATTGCATTTTCCTTGTTTCTAGAAGTTTCTAATGCGTGTGTTTGCGGGATGTTTGTAGCACAAACCTAGCCACAGGTTACTGTTAGAAATATCTACTTTTCTTAGACAAAAAAAAAAAACATTAGCCATTGGTGCATGTTTTTGGGTTGTGGGAGGTGTCGAGATTTGATAAGCAAATAGCAGTTTTTGTTAAATCTAGTGCAAAATTAAAATGCAGCAGTTACGCCTGTATTGGCTTACTTAACAAGGCGTAGCCTACTCCGCATTAGAACTCTTTTGAAATGTTTTTAATTCCGTAGTTGTTTTAGTTTATATTTCAAAGGGAGAAACGTCTGTATATTCATATTTTTTTGTACCTGTCTTGCTATGAAAATACTGGCCCACCCGATCAGTAAAGTACGGTCAGCTGGCAGTGCTACGTATTACCATGTCACAAACATAAGATCATTTGTAGAATATGTGGGTTGCCAGCTCACTGCATGTTGGCAGGACGTCCCTTTCCTCCTGTTATTTAACTTTCCCACTGATAATTGTTTTCAAATGTGCATTTTTCAGTTGAAAGAAATCATGACCGACTCCCATAAATCACTGTCTTGTTCAATCAAAGCAAAGCTTAGAACTGGAAAAGAGGTGCACACCCACCTCAGAGTGTTTAAGCACCTGTAGTGGGCATTGAAACGTCAAAGGCGGATTTAAAAGATGTCTAAACGTGATATTTTTTTGCACAATTAACAGTTGACTAGCTAGAACTTATTTTACCTGAAAATGTAAAGCAGGATTAATTGAAGAATAAAGTGGTTTATTGAAGTCATGGCTTGTGCGTGGGTAAGAAACACAGTGATTGCAAAAAACTGACAGTTTGTCCCTGTTCATTCAGTGTACTAACAGACGTGCATGGACTTGCCTTTAATTAGAAATCTCTTTGCAGGCCTCTGTAACTGCATTGTTTTCAATTGTAAATTGCCTCATGTTATTTATTATAATTTTATAGCAAGAACCAGTAGCTTTAATAAAATGATGATTTTCTATTAGCGGGGGAAAGCCCGAATTCTGAGTAAGTATTGTTCGTAAATGCAGAAGCTCTTTTAACTAAATTGTGCTCTATCTATGTATTGTGTTGCTTGATTAGATTTGTGCTGCTTAGGGGAGAGGAAAATGCGGAGTAAGAAAAAGTGTGTAATTAAAATACTATATTTAGAAAAAAAAGTACATTTGTTTACTATCGGCATGTGCAGAAAATGTCCCAATGGTGTCTCACAAAATGTCTTATTGTTGAGAACAAAAACAGTACATGCTTCCATGTTGTAATTGTTGCTTATTATTTTTTGAAGAGTGAAGGAGTTCATTTTAGTAATCCACTATGGCACTGCATATGCCAGGGTTCGCCGAATACGACTGCTAACTGGTATTGATTTCACCTCATGCCTCTTTCTTCCACAGCTTCTCACTTCCTGTATCATAAGTTCACCCTTGCAGATTCTTTTCCATGCATGCTTTCCTTCTCCTTTTGTCACAATTTACCTATCTTTCTCTCCCTCCTGCTCTCTCAACTTTCTGCCTTTTTCTCTTCTGCTCTGAATCAAAGTGATGAAAGCAGCTTAGCAAGGATGCCAGGGCTCTGGCGCAAGCAAGGAAAATTTCTCCTTTGATTGCTGTTAGGGTAGTAAAATACAGCAATGACCAGGGTTTCAGAGGGCACCTCAGGGCTCTGGGCACCAGTGCCACTGCGCAGCAGGTAGCTATGCAACTGAGTGATGATGACAACGAAGTCCCGGTCCACAAAAAATATTGTGATCCCCATAACCTGCAACCACTAGCACACATTAAGCACTGGTTGTAACTGTCACAAATGTACCATTTTGTTTGCACCTCGGATCAATAGTGCATGAACTAATCATCTACCAGTAGACAAAGTTGTATCATATTTTTAAAGTGGCCGACTGTTTGGCGTATTGCCAATTATGCACCTCTTCCATTCCACTTTTAATTTTGTTCAGTTATCATAAAAAAATCTTTTTTTTTTTCCAAGAGGAAAATGTTTGGTGAAAACAAGTGAAACATTAAAGCTTGCAGTTTGTGGTTAACAAAACATGTAATTTTTGTTATCCAGAAGTGCAGTTTTACCGAAAACAAATCATGGCTACCCAGTGCTTTGAGCCGGTGGCGGGCACAGGCACTTAATTTTGAGGGCCGGCACTTATTTGTTTTCCTGCACGGGGCATTTTCTACGAGCAGAAGACACTGATGATAAAGACGGAAAAGCGTCACAAAGTAAGAAAGCACAAAGCTGCAAGAGTGAGCTGAAGGGGCAGGGAGAGGGGGTAAATGGATTAAAGAGGCCCAGGATGGCTTTAGGATAACGCTGCCTCCTTATTCTGTACTCGCACATTTAATTGCAGCAGCCACGTGCTTCAGAGGAGAGTTTTGGACACCGGCACGTTTTTATTTACTAATTAAGCACTGTGTCTACCTAAGGAGCACATTTGGTCTGTGGACCTGAAAGGTTTTGTCACTGCACTCGCTGTTCACTTAACAGTGGGCCACTGCACTGCTTGTAGGTAGAATAGTCACCTTTATTGAGGAGCATGATCATTAAATAAAAGGCGATGATCCAGCTGGACAGGGTGAGTTTTGTTATTCATTTTAAAGACCTTATCTTCCTTATCAATTAATTAATTGGGGCAAAAACGAGACGGAGGAATTTATTGTCAAATAATCCTCTTGGATCAAATTTGATAGCCATTAGGAATTCTGCATATTATTATGGAAAATAATTAATTGTAACATAATTGGCGTATAGTAAATGGGATAAAGTAACCCCTGCCAAACATTATATTGCAAATCAAAATCACTAAGGCGTTCCATGACCATGTAGAGGAAGGAGGGCAACAGTGGAGTTGCTTTATAAGGTCACGGAACGCTAAGGTGACTTGCAATATCCTTTTAACGTACAACAGAGTGTGTTTTATTCCTTATAATACATGGTCACACCATCACACATCTCACAAACCGTTTAAATCATTGGTGTCTTGCTCTTTCTTCCGAAATAAATAGTATGATTTCAGCCATGGAGATGAAAAGCAAAATGTGTAATGTGAAATTAAACAACCAAAAGCCATGAGTAAAATGTTGCAAAAAGATAACCATGTCCATTCGATGCAAATCAGATTAATTAACTGCTGTCACTCCAAACATGTTGAAACTTGCAGAGAGACTCTTTCTTGGAATAACCCATAACGCGCAAAACATGAAGATGTTGCCATAAGTATGTCCCTTCCTCTGACTGCTGTTCATTTGAGTAAAGCATATTAGAATGAGAAGCCAGTTCTTGTTTTTATTGTTTAAACTGCAGCTCTGTTGATGTTCCATGACAAGCCTTTCACCCCGGGGACTGGCTCTGCAGCATGTATTATGATGGTACAACTCATCTGTAATAAAGTTGGAGTTTTATTCAGGAGTTGTATGTACATCAGGTTCGAAATACCAATAGTCACAAATGATCAAGTTGAATGAACGTATAGAGGAAAAGTGTATTTTGGATGCCTGGTAAACAAAGCCAGATTTGTGGAAGTTCCACAAAATATTCCACAGGGCCTGTTACCTCAATTCCAATTTTTGTGCAGATTTGTCAAGTAGGTAGTGGTGACGATATCACACGCAAGAGTCAAAAAAGGTATTTTTTTGTTGAAAACAGAAATCTTAGTGTTCATTTTTGCACTGTATTACTACAAAAACTAGAGTAAAGCAAATCACCCCATTTGACAGGAAGGAGTACTTTGGTCCACCTGATAATCCTTTTGTGATTTGGTGAAAATCTGTTCAGTTTTTCTAAAAAAAAAAAAAATATGGAAGAATTTTACTTTGTTTATTTATTGGGTCTGGTAGTCAAAAATTCAGGAACTTTTACTCTTAAGTTAATGTCCATGGTTTATTACCTAGAACAGAATGAATCAAAATAAGGAGTGATTCTTAAATTCACAGAAACAGATTTGAGAATTGCTGTCCAATTTGAGAATAAATAAAACACCCCAGAAAGACCGGCTAACAAATATCCTACCAAAAAACCACTCATCAGAAAGTATACAACACATTAGCTCTGTATGCTCATGGACAGAACATACATTAAAATGTGATAATTCAGGTACGTTGTTAACACTTAGTCTCTGGAATTGGCTGCTGCCATAACCCACCCAAGGTAAAACTATAACTTAAAGTATCATAAATCTGTGGGGCAGAGGCAACCATATTCACACCAAGCTAATATAAGGGTTTTTTAATGTCCACAACATAACTTTTGGAGAGAGGGATGCAACACAGACCACTGACTACTTGAATTGTGTGAAAAAGGCTGCTTCAATAAAACGGGTGCACATCACAATGTTATCTGCAATCCGCCTTACAAAACGAAAGCCTCAGTACACATCAAATGAGCTATCTAATCGCATACCCGATGGTCTGACCCACATACCCTCCCCGCAAAAGTCATCTTCATATTCTACTACCTTTCAACAGTTTTCAGCCTTAACTTTCCCCTACAGCCTATGACTGCATGATTAACATCTAAGCAACTAAACTTCCTATACCTAACCTTGAACTTTCTGCCTTGTCCAGGTGAGAGGTTGTTTACCCCCACCCTTTCCACATGGTCTACCAATGGCAACGACAATTAAACTTCTGTAAACTCATGCAAAAATTTCCAGGCTACTGCCAAGCACCTGTCTCAAGCGACAAACTGTACAGCAACGACCCCCAATTGCGCACCTGTCCCAACAACAAAGCCAGGGTGAAATAAGAAAAATTAGGACAAAAATTTCCCTCACAAAAAGATAAAAATGTGAAGACAGGCGGGGCAAAAAGGTTACAGCTGAGACTCCCTGCCAACAGTCACCAGGTCACCTGTACCAAAAATGGTGGCAGGGAGCCCAAAAACAGCCCGTATATAACTCTTGGGCTACAAAGAGCTCTAATATAGCCCAAACAATGTGTCAGTCGCTGGACTGCACCACCCTCCCAATATCCCACGGAGAGGGGGAGCGGGCATCCGTCCTTGTGGTCGTCTGCCCCCCAAACCTTCATTGAGGAAGAGGGGAGCATCACAGACCACTGACCACTTGAATTGTGTGAAAAAGGCAGCTTTATTCAAACAGGAGCACATCACAATATTTTCCTTGGCAATCCGCCTACAAAACTAAAGCCTTGCTATACATTAAATAACTATCCAATCTCCTACCCCACAGCTATCTCCTTCCTATTGTACTGCATTTCAACAGTTTTCAACCTTAACTATCTCCTACAGCCTTTGACAGCACGTATTAATGTCTAAGCAACTAAACTATACCTAAACTTGAGTTTCCTGCCTAGTCCAGGTGTGTTGTTTACCCCATTCCTTTCCCCATGGTTCACCAATGGCAATGTCAATCAAACTTAAGTAAACTTATGCAAAACTTTCCAGGCCACCACCACCACCTAGAAAATAGTCTGCTTGCTGATTTTCTTTTTTTCTCCCCGCTCCCCACTCCAAGCAGCTCCCATTATTATCCTCCCCCTCCACCTGTGAATGTTCAAAGTCCTTGCCAACACCTCTGTCGGCTCCAGCTAGTATAATTCCATGGCAGTCCATGACATATGCACACCATCTCCCCTGAAAAACTCCATAATGTCATACTTAATATCTGTGTGACTATTGCTCCCATAACCAACTTTCCTGCAAAACCGACTCATCTCCTTATTGTCATTCCTGCACGCTCTATCAATCACTGAGGGCTTGCTGCACCCCCCCCCCCCTCTAATTCCTCCTCAGCATAAACTCCGTACAGAGTACAAAGCAACTGAGCTTTGATCTCCAATAAGTCCTTCTTCTTAGCTTTCAACAACGCCATGCCTTTCTCCAAGACAAGCTAGTTTTCCCCCAAATGTATAAAAAAACACCCGGGCATCTTCCCCCTGCCATCAAGCCATTCAACACTGAATCAACTTGTGCCATCTCATACCCCTTTTCCCCGCCAGGTGAAGGGAAACAATTGACAGTCGAAACCCAGATTCACACTGTATACCCTCTGCACCGCTTGGCACTCCACCCCCTAGATAAACGAGTGGTTCCCCCACCCAAATGCCCATGTCCTCTACTGCCGGGCCAAGAACAGAACCTGAAACGGAAAACAGCAGTGAATAGTCACACATCATGCCCTGCTGCTCCTCCTTCTGACCCCGTAGTCCGCACATAACTCTGAAAGCAGTCCGATGGCCATTGTCGCATCAGCATAATGTCCTCACTTGCCCAGCCCCAGTTGTCAGACTCATTCTCTGCACCAGTGCAGAAAGAATGGGTTCCAAACTCTGCGGAAGGGACCCCTAAAGCCTTAAGCATTTTGTGCAAAACGGAGAGTAATTGGAAAGCTATAACATGTGCCGTGATATAGTGCCTAAAAACCACGCCACTTAGCACCCCACAGCGCTCCCCCTACATGTGGCCCCATGCCACTGGGCATTGCTCTGGCACTGATAAAACTTGTAGAACCATACTCCTACCCTTTGCTCTCTGATCAGTCTTAGAGCTAAACATACCTATCTCCAACCTGTCCTCCACTCTTGTGACATCCTCCCTCAGCACCCCAACAATTCTGAGACATGGAACATCCCAAAGAACATCCATGACATTATGGTGGAAAATAAACAGGCCTCACCAGCCCCCCCCCTTGCAAAGCGCAGTCAACTTAAAAAAAACCCTGCAAAATAACTGTCATGTTAAAGGCCTCTTAAGGCTCCCCAAGCACCCATGTTCTCGTGCCCAACTGTCAAGCATCTTCTGTCCCAATTCTCCCGCTGATGGAGCGTAGCCCACATCCTTTTCCCCATAAAGGTAATGCCTGTGAGTTTCCCTGCGATCTTCACTCAAGACAGACCCTTTTCTGTCAAGCCCAATATAAACTGACGCATGTCCTCTGTCCTGCGTCACCCCGCTGCCCTGCACTGTGCATTGGATGCCATGAATTCACCCAGACCTGGCCATTTGCTCTCTACGTCTACTCAGCTAAAGAACCTACCACTGAATACACCATCCTGTGTTTCCTACTGTGTACAAGTTCTCCGGCATGAGCACCTTACATCTGTCCGCCTCCTTGGCCAACCAACGAAACGTCTTCTACTGTGAACAAGACAAAGCATCCGCAGTGTCACTGTCCACCCCCAGTACATACTGTGCCCTGAATAAAATATCATGCTGCAGGCAACCCAGCACAAAACGCACATCAGATTGAACACCTGTGGTTCCCTGACAGACTGTCTATTCATGATCCGGTCCACCAACATGTCCGTCCTGAACAGCACACTCCGGTGCACTAGCTCCCCACAATGCCACCACCAAAGTAAAGAATTCCAAGAGCGCGTTGATCCTAGGCCCCACTTTCCACTGCACCGGCCATTCTTCTGTGCACCAACGCCCGTGCCAATACAGGCCAGAACCCAAACCTCCTGTCGCATCTGAAAATATCGTAACATCCCAGTCCTGATCGTCCTGCATATCAAATGGAATCCCAGTAAAGGAATTCAAGAAAAAGTTCCACTGATGCCATGCATGCTGATAGTCGCACAAGATGGTGTAGCAGGGAGAAACCTGACAAAGCCAAACCCGACCTCCTACAAAATGTTCTCCCTGCTCTGACCACTCTGCATGCAAACTTTAGGTGGCCCAGGACAACCTGAATCCCCCTCTTTCTTTTGCCTGCATGCCTCTCAACAAAGCCTGCATCACCTCCTTTTGTCCTGTGGCAATCTCGCCTCCATCCTTTAGAATCAGTTTCAATCCCCAAGAAGGACACCACCTCACAAAGCCCCGTTGTCTTCTCTGGCACTAAAGAAACACCCAAGTCACCCATGAGCTCTTGAAAACTTACCAGCATCCTCTAACAGTCCACCAGCCGGGCCCTCACACAAAGAAGAAATTATCCAAGTAATGTGTCACCAGGTTATGGCCCATGCGCCACATGAAATGCACTGCAGAAATTAACTAAAATCCTCAAACAGCGCCCATGATGTTGAGCATCACATCGGCAGGGCCTTGTCCACATACCACTGCCTCTCAAAATGCATGCACAAGAGTTTAAAATCCACCAGGTGCACCGGTAACCGAAAGGTTGACTTCACATCACACTTTGCCATCTGTGCACGTTGGCCTGTGTTCCCCACCAGCGACATTGACCTGTCTACCTATGAATATGACAGTGAAGCCAGTCTTCTGAAATGAAATCATTCACTGACCCACCTTCAGGCCAGGACAAATGCTGTATCAACCAAACCTGCTCTTGTTCTTTCTTGTGCACCACGCAATTTGGTGACACAATCAAAGCATCCATCGGGCAGTTGTTCTAAGGGGTCTGCCAACATGCCTCTGACACTTCTTTGTCCAGCTTATCCTGCACTACCTGCCTGTGTTCCTTTGCGCACCACAAATTATCTGCCCATCTCCTGACCTGAGGCCCTCGTACCCCAATTGAAAACCCATCTAATCTTGTGCCGCAATACCCTTGCCTCTTCCAGCCGAGGATAAAAATCCAACTAGTACTCCAACCTGACCACGGTAACCAGAGTATAAGCCTTTCGCACCAGATCCCTGTATCTCCTACCCCCTCTATTGCCGAGTGGTTGCAACTACTTCTGTGCCCCAGGACCACTAGCATATGGCAGCCGCTGACCCGCATTCTGTCCCCGGTGCCCAGAACTTTCAGTACTTCCTTGTACACAACCCCTTGTAGTCCCAAAAAGCTCCCCACGTTCTGATCTGCTCATTTGATGCATTCCCCACCCCTCCCCAGGTGGGACACCCCTGAAAGGGCCGGTAAACAATCGGCAAACCACTGGCCATAAAACAAAGTCTTCCCAAACTTTGCTGGGCCCTTTGTGTGCTACTATAGGTCTGTGTTAAGCTCCCCCCTACTTTGCCTAGGGTCCCACACCAAACAAGCCCAGAACTCCTCAGCATACTGAGCCCTACCATACCACCCAAAGGTAATTTGAGATCGGCATAAAACATCCATGTATTTGAACAGGCATTGCTCTGTTAACTTCTCACAGTAGACACTGACATAAATCAGGAACGCCGTGGTGCAGTTCTCAGTCTTCAGACGCACCCTCAGCCGCTTGGCCAGCTCATACTCCTCCACTGACTCTTCCTTGGAGTGCAGCTCCCTGTAGCGAGCTTAAATATTTCTGCATAATATCCCTTCCAGATCTTTTATTTTGTAGCCAGGGTCAAATGTGCCTCCATGGGCTTCGTCATACCCATATAGGGTAGCCTCCTAATTGTTAGCTCATTGCTTTCCAGCTCCTCCTTTTTGCCACTTTTGTCTTCTTTTCTCTCCCCGCTGTCCATCCTATATTTGTACCCTCTTTTGATGTTTCCTGCTCTCCTTTCTTACTGCCTTTCACCTCTTCTGTACCTACCATCCACGTCTGCTACGTACCTGCGCGTACGGAGCCGCTCCCCACACCCCTGCGTCCACATCTGTAGACATCAACACCAGGCCCATGCCGGCTTCGTGACCCTTACCTGACTCCAAGTTCAGTGCCCCTACAGATACTTGCTGCCTCGCAAGTGGCCTCCATGTCTCCAACACCATACCCCTTGTCTGCTACACACTAAAAAGGAGCACATTAGTGGGACCCCGTGACTTCACAGGGGCTTCCTGATTCTGCACCTCGCCTTCCTCAAGCCAGTCCTTATCGTAACTCACCATTGTCTCACCCAGAGAGTCCTCTACCCTCACCCAGCTTGGGCTTGCAATCACCATGATCATGTTACCATTGAACTCGACTGTCCGTGGCTGATGCGCAGTGTCCACATGGCCCGTACCATACCCACCATAACACTCAGCTAACCCTGCACATCTGTCCTTCTTGCCGTAGAAGCTGGGGGCTGCCCAGGACATTCTCATTGGTAGTGCTGACGAGGTTGCTCCGGACCTCGTTTTGCCGGCTGTGGAGTGGTCCCCCATCAACTTCTGGCAGACCACACTGGGCCCTGCCATCGCTTCTTCTTGCGGCATGTGAGCCACACCAAACTCTCCCAAGTCTAAAGCTGTTGCTCTTCTTGACCTGTAAAAAAGACAACAGGACAGGTGGACTGGCACCCTGTGCCCTCCGAGCCTGGTCCACATCCTGCTCAGGAACCCACAACCAGCTACCCTGCTCGGCGTCTATGCCCCATATACCACCCTATTTCCGCCTCACCTTCGCAACATTGACCTGCTTCACAGCTGGACGCTGCAGCCACCTGCTCCTCCAGCTCCCCTTCGTTCTCCTCCCCGTTGCACTCAAACATTGCCAAGTGTAACCCCTCTCCCCATGCTATGGTTTGCCTAACCTCCTCTACTCAGTACCAAGCTGCTCATGCCCCAGACAGCCCCTGCCACCCAGCACTCATGCAGCCCCTGTGGAGCCCTTTGGAACTACTTCCAGTGCCCCAGCCAGGAATCAGAACTTTTGTTTGCAGGAGCCCCGCCCCCTTGTCCTTCCCTCCCACCTGCGAGGGCCCCATAACTGTGGAGCCCTCAATATTCATCCATATACACCCAACTCCTCCCCCTCAGCCCTCTTCATCACGTGCACCTGCACGTGTGGGTGGCTCCAAAATGGCTGTCCGTGTTGTCACGTGGCCTTTGGCAGAGGCCCCATATAGGCATAGCATGCGCGGTCAGTCCGCTGCCATTCCTGCAGTCATTTGGCGGTCACCTACACTCACGGCCGATTGCAATGAGCTCCCTGGCCCTTTCCGCTCCCTTTAATTACCGTGCTTTGCCTCCATTTTCAGGTCCACGTACCCTTGAGTGGCTGTTACGGCCAGGCCTGCCCCTGCAGCAGAGGCCTAACCCTTCCCCGCACTACCAGGGGCTTGTCGCCACATTGCTGAGCGGCCCCTTCAACTCTCCTTGCCACTTACTGACAGTGCCACCCGCGTTTTGCGAGGCGGCAAACAGGCCCAGACCCCACACAGTCCGATTCCTGGCAGGATGAGCTCACCATAGACTCATCACCTACAATTAAATCAATGCGCCCAGCCTCCCTCAGGAGCCCTATCGCATCTGCCACTCTAGCCTCATCGAATGCCATAACTGCCTCAATTAAACAAGTGTTACCCTGCCAAAACCTTAATATTACAAAAAGGAAAAAAGATTACAGCTAAGACTCCCAGTCACTATGTCACCTGTACCTAACATGGTGGCAGGGAGGCCCAAAACAGTCCGTATATAAACCTTGAGCTACAGAGGGCTCTAATATAGCCCAAAGAAAGTGGCAGTCGCTAGTCAACCACCCTCCCAATATCACCGGGGCCGACCTTCCTGTGGTCCGCTGCCCCCAACCCCCTTTACCATAACGATTGTGATACATAGAGGTGTAGAGTGTGTGTGTATAGAGATAAATATATATATATATATATATATATATTCACTGAAATAACATGGAAACTGAGTAATGGTTATGGCTCAAGCGTGCAAAATCAATTAAATTCATGAGTTGTTGCATGCAGTGCACAGAAAGCACACCATCTGACATGTCTAGCTCTTAGTAGTCAGTCTTTGTAGATATGCCATTTTCAAATGGATTTTTGGTACTTTCTACATGGCAAACAAAGTGAGCTGTGGCATGCATTGTGTACATTGCATACCGTAACTGGTGAATGTCAGTGGATTTGCAAGTTTGACCCAGTTTTTTTTTTTTGGTGAATTCCATTTTTGGAATAATGCACTCTAGCCACAGCTGTGCACACGCTTTGACCATGTGCAGCAGGGGTTAGCTGCAGAGATTGGCCTTGGTCCCAGCCTGCTGCAGGTAAATGAAACCCGCTTTATATAGGCTTTGACCCACAGAACCTGACAATCCACACAGTGGCACCACTTTTTGTTATAATGTAAATCAGGGTGGGGCCTTTTGAACCCCTTACCTAACCCTGCTACTCACCCTGGGTAATGCCTGGAGGTCAGGATGTAATCACCCTGCTCCCTTATATAGCATTTGCATTTTGTTTTCAGGACCTTGGCACTGTGCCACATGTCCAGAATTGGCAGCTGCAAGATAGTGTTTTTGTCTTAGAGTCAACCAGTCAGAGCACCCAGATCTGTGGTTCAGACTCTGGAACTGCAGATCCTAAAGGGACAGTGAGAGAAAAGGCTCCCTCATTCAATCAGATTAATTAATTGTTTTTCATTTGTATTCATGTATATCCATGGATCAGCTCTGCAAATCCTTTGTGATTAATACAGTCAAGATATACAAAAGAGTTAACCCTTTGAAACCTGCTTGGTAACTTTTATAAATGTTTATATCTTAAAACTTCCTTAACAGGTTTTCATCACCCAATGAAAGCTTTCTTTTTGAGTAAATACTACTGTCATGCCAAGTATGGGGAGATTCAATGAGTGGTTTCGGCTGTGTGCACAAGCAGAATTTCCTTTGATAGCTAAAATGGAAAAACACATCTTTTAGATTCATATGGCTGACGGTGATGGCCTGCAAACAGAGAGTGCTGCTGTAAACTACAGCCTGTGCCAAAGGCCCACTGTTAACAACAATAGCTGCACGCGGGTATATAGGGGCTTTGTCCTGGGGATATTTGAAGGCCTTGTCTAACGTCGAGAACCCGTAAGGCATTGCTGGAGGCCATGCTTGGACAGCTCCGATGCAAGGGAACTGGTTTCAGGACAGAGTCCAAGGCCACAGCATGTGTACTGAGCCCACAACAGAAAGTCATGGGCTTTGGATTTTGGGAATGAGGCATGACTGGGGTCCTTACCCTTGTCAATAGTTGCTGGACACAGCTGACGGGCATGAGATTAGGCCCCCTGGAGCTGGGGTGGTGGACTGGAAGCAGGACATGCTGCCCTAATGTTGTGTCTTCTCCCAAACCCACGAGAAATGATTAAAGGCAGTTCCTTGCAGGTTCTATGGCCTGTGAACTGCAGGCAGGATGTCCTATGGTCCATACCCTGTGATCAGTGAAGAGTGGTATACTGTAAATTGGGAAAAAATCACTGAAAAACTCAGAGTGAAATGAAAAATCATACAATTGCCCCTTATAGGCCTCAGTCTCAGATGTATTTGGGTGCGATCCAAAAGCTAAATAAGCCCAAGCAATTCGCCATTTAAAAAAAATAAAACATAACTCTCCATATGTATGCCCCAGGATCTCGCACATCAATTCACATATCTCATCACTGTTTGTATTACCAATGACATACTGTTGTCATAACATATGACCTAGGATTATTGACGGCATCAGTGAAGTACCAAACAAATGATATTCTCCACATCTGTTAGCCGAGAGTGGAAATGCAAGTTTTATTTTTCTAGGTAACAAATGTAAGGAAATCACATGTTGAAAGTGGGACTGCGGCCTGCTTACTTCAATTTATGGCTTTGAGGCAAGTAGTTGCAGCCTACTTTTCTTTATTTATTCTGTACCAGGTGATCTAGTCCAGCTCACAACTGCATTTACAGGCTATGTCCTGGACACACAGTGCCACTGTTTGCAAGGGAGCAGAGCACTGGGCAAATCTAAAGTCCAGGTTCAGCACTCGGAGCCCCCTGGGCATGAGTGAAGGGCATGTCCAGTGGGCACTTGAGCTACCGGTATTTAGCTGAGTAGGTAGTCAATGGGCTGATGCTGCAACCAGAGTCCTCGAGACATGATGGAGGACTGTGCGAAGACGGTCGAATGGGAAAGAGTGCTGCGTGTAGGACCTGGCTCAAACCGGGTGCTGCACCCCAAGTCTGGTGGGCATGCGAATGGGTGAGCTCTGTGGTTTACGAACAATACGTAGTTTCAGTGATATCATTGAATACGTCATTAAGGATTTATGATGTCACCAGTGGTGCAAGCAGTTATGTCATTAATGAGCCTATCTTGCGACACGTGTAAAACTGTAAAAGCGTTGCATTAGTATGGTTGTATAGCTCACCAGGAAAGACTCATTTCAGCGGGTTTTAGGGTTGTCACCATAACACTTATGGCTCTCAAAGACGGAACATAATTAATATCTACATTTGCACACATAAATGCAGTCCGTTCATTGTTTACAATTAAAGTTTTTGTTATCGCACGCGGTCTGTTGCATTGCACTTTAGTCACCAGAACACTGTTACTGTTGCTTGTTCATCTTAAACATGCAAACATAGATTTTTACTGTATCGATTAACTTGTCACCACCTCAATGTTTTTATATATATAAATATATATATATATAGAGAGAGAGAGACCGACAGAGAGATGGGTATATATATTAAAAGAAAGTTTTGTCTGTTAACTCACATCAAAATATATGTAGTGAACCATTCAAACTGAATCTACACGCCCTTCTATAATTGTAAAAACGTTAGGGCAGTCACATAAAAGGCATGTTTTTCTTCAGCAATTTTGTATATGTTGCAAAGTTCGCTGCTCGGGAGTCAAAGCTTTTTCCTCATCCAGGCATTTTTTTGTTTTTAGAAAAAAAACTGCTTCTAGGGAACTAGCCCTCTCCCATAAGTGCTCATCAAGGCAATTATTGCATCAAATATTCATCACCAGCTCCCTGGCGGCAGCAGGAGACTATCTTTGCTGATGCTAATGCACAAGAACACACAATAAACATGTGGCTGATTGAGTAGTAAATCAATTGATTCAGGACACTTGTTTCCAGTCTTTGCTGATCTTTTGTAATGATTTGACCTGCTGTATACTAAGAGGCCTCTGTCCTTCCGGACGCAAGGTGTACACCACTAGTAAGCAAATATCAAAGGTAGTTAATAATGGTGATCTGACTGGGTTGACGAATCGGGAGGCAATTTAGATCGCAGAGCTACGTTGTACTAGTTCATTCATAGTTTTTTATGGGACCCATAACAGTTTACTAGCTCTAGGTAATGTAACTGGTCCATACATATGCCAGATTAAATTAGGGTGTGAAAATGTATTGTTCAAGTTGCATAGTTGGCGGAATTTCACAGTTTTACATCATCATCAGATTGCACTTTTTAAAATATTACTGGCGAATTTTTCCTATTTCTGCAGGAACATTCTTCAACAAAAAGTCAATTTGCTATTTTTAATACAAATACATTTCTATTTAACTTATTGTACTGAGAAGCACACTACAAAAATGCATGTTCAAGATTTTTCTTGCTCAAAAAGCCTTTTGAATACTAAATGTTCTTTACAGTTCCCTACATTTTTCAATTTTGCAAGACCCTGAAACATAGGCAGGCATGATTCGACCCAGCATGTTCTATTTTACAGGACTCGCTAGTTGTGTAGCCACAAACTGCATCAAAATCTACAGAACCTAAAGTTTATTTTTCTATGTGTGCAAGTGAGCCAGTCATGTCCAGATTTTCACGTTGCATTTTGGTACTTGTATTCCTGAATTTATAATGAATGCTGACTACAGCTACCAGAATGCACAGCAAAAATACCAGACTGGATGAATTACCCACGCATAAAAAAGGGCAACATGAGAACCCTGGGTATTCCACAGATCTATCGTTGCCAAGGCAGAAAAGGGTCATTTGGCTTTGGTATGCCTGAACCGTGCTTTCACAGGCTTCAGCAACATCTTATTTTACCATTGTCTTTGAGGTTTGTTATTAGAACCCAGCACCCTCCTTGGGCCCAACTCTCAAATTCACTTCTATGTATATTTATAACTTAACTAAGGAAACATTAGAATCTTTGAAATGTAATTCGCAAAGTAGGGAGCTGGGAATTTTCTCTGAGGTGGTCACAGCTTCAGAACGTTCACAAGGTGTGCAGATTTTTTGTAGTTGTAAGCATTGGTGGCTGATGCTCCTCTAAAGTAGTGAGGTGAAGCAGACTTGTTTTAGGGAGTTTGGTGGGGTTCTTAAATCTCAATCACCTGCTGTGAAAAGCAGGACCCTGTGCTGAAATACACCAACGTGCATGCTCGCACACATTGACACATTCATTAATGCACGTGCACATGCTCTCAGCCGCCCATACACAAGCACCCACATGCGGTAACCCATACACTCACAGGCACACATGTGCATTCTTGCACGGGTTCACACACAAACATTCGTAAATGCATACATGCATCCAAACATTCATTGTCCCTGCTTCTTGGCAGGCTTTCTGCACAGAGGGCAGCACCAGCGGATGATGGGGGGTAGAAGTTGTGGGCTGTGGGAGCATGATGACCCTAGAGGGAATTGAATTGTGCCTGTTGGGGCAGCAGATGGTAGTGGGACTTCTGCAGCACCCATGTTGCTCATGCAAAGTGAAGGCAGGTGTGAGGGTACAGTTGAACTGGCAGAGAAAACAGAGACTCTGCACAGGCAGTAATGGCTGCAACACACTATGGCGGTGATTCTAACTGCGGCGGGCGGCGGTCGCCGCCCGCCATGCGGTTACCGCCAAATGACCGCACCGCGGTCACAAGACCGCGGCGGCCATTCTGGCTTTCCCGCTGTGCTGGCGGGCGACCGCCAAAAGGCCGCCCGCCAGCACAGCGGGAAAGACCCAGCAACGATGAAGCCGGCTCCGAAAGGAGCCGGCGGAGTTGCTGGAGTGCGACGGGTGCAGTAGCACCCGTCGCAAATTTCAGTGTCTGCTAGGCAGACATTGAAATTCTTTTTGGGGCCCTCTTACGGGGGCCCCTGCAGTGCCCATGCCATTGGCATGGGCACTTCAGGGGCCCCCAGGGGCCCCGCGGCACCCCCTACCGCCATCCTGTTCCTGGCGGGAGACCCGCCAGGAACAGGATGGCGGTAGGGGGTGTCAGAATCCCCAAGCCATGGAGTATTCTCAAGGGCAGCGGAAAGTCGGCGGTACACCGCCGACTTTCCGTTTCTGGCCGCGGCTGAACCGCCGCGGTCAGAAAGCCCAGCGGTGCACCGCCAGCCTGTTGGCGGTGCTACCGCGGTCATTCGCCCTGGCAGTTTTTACCGCCAGGGTTAGAATGACCACCTATGTCTTACTGGAAGATCCCACCGCCTTTCCCATTGGCTGCCGTTGCGAAACTAGCCAACGAGAGGGAGACCTTTCCCAACTCTTCTCGGGGTGATGTGGTATCCATGACCCTCCCCCACTCTATGACCAGTTTGGGAAAGGGTGTTACCAGGCTTCCCTCTTTGGCAGCCTGGCCTGCGCGCTTCAAGGCTTAAATCTAAAGTTCCCATGGGTGATTTTATCAGTGATCTAGTCCCTTGTGATTTGGAGGGAGTCCTTAAAGAGCTTTGCTGGGCTGATGATGATACTCTATCCTGGGCTGTGAAATCTTCAGCCTGGCTGGTTGTGCCTGTGCATGGATTCCCATGGATACAAATGGATCCCCATGGAACCAGAAGGACGGTCACCCATTTCCTCGTTAAGCAGCAGACTGGACTATGGCAACACCTTCCAAGCAGGAACCACGGCCAAGCTCCAGAAAAGACGCATACAGAACGCCTCTGCACGCCTCATCCTGGACATCCACAGCCTCATCACAGCCCACCTGAGAAACCTGCACTGGCTCCCGTCAACAAGAGAATCACGTTCAAACTCCTCACCCACTCTCACAAGGCACTGCACAACACCGGACCAGAATACCTCAACAGACGGCTCTCCTTCTACACCCCGACCCGACAGCTTCGCTCCGCTGACCTTGCCCTCGCCACCGTCCCACGCATCCACAGAACAACCACTGGTGGCAGATCATTCTCCCACCTCGCCACCAAGACGTGGAACACTCTTCCCTCCCACCTGCAACAGACGCAGGACCTACTTACCTTCAGGAGACACCTCAAGACTTGGCTTTTAGAGCAGTATCCGCGCCCCCCTCCCCCACCCAGCGCCTTGAGACCCTCACGGGTTTGTAGTGCACTTTACAAATGCCTTGATTGATTGTGCATCAGTTAATAAAAAGTGCCTGGCCTTGACATGTTGACTCATAATACACTGGAAGAGTAAGGTGGGTGAAGCCCCAACACGCTTATTACTTGTTGTAGGTGGCAGCTTGGTGTCAGAGTGGGTAGTGTAAACAATATGTACAGCCAGAGCCATGACTTTTATTGGTCTTCACAAACATGTACACTGCTATTGCTACTCATTCCTATGCTTCCACTTTACACCTAAATGGAAGAGCTTCAGGCAGTGATGTTGGTGTGGGAAAATGTGTGCAACTCTCCTCTCCTCTGCTGCCTCCCGAAGTTTACAGGTTATACAGGGGAATGATTTCCAATGTCAAAAAAGCTAATATTTTGTAATTTCACAATAACCACAGCACTTTACCAATGCATTTTCTACAATGTGAATAATTATTAAATGTAAGGTATGGGACAACAGGCTCATGCCTTGTATTTTCCCTGGAATATGAGTACAGTGATTTGTGAGTTTGGTAAAAGTGTGAGCTCTCTCCAAGTTGTGGGTGTATACCTCACCCTGCAGAGATCTCAGACCATAATAATCTGTCCTTGAGAGGCTTATCACCCAATAGTGTAGGTAGATACTGAGCAAAAAAGGCAGATTATAGAACTAATTTGGTAAACTAATGTAAAGAAGATCACCAAAGATGTGCACTGTCCCCTTGTACAATGGGTTAATATACTTCTTATGGCTTAAAGCTATTTCATTTGTTGGTTGTTTAAAATCCTTGCTCGCTAGTTGTCAGTTATGCCTCTTTTTCTCTCTCCTTTTTCTCCTTCAGAACAGGCACCAACTGCTGTATATTCCACTTTGATTCTTTATCTGTTGCTTTGAGAGACTACTTTATTATTTCTTCGTTGCTCCTGTTACACTTTGGATGTTTCAGGCTGATAGCTCTGTGGGTATTTTAGGCTGATAGCTGCTTGCATTGTATTGCAGCATTCATCCCTCCCACCTCCCCCCATGTTGTTGACATAAAAAAAAAAAATTGTTTACTGCTCTGTCTTTGGAGCATGCTCATCGTCCTTACTTGTCACGCTAAGCACCCTCCCTTCCCCCATTGGCACTTTCATAACAACGTGACAAGGAAGCTGAAAACTTTTTTGTTTTACAACGGAATTTCCGTTGTAAATGCACCTTTCTTATTTTCTGCATAATGCCCCATTGTTACTTTTGGGTTAACATCAGCCCGGCGCCCACTTCATGGCCGCCGCACTTCATCTTTGATTATGGTGGCCGCTTCGGGAGGTTGCGTGACTTTCTTTTGTTCTGCCCGGCTTGCTATAAAGGCATTACAAGATGAGTCCGCTTCTGTCGTCCCTCGGAAGTTGGCACTCTGGATCCAGTCTCATCTAACCAGAGTTTTGAGTGTGAAGCTTGTCTTCTACGGATCGGAACACTAACTGCTCTGCCTCACTGAGCGCTTTAATGGGAGTAGGGAAATTCAGGGCCATACGTGGCCTGCAGTTCCCAGAGGCTGCCCTGCACCTCCTTTGCTGCTTCTCAGGCTCTGCGGGTGAGGCCATCGCAGGAGGGGGCGGGGTACAGCTGTGGCCGTTTTGAAGGCTTCTCTGTGTTTGTCTCCTTTGCTCTTGGAGATCCCAGGAGGGTAAAAGCAGCCCCAGAAGCGTCTGAGGCAGGCCAGCGCACCAATTCACTCTTGGTTACTCAGCGAGTCGGTTACATTTTTGCAACATTTATCTTGTCAGCTGTTTATTCTTAAATGCATAATGACAAGGGGCAGATAAGATTCTTCCTGTTTTCCTGCTGAGCTACGGCGCAACCATTTGAGGAGGGGGCATGGAAGAGCAAGGGCTGCTCAGGGGCTTGTATTGTTGTTTTTTGTTTTTTTGTTTTTTTTTTTAATGGCTGCTCGAAGATGCTCACACTCTGCAGCACCTCAAGAAGCTTGCAAAATATTGTCATGGTTTGGCAAGAGAAACCGGACAGGGCCATGGAGCCAACCCTTATAACCACCCAACCCTGCACGGGAAGCAGCCTGAACCACGACTCCCAAACAATGAAGTCGTGGGCAACAAAAGCAGAACAATGCTTTCCTTAACCACGACTTCCTTGTTTGGTGCCTTAACCACGCATGTGCTGAACAATGCACATGTGTGGTTAAGGCACAGAAGAAGGGAGTCGGCTGAGGAGGACAACGTGATCAAGGAGGAGGTAAGTGGGGCTGGGACTGCGGGCTGTTTTAGGGGAAGGGGCGGTGGTGGGGGTGTCGGGGTATTTTTAGTTTTAGGGGGTTGAGGGTCGGGGTGGTTTAATTTTAGGGGTGGGGAGAGTGGGTCAGGGCATTTTTAGTTTTAGGGGTGGGAGGTCGGGGTATTTTTAGTTTTTGGGGTTGGGGGGGCGGGGTGGTTTAGGCGCGGGGTGGGGGGTCTGCGTATTTTCAGTTTTAGGGGTGGGGGTGCGGGGGGTCTGGGGTATTTTTACTTTTTGGGGGTGGGGGTTGGGGTAGTTTAGGTTTTAGGGGTGGGATGGGGGTCGTGGTTATTTTAGGGGCGTGGTTGGGGAGGTTTTAGGGGCGGGTTGGGGTAGTTTATGTTTTAGGGGTGGGGGTTGGGGTGGTTTTGGGGGTGGGGGTCACAGTAATGTTAGGGGTGGGGGTGGGGGGTTGGGGTGGTTTTAGGTTTAAGGGGTGGGGGTTGGTGTAATTTTAGGGGCGGGGTTGGGGTGGTTTTAGGGGTGGGTTTGGGGTAGTTTAGGTTATAGGGATGGGTTGGGGTGGTTTTAGGGACGGGGTGGGGGGTTAGGGTGGTTTTAGGGACGGGGTGGGGAGTCGCGGTAATTTGGGGGTTGGGGTGGTTTTAGGGGCGGGGTGGGGTCGCAGTAATTTTAGGGGCGGGGTGGGGGTTAGGGTAGTTTTAGGGGCAAGGTTGGGGGGTCATGGTAATTTTTACGGGTGGGGGGGTCGTGGTAATTTTGAGGGGTAGGTGTGGGGGGCCAGGGGATCGCATGCTGGAACCATGCATGCCGTTCACTAATACCTTTATCAGGAATGCCTTTCCAACGAAAAATCGCTGTTAAGGCATTCGAGGTAAAGGCATTAGTGGTAACAACGCAGTTGTTGTTCCGACCTCGTTGTTCAGGCATGCGTTGTTCCGACATACGTTCACCATGCGCTCCACATGGCCTTTGGCTGTGTGCAGCACTAGTCAGCCGCCAGGCCAAGCCCGGCCCGGCAACCAACCCTCGTACATGCACCCAAGCTGCACACTGCCTTGGGCCGTGCGCAGTATGAGCTTGGATGCAGTGGATCATTTTTTTGGGGGGGGGGTTCCCATTTTTTTATTTTCTTGATCCGTGGATCCACCTGTGGATTCTTGGATCCACGGATCAAGCCGTTGATCCGCGGATTGGGGGAAAAAAAATAATAATAATTGGGCAATAATTTTACCCAGGCAGGGACCCCTCTATGTGTCCTGTGGGTCAGGATACCTGTATCCTGACCCCTTATGTGTTTTTTTTCTCTGATCATTTCCCACCCCGAGCTGGTACGACAAAGAAAATGGCAGCCACAACTTTTCTGTCAGGTTGCAGCCATCCAATCAGGACCTTGCTCTTCCATAGAATCCGTAGATATGAATCAAAATCTGTGGCCCTATAGATCTATATTATTTTAACTCTAATATCACAGAAACTACTGAACGGATTTACACCAACTCACAAAAAGCGTACTTTCGGGACCAAGATCGATCTTACTGCCAAATTTGGTGTAATTCCGTTCAGTGGTTTGGGCTGTAGTCATGTTCACAATTTTGAGAAAATCCCAAGGGGTGCCAGAGTTATTGGCAAAATAAAAAAAACGCTGTATGGTAAATAAAAGTCCTAACTATGACTACCTAGTGGCGACCGCCATTAGGTAAAGATATATAGATATACATTTATATTCACTGAAAAAAAACAAAGGTTACATGGTTCTGAACTTGCTCGTACAAAACAGCAGTTATAGTTACCTGAGCTAACTATACTTGCGCTCCCGTAATTCACTGCTTATGACCTCACATATTACATCACTCATGACATGGTCAGTGAAAAGAGAGAGAAATAATTTTTTTAGGCTTTAATATCTCATATACTTTTGAATTAGATATTTTTGTTGGATTAAATTAAAAAATGTATTTGATATATTTAAAGTATTTTTTTTTCGATTTAAAAAAAAAAGGGGGAGGGGAATGAGTCCAGCTAGACTCCTACCCCCATAGGTCAGTGTGAAGGTCTACGACTTTCACACTGAGCTATAGGGGTTTTCTTTCTGTTTTTTTAGCGCTTTGTGGGATTCGTAATAAAAATATATTTTAAAAAAAAGTAGGGACCTCAACGGCTCTCCCACGGTCCCTACTTTTTATAAAAAATTAATTAATTTTTATATTAAAGGTATTTACAGGCTATGTGGAACCGCGAGGAAACCCTCAAGGGCTTCCCCCGTGGTCCCTGTTTTAAAAAAAAAGTTTTGTTTTTTTAAACAATGCCCTTACGGGCTACCACAGTGCAAATGCTTCAGCAAGCACAGAGCTGTTTTGACAGTAGTTCCCTGCTTGCTCAAGCATTTCATCTCTGTCCTGCTTTAAAGGTCCAGCTGTCAAAACCAGAAGTGTTTGCTGTGGCTTGGCTGCAGCTGCAGAGGAAACAGCTATGTCCCGTGGTGGGCACCCTGGGACATAGCAGAAGCCTGCCCTGGGGAGTGGCAGTCCTCAGGACCATCAGAGGCTCCTCGAAGGGGGCCACACGGCCCCCCTCCAACAAGAACTTGGCCCTGGGGGTTGGTGGTCCCTGGGGCAGCAGGGGGAGAGGGGGCACAGGGCCCCCGCATTAATTACATGGTTGCCCCGAGGAGGTGGTGGTCCCCGGGGCGGGGGGCACAAGGCCCATACGCATTCATTACAAGATCATCCCAGGGAGGTGGTGGTCCTTGGGGCAGCAGTAGGGGGCCAGGAAGCCCCCTCCCGCATATTACAATAAAGCCCTAGGGAGGTGGTGGCAGCACCCTCCAGATCCCAAACATATGAGCCCCAGGGAGGTGGTGGTCCTTGGGGAAACAGCATAATGTGGGGCAGTGTCCTACATTTACAGTGTTTACTTTCACACATTGGGGAGGATTCATTCAAGGAGGAGCTTGTCAGTGTGCTGGTTAACGGGCTAAAAACAGTGCAGCACCGATAGAGATATATATATATATATATATATATATATATATATATATATATATATATATATATATATAATTAATATTTAGACAAGAAGCCGTTCTTGTTGTAGTTGTACCCATGAAGTAAAATGATTTTCGTAGCAGACATAAATTTGTCATTTGGGGAAGGTGAAGTTTTAGACCCGGTTTCTAAGTCACACAGTTTGTAGTTCAGCCACTGGAAAATATTTCCCTCTCTGTTGAGTTTAACAGTAAAGGCTGATGGTCTATGTTTGTCTTTCAGAAGTTAAATTAGTAGACTGTATTCAGACAGAGCTAGCATGCTGGCTATCACATGTTAAATCTATTAGACAAGGTAAACACGATTTAGCCTCACAATATATAAAGAATATTTGGCACATACAAGGTTAAGCTCCCAAATACACTGATTAAAAATGCATTTTGAGGACATCTAGAGTACAAGGTGCAACACTTAAAGTCTTACTTAACATAGACGGTTTTTCGGAGAGCGCTAGACTACAATGAAGGCAGTTGAGTAGAACAGCAAACAAAGATGTTGCTGACATCTCAGGTTTGTCCAAGTTGCAAGCTTGAGAAAAAGCAGATCTGCAAAGTGCAGCTCAGCTGCAAACTGTAGACATGCTTTTGCTAACATATTCTGTAATTGAACTGCCATGCCCAGATTCAATCCTGGATCTAGAGGGAAGCGGGCAGTGGCTGAGATGTTCAGGTCGGCTCTAGTATGTCTTTTTTTTAACGCTGTTTATTGTGCATTTTGTCTTTTAGCAACTTTATCAAACATTCAAACCAGGTAGTTAACCTCATTGTTGCGGCCTGTCCAGTATTTGTATTATTGTATTTGTCTCATGGATGGTAGAGAGTTCGGTACCATATTCGTGTCCCTGCCCGCCCAGCTCTAAATCTAGTATGTCTTGCCACACCGATTGTGCAAGCGCCAGGCCAGAGCCTGACAACTCACTTCTACCCTGCTTCTGCCTTCGTTGGCTCTCCCTGCTGTGCAAATATTACACACACACATATTCGAAATGGGCTTGTAGACGAGGATGTACTCTTGATTGACTGAGAGAATGGGCAGAGCAATCAATAAAGTTAACATGTTGGGCCATTCAAAAATATGTAGAAATGCACTTAGTAGACTTATTCAAGGATCCAACATTTAGCCTAATTTACTTTATACTATGGCCCTCGTGTCTGAAGCTGTTTTACGGTCGGTAAGGCTCTAATTCATAAAATCAGAGTCTTTCTAACTACAAATGGCATTTTTCAATTCATAAAACCCAATATGTGATTTGATAAGATGTTACAGAATCTTACCAAATCGCAATTTGAGAATAGATACCAAGCAATGTATTATGAATACAGTGCACTTTCCCTGTTTGCGCCATAGTGCACCTTTATATTAGAAAGAATACACTGCTCCTAGAGCAGCTGCAAACTCACGCTGCCCTCGGGGCAGCGCATTCAAGGACAATATGGAGCAGCTGTCTAAAAGCTGCTCTGTGTTCTACTGTGCAGGACGCAACCTGTCTGCACTGTCCAGAAGGGAGAGGGATCTCTTTGCAGGCAGGTGCAGTGAGTGCACTCTCCTGCAAGGTAATGTCTGAAGTGTGCCCATGTGAGCCCTGTCTCCCCTCCAGATAGCCGCCTTTAGGAGGTGCAAAGTGTGCCACCTTTTTGTGGTGCACTTTCAGTGCACCTCATAAAGGCATGTTTGCCCATGTCCATAATATGGCTCGGGCTTCGAGGCAAACTGGTTCACTTATTGGATGGGGCCAAGTTCCCAGGCAAATGATGAAACAGCCTCACAAGCATCTGTGGGGCCCTCTATATTACAGTTATGCCCCGGGGGGCGAACAAAGCAGGCGGACACACCCGTTGCACCCTCGGTCCGCAGTATACAATACTGCCCCTAATTGGTATTTGGAAGAGACATGTTAAGGGCATCCATTTTAGATACTCCTTCCAATGGGTATATATATTAATGTTTTGCCTTCGAAATCCAGTGGCAAAACTTAAATATTTTACCACCTCCTCAAAGGAGGTTATAAGCCATTTGAAAATGGGAAGGGGTCACCCAAGGGCCCCTTCCCCTTTATGAGTGTTTGCAAAGCCGTTTTTTAGGAGCAGGCAATGATCCATGAGATCACTGTCCGGTCATAAAAAGGTTTCTATAACTTTATTTGTGTTTTAGCACATCCTGTTTTGCTTTAAAGAAAACGGGCAACATTTTTTAAAAATGGAACATAGTGGTCTACTGACCCCAGCAGGTCGCCACGCCGGTCATTGAAGCCAGTCATAGTGGGTCCCAAATTGTGACCTACCTCATGAATATTAATGAGTTGGGTCAAAATGCAACCCATTACAAATAGGCATTTTGAGAACCAACCTATTATTACATAGACTAGTTCTCAAAATTCCAATGGATTCGTTAAGTCAGTGCCCAAATTGTGACCACTTTCAACATATCCATTTTTGTACATTCCATTTAAAGAATTGAAAATCGTTATTTGTTGCAATTTATGTATACTTAAATTGAATCGTTGTACATGAGGGCCTGTGTTCGTGCTAAGTTGTGCAGAAAGTGGGGCAAATTGTGCCGTGCAATCCGGTATGTATAAGATGTGCACTAGAAGGTGTTTCATGTATGGGGAACAATACCTATTTGTGAGGGAAAAGAAGTTAAAGTACAGAAAAAACATAAATGGCATATTTAATTTTAATCGACCTACACAGAAGGTTACAAAATTACTAGCTCCTGGTGCTGGTCAAATACTTTAGTGAGATAAGCCCCTGCACAAAGTTCTGTTGGTCACCAGCAAGTCAGAGGCCAAAACTATCCTCTGTGTAGAAATGATGCAAAGGAACCCCTTACACTGTTCAGTGGTGTAAGGAAACACAGGGGTCTCTCCTGTAAGGAGTGATATGGGGGCCCCTCTCAGTACCCATACCCTCGAGCTGACAAGCTATGGGGCCCTCTGTTTATTTATAGAAGGCTGGGGGCCCCATGCATTGCAGGGGCTGCAAGGGTGTCCGTTATGCCCCTGCTTACACATTGAAGCTTGTTAAGAACGGAATAAAAATATGTCTGTACCTTTCTTATAACAGTCTAGTTGTAACACCACTAGTCATTTGTAATAAGAAAATTAAGGGCCCTATTACGAGTTCGACAGTTGGGAAAGCCCATCCGCCAAACTCCCAACAGGGTGGCTGCCGCCTTCGTGGCAACCTCCTAGCTGGAGTTATTATGAGTTTCCCACTAGGTCGACAGGCAGAAGCCTCAGTTTCCGCCCGCTGGCATAGTGGGAAATGGGCTATAGCATTGTCTCTAGCTCGTAATTGAGCCGGCGGCAATGGTGTAGCCCGCAGGGTGCACCCTTACCCTCGCAATGTGCAGACAGTGAAAACTGCGAGGGTGCTGGGCAGGGGGGTCCCCTGCACCTGTTCTCCGCCAGCCATTGCACTGCCATGAAAAGGCTTTTGGAGAACAAGGTCGTAATCCGCAGGGCAGTGTGGCATGCAGCGCTGCCCTGGCGGATTACAATCTCTGTCACCACCAGGCCGTCGGGATCATGGATCCTGGCGGAGCTGGCAGTTCCGTGGCGGTCTGACCGCGAGTGTGCAAGTCAGTAAACCACGACACTCGTAATGAGGCCCTAAGTCACTACTGTAATAAATTATAACATTTAAGTTTTGTGTGGGCCCTGCCAGAGCCAGAAGACAGTGTCAAACTTGGATCATGGAGCAGAATTACAACTGCTGGAATGAATGAATGGCTAGCTTTTCAGCTGTCAGTTCTCTGAACTATTTTACCTCCCAAAATTAACAATCATTAACAGATAAAGAGATACTTATTGCACTGGGTTTGTCTTTTATACCGTAGGGTTTATTGCATGAAATAATGCTACCACACTTTCTGAAGTACAAGCATTATTGGAAGTCACTTAAATTAAACTGCCTCAATATCTATATTCTAGATTTGAGGCATGTTCATTTTCACTGTATAGCATCCGTATTGATCCCACATGTTTGCAGCCATGCTATAATTTTCATGAAGCATCAAGAGACCAAGAATTTAAGCAGTTTGGTAGAATAGTGACAGTGTGGCCATGTATATAGGGATATGTATTATGCGTATAGAAGTACACAAGTCACCTTGAAATTCTGTCGACCTAGAAATGTCTTGTTCCTCTGTGTGGTCACAGAACTCTACTATGATTTGCAAATTCATTGTAATGAATAGCAGAGGCACTTTATCCCATATATTTTTCTGAGAGCAGCAAAGAAAGCTAAATACCTTTGAACGGTTATATGGTATTTATGTTCTGAATTTCTCTAAGTGTTCTGTCAAAAGTCATATTCTTTGCTATTGAGAATTAGCACTGACAGAGTTTTTAATGTTGGTCTCTAAATCTTCTGTAAAAACGTAGCTTTTAGAGTGTGTGAAAATAATTCCCAAAGTATTAAAAATATTTCACAACAATATCTTGTTTCTTTCAAATGCAGGAGCATCTTGAAGACACAAAAGCCTGCGTCACCGTGATTCCATCTGTGGCCATCCTGCTGCCTGGACCCCAGAGGACCATGCGGGGCTCTGTGACTGTCCAGGTCTTACAGATGCTGAAGGAGCTTCTGGCCTTCGTGCTGGTCAGCTACACGATGCTCATTGGGGCGCTGCTGCTGGCTGGTTGGACCACCTACTTCATGGTGCTCAAATGATGGAGAGAATCCTATGTGAGGTTAAATGACTAGCTGGGATGCACTTCAGAGACTGCAGCCATTACTTGGGACTCGGTAGTGGCAGTTTTGGATGGTGCAAACTCATTGTGCCCTTGAAGTGCCTGCACTCAGCAACAACCTGCAGTACGGGGCACCATCAAATAGCAGCAGTACACTTTTCAACAGGATCAGCGTTGAAGTTTATGCTGCCATACAGGGAAATGCCCACCTACTTCACAGCATGCTTTCCTCTTTCTCTTCCTGCCCCTCTCTCTCTCACACTCACACAAATGTGCCCGCACACTAAAGCAGATTCAATTAATTATAAACTTTTGGTATATATGTATTATTTCACACTCAAAACAGTCATCGAACATATCAGTGATAACATTAAAACAAAGGGCTAGTTACCTTGGTAAACACATCAAAAATACACTTTTCATTGTCTCCAAGTAGTAAGGTGTGCTGCTTGTTTTTTTATTTATTTGGCTTGGTATATTAAGCGTGAGTGATTCCACACATAACCGTACCATTTTAAATTTGAAATATACAAACAGTGCATTTTTCTTAGTGACAGCATGCTACTCGACGGCAGCCTTCAATCAACTGATCACCCTTACTATAAAGAAGTCCTGCTGGGGTAAATCCTTTCCTTGAATTAAAGATTTTTTACAGCCTTCTATCTCCTGCCTCCCCAGGAAAATGTCTGGGTGTGCCAAGTTTGGGCCAGCCCTGATTTTTAGCACGTGTGTGCTTGTTCTAACAATACGTATCTCTGACACAGTGCCTGGTCTGTATTATTATGGTCCAAGGGTTTTATCAATTGCTTGCTGTGACATTTAAGACCTCCTTTTGTATTAGCAAAAAGGTCATTTTTAGGTAATTTCTTGCAATGCAATCTGGCACCGCAATGTGGTCATTGGTGGCACCACTGTAAGGCAACTTGCAATGGCCTTATTGTATCATTAGCTCTACAAATCATGCATGCACATAGAGTATCAGTTCAGCATAGAATCAATCTGTAACCATTATTAATAGGCACATTAAGGAAAGTTTGACCTGTAGTTGCTGCTACTTGTAGGCCACTCTTCGTATCAGCCAGACATCCATCACCTTTGCCTCCTTTTTTCTGGACTACTAATGCCTACAACAAACACAAGGGGTTATTTATGGCGTTGCACTAGCGCTTTTTTGGCATAAAGTATTGTGGCGACTTAATAAAAAGTGCAGGGATTTTTTAATGGTAACTAACATTAGTAAATCTACCCCTCACAGTTCAGTCCCTCTGGCATCTGTTGAAACACTTTTCTGGCCCAAAATGAAAGCCACTGTCCGCGAAGCAGTAGAAAGGGCGTGGTGAGGAGTCCATCAGTTAATGTAGCCATGGCACAAAATCTTCTGCTCCCTTGTGGGGGAGGGGGAGTTTAGAGTGAGCAAATATTGTCCCTAAGCACACATCTTGCAGCCAGTAATCGCTGGAGTGAAGTAATAAAAGAAGGCAGTACAAAGAGGGTCAAATAAGTTTGGAAGCCTCTGAAAAATGATGGAAGGGTGAAGGGGAATGGAGAGAAAGGTAGTGCATGGAAGAGACCAGGACTGAGTCAGAGGAGGAAAGAAACACAAAAGGGTGAAGAATGGAGGAGAAATAGCGAGAAGGAAGGACTGAGGAAGAAGAGTGTAGCAGGGAAGGTGAATAAAGGAAGGGGAAATTGAAGATCTCACATATTCCATGCACAAACAGGTAAAACAGATAGTTTTAAATAGTAGTTTTGCACTGCTACTTTCAGCAACCAGTCAGTGCAAACATCAACATTTCTACGCAGTGACCAAGGAAAAATTTCACATTTGCCCTCGCCAATCAGTGCAAATAATGGTTCAGTTTTGCACAGTATACTTGTATTCCCTTGTTGGAAAGCCAAATGTGATCAAATGTTTGCAGCAGCATGACCATTATGTTAGGTTTGCCAGGAGGCACTAGAATTCTCTCTGTGACTTCCAGATAACATCTAGGTAATTGTGCAGGGTTACAAAATTTGCCTTCCATTTCATCACATCCCTCGGTTGACCCCCATTCCATGTTTCTGATGCTTTTCTAATTTTTATATTTCTTTAAAAAACAAAGAAAATAAAAACGGAGCACTTAGTCTTATGGCTGTAACTCTAGCATTTGACAATCTTCACCTCTGCAGATGCCATCCACGAGTTTTACACAGGTGTTCATGAGGTGGAGGTTCAGGGACCAGCGAAGAACTTATGCAGTGACAAGGGACGACACTGCAACACTTGTGAATATGCAACCTCCCAAAAGCAAGAGGAATACTCTTGGGCTGAACAATGGCACACCCTCCATGTGCCTAAAGCACACAAAAACAAAAATTGAATGGCCTTACCATCCTCTATAAAAGGGGCTATCTGATTAATGATGTCGCAACAGAACTGAAAACCCAAGGTGAAATCATCAAACAAAAGATAATTCTAGAATGCCTTGCTGATTGTTAGATGTGCAAGACTTGGCAAATAGCCTGTCCATGATACCTTTATTCATTAATAGTCAACAAGTCAAGCTTTGGTTTGCCATGCAAGTTCCCTGGTTACCTCTGCACGTTTTGCAAAATGCAGTTGAGATACTTAAAGCCATTGGCCGATCTCAAGTAGCATGAGGCTCCACGTCTATCAAAAACTTTGTTGAATCTTTAATTCTGTAATCCACAAAATGTAATCTAATATCAATGCACTTCTGAATGGCAGGGGAAAAGGATTAAAGTCAGAATATTAGGATAGGTATATGATAAACTTACATACAGAGAATTTGAATGGAACTTTTTTTATATTGCCAATTGTCCGGACAATCTGCATTGAGTTTGCTCCCCCTGAACGTATGATGGACTGCCTTGATTTTGGGGTGTGTACAGTAATTTCCAATCTAGGATCATCAATAATCATTAATATTGTATTTTGGTTTCTGATGTTAGTGGCTGGTTGGACAGAATACAGCGAAGTGCAAGAAGCTCAGGCAACTCCTATTCCAGGGCTGTGATTGGTTGGACACCATAACTGGATTTGCATAAATACACAAACCAAAGGTGCTAATGGACTAGCACTCTGATGAAAAGAGCCACAGGGCAGAGCACCGAGCAGTACCCAAGGATTTTCCTGTCCTTTCAATAGAACCTCCTGCTTTCCATGTGTCAAATAGATTACCAGCAGAGTTCGGGGTGGGGGAATCCTACCAAATTCATCCTTTCAAGAGCTGGCTGGATTCCTGAGTTACAGGAGTAACTTGGGTAGGAAGGTTACATTTTCTAGTCAGTAACCGAGAAACAGGATTCTTTGAGTTTTTGTGTGCTCTTTCAGGTAGTGAATAACTGTATTTAATGACACTCCCCTGCAGCCAGAGAGACCCTTGTTCAGAAGGTGGATTGGCTCAAGTAGGGATGGATAGGACCTTGCGTACAGATCATGCTTCATTCAAGGACTCTTCAGGTTAGCTGGCAGTGAAGTCTGAGCTTCAACTAGCTCATTTGTAAGGCCACTTGCACAATGTACTTGACCATGGAAACAAAAGGTCCTCTCTTGGGCACCATAAGGATAGTGATGAAGTCCATATATGCATTGACTCCGTAGATTGTGCACATGCGAGCAGAGGAAGTACTTTGGTTTCCAGAGTCCTATACAAAACATAATTAGCATACATATGCAGGCTTGAGGATGGGCGAGGACTAGCCTGTTCCTGGCTTTAGTACGACCAAGGGCCAAACATTTTTTTCCTATGGAAGAATGAGCAGTGATAGCAGCTGCGCAAGGAGTCCCAATCTGACATTGTTCATAAATAAGAACTATTCTATGGTTGGATAATCCTCAATGGTAATTATGTATGACATGTTTATTGCTTACCCTCTAATAAAATTGGTTCTGAGCTTGTTTTGGTTTTGGTATCTTATTTCATGTAAGCATATGATGCCACATAGATTGCCATTTAGAAAGATCTCAGATATTGTACTTTTAGATGACTCGAATGTGATATGGAAACTTACTGTGAACCAGAATTGTAGAGAAATAGTGAAAGATGAAAGAAAATAAGGAGAGAAGGAGAAGGAAATAAAAGAACATGGAATAATTGAAAATATGGAGAATTAAGCTTTGAAAAAAACAGAAAAATAAACGGGGAAACCTGCATAATGAAAAATAGCACTACTGCAAAACAGGAAGAGGAAAAATGAATAAAAGAGAGGGTTAAAAAATGTTAACCAGAGAGAGTGGCCTAATAAAAGCAGTGCATAATAAGAGTAGAGTAATGAAAACCATTGTAGAATAATGAACATATGGACTGAATAATGAAAAACAAGTGCATTGGTGTTAAGGAAATTGGAGTTGGGACTGTAGTCCTATAACACCCCGCTGGGTAATCAAGTCAGTGGAATTGCCACAGCAGTTCACCCATCGATGTGCAGACAGGGTATCCTACTGCATGCTGCCATACTGTGGTATGCACAAAGACTTCCTCTGGACACTTATCCTCTTCGGTGCGTGCCTCGGCCACTGGCCGAAGCACGCACACCCTCCCTGGTGCGGGTCACGATCAGTAGCCACCACCAATGATGGATTTTTTTTAAATTTATTTAAAAGTCCCTCAGGAGGCAGAAAAGCTTCTGTGTCTCCCCTTGAACCCCCCCACTCTCCCCTCTGTTACATCAGCGCGCTGACATCACAATTTGTTTTCACCAACAGAGCAGGAGGCAGAGGTAAGGCCGCTTTCAGCTCCAGTGGGGAAAATGGTCCCGAAAGGGCCACCCCAGCCTTCAGGAAGGCCTCGTTTGAAAGGGGAGATTATCCCCTTTCAAACAAGGCCTTCCTGAAATGGTTTCTTGGCCGCGGCATGCAGCTGCCCTGCAATCCACACAGGAAACCCCACTAGACACCAGGGGTTACACTTGGTGGGGGGGAGAGGGGGCCTTGACCTCATGGTTTAAAAATGAATAAATAAAAAACATTTAAAAAAATGAAATTGACATGCGGTCGCCTGTGAGCAGGGCTGACCCCCAGTGGGGCAATTTTTTTAATAGATGTATGGATTCCCTGGGGGCCACAATCGCTTTATATTTATATATATATATATATATATATATATATATATATATATATATATATACATATGTAGAGAGAGAGAGAGGTTTTATATATATTCGCCACCAGTTGTCTTGCAGCACGCATCTTCAAAGCAATGCACTTACCCCAACCCATGTGTTTGTAGCTTTTAGGCAGCAAGAAAAAATTTGAGCTAACTCTTGTGATTATGTTTCTGCTAGTGAAGTATCATACTTTTGTCTAGTGGCAGTTTTGATGCCAAAAAGTATCACAGAAGGTTTATATTCCTGCTGAAAAGATCAAATGTGTATTTTATGTGAAACGCTGAGTGAATTAGTAAAGCCAGCCATTACCTGCACTATAATACAATGAAATGTATGTGTGAGGAGGGCTATGGAGAGACGAAGGGCACTTTTGCTGGGTGGTAGTGAGGGACTCCAAAGAGGAGGTCATGGGAGTGGGAACACCAATAATGATTGTCAGACTGGGTGCCACAGGTACTAAAGACTGTGACAATGGGTATGTGACAAGGTGAAGTAATAGTGTCTTTTTTGTTTTGTTGAGTGTCTCAGGAGAACGTGCTGATTGAGGGAAGAAGCGAAGGTAAGTTGACTGACCTTTACTGTTGCATGCATCACACACATTCCCACCAGCAACTTTATGACCGTCTGCGTATGTTAGTGTTTTAGAGGGACAGTTTAACCAGTAGCAGAGATGGCGTCTCGTTGGATGACTGCTGCTCAAGACCTAACTCAGGTTATGGAGAACAGCCATGATGTAGAACCAGAGACTGAAACAGCAGATACTAAGACAGCATCTGAGAGATAGGGCAATGGAGCAGACTTGGAGTGATTTTTCAGTTGGAGCAGTCCCATCCCACAACTCCTCTTCCAGTGATTCTAAGGGAGGTGATGAGGACAGTCGTGCTGTCCCTTTTCAAGCACAGTCTGTGCAGCGGGACAATAGCAGGTTAGCCCAACCCAGAGAGCAGGTGTATGCGGCAGCAAGCACAGAGAAAGTGCTCTCTTGGGAGCTCCCCAATTTAGTTCAGCCCCAAATTCTACCGCCCATATTGTATTGTGGAGACATCAAAATTATGTATCACAAAACAGCCTGGTTTTGTAAGGCAGGCACCTGCGTTTTTGTCCTGGGCTCGGCGGCCATATAGGGAAACCTACCAAACCCAAACATTTCTGGAAACAGACACCCAGGGGAGTCCACGGAGGTGTGGCTTGTGTGGATTCCCCAAAGTCTTCTTACCCAGAATACCCTGCAACGGTGAAATGTTGAATAAAAGCTCCAATTTTTGCTTGCATTTCTGTCACACGGACTACAGGAGTATGCTGGGAGCCACAAAATTCCTACAACCCAGTGTTTTTCCAGCTGTCCTGATAACAACACTATCCCACTTGAGTGCCTGTACCTTTCTGCCTGCATCAGGAATGGATCACCCCCAGGGTCAACAGTTGCCCTCATGTAAGGACTAACATTGAACGTTGTGTGATCCATTCCTGTCACGGGCACTAGCCTTACCCACGCAAGTGAGGTACCATTTTTATCGGGAGACTTGGGGGAATGCTGAGTGGAAAGAGGTTTGTGGCTCGTCTCAGATTCCAGAACTTTCCATCGCCGAAATGTGCAGTAAAAATGTTTTTTTAGCCATATTTTGAGGTTTGCAAAGGATTCTGGGTGACAGAACCTGGTGAGAGCCCCAAAAGTCATCCCATTCTGCATTCCTCTAGGTGTCAACGTTCCATAATGTTTAGGTTAGGTAGGTTTCCCTAGGTGCCAGCTGAGCTAAAGGCCAAAATTCACAGCTAGGCACTTTGCAAAAAATGCTTCAGTTTTCATTACAAAAATGTGATGCTTCACATTGCGTTCTGGGGCATTTCCTATCGCAGGCACTAGGCCTACCCACACAAGTGAGGTACCATTTTTATTGGGAGACTTGGGGGAATGCTGGGTGGAAGGAAGTTTATGGCTCCTCTCAGATTCTAGAACTTTGCAGCACCGAAACGTGAGGAAAGATTTTTTTTTGCCCAGTTTTGAGGTTTGCAAAGGATTCTGGGTGACAGAACCCAGTGAGAGCCCGACAAATGACCCCATCCTGGATTCCCCTAGGTGTCTACTTTCCCTAAATGTATAGGTTTGGTAGGTTTCCCCAGGTGCCAGCTGAGCTACAGCCAAAATCCACAGCAAGGCACTTAGCAAAAAACACATAATTTTTCAATGGAAAAATGTGATGTGTCCATGTTGCGTTTTGGGGCATTTTCTGTCATGGGCACTTGGTCCATCCACATGAGTGAGTTACCATTTTTATCGGGAGACTTTGGGGAACACAGAATAGAAGAGTAAGTGTATTTGCCAATTGTCTTTCTCTACATATTGCCTTCCAAATGTAAGACAGTGTGTAAGAAAGAGGTCATTTTGAGAAATGCCCTGTGATTCACATGCTAGTATGGGGAACTCCGAATTCAGAGATGTTCAAATAACCACTGTTTCTAAACTCCTTATCTTGTGCCCATTTCGAATATACTTAGGTTTCACTCTTTATATTTTACCAAATTAATTGCGGTGTACCCGTGATTCAATGAAAACCCATTGCAGGGTGCAGCTCATTTATTGGGTCCGAGTAGCTTGGGTTCTTGATGAACCTGCAAGGCATATATATCCCCGCAGCCAGGAGGGTCCAGCAAACATAACAGTATATTGCTTTATAAAATCTATCATAGTTGGAAAAAGTTACAGAAGAAGACATAATCAGAAAGGGATGTTTTTTCAACAATTTCAATATTTTTTATTTCAACTGTTACTTTCTTTTGGAAAATCTTGAAGGATCTACACAAATGACCCCTTACTGAATTCAGAATCTTGTCTACTTTTCAGAAATGTTTAGTTGTCCGGGATCCACCAGTGGTTTCACACCCATTTCTGTCAATAACTGGAAGGAGGCTGAAAGCACAAAAAATAGTAAAAATGGGGTATGTCCCAGTAAAATGCCAAAACTGTGTTGAAAAATTTGGTTTTCTGATTCAAGTCTGCCTGTTCCGAAAAGCTGGGAAGATGGCGATTTTAGCACTTCAAACCTTTGTTGATGCCATTTGCAGGGAAAAAACAGATGCTTACTTCTGCAGCACTTTTTCCCCCCAAAAAAAGGGTTTGCTTTATTTTGGCTAATATCTTGGTCTCCTCCAGGGCAACCCACAAACTCTGGGTACCTTCACAACAATCCCCAGAATGTTGGGGGAAAAAGGACGCAAATTTGGTATGGATAGTTTATGTAGACAAAAAGTTATGGGGGTCTAAGTGTGAACTCACCCAAATAACCAGAAAAGGGCTCAGCACTGCAGGGGCAGAGGTTATTGGGGGGGGGGGGGGGGGTAGAGCCCCACAGCTAAGGGGTTAAAACCTCTGGTATACTCATGGATGTGAATGATTGCCCGCTCACCCCCACTGCTCCAGGCTTATTAAGATGCCATGCAAGATACAATTAACAGGGGATTGTGCATAGAAGAAGACTGAAGACAACCTTGAAATGTCTGAGAGTGACAAAGATTTTGTACCTTCTATCCTGATTGCCCTTGTACCGTGATTGGTTGAGGTTCAGGTGAAATAGAAAGTACCATCAACCAAAACTCCATAGGATTAATCTGATTAGAAATAGAAAACAGACCAAAGATTTGTGGTCAAAATTGACGCAAAAAGTGTATTGACAGTAAAAAAATAAATATTAAAAGGTGTGGAAGCTTTAACTACAGGTGCAAAATAAAAAGAATGTAATCTTAATTTATCAGCATGTTTTTCATCTTGATACTGGAACAACGTAAGCAGTTTGAATCAGTTACAGAAACAACTTGTTTCTAATAATCAGTAGCTGCAGGAAGCAAATTACTAGTGTTGTGGGGAGGAGGAATAAAACTTGAATGAAATTCTTGGACCATTTCTTGTGCTGCAGGTAATTTAGAGGAGAAAATGGGCCATCTTTGCAGAGGTATCTATTGTTGCTCAATATTTTTTTTTAGGTGAAAGATCCGTTATAATATCTGTATAAATAATTTGCCATGGTTTAAGAGGCACTGGTAATGACTGTTAAATATCCAATGAGTTTAGAATGTAAATATTTAAGTTGGGCACAGATAGGACAAGCAAGAATATATCCTTGGACATCAACATGAACAGGTGGCCACCAGAAAGTTCATAAAACTAAATCCAATGTAGTTTTAATTTCTCTGTGAACAGATATAGGTGTTACAGCTAATTCTTAATACTTCCAGCTGTCATTCCTTGGGTAGAACATAAATATATTGACTCAAATATAGCACCTTAGGTCGAACTAATTAAGTCTTAAAATGTTCTATATTTTTGCATCCATACAATGAGAGGGAAATTCAGGCTGGTGATTTCTGAGTGATGATTTAGGCTTAGAAGGCAACGGAGTGGAAAAATCTATTTCACTCAGAAATGTAAATGATAGTAAAATCATACTGTGCAGAAAGGAAGCTCGTGTAGCTTGTCGGATGTTCTTGCGTTGAGTATTTTGAGAAAACATCAGATTTCTGTGATCTAACGGTCTTCAGTGCCCCCCTAAAAACATGTGTTCAGTTCAATTCAGTATAAGCCATCTTCATGGCTAAAAAATATCTTTCAAGAACTTACTCTGTTTATCTTTTGATACGATGCTACATAAACAAAAGAAGAGGATGGACTTGTGCATAATCTCTTGTCTTTGTAACAAAACTACCCAAGTAGCTTTTTTTAGTGTCATCTGTTTACCCAGCTAAATTATTGGAGGTAGCAGGATGACTCAGAATACTAATCCCATATGATATCTACTCCGGGATTACCTGGAAAATCCTGTTTTGTGGGATGCTCATGACGCACAAATATGCCACTACTTTGCTGAGAATGAAGGCACGGCATCTGCAAAGACTCTAGAATGGGATACCTTCAAGGTGGTCACACGAAGGATGTGCGTTCAGGAGATTGTGCATTTCGTAGAGCCTGGGATAGAGATATACTGCAGTTGGAGCGGCAGGTGGAGTGTGACCCAACCTCAGGGGCTGCCCTGTAGGAGCCAAAGCATTAACATGAGGCTCTCTTAGAACGGCTTTGATGCTATAATCTCACTGCCTATGTAGCTAAAACCTACAGAGGGTGACAAATCTGGCCGCCTCTTCGCTTCGCTGATCCCACAGGAGCAAAGGCATACACCAATCTTTGAACTCCAATCCCCTGCAGGCACAACCCTAAACTTGCAGCTTGACGCTTCACAGGCATTAGTCAGCAATTTACCAAACTCCAACTGGATGTTTCTCGCACATTTGCTTCTACCACATCTCTGCAACACATTAGGAAGCTTTAGATGCCTTCATAACCCCTGCTGTCATCAAACAGGCTATACAGGACCTGGCCTGGAATAAGATTCCCGGCCCGACAGCCTCCCCTAGGAATATTTAAATACCTTCACAAGCAGTCTAGCTCCTCGTTGGACACAATGAGGCATTGCTCCTAGGAGAAATACCTCTGTCCCTTCATCCTTCTATTTCTCCCCAAGCCTACTGGGGACCCCACCAGTGTTTCCTCTTACCGCTTCATTGTCATACTAGTGGCAGACTATAAAATGCTGTCACCTAGATACGCACAAAAACTCGTACAACTTGATCAAAGTAGGTTGTCATAGCACTTCACACAATCTTCGACATTTGTTCCATATGCAGGTTCAGGTATTGGACCACTTCCCACATGCTGCGTACCTGATCCTGGACCTGGAGAAGGCGTTTGACTCACTCAACTGGGAATATCTGGTAAGTGCTTAATGGCCTACACATGTTTGCTGTATACAAGGCCCCCCTCGTATCTGACTGGGGCGATATATCTCTGACTCATTCTCGATTGAACGTTGCACTTGGCAAGGGTGACCCCTCTCCCCTCTGCTATACGCAATTGCAATAGAGTCGTTAGCCATCCAATTGCGGAGGGATGGACAAGATTGGGGCATTCCCCTCGCAGACAGGGCTCATGCAGTGCACCTATATGCAGACGATCTCCTATACCTCCGAGATGCACAGATAGATTTAACCCTTATTCGAGACACACTTCGTTAAATACACTAGCTTGGCAGTAAATTGGGCCAAATCATCTGCTTCACCATTACATCCTGACTCGCCTCCACAGGTATTGTCTTGAAAAAATGGGGCAACCCAAGATTTTTGGTTCCTCTGGGGGAAGGATATGAATTAACTTCCACAACAGTGGTTGTACCATAAAGAACTTTCTTTACCGATGAAGTTCATAAATAATATATCACGTTTATTGGAAACTTATATTCCACAACTTTAAATAATCAAGGTGCTCCTGTGTAACTGAGCAGTGTGAGTCAATTGTGTTAGTATAAGTGTTACAGTGCTATTTACATAAAAACTAAAGCCAAACTGTGGTTAAAAGTTTGAGGTCTCTGAAGAACAACTCTAACATTAGGTGGTGTGAGCCTACTGATTTTTTTTTTTTTTTAATCAACCCACATTTCAAATTAAATGTCAAAGTTTCGATCCCAAAACAACTTAATTAGTTCAGGCAGGTCACCGTCAGGACAGAATATTGAAATAGGAAGCACCCTCCTTGATATCAATTAAACATATCCTAGTTGTGTTAAAAGCGAAACATTGCCAATCGGCTGTCTGTTTCCATGAAGCCTCGGTGCTTTATCGTGCTGCTAAACTACCAGCCAAAATCAGAAGTTTATCCTGATTAAATCAGGACCACGAATCCTTGATCCATTGGTAACTCGGATATAGGCCCCTGCCGTTACATTTTAAAAGGACCTTAAACAAGTGGCTCCTTTTCATGGAACGATTTATTACCTTCCACAAGCCATTAGATGGTGATGTTAAAAAGTGGTACTATTAAGAGCACACAGAGGCGACATGGAAACAGAAAGCCGATTGGGAATGTTTTACTGTTAACACAACTAGGATGTGTCTGATTGATATCAAGGAGGGGGTCATCATACCTCCTCAACGGTAATCTCTGCCCGTGTTGGTGGCAGTCGCTAGTTCAGTTCTGGAAAAACACATCCTCTTGCCACAATGAAGAAGATTGCTCTGACAAAATAATATACTAACCTGCCTACTATATTATTTCATGAACTTGCCTGTGATGCCGCCTAACAATTTATTTCGCAGCCTGGACACATTGCTGGTGGAACTCATTTGGGGCAATGGTTGCCCCTGGATAGCTCTGAAAAAAAAGTGCAATTGCCTGTCGGAGAGGTCAGTCTGGATGCCCTGTTATCTGAGGCATACTACCTGGTCACCCAGCTGCAGTGGGTGGCCAGGTGGTTTGCGAGCCATAGCCTGGAGGGAACATATCACACTGCACGTCCCAGCACTCCCGCCACTATCTGTAGTTTCCTACTCATGTGGCTCGTGCCAGACTCCCCAAACTCCTTACAAGTAGCAATTGCCCGTAAATGTATGGGGGGGGGGGAAATCTCACTCGGCACATCACACAGTATACTACAGGGTCTACCCCCATGCCCAGGGACATACTCCACTTCAGTCCGGAGGAACTGGCATGATCGTCTTTGACCTCTGCCGGTAGTCTCTTTTCTGAAGGCTATCGTCTGACATTGACCAACTCCAGACAGGTGAGACCAGTTTCTCACCTGTCGACACTGATGAAGCAGAAATGAAGGTTTTACATTTATTAGCGCTTAAACGTAGTGTTGAAATAATCATGTGTGACTTTAACCGAACTAATAAAGATTGTACGGGGACAAAATGTGCCCTTAGAGTAGTTTGCCAACATTTACAAGCGTGCTTTATATAACGTGATGTATTAGAATTGCACTAATCCGACATAATCGTAAACGTGTGCTATGATTTGCTTGCTTGAAATGCTTTAGCTTAGCATTACTTTAGTAGAGGCTTTGGCCTAGTTGCCCGGTCTCACGGTTTAGATGCTCGTATTTTTCCAATGTGCTAATAAACGTGTATTTTTGCTTGAAGCTGTACTTTTCCACTGAGATCGTTCACATGCTTATCTTAAAGTTTCGTGCCAGCTTGGCATTTTTCTCTTTACTCCAAGGTCGATCTGCAGGTGCGGACAATGGAGGCTCTGAAAGTGAGCTAATTGGTATAAAATGTTGCAACTTGCGTACCCATCTCCAAGGATAATGTATGCTTAAGTAAAAGCTTGAGAACTGTCGTTTTTGATTGGACAATTTGAAGCTAACCTATGAACCCTCCAATGGAAGACCCTACTGGATTTGAACTGTTGTCTATAAAAACCAGGTGCACGAGAAGAAATTAGGCCATTACCCGGACATTACACCCATTGCGCCATTTTGCAGCTATTATGGCCCACTTTGCTGCGACGCCATTTTGAAAGAGACTTTGATGCTTTCTCTAATCGAGAGAAAGAGACTTTAAATGATTCTTGCCCTAGAGACTTTAACTTTGATCCCTTTGCATGAAGTAGTAGTTTTATTTTGCCGCCGTGAGGCAATTGCCCCGTCCACCCCTGCCCCTTTGCCCCGTCCCATGCTGATCGAAACGGTACCCATGCTGATCGAGAAACGGTACCTGTGAGACAAAGACTTCCTTGTATGCTGATCGTAATTGGTAAATATGAAAGGAAATTGTACAATTGCATTGTGTTCCTTTTAGGTAACCAACTGCTGATTTTTGACAAGATCCCTAGTTAGGAGTTTTTCTAAATTAATGTTGCTAAATTGTTTTTGCATGAAGTCCCACATGCCGATGCTAATTTGAGGTTAGATGAGGATTCCTTTTGTTGCACGATGCAATTTGAGACCTTGTTATGCTGACTAAATGTATGCAATTAGCTCATTACAGATTATCGTATTAGTGATTTGCATTGCTATTATCGAATGTCTTGTGATTCAAATGCTACATAGATTGCACTTGTTTCGCCGTTATGGACAGCTATTAATGTTCATTTATGTTTATCATTTGGTGTTGAGACACATCTATATCGTGCTAGCTTTGTTAATATAGGGAAATTTACTAACTTTGCAATAAACTGGTGTGGTTATTCCTGACTGAAAGGTCAGGATTCTCCGAAATGTATTCTGGATTAATTGTTAAGTGTTATGTTGATCAGGGTATTGCTTATGTTCGTTATTGATTATTGATTTGATAAATTGCTCGATATAGAGTACGGAGAGTCCCACTTAGTCAAAAGATTCATCGGCCTAAAGAGCGTCCGAATACAGGTAAATTATTAGTACGGACCGCTCTATCAGTAGATGGTAGCAGAGGACGGTTTCGTCTTTTGGGACCCTGTACTCTTAAAGTACATGGTGTTGAATTAACGCTTACGCCCTTTCAGACCCTATTCGAGAAATTGAATTAGATTTTTCTTGGGTAAAATAGATTGACAGAATGATGATGGGCTAGGTCCACCGCGACTTTCCCGGGATCTCGGAGCTTGCGAATGAAGAGAATGGAGGTATGGAATCAGCGTTGGCGGTACTAGTGATGGTATGAGAGAAATTAGGGTTTTGCGCTTGCACAGCTTATTGCCGCAGATTGGGTGAAAAGGTTGCGAGGAATTTTTTCTTTATAGAGGATAGCGGAGGTGCGACTCCGAGTGTAGAAGTAGAGAAGTCGTCGAACTTCATAGAAATAGCAGAGGTGCGACTCCGAGTGTGAGAGTAGGGAAGTCGTCGAACTTCATGGCGTGTGGCGCTTTGTGCATAAAAAGGTCCACGTGGTTGTTGTTGTTGAGACGGGCCCTGCGAGGTCAAGAGACTCCGGAGTATGTTGATCTATGTTGTGGTCTGGGCGGTTTAGTAGGTTGATCGGGCGTGGTCAACGAGTCGGTACATGTGTCGAGGGAGTGAAAGGAACTTCGACTTCGGGCTTTGACAAGATTCTAAGTGCACTAGAATAGATCATTGACAAGTTGAGAGTAGGTCTGCGGGTCAGATTTGCTTGCGAAAGTGGGGACCGAGAAAGATGGAATAACTGCAGAGGCTAGTGAAAAATCCCTAAGGTCCTGAAGCGATTGTGTTACCCTTCCTGTAGTAAACCGACAGATCTGTTTTATTTTTTGGTAGCTCGCGATACATGCAAGAAGTTGTTACGAGAGGAGCTGAGTGAAGGAGGACTAGCCGCGAGGCTTTGTCAGCCGCAGTGTGTGTGAGTGTGACGTCACTAGGAGCCGCGCTGGGATAGGTTGGTTGGAGAGAAGGGTCGCGCACGGATTGGACGCAGTCCGTGGGGGGGCTCGATTGGAAGGGGAAAGGCAAGCGAAGAGTATTCCGGGAATCAAAGTCACCTATTGATTACAAATTTTGTGAAATAAAAGACGAGAAAATGAATTTTTTTAAAGCATTAAGGAGTGCAATGAAGGGGGAGTCTTACATTAAAGCGAGCGTAGGAGAGGAGACGCCGCCCGAAGGTACACCAGCTTACATTGTAATGGAGGAAAAAGGGGTAGCTCCGTGCCTTTGGCTAAAGCAATGGCACAAGCTGACAGAGAAACATGGGAGCGTAGCGTTCCCGATTCATGGGACATTCAATATAAGGATCCTAGAGAATCTGAGATTCACGATGTACGACATGAAGGTACCTCCAAGGCCAGCACAGTTTGAGGCTCTAGCGATTTGGGAACTGATGGCTAGACAGCAACAGCAAAATAAGTTCGAGACCAGGATAAGGAAGGTAGAAAAGACACTAGCGGACGCTAGGTGGGATAATGCACAGAAGGTGTGGAGGTCAGATGTACTGCAGGGGATAAAATTGTTTCCCGCAATTACTAAGGAAGAAGAGGAGACGGGTAAGAAAGCTACCTGTAAGACAAACAGGAGGTGTTCCAAGGATAGAGAGGACGAGGAAAAGTTGAGAAGAGAAGAGGAGTTAGAGGATGAGGAGTTAATCATGCAATTGCTGAACGACCGTCCACCACCTTATGCAGAGAGTGGACAAGGTCCAAGTACCAGTTCTGCCCCTCCGGCATCGGTACAGAACGGTGAAAATCAGAGTTCAGGAGCATCATCGGGATCTAAGGACCCGAGTCTACTGTTCACCCCGCAGATACCGCAGGTTAGGAGAATATATCCAGATGTGCCCATGTTGAAACCAGCAGAAAATTATCAGCCGCAGATTCCAGGATACTATAGCAGTGACAACGGTGCAGGAATGATTCTAGATCCAACCGTAAGGGGAGTACAGAATGGTCACAACCCGACATTGGCACAAGTTGAATCAACTCAGTTTCTGATGCCTCAAAAGCAGATGCAGGGGGGAAATGCACATGCTCAGATGACGGGGAGTCAGATGGGCATGCCGGCAATGATGACCCGTAGTGTGGGAATGAACATGCCTCAGAACATGGGAAATGGACAAAACCCAGATGCGATATCGCTACCCATTACTGTAGGTCCACCGGTACCTCTGTACAGTCAGCCTAATTTAGGTATGAGCGGTCAGGGATCAATGCTGCAGAATGGGACAGAGAGGAGGTGCATAGAAAACACTCCAGGGATAACTCCGATAGCGGCTCAGCCAACTGGATCTGGGACCTTGATGGAGTTTAGTCCCATATGTGCTCAGTCAACACTGGTGAGGTCGAGTCCCCCACTGATGATACCGCTGTCATCGAATACTGAAAAGTTGCCGCAACCATCAATGGCAGTCGATGTGAACGCTACACTGATGGGGTTGAATGCGCAACAGCTGACACAGTGGTTCAACAGTCTAAATTCCACACAAAGGTCAGCCAGTGGGAAGGGAGAAGATTATCTGAATAGGGTCAGGTTGAACATGGAAGCACAAGAGTTGGTGGAAGGGACTATGGGTGTGAATAGGTTAGAGTCCTACTCGGAAGAAGAGCTGAGGTATCTATGTCCCAGGATTACCAAGGAAGTGAATAAGGTACATAAAAGCTTGCAAGAAATAGCTGACAAAAACGGGGTGGATATAGACAAAACAAAACACTTGAGCAGGAGCTACAGATTGGATTTTGGGACCACAGATTTTGAACACATGAGGTCGGCAGGCATGAAGGCGCACCTTAGAGAATTGCTGCAGAGTGCACAAGTGTGGAGGTGCTTAGACAAGTGGGAAAGCAGGTGGGTAAAGAGAAAGGAAAAGAGGAGGGACAGTGCTACAGAGCTCAACGAGAAAAGACCACAGAGTAGCGAGGCAGTAACCATGTTACCAATGAGGGAGACAGCAGGGGGAAAATTAATACATGTACCATGGCACAGAAGCGACATTCAGTCATTTACGGATGATTTTCCCAAACTGAGAGAGAAGCTGATTGAATGGTATCAACAGACTGATAGGTTTGTGAAGCTTGCAAAATGTCTCTGGGAAGACCTGAATACTCTCTTTGAGATTGTGGTTCCGGCAGATTTGTGGGAGGATTGCAAAAGGGCTGTAGGTTGGCCGACAAGTGAACCAGAAAGAGACAGGGATACGGGTGCACCATCACCTATGGTGATGAGCTTGTACTACAAGGTGATTGAGCATTTGAAGACGAAAGTTGCCGCGAAAAATGTGGATTGGCAGAAGATCGATCGAACGGCCCAAGAGGCTAAAGAGTCGATTCATAGTTACTATGAGAGGTTGTTGAAGGCGTTTAAGAACTACAGTGGCACAGAGACAATAGAGGCGAAGGACATGCTTCATTTTGTGTTCAGATTTGTGGAAGGGCTGAGACCAGAGATAAGCCAGATGATAAAGTCGCATTTGATTTGTTGGCAGTCGAAACCGATCGATGAGGTGTTGAATTATGCGAAATACTGTAGCGACGAAATTGAAGTGAAACAGAAAAGGTTGAAAGAGAAGGTGATGATGATGCAACTTAAAGCAGCTCAGACAGGTCTGCAAGGTTTGCAAGGGATGCAAGGGTTCCAACAGCAGGTACCGCAACCGCGGCCGCAGTTGCAGGGAAATATGATGTTTCAGCCACAGGCCAGAGGCAGAGGCAGAGGAGGGTTTGTGAATAATGGTCCGGATTTGAACACTGTTGTGACTGGTGTGCAGGCAATGAAGAAGGTGATGCCGTGTCACGTGTGTGGAATTGTCGGTCATTGGAAACGCGAGTGCCCGATGGTGGTGCAGGAAGGTGCAGGTGCAGGTGTTGGTCAGCAAAACAATGATGTCAATGCATTTCAGACAATGAGGGGACCGAAAATGAGAGGTCCAAACCCAAATTTTCAGACCGTAAATCAGTTGCAGGGATTACAACCTATGCAGCCGCAGCAGATGCAGATGCCTCGTATGCAGATGACACAAATGCAGCCAATGCAACAGCAGTTACCCATGGTACCTAATCAGCAAATGCAAATACCTTTGGCACCAATGAGTCAGCAGCAAGTGATGGTTCCTCCACAGGTCTCGGGTCAGGTAATGAGTACAAATGGCACAGTACAACAGTTCCCACTACACAGTGAGAGTGGAATAAACAATGTATGGGAGAGTGAAAGTTCAGAAGAAGAAGGAGATTGTGTGCTTGCAGCATCCTTGGAAGTTGACCAAAAGGGTCCGTACGTAGAGGGAAGAGTAATGGGTCATCGTGTTTCATTCTTGGTTGACACAGGAGCCACACGTTCGACTGTTAAGAGCAGTGAAGTACCAAATTTGCCACTCTCAGGGAGGACAGTTCAAGTGGTGGGAGTAGCAAACAGGCACCTGACGAACCCAATAACAGATCCGGTACCAGTCAGCATCGGTAACTATCAAGGGGTGCATCAGTTCGTGGTATGTGACTCAAGCCCGATAGCACTGTTAGGGAGAGACCTATTGTGCAAATTGGGTTGTTCGATCATGTGTTCGAACGAGGGAATAACAATCCAGACGAGCAGTGATGGGGAAGAAGAGGACAGTGTAGAGGGGGATGAGATGGAAACTGTCGATGAAGAATATCCTCTGATTTGTCTTTTCCCGATGATAACTGAAGAAGATATTCCAGCCGAATTACGGGAAACAGTCGGAAAGGAAGTGTGGGATATGACAGGGAAAGAGGTGGGATTGATGAAAGGAGTGGAACCAGTGAAAGTGACTGTAAAGCCCAATGCAATCTTTCCCCAGACCCCACAATACCACATGGCACAAGATACCCTCATGAAAGTCGCCCAACTTATTGACGAATTTGTAAAACAGGGGGTACTGAAAGAAGTGTTAAGCAGTCCATGTAATTCACCAATAATGGGACTAATAAAGCCAAGTGGAAAGGTCCGACTTGTGCAGGACTTGAGGAAAATAAATGACATCATAGTCAAGTGTTGCCCTGTCGTACCAAATCCAGCTGTGATAATGTTTCAAGTCCCTTGCGATGCCGAATGGTTCTCAGTCATCGACTTGTCACAAGCATTCTTTTCTGTGCCTCTTCATGAGGACAGCCAATTCCTCTTTTGTTTCAAATTCCTAGACAGAGTGTACAGTTGGTGTCGAATTCCTCAAGGGTTTTCTGAGTCACCGTCAATCTTCAATCAGATTCTAAAGAAAGATTTGGAAGCATTAAAATTGCCATTCGAGTCAACCCTAGTACAGTACATTGATGACTTACTGGTTGCATCAAAGACAGAAAGTGGCTGCACAGCCGATACCATTGCTCTGTTGAACCATTTGGGAAGGAATGGACACAAGGTGTCTCCTTCCAAATTGCAGTTTTGTCAGAAGAAAGTGAAATACCTGGGTCACCAGATAGAGAAAGGGTCACGGAGAATAATGAAGGAAAGAATAACAAGTGTACTTCAAATGAGTCCACCAAAGACAAGGAGGGAGGTGAGGAAGTTTTTGGGAATGGTGGGCTACTGTCGCCAGTGGATTCCCAACTTCTCAACTCTAGCAAAGCCTTTACTGAAACTGACCCAGAAGGATGCCTTGGATCAAATTGAACTGAAAGGAGATGAGATGGATGCTTTTGTTGAATTGAAAGAGTGCATGTGCAGGGCTCCAGCTTTAGGTATGCCTGATTACACAAAGCCTTTCACATTGTTTTGTCATGAACGTGATGCATGTTCTTTGTCTGTCTTGACTCAAGCCCATGGTGGCGTAAACAGACCAGTAGTGTATTTTTCAGCTACTTTGGATCCGGTCGCAGCAGCACTTCCAGGGTGTTTGCGCGCCGTAGCAGCAGTTGGTATCAGCCTAACTCAGAGTGAAGGAATAGTGATGGGACACCCAGTAACAGTCATGGTCCCTCACTCAGTTGAGATACTTTTGACCCGCTCCCGAACGCAACACATGACCGGAGCAAGACTCACAAGGTATGAAACGATAATTCTGGGCTCACCGAATGTGCAGCTGAAAAGGTGCACTACGTTGAATCCAGCAACCTTGCTTCCTGGTGAAAATGCTGAAATTGAGAACGCTGAAGACGTCGAGCATGACTGCCTTCAGGTGACTGAATTTTGCACAAAACCTCGACCTGACATTAAGGACACTAAGCTTGATGAAAATGACCAAATTGTTTTTGTTGATGGTTCATGTCTAAGAGATGGGATGGGAATTTTAAAAGCAGGATATGCTGTATGTACTGTAACAGGTGTCTTGGAAGCGGCCTGGCTCCAAGGAGTCTATTCTGCACAAGTAGCAGAACTTGTAGCCCTTACAAGAGCATGTCAACTGTCTGCATTGATGAAAGTCACCATTTACACTGATAGTCAGTACGGGTTTGGAATTGTGCACGACTTTGGACAACTATGGTCACAGAGAGGTTTCCTGACTTCTTCAGGATCCCCAGTGAAAAACGGGGAGAGAATAAGGGAATTGTTACACGCCATTCAAATGCCAGCCGAAGTTGCAGTGGTAAAGTGTAGTGCTCATACGAAAGGACAGGACTATGTTTCTCTGGGAAATGCATATGCGGATCAAGTCGCAAGATTTTGTGCCTTGAACTGTATATTACTCAGGGATGAATGGAATTCGATAAGTGAGCCAGAACTCGAACCAGCTGAAGCATTTGCCTTAAAGGTCGTAGATACAATAGATGAACTAAAAGCATTGCAGAATAACGTCAGGGAGGATGAGAGAGATTCCTGGATTAAATCACAATGTATAAAGAGACCAGATGAGTTATGGGTTTGAAATGAGGGAAAATTTGTTTTGCCAAACAGTCTCTTATCACAGCTTGCGCGGTTCTATCATGGGCAAGCTCACCTAGGGAGAGATGCCATGATAAGATTGTTCAAAACTGATTGGTTTAACCCCAGATTTCGTCAAGCTGCAGAAGCAGTTTGCCATCGATGTGTCACTTGCCAGCAGATGAACCCAGGGAAGGGAACGGTTGTGAACGCGAGCCACATTGGCAGAGCCAGTGGCCCATTTAGTCGAATGCAGATAGATTTCATTGAGATGCCTGTGCATGGAGGTCTGAAGTATGTGTTGGTGATTGTGTGCATTTTTAGTCACTGGATTGAGGCATACCCCACACGTAGAAATGACAGCCTTACAGTTGCAAAGCTACTGTTGAGAGAGTTGATACCACGTTTTGGATTCCCGATCTCTTTAGAATCAGATAGGGGAAGTCACTTCAATAACGAGGTGATAAAGTTACTTTGCGAAGCGCTGAACATTGAGCAAAAACTGCATTGTAGCTATCACCCTGAAGCATCAGGACTGGTGGAGCAGATGAATGGTACACTGAAATCAAGAATGGCGAAAATATGTGCATCGACAAATTTGAAATGGCCTGACGCATTGCCCTTGGCGCTAATGTCAATGAGAAACACCCCTGATAGAAAGACTGGATTGTCTCCGCACGAAATTCTCATGGGCAGGGCTATGAGACTTCCTGCAGTTCCCGCAAACGCGCTTTTGAATATTACAGATGATATGGTGTTAGACTACTGCAAGGGTCTGGCTGACGTGGTTCGCTCTTTCTCTCACCAGGTGGAAGCAACCACCTTACCACCGATCCAAGGTCCAGGACACACACTGAAAGCAGGTGACTGGGTCGTGGTAAAGAAGCACGTGAGGAAGTCGTGTCTGGAACCCCGTTGGAAAGGCCCTTTCCAAGTGATCCTGACGACAACTACTGCCGTGAAGTGTGCGGGGGTTCCCAACTGGATCCACGCCAGTCACACAAAGAAAGTGTTGTGTCCCACAGATGAGGAAGTTGAAGCGCTGAAACTGCCAGTGCCTGATAAAACAGTGCTGAGACAGAACAAAACCGAACTGAAAGCGAACAGGCAGAAGCAGGAGAGAGAGAGATATTATTGGAGGACGAAGAGACAAACTCACCTGGGGAAGACCAAGGAGAAAGTTCAGACAGCGACGAAGCAGCTGAAGGTGACAAAGAGCCTGAGGCAGCTGAGGGTAGCAAAGAGCCTGAAGTAGCTGAAGGTGACAAAGAACCTGAAGCAGCTGAAAGCGATAAAGAGCCTGAAGAAAGTAACGGTGACGAAGGGCTCGAAAAAGGTGAAAAAGCAGGAGAGCATGATCAGAGGAGGGCTTTCCCAGAAGCAGACGATACAGAAAAAGAAAAGGAGAACGTGATTGATTCCCCAGGAGGAGGGGACAAGGCAGAACAGGACGAAAAGGTTCAAGCTTCTACAGAAAAGGTCGCAGGTCCGTCAAATGGACACGGTGCAAAGAGGAGACTAAGTATATCACCAGTAAAACAAAGGACTGGAGAAGGTTTGAACGACGGAGAAAGGCCAAAAGTGAAAGAGAAAAGAAAGGAAGTGTCTGTTGTGGTACCAACCTCGAGTGAAGAAAAAGACTTGACAAAAGAGGAAAGTACCAGCGAGGCAGAATCGAAAAGAGAAGCAAAATTGAAAAGGAAAAGGATACCCAACAGGAGATATTCCGGTCCAGAATGGGCATATGCAGTCAATGACGATTGGACTGACGAGTTTGTATCTCTAAGCATCGAGAACGAAGAAGAAGAGATACCAATAGAAAAGAAAAGTTTTATGGACTCTGTTGATTGAAAGGGTGATAAATGACATTGCCTGCTAAAATTTAGAGTGATAAAACCAGCTGAGACATTGCTAAACCGGATGAGACATTTGCTAAACCGATAAAGACTGAGTTATTGCCGAATTGAGACAAATGCTGCTAACCGATAAGTGACTGGCCTCCTGAAGAAAACTGTGTGAACATTGCGCTCGTTCAGCTTTGTAACTGAATTGCTAAATAGTTTCATTTATAGGTGCTTCTAGCTCTCTGATTCTATACAGATCATGACGCAAAACAGTAGAAAGAAATATTGTAAATATGTGTGTATAGGCTTGATAATTGCATGCGTACTAATAGTAATGGCAATAGTGCTTGCAATGCATGGAAAGGGTAAGAATGAGAAAATTGATGCTTCTACTTTTGCTCCTGTCACTGTCACTGAACTAACTGCATTGAAAAGACTAGAATTAGATGAGAGACACTTGCATGATAAGAAAGAGCTTTCGTATAATGTTTTCTATCGCTTGCTAACAGAATATGTTGAGACTATGGATGCGAAAGATTGTTATGTGTGTACACAGATACCGACATCAGTAAAGGAAGGGGTGACTTATCACCGCATGCCTCTTACATACGGGATTACATGTAGTATAGTAATGTCTAGATTTTATGGTCAAACTAACATACAGTATTTTTACTCAAATTATGATGTTACCTTTGCATATGTTCCTATAATAGCGCAGCTAAGCCAGATTGCTAAAGATTGGGATGCTAAAATAATGAGGGAATTTTTCGAGCCAATGCTACCTTTTGAAACGGCTCACGCTCATAGGGAAAACCTTACCTGCTCGCTCTCTGCAGTAGAAATAAGCTTTTTAGATCGTACAGATGATAGAAGGGCACAAATGAATGCGAAATTAGAAAAGGAACTACATAAGAGGACTTCAGTAGATAATTATGATTTTGTCGCAATAAAGACACAAGGGAGAATAGCTTTAGATGCTTGGCATGTAGGGAAATTTTGTATATATCGAGGTGAATCTTATTATGATAACATTTTCGTAGGAGCGAGTGAGTGTAAACATACGTTTATCTTTAAGGCCAAATGGACATTCATGATGAACGGACTTGACCCTGTCATTCCAGGTGTATATTACATTTGTGGGTATAATGCCTATTATCGTCTTCCAAAGGGATGGTGGGGGAGATGTTATTTGGGTATAGTGTTCCCAAAGGTTTATCAACTGGATGACCTATCGATGATTCAAAAGACATCTGGATCCCATCGTATCCAGAAAAGAGAGACCGCAGCTGCTGTGGTAGGAGATATATTTGGAGCCATGATTCCTTCATTGGGAGTTGTGCTGAATTCCATCAAAATAAGAAAGTTGTCTACTATAGTGGATAACATGTTGACAAAGTTTTCAGGTGCTATAATCCTGATAGATGCTGAACTTGCAGCGGAAAGAGCTATGACTCTTCAAAATAGGCTTGCTTTAGACATTCTTTTAGCAAAGGATGGCGGCGTTTGCAAAATGCTTGGTGCGCGCCACTGCTGCACGTATATTCCCAACAATAGTGTGAAAATTAAAACTATGCTTGCTAATCTAACAAAAGAAAGTGCAGATTTGAAGGAATTGAAAGAACCAGGAGTGTGGGAGAAGGTTGGAAAAGGACTTGCTTCAGTGGGAAATTGGATTGGGGGAATTTGGAATGGAATATTACTAAAAATAATACAGGGAATATTAATTGTACTGATTTGCATATTTGGAATTTGGGGAATAAAAAGGGGAATAATAATGATTATGGAAAGAATTAAAAGACGGAAGGAAGAGAAAATAATGAAAAGAATGGCGGAAGAATACAAAGCGAAAACTAGGGGAATTAAAAGGAAAAGAGAACTGACAGAATTTTAATGGAATAAAATTTGTGGGCATGGTTTGGTGTGATGACAAGTAGTCATCAGAGGAGGGATTGATGAAGCAGAAATGAAGGTTTTACATTTATTAGCGCTTAAACGTAGTGTTGAAATAATCATGTGTGACTTTAACCGAACTAATAAAGATTGTACGGGGACAAAATGTGCCCTTAGAGTAGTTTGCCAACATTTACAAGCGTGCTTTATATAACGTGATGTATTAGAATTGCACTAATCCGACATAATCGTAAACGTGTGCTATGATTTGCTTGCTTGAAATGCTTTAGCTTAGCATTACTTTAGTAGAGGCTTTGGCCTAGTTGCCCGGTCTCACGGTTTAGATGCTCGTATTTTTCCAATGTGCTAATAAACGTGTATTTTTGCTTGAAGCTGTACTTTTCCACTGAGATCGTTCACATGCTTATCTTAAAGTTTCGTGCCAGCTTGGCATTTTTCTCTTTACTCCAAGGTCGATCTGCAGGTGCGGACAATGGAGGCTCTGAAAGTGAGCTAATTGGTATAAAATGTTGCAACTTGCGTACCCATCTCCAAGGATAATGTATGCTTAAGTAAAAGCTTGAGAACTGTCGTTTTTGATTGGACAATTTGAAGCTAACCTATGAACCCTCCAATGGAAGACCCTACTGGATTTGAACTGTTGTCTATAAAAACCAGGTGCACGAGAAGAAATTAGGCCATTACCCGGACATTACACCCATTGCGCCATTTTGCAGCTATTATGGCCCACTTTGCTGCGACGCCATTTTGAAAGAGACTTTGATGCTTTCTCTAATCGAGAGAAAGAGACTTTAAATGATTCTTGCCCTAGAGACTTTAACTTTGATCCCTTTGCATGAAGTAGTAGTTTTATTTTGCCGCCGTGAGGCAATTGCCCCGTCCACCCCTGCCCCTTTGCCCCGTCCCATGCTGATCGAAACGGTACCCATGCTGATCGAGAAACAGTACCTGTGAGACAAAGACTTCCTTGTATGCTGATCGTAATTGGTAAATATGAAAGGAAATTGTACAATTGCATTGTGTTCCTTTTAGGTAACCAACTGCTGATTTTTGACAAGATCCCTAGTTAGGAGTTTTTCTAAATTAATGTTGCTAAATTGTTTTTGCATGAAGTCCCACATGCCGATGCTAATTTGAGGTTAGATGAGGATTCCTTTTGTTGCACGATGCAATTTGAGACCTTGTTATGTTGACTAAATGTATGCAATTAGCTCATTACAGATTATCGTATTAGTGATTTGCATTGCTATTATCGAATGTCTTGTGATTCAAATGCTACATAGATTGCACTTGTTTCGCCGTTATGGACAGCTATTAATGTTCATTTATGTTTATCATTTGGTGTTGAGACACATCTATATCGTGCTAGCTTTGTTAATATAGGGAAATAAATTTACTAACTTTGCAATAAACTGGTGTGGTTATTCCTGACTGAAAGGTCAGGATTCGCCGAAATGTATTCTGGATTAATTGTTAAGTGTTATGTTGATCAGGGTATTGCTTATGTTCGTTATTGATTATTGATTTGATAAATTGCTCGATATAGAGTACGGAGAGTCCCACTTAGTCAAAAGATTCATCGGCCTAAAGAGCGTCCGAATAAAGGTAAATTATTAGTACGGACCGCTCTATCAACACTTACATCTCACATGCTACATCCTCCGGTTCACTCAGGATGAAGAACCACCTACCCCTGCTGTCCTGCAAACACTCCATGGGTGTCATCTCATTATATGGCTTTATCGAGTGCTGCAGACCCACCCTGGTGCTTCTCTTGCTCCCCTATGTGTGAAGTGGGAGGAGGACATGGAGAGGGCCTTCCACGATGCTGAATAGGTTCAAGAGCTGGCCTCCACAAACTGTCCAGGAACAGCAGATTGAAAAACATACAATTCCATATCCTACACGGGTGTATTTAAACCCCTCTCAGCTTTACTGCTATTTTTCTGCAGCTGCCCCTGCCCCTCTCTGCCCCTGCTGTCAGGCTGAAGATGCAGAACTTCGCCATATGCTGTGGTCCTGTCTGGCCCTCTCCGCCTACTAGAGCGGTGTCTACACCATGCTGCGCAAAGTAATTGAACTCATAGACATATTTACCTGGGAGGCTTGCACTTTAGGCATATTTAAATGCAGAAAGAGGCACTCTCTGTGCACTAGTTTTGCGGGATGGTCCTTTTTGCCGAGAGAACACTCACATTGCAATTGAAGGCCAAACACAGACAGATTGATGAACATTGTCAAACATTCACCCCAGTCATAGATCTGAGTTAAATTCATTGTTATTTTGCCACCATGACATGAGTCCCATGCTCGCTGTGCCAGTGGTTTCAAGCTAGCCTGGCTGATGAGGAGTTATACCCTTATTCCAGCACTTGCTGTCGCCAAGACAGGTTTTTGATCTCCTGCCAGGCAGCTTGGGTGCTCCCAGATTTCCAAAACAAAAGGCTGAGACAGGAAGGAGGTCACACCTCCCCCCACCCCCCAACCCCCAGCCGGGCTAGTGAATAGAGCCATCAGGGCAGTGAGCTTCAAAGGCTTCACTGCCCTTGAAAGCCATCAGCACTATTCCCCAGCAAGAAAACAGCTCTTTCCCTGGCCCCAGACACATTTGCTCATGGACTGGCAGGACATTAGGTATGCAGGACTGTGCATTCCCCCAGGAGGCTGACCACACCTCTAGGGTGAGCAGCCCGGTGTGTGCACTAACATTTTAATTCTGCCATCTTAGGAGTGGCAGATTAGAGGGTTCTGGGTAGCTAAAGGTGACCTGTCCCACTGGATGTGATCACCTCAGGGGCAGACTAGCTCTAGGGGCTAGCTGCCCATTGGCCACTAGTCTCCACACTCCTAACTCCCCTAAAACCAGGATATAAGGGGACACCCCTGACACCAGAACGTCAGATTTAATGTACTACCTTCAAAGAAGGACACAGGAACTCTACATCACAGACAACCAAACTCTGCTCACTGCACCAACGCAAAAGGGGGATACTCTGACCCTGAGACAGCAGACTGAAATGCGTGAACGACCCTCGTTCTTGGCTGAAACTCACCACTCCTGACCGATGGACCCCTGTGGAAGCCAGAACCACCCTCAGACTCCCTTCGACTGGTGGCACCAGTCCCCTGCAAACTGCAGGTAAAAAGATGCTCCGGAACCAAAGAATTGCTGGCCATCACGCCCGCCGAAGGATCGACTGGAACCAGTTGGTGAAAGCATTGTGGGAGTCATAGTGCAGCCTTCCCTGAAGTTACAAGCCACTATCATACTCATCCGGACATCCAGACATCTCCAAAGCATCTTGCTGTGCTTACTGCTACCAAGGTTTGTTGGTTGCCATCCTGGTAACTGACCCCTACACTCGACGGTGCAGGGCACAGCGTGCAACCAGCATTTGACATCTGCCACCCAGTCCCAGCTGAGATTTTGCATCCCCTTGTCATCATCGTCGTGCCAATAGCAAAATCAGCACCAGAGCATGCCCCGTTCAGCACCACAGACAGCCAGGACAGCTCTGCACCCGGACCTCACCGACATGGTACAAGTGAACTGACTGTTGGGGCTGGATCCCAGGGCCCATACAACCTTAACCCTGCAAGTATTCCTCGCAGCTCGGCACCGAAGTGGTTGTTTGTCACAAGTGGCATCCCTACCATTGACATCAATGCGACTCCTGTTCAGCACCATGGACAGCCAGAACAACTAAAACTGCACTGACTGTCTTGATCTGGTCCCAGGGATTGCACTAGCTTAGCCCCCCTCCCCCAAGGGTTTCATGTAATTCGGTTTTGAAGTGCATTTTTTGCAACCTGTGACATTTTGCCATTGACTTCAATGCAACCTTTAAATGCCATTCCTGCTGTGATTTTCTATTGCTTCTAAAATTAATATCTCCGGTTCTACTGTACCTATTCTGTTTGATTTGGTGTCTGCATTTATATACAAATAAGTTCTATTTTTATAAATTGGTGTTGGGATTTCTTTCGAGTCGTGTAAATTACTTCTCCATGTTTGTGCTGTGTAATGCTTAACATGTTCCTCTAATTAAAGCCTGACTGCTCTTTGCCACACTTCCAGGACTGAGCTAAGGATTTACAAGTGTGAATCCAAGGACTATCTGTGGGGTATTGTGAGAGTAATACATGGTTAAGACTAACCCCTACACCACTTTCCTACAATGGGGCAACTATACTTCCATAGTTTGTCAGAAAATTCCTGTAAAACCCAATGAGCCCTAAAAAGGCCCTCACTTCAGTCTGGGTACTAGGCACTTCCCACTCCATCACAGATTGAATATTGGCATCCATCGGGCAAATCTTCCTGTTTTCTACCTCATGCTCAATGTAGACCACACAGGACTGTCTCAGCTGATACTTAGTTGCATTGATGGTCAGTTTCGCCACTTCTATTCTGACCAACACCTACTCGAGGTGCCTCATGTGGTCCTTCCATGAATTGCTGAACAACACAATATTATCCAGGTAGGCCACACAAAACTTTTCCAACACTGCAAGAACATGGTTCATCCGCTGTTGAAAACTGGCAAGAGCATTCTTCATCCCAAGGGGTGCCACTTTAAAAAGATACAGCCCCTCTAGTGTAGAACATGCAGTCTTCTCCTTGACATTTGATGCCAAAGTGATCTGCCAATATCCACTGGTCAGATCCAGGGTGCTCAGGTACTTTGTCACAACTAACCGATCCATTGGTAATCTGCTCTGGCCATTGGATGAGCATCAGCATTGGTTACCTTACTGAGAGCACAGTAGTTCACACCAAACCACAAGTCAGTAGACCCTCACTTTAATACTGGAGCCTCAGGACTAAACCAAGGACTACAAGATCTCTCAATGACCCCTGGATCCAAACTCTTGACAACTTACTCCTTAATGTATCCCTAAACCGAGTCAGACATTCTGTACATTCTGCCTTTTACATGCACACAGACAGGTATCAATCCTTGAGTCAGCAAGAAGAGGTTGGCAAACTGTCTGAACACCTTAACCTTTCTCTGTCCCACCCCATATTTCTTCCAGTTTCCTCACATTTAACTACGACTCATAGCCTTGCTTGTTGAATGAGACGGTGGTGGGAGTAGTTAGGTTGTGCGTGACCATTGAAAGGGTGGGATTGTGCTTTGGGTACTTGAAAGTCCTAGACTACTTCTCATCCTACTGGTTTGATTACATCTATAGATATAGACACAAAACAGAACACACCTCCGCACTGCCAGAGTAATTAGTTGTTGTCAGGGTGGGTGGACAGTCACTGGAATGGGAAGACACAAGTTTTTTTACCCGGGGAGGGCATTGGAGATATACTTGGTTAGCACAACTTGTTATTTTGTATTATATCAAAGTGCAGTGGGTGGGAACTTTGGCTGGGTGGGCATCAGGATTGGGGGTGGTGATGCGGGAGGGAGGCAATGTTTGGTACAGATACGACACTCGATGGGTGAAAGTACACAATTCCTTACATGGAAGGTGCAGGGCTTGAACTCCTTTGTTAAGAGATACAGAATACATTCATACCTGAGGAGGGTGGTAGGGCACATCGCACTATTACAAATAACACACTTATTAGAGGGAGAGGCCCAGAAGCTCCAGAGGAAGTGGCGGGGCAGCTATACCCCTTAACATATTCCTTCTGTGCTAGAGGGGTATGCATTTGGATTCCTCCAGGGGTCCCGTTCTAGCACCATGGACATGTGGTAGGGCGATCAGTACTCCTGCATGGTATACTTGATGGCAAAGAGTTGTGTCTGCTCAATGTATATGTCCCCAATACAGATGATGGGAACTTCTAAGGGGCCCTAGAAACTGAACTCCTGCCTTACGCTGAGATGCCCATTGTTGGGGCAGGAGATTTAATTGTATACGGTATGGGCAACTAGGCAGGTTTCCTCCCAAGATGGGTACAAAGAAATAAATGGCAGCAAGACTCCGTGAAACAATGACCAGGTTACAGTTTATTGATATCTGGAGGGCTTTAAATCCCACAACCAGGGAATATTCATGCTACACTCCAACCCATAGAGTGCACATCAGCCTAGATTGTTTCCTGATGAACAACGGTATGTTGGACATCCATAGAGCATGCTATCAGGTGCGCTTCTGTCAGACCACGCTCCCCTACTATTAGAATGTGGACTGCATGTCATTATGTCAGCCATTCCACTGTGGCGTCTGACCAGAGTCACTGGGTGACACCAAATATAAAGCAGACATGCAACAGGCTCTGCAGAGCTATTTTGATACTAACTGGAACACCACCGGATCTCGTGGGACCGAGTGGGGTGTGCTCATCAGAGGTGAAAGCCTCAATAAGACTTACAGAGCCAGAAAAAGAATAGAGCGAGTATTAGGGGAGGGGGTGGAATCCCTTAATAAACTGCAACACTGGTCGCAAGGCAGAGGACGGGACATTAATTGAAGCATGGAGACAAGTGGAGTCTGCTTGGGAAACATCTGACTGCCATCCCAGATGTGACTTTAGGCCACGACTGCACATAAAGGGGAATAGAGTGGGCTGCATGCTGGCCTGGTTATTGAAACGCAAAAGACCAACACCCACGATAATCACACTTAATCGCTCAGGGGTGGAGTGGCTGTGGGGCAGATTGCCATTAATTCTCTACTGCAAGATCACTTAGCGTGTGTGTATACCAGACAAAGGGGTGGTGCAGAACAGGAGATAGCCGACTTCCTAGGCCAGGTCGAACTATCACGCCTAACTCGGGCTCAGGCAGGGGAATTAGATGGTGCGAAACAGTTAAAAGAGGTCCTACGAGACATGGCCTGAGGTTGCTGCGCTGGACCAGACTCCCAGTGGCATATTAGCAACCATATCCTGCCTTTATTCTTCTAGCCCTTTTAGAAAATTTGGGGGGGGGCCCACAGTAGTGGAATCCTGCTGTCCCATGTGCGTGGGACCCCGATAAATATGCTCCCCAAGCCAGGCAAAGACCCTGTGGATCCTGGACTGTGTAGACCGCTGTCTATGCTCAATGTGGACATTAATCTTCTAGCAAAGGTTCTAGTCGAGTGATTACACACTTGTGCACAAAGACTAGTGCAGGTTTGTACCAGGTAGGGGAACCCACATAAACCTTAGGAGACTCTCCCATGTAATGCACGAAACCTGGAATGAAACTTTTGAGGCTGCCCTAGTTCCCTTGGACATAGAGAAGGCATTTGATACCCTTTCCTGGGAATACCTGGAGGTAATGCGGCGGATGGGGATGGGCCTAGGATTCCTAAAGTGGGTCCAACTCTTGTACCAGGAGCCACTGGCCAGAGAGTATCCTCAGACTTCCGCAACGAGAGGGGTATCAGACAGGGGTGCCAACTGTCCCCAATACTGTTTGCCATTGCTATGGAGCCCTTGGTCATTTATCTGTGAATGAGACTGAGGGACTGTGGAATCCGATGACACTTTAATATACCTGAAGGACCCAGAGAACTCAGTTCTTCAACTTCTTGACTGATGGAGTATTTCGGGCAGGTGTCAGGACTCCACCTTACCCACCACAAGGCGGAGATTTATCCTGCAGCGTCCCTAGCAGCACAGAAAGGGGAAGAACTCCCTGAGGTGAGCCTGCACTGGAAAATGGGACACTTTCGTTGCTTGGGGATGCCAATAATACATTACCAAAACCTACATTACGAGCTGAACATGGGGAGGGTAAAGGCGGGTCTCGCCACTTCCATAAGTTTTGGAACACTCTGCCTTTGTCAGTCATGGGCGGAGTAGCGCTGGCTAAAGTGGTGCTTCTGCCCCACTGTCTTTATGCCATGCAGAACTCTCTACCCACCTCCTTATTATTTAAGGAGCTGGATAAATCACTGGTGTGGGCTAGAAAGTGCTGCAGAGTCAGCCTCCAGATCCTAAAATTGGATCTAAGAGAGGAAGGATCGTGCCTCCCAGACCTCAAGCTCTACTACCTAGCAGGCTTACTACAATACACAGCACTGTGGTGCGATGGAGGGCCCAGTTGGGAAAAGGCATTACTGGAGGGCCCAGTTGGGAAAAGGCATTACTGGAGGGCTCTGCAGTTACTGACAACCTTCTCACGATCCTAATGTGAGGACGTAGATCACCCACTAACACCCTCGTCATAGTCCGTCAGGTGGCGCAGGCCTGGAAATCGGCCCTTACCCACGTTATAGGGAAAGTACCCTACACACAACTGCTCCCCATCTGGTGGCTACAGCCACTTGAGCACATGAAAAATTCAATGGATGACACATGCTGGCTAGAGGGAGGATGTAATATTGCGGGCAAACCATATCTGAATGGGAACTACATAAGTATGGAGGAGGCGGAAACGCTATACGGAGTGGGACTGGGGCAGTTCTTTCACTATGCTAGCATGTCCCGTACAACTACGGGAAATATGGCTGACACTCCCCGATGAATCAGGGGAATCACATGCCTTGAGGGAAATGTGGACCCCAGCTCCCCAAAGCCATTATCTCCATGCTCTAGGCAGACAGATTTAGCATCTTCTTGCACTGGATTGGACAATGATCTGGAAACCCCTCTCACTGACGAGAAGTGGAATCACACCTGAGCACTGGTATAGGAAGTTGCCAGCAATGCCCACTTTAAGTTGACCCAGTTTTATTACTTACAGAGAGTATATTCAACACCGCCACGGCTACACAATGTATACCCCACATGTACAGCAGCGTGCACATGGTGTGCCGTGACTCCCTCCAGATTTGCACATGTTATATGGACATGCCGATGTATAGGGCCCTTTTAGGAGACTGTGGTAGGGGAGCAGCGGAGGGTGACGAGTATACACGCGGATCTGGCCAGGAGACACTGCATGTTGGGACTGCTGACACTACCCAAGGAGGGTAGCAAGATGCAATATAGTTTTTCACTATTGCTTGCCAGGCGACACCTTGCAATTCACTGGGCGAGCCCGCTCCCACCAACAAAGATAATATGGATGGCTGACTTACTGGAATGGGCTGTGTCTGAGGAGCGCCGCCTCCAGTATGTCTATACTGATGAACATGCTGAAAGAGATCTCGAGATAGGAGAGGGTTTGGTGGGTCATCCATAGGTAAGGGAGGGAGACACATGGGGCGCTGTGAGCACAGATACGCAACTCGAGGGAGGGCGGTTGGAGCCATTGCAGATCACGTCACCATTGTCTCCCTGCCTCTCCGTGGAGCCCTCATACAACCCTCCTCGCAACAGTGACCTGACTTAACACAATGTGCGACGCAGTGTGCAACCCAACTCGTGATAGCTGGAAGACGAATCACAACGTGAACAAGAGCGAATGACTGGATGGCAGCGCCTGCTCTTCCGCCTTCCCCGTGTCTTCATACCGTAGAGACCCTCTAGCCCTCTCCCCCACCTCCACTCTGATAACATGCACACCCGCACTCAGTGAATACTTGTTTCCTTCCATTATAGTGGGTTCTGAACAACTGCGCGATTGTTGGTTTTTGTTAACAATCAATGTCACTCATATATGATCGCATAAGTTATGCAATGTTTGATAAAATGGGAATAAAGAAAAAATTTTAAAATCATGCCCAAATCCCATTATGTTAGGATGAATTTGCTTGAGCATCTGGGTCCCTCTCCTGAATATCCATAGCTACTAGGTTAAGCGCACCCGGGCCCTTACAGATCCCCTCACTCACATGTAGGATGCTTGCTTTGATAGATGTTGCTGTGTCAGGTTATTTTGTCTGATAATCTCTCTTAAAGTATCCCACCTTGTGGCACTTGAAGCAAGGCACCACTTTAGACTTGGAAGGACTTCCTTGCCCTTCCTTCTTATGATGCTCCTTCCCGGATACACCATTGCTATTCTCATTTCCTGGGCCCTCCTCGAGTCCCATTAGAATTACCCTGGCCCTTACCCTCTGGTTTTGAAACAGTGTCTGGAGAGTTCTTCTCCCCATTGGCTTAGAACTAAGCTAATCTAGCCCTTTGTAAACCCTGTTAGCAAACCAGACAAACTGCATGTTTTGTTGGATCCCTTTCTGTCAAATCTGACCAGTATTGCCTGGGTAGGGTGGAGCACTCCTCCTTGAGTCGCTATGTCACCATCAATTGGTTAAGGGACTGAAAGTCCTTGCCTTCATCCCTCTTACCCGCTCGTTTTAATCACGCAATACATCATGAATCTGAGTGTCAAACAGAACACCATCAGTTCTGCTGCAGTTACAGAATCTATGCAGGTATGGAGCTGGTTTCAGCCCAAACCACCTATTCAAAGCTTCTTTCATTCACTCATAGACCATCTAGTCTACCAATGACTGCAGTCCCTTCCAATGGCATTTGCCCCATTAAGGCAGCTGCCTTAGCCACCTCATTTAAGGCCTGCACCTTACAAGCGACCTCAAAGCTCATAAAGTTTCCCTCTCTCAAAGTCTGTCCTTTTTTTTTACAGCTCTCTTTCCTTTTCCTTCTGTTTCTCCTCCTACTCTCTGTTTTTCTTTATTTTCTCTTTTCTCATCCCTATTCTGCAATTTCTCCTACTGGGCCCATTCCTCCTGTTTTCCTCTCCACTTGTTCCTGGTGAGGTAATATTAGTTTCTCCCTCTCAAGCCCTCTGGCCTTCTCATCTTCCTCAGAATTAACTTTATGAGGTGCCAACTGCCTGCTCAGTGTCTCTGCTAGACTCAACCCACCCAAGGGATTCACTTCTGGAATTGGTGACAGTGGTTCCTTGAGATCTCTCACTGAATCAAAGAGCACCCTTTTAAGTGTACAGAGTGAGCCTTGCTCCCCTCTCCCCAGTGTGTCTCACAGAAACGCAGCCATACACAAATCGTATTTGGCCAGGGGGATTCCCGTGCCTCCTCATATCTTCGCTATGTAGACCTGGTCTCCCAAAATGGAACCCAGAGTCCTCCATGCAATGTACAATTAGAGTAATATTTGCACTTGGTGCATGTACAAAGCACACACGTTGTCCAGCACTGTTACCTCCATGTATTGTGCAACCACAGGAACACATACATCAGCACACACATTCCCTTTGAATGGGATGCACAGCACTAGCCTTTCTGTGTCATTTGCAGGCACACATACATCCAGCATACACATGTTGGATGTCTAAAGAGCATGCTTTCAGGTGCTCCCGTACTCCTCAGAGACACGCATTCACCCAGTGCAATCCCTCATCATGCACTCACTGCATGTACTGTACTCCTCGCAGGTACACATACACCGAGTACAACCAGTCACCATGCATGCACTTCACGGCACTATCCCTGTATTGTATACCGTTTCCATGCATGCATCCAACGCAGAGTCTCCGCTCCTCAGCAGCACTTCACATCAAACCGATGTAGCCCAAAGGGCAAGTTAAGCACACAGCACAAAGTCCATTTAAAAAGTGAATGAGCCTGTAAGCCTCACTCCTGTGACAAGTTAAAAAGGACCTGTGCACTCCTACTGATCACACATGAAATGCTGCCACCACCAACGCTTGTGCTGCTTAGCTCCTGGTGAAGGTGATAGCCTTCTATCACTTTATGAGGGTAGCGCTTTGGGCACCCCTACCAATCCAACAAGACTGCAATCCGTGAAACAGGCCTATCTCATGGCACATATGTATGATCCATGCTTGCCTATGGCAACTATGACAACAACACAAAATAGCATTAGAGATTCAAACAACAGGACAGTTGGGCACTCAAATCAGGTTTAAGCGTCCTTTACCATGAAGAGGAATGTTCTGTCCCAACAGGTACAAAATCAGAGGTGCCACAGGTAGTGGATAGAACAGTATACTTAACTTGTAAATTCCCCTGCAAATAAGCTTCCATTATTTGTTTCTCTTTCGCTTTGCAGCTAGTTACTGCTTGGCAATTATCAAGAACAGTGTCTTTCAGACAGCTGAAATGAAGTGAATCCAGTTAGTATTTCTATTTGGCAAACATTTGCTTTTGCTTGCAGGAGATACAAAATGTGCTGCTGTAGAGAAACACTCATCCCCGATACTGCATCAGACAGAATCTGAAATACAAGAACATTGTACTAGTACCCTTTTAAAGTAACCACCAATGTTTTTTAGCCAATCTATTTTGGGTGTAGAACTTTAAAATTATCCATTTGGCCCCATTTATTAATGCATTTTTGGAACAAGCAGAGGCCATGCCAGTCTGAATATTTTGGTGAGGGTTAAAACATGTACTTGTATAGTAAGTGGATCAATGACATTTGAAATGTATAGGACCCATGATAAAAGCATAGAGCCAGTAGGATATCGAAGGTGGTAATGATCAATAGAGCTGGACTTCAACATTTCCAAGGTACGTTATTGATAAGCCATGGACCTTAACAAGTAATCTCAAACTCCTTTTCATTCCATCTTTTCAGTCTCCCTCTGACCTTCAACTCTACCTCTGTCCTCCCACATCTAAGGCCTGAATTAGATTTCGGCAGAGTGGTTGCTCTGTCACATTGGTGACAGATAATCCCGTCCGGTGAAATCTAAGTCCCATAGGAAACAATCTAAATCCCATAGGAAACAATCTAAATCCCATAGGAAACAATGGGTTTTAGATATCGGCAGCGCAATAGCCGTCACCGTTTTGACAGAGTAACCCTTCCGCTGAAATTTAAATCAGGCCTAACACTCCTAGATCCTTTTAATCCCTATAGCTCCAGCATCACCCTCTGCCTCTATTCTTCTTGAACCTCTTCACCATCAGTAGGCTTTTTCTCATCTATGTTTATCTCACTTACCACCACACCACTACAAATCCCTAATACATTCTCTTTATATTTTGCCACCAGTTTCTGCCTTACCCCATGTCTAGCTGTCCTTTTTCTTCACCACTGTTTCTCAGCATCCCACTCAACTCCACCACTATCAGTTGTTCTTTCTACTCTGATCTCTGCTAGTTTGCCTCTCACTCCCACTGCTACCTATCTCAGTGCCTCACTGCTCTACTTCAGTTTTCTTCACTCCTTTTGTTTCATTCATTCTTTTAATTCATCTTTCGGTTTGTTCTCAAGTACACCTCCAGCTCAAACTCTCAATTACATAATTTTCAATTCACCTCTTTGCTCCATCCCCTGCCGCTTCCTTCTCACCTGCATCACATCTAGTTTCCCTCACTGCGCCAACCCTACCCCTGACCTTGTCTCGTAATTTTCTCCTACTTCCATTATCACCTCTATATTTGCCTGCATTTTCTCATATCTGTCTCAAGAATCTTTCTCAACCCAACCTCTACATGTAATTCTTTCTGATGTTGTCCATTCTCTTTCAATTCTCCCTTGGCCATGTCTTCACTGTTCTGGTAGATACCTTAGTGTCTAGTATTTCAACTCTCATCTTTTTGCTTCTCTTCCAACCCATGACCTCCATTACTCCCAGTTTTCCCTTTTACCTGCATCTTTACATTGGTCACTCCAGGGTCTTTCGCACAGTTTCCTTCTTAACGTCCGTCTCTCCCCGTTCCCATTATGATCCTTAAATTACTGTTTCGGGCGTGCTGCTTCTTGCCTTTCTCCTATCTTCCTTTCATCAATCACTTTTCTTCTTGAATATATATTCCCATTTTCTTCTCCTATCTCCCAAATCTCTCACTCCATTTTTGCACTCTTACCTGAATCGATCCACCTCTTTCACCTCTTTGTGAGCCATTGTTTCCATTTCTTCTATGCCACACATAATTCCCATTCATTTTCCAATATTTAGCTGTTTTCTCTTTTGCTTTATGTTGTTTTCTTTGTGTTACTCTTTTGCCATTTTCTGTCATGCTCATTTTACTCACTTCTTTCATCTGGTCTTTGATTTATTCTCCCTTAGTATTTTTCTTTCTTTTGATCCTTCGTTCGTTTTTCTCTCATTCTTGCCTTTTCTTTTTCTGATTTATCTTCCCTTCCTGTAGCCTCTGATCTTTTTCGATCTTCTTAACATCTTTTACTCTTTGTTTCCCTTCTGTTCTTAGATTTTCTCTTGCCTTTTTCTCTACGTTTACAGTTACATGTATTTTACTTTCTCTTTCCCTTCCCTCTCGCTTCTTTACTTTTGCTTCTTCTCGTTTCTTTTTCCATCTTCCTTTTCAACACTGTTCTTATTCTAATTTATTTTTCTTCCACCTCTTTGCCTATTTACCCTCAATTACCCCCATGCCTTTCTTTTTGTTTCTAATTATTTATTTGAAAGCTCTGGCAGCTTGTACCACAGGAAGCAGGCATGCCTCAAGATTATCATGAAAATTGGGCAGCTGCTTAAACTGGAGTGGGTTATGACATCATCATGATCAAACAAGAACCAGCGTTATACAAAGCGCTTGTGGCACCGAGCAGTAGTGAAAGTAAAACACCCACCAGTGAACAATGTGGCAGAGGTCAACTGCAGTAGTGGACATGCCCAGCGAAAGGCAAACAAAATCTCGGCACCTTCACCAGAATGTATTGATCAGAGTGCACCATTTTATGTGATTGTGGCTGAGAGTTCTATAGACTAAAGGAGCAGCTCAATTTCAGCACATCAAGGAAAAAGGTTGTTCCATATGCTCCTTACTCTGAGAGGGGGTTTCACTGAAACATGACACAAATAAATAAGAGTCTCCGCTAAGGTATTCATCACAGATGCAAGGACTAGATTGCTTCTTGGCAGCTACGCACTGAGCAATTACAACTAACAGTACTTGTTGACCACATTTGCAAGTACAATGTTGATGATTTGTCTCAAAGAATTTGCTCTCCATTGTAGACTGAAAGCGTGGTTGGTTTTTTCAGCTTATGGAGCTACATCAGATGTGTATCCCATTTCATATACATAAGCAGGAGGAAAAAGAGATAGTAAGATTGCAAATGGCTGTCGTTAAACAATTGAAAGGTCTCCCTTGGCTTTCTGCTATTGTGGTCAAATTGAAGGCCACACAACCTAGAATAGTAGGTAGTGTAGAAATGAAGTGTACCTAGTGAGCCATCAAGAGGGACCAACACATAATACCCACCATGAATAATATTCTAACCAACGTTGATAGAGCCCCGTGACTTTCCAAGTTGAACCCAATTTGGGATGTTGTGACTTGAGTTGTTTCTATGTATTCTCTCCTTAGTGGTGGCAGAGGAGGAGGAGGAGGGGGGTGGGGAGAGAAAGAGAGAGATGGATGATGGGTGCCTGGTTGGTGTGAATGGTCAGTTGGTGAGAGTGAGCTGAGCAGCAAGTATGCTGCCCCTAGGGAGGTGTAACTAAGCTGACAACACTGGTGACAACTGACGAAAGAATCTACGGGTGGGCAGAAATTGAAGAGGAACTGAACCTACAGAAGAAACTAAAAGGAAGATTAAGAGAAAAGGACATTTAAGCCTAAAACGAAGAAAAATGCCCTGGAAGCCCCACCTGTGTCTTTCTCATCATACAGCCTGCAATTAAAAGAAGTCTTGGGTGTTTGACTGGTTTAATTTTATAAGTGTATGCTGATTTATTGTGACTTTAGTGTCAACATGGTTGAAGTTGGCATGCACCTCATTTCATCACTTTGGCAAGACATGGCAGTGGGGTGTGAACCAGCAGTGCAGATTAACAAAGAATGCAGATTTTCTGATGTGAAGCTAACCGGCATCAGCCACTTGAGGAACTAAAGTCCATCTTTATTGGCATACGCTGTGAGTATGAACCAGCATTGAACCAGCATAGAGCCAGCATTTGATGAAACATCACAATGATGTTGTGTTTTGGGAGGATTTAACCCCATTACTGTGAGAGCTCATGCTTTTGTGTGGGGGCTGTTTTTCAAGAAATGCACTTAACTCGCATGTGTAATTAAGCTGCATGCTATTGAATTAAGGAGGACTTTCCTAACAGTGATTTAGGCTTGAGATGCATGTTACGACCACTGCATGAAAGGGTCAGCTTCCTCTTAACATTTAACCCCATTACTGTGAGAGCTCATGCTTTTGTGTGAGGGTTATTTTTCAAGAAATGCACTTAACCAGCACGTATAATTAAGCTGTGCACTATTGAATTATCTAGGACTTACCTAGCAGTGATTGAGGCTTGAGCTGCATGTAACGACTGCTGCTTGGAGGACCCGCTTTCCCTTAAAGCATACTCGCACAAAAGAGCGTGCAGTAGAGGTCATGCAGCATCTGGGAGCAATCGCCTATCGAAACCGGTGTTAAGCAACGCACACCGCTATGGCAAGACAAGTTCAATTTAACTTGCTCGCAAGTATACAGCTGACTATCCATTGTAAGCTGCCCAATTGTAGAGTAGAAACTTGTGCGCAAATTTTCCACAGGAAAGGTGATGCATACATTGGAAAAGTTCTAAGATCCTGAGTAAGCTGACCACTGAACTCATCCTGCTGGAAGACCGCCAGTGCGGTCATGACTCCTCCAGCCCTAATATGCGTTCACTGCTGTTTCTGCCGGCCGGCCCAGCGGTGAACAGGGCCTTTACATTGATGCTGGCTCCTAATGGAACCGGCGGCAATGTGGCTGTGCGGAGGGTGCAGCAGCACCTGTCACGCATTCCACTGCCCGTAATTTGGGCAGTGGAATGTGCGACGGGGCTGTGCATGGGGGCCCCTGAGTCACTCATTCCTCCAGCCGTTCCCTGGCAGTGTAAACCACCATGAAAAGGCTTGCGGAAGGGGACTTATAATCCCCAGGGTGGCACTGCATGCAGCGCCACCCTGGAGGATTACAAACGGCGGGACTGCCAGGCCACTGGCTGGCAGCAGCCTGGCAGTAGCAGCGTTTCAACCGTGGCGGCTCCTCCATGTTCATAATATAGCAGGCGGACCACCACGGCGGTCCGCCTGCCACCGTGAGTCTAGCAGTCCCAGGGCTGCCAGACTCATAATGAGGACCTAAGTGTTACTGCTGGACATAATTCTGTGCCATCTATAATGTGTTTGTAATGTCATGCAAGTTTATCTCTGTGTGCTGTTCTTAATTTGCTGCCGTGTTTTAATTTTCTCCCTAAGTGTATTTTGTTTAATGCAAGTCTGGATCTGGTGCATGCGTATATTTTTCTATTATCCTCAGTACCTTAGTGTGGCCATGCTGATTTTACTGTCTGAGAGTATGGCCATCTAAGCCAGGCTGAATTTTCTGCCTAAGTGGCTTTGACGCATGTCTAAATCGTTAGACTGCACAATATTTGTCTGAATGCTTTAAATTGAATTAACATTGAATTGTAGAGTTGAATGCCCAAGTGGTGCTGTTGTGTAGCCATTTTAGTCATAGCTTCATGCACGTTATTTTAGCATACTAGGCCTGCCGCTGTGCACTTTAACCTAGATATATTTTATTCAGCTTCATTTTTTTATTGTTACAATAGCCATTTTTACAGTCTTGTTTTATTTATTTCTGTCTAACTGTTTTTGCCTAGGCCACCACTATGTTCTCAAACAAGACATTCTTGCTCACTCTGTGCTTCTTTCAAGGCTGTAGTAAGATAGGTTGCCAGTGAACTTGGTACAAGTTTTGTCTCTGACATTCATAGAAAAACACACATCCTTACTTAGGGACATTTTTCCCAGAACATAAGCTGTTTTATTATAAAAACACTTCCTGTCCCTTACACATTAGAGGGAGATTCCATCCAGAGAACCACAACTCTATGCTGATTGCTGAACGCTTCACTACAGCTATTTATGCAGACTTCAGGCCTTTGTGCTCAGGTATGGGGGATAATGTATTCCCAGGGGAACCTGAAGGGCAGCATTAGAGCTTATCACGCTGTGCTCTATTATAGCCTCAGTAGGAATTAGTCTATTGATTCTAGTGACAATATGGTAGCGTTATTTCTATGCTTTACTCTCCTTGTCACAATTTTAATCTTGTCATGCTGTATCATCCTGGTTATTGCAGCCCACGCTTTGATATCTAAGGGGCAGTCGCTTCATTAAAATCTTATTGAAACATATACTGCCTCTGTTTGTCATTGTGTATGTGAGACTAATGTAACTGAGAGAAACGGATGAGACCTGAATGACCACGGTTTCCCTGAGAAATCAATTATGTCATGCACTCAGCTGCCCAATCATCCCTGCCCATGGGTAGAGATGAGGCACTGCTAGTTAGCTGGAGCAAAACCCTGATTGGGGCGGTGTCAGGAATCCCCAAGGTGCCTCCTGCGTTATCTGTCAGCATCCTCAGGGATTAGGGTTCAATCATATCTCTGTTCTTGGTTAAACCTTCATGTTTCTAAGTAAACATAATGTGCTGTGTTACACAATTTATTAATGCTTGTTTTGCCAATGCTTGTTTGCTAATGTGAGCAGGTGAACATGTGCTTCTAATTGGGTGTGGTGTAGACATGTGCTTCTAATTGGGGGTAGTAACTCATCCACATGTGAAAACTCAACTGCTTTCCTGATTGGCTATAAATAGCAGAGTGAAGCATGCCTCCCTGCTTGGCTTTGTTTTGCTTCCTGATTTCAGCATCTGATTTGGCAGTCCAGCCCCTGCTGTCATCCTTGTATTCAGGATTTTTGAGGAAATTATTTTCTTCGTTCCTGTACCAGCTGACACCAGGCATTCCTCCAGCACTCTGCAGCTAAGTGACTAGTATTCTCCAGGGAGTTTGTTCTTTGAGCGCCGCGCTTTCCTAGAACAGCTGGTGTATTTCAGACCTCGTATTTTGGCAGAGTGCTTATCTTGAAGAGACAAATGCATTTCTGAACAATCTACATTATTATTGTAATTACTTGCCTAAATGTGTGCTGCAGGAAAACTGCTTGAGCTCAAGTACTACAAAAAGTGACAGTGCAATTTTAAAAGAGCATTTACGTGGCTTTTCGTTCTCTCATAGCATAACTCTTGGATTTATATTGAGTCATTCATGTCTGTGTTTCAGGTTTGAGGAATGTGCTTTTGAAGGGTTTTTCACACACACAGTGAAACCAGACCAAACTGTGCCACCCTAACTGTTTAAACCCAAAGTGGACATTTGTATTTCTTGGATTGTTTTTGTTCCTTTTAGTTTAATCCTATGCATGCACGAAAGTTATACGTGATATAATTAATGCCCTTGTTTGTCTTTCTTGTGCATGATAAGTGCAACCACTCTAATTGTAGTGTGCAACAGTGAATCTCTGTGAAGCCAGCCCTAGTGTTGCCGTACTTATTGTTATGGTACTCAATTTGGGTTTTTGGTAATGCAGTGTTAGTAATTGTGCTAACAGTTATTATTATCCAAGAAAAGTGCTGGAGCATCCCAGTGTTCTTCTACCACTCCCGCGCCCATAATCAGAAAGAGAGATTCAGTTTCAAGGAAGTTGAGTGCACTAACTCTACTATCACTCTGTCAACAACGACCTGCCTCCCCGAAGATATAGGGTGCCTGGCTGGACCGGCAAGACATAGCAGTGTTTTGTCTCTTTCTCTTCCACTCCCCATTTCCTTTTGGAACACTTGCCGGGGTTTCTGTGTCCACCAGGAAGTGCCGAGAAGTGTTCCAGGAGGTCGGGGGTGTACCATCATCCCTGTAGACATCCTGCTTTTCAGGTGAGTGGCCCCCTCCCGACAGGTGACAGGTGTCACCTGGAGTCGGCCAGACTCAGTCTCCCACACCACAGGCAATTCTGCTGCTCAAAATCCAGTAGTCTCATTAGAATAATGAGAGCCTACGTGACATAGCGCCGCCAACGTTTGGTCAGGCTCTAAATTTCAGGTCCTCCTGTGTATCAAAGACACCTCCGTACTATATATGGAGACATCTGTGGTATTGAGTATTTCCTCCTCAGCAAAGTAGGGAACACCTATCTGATGCTGGAGGTTGTTCAAGCTTGAACCTTAAAAGGAAAATCCCCATTTGGTGTGCTCAACTCTGAACAAATTTACCAACTAATATGGCAAATCCACAGCAGGTAGCAATTGCAGTCAATATGAGACAACCCCTGAGTGCACATTTATTGGCAAATGGCCTAACGGCCCAGGGGGGTCCAGTCACATTTGTTGTTGACGCAGATACAGCATATAGAACAGAACTATTTTATTCTTGGGTCACTTTTCCAGCAGTTGATGGGAACACAAATATATTTCAGCATTTTACTCCTGCAAACGTACCTGAACAATACAGAGCATACGCATATTTAGAAATACTCTTATCATATCAAGAACATAATAATTGGCTTGATGGCACCCTACCGCACACTATTTTACCAGTTGGGTTAGGTCCTCTAAGTAATGATGGTCCTACCTCGCCCTTATTGGCCACTTACACACCTCACCCGGCAGTAGCAAACTTAGCAGTAGCTGAAGTCCGACGCTTATATACTGAGCTGACGGCAATATATACACATTTAGTACAATTTGTAATGCAAACATTAAATACAAACCCAGCGCATGCTGCTCCAGCGCAACCACATGCAGTAACACCAGGCATTAATCCTGCAATTGTACATTTGATCATGGGTAAGGTACCCGCCAAACGAGAAAAAAATCAGTTTTGGTTAGCTCAAAAAATAAATGCACTGGAAGCAGGTTTTCCCCATACGCGACCTCAGGATATACACAGAATACTAATGATGTGCTTGCCGTTTGGGATGGTTCCCACAGTAGATAACTGTAATACATGGGGCACGGTATTTGCCACGCTCTATAATACCGCACACGGTACACAATCACTTGCCAACTTACTGGAAGTGTTGAAACAAATTCAAGACGAATACGGGGCTGCCCCGGCCCTAGATTTGGGGATGCAATTAATGGGCAACTTTGCCACAGTATCCTCAAATATTTTAAGTAACCTTAAAGGGGAAGTGGTCGCATTAGCGGTGCGCATGCAGCTCCAGGATGTTCCTCAACAGGATCGTTGCCAAAGATTATCACAGAGACCTACTCTAGCATTGGTCGAGATAGTCTGGAGGCCAGACCAACAAAACCACAATTTCAGGGTAAATCTAATAAAGATTTTTCCAAGCAAGCTCCAGAGGGTAATAAGAAACTCTGAGATAAAAAACAACAAACTCCTAAAAAAACAAAGGGGAGAATCTCTACGCATGGAGACCCCACAGAATAGATATAGGCCCTCATTCTGACCCTGGCGGTCCTAAACCACCAGGGCCGCGGGCAACGGAAGCACCGCCAACAGGCTGGCGGTGCTTCATTGCCCATTCTGACCGCGGCGGTAAAGCCGTGGTCAGAAAAGGGGATCCGGCGGTTTCCCGTTGGAATACCCCTGGCAGGGCTGAACCTCCATGGCGGCGCTGCAAGCAGCGCCGCCATGGGGATTCCGACCCCCTTCCCGCCAGCCTGTTTCTGGCGGTTTTGACCGCCAGGAACAGGATGGCGGGAACGGGTGTCGTGGGGCCCCTGGGGGCCCCTGCACTGCCCATGCCACTGGCATAGCAGACAGTGAAAATCGCGACGGGTGCAACTGCACCCGTCGCACCCCTGCAACACCGCCGGCTCCATTCGGAGCCGGCCTCTGTGTTGCAGGGCCTTTCCCGCTGGGCCGGCGGGTGCTCCTTTGGCGGGCGCCCGCCGGCCCAGCGGGAAAGCCAGAATGACCGCGGAGCCACCCGCCGCAGGCAGAATGACCGCCATAATCTCAGAAATAGATATAATATAAAAACGCCTGACAGATATCAATATACTGATACCCTCCAATCTCGTTCCTTTAAGGACTCTTTGGAAAAACGCAGTGAGAGAAATGGGCGGTCAGAACGAAGAACAGAGTACGTGAAACCGAGACAGGAATCACAACGCTCAACAGAGGTTTCTGTTAAAAAGGAAGAGAAACCTCCCCAACAAAAACCCCAATTTAAAAAGAAAAAGGTGGCAGCAGTTGTGGTTTGACATGCCACTCATGAAGAGGGTCCTTTTGAAGAACAGGAAGTGGGCACTAGCGCTGCTAGACAGTGCGCCAGAGGTCACAATAGTTTGGCAGAATCTTCTAGAGCATCTGGAGGTGAAAGTAACTGAGGACTTTCTACAAGTAGAAAATGAGGACATGCGTGTCTCCACGCCTGATAAGGTGTACAAAGTAACGCTACAGTTAGAAGAAGACATTGAATGCACAATAGACTCAATCTTGAAGGGATCGCGTAGTAAACATATACGATATCTTGTTGGCCGAACAAGATTGGCCACCTGAATTTGTCCGTTCCTGGCCATATGGGGAAGATGTTATCAAACCTTCTTTCTCAACCCTTGTTCCCGAGGAGCTTGCAGAATCCTACGCCATCGATTGGGCATTGGCGCAGGCACCCGCGTTATATCGCACCACGTAGGTTGGGACAAAGAATCTCCCTACCACGTAAATCCTATTAAAAATCAACCCCAACCTCAACCCCAATATCCAATAAAACATGATGCTAAAGCACCTGTGAGAGAGATTCTCACACAACTGGAGTACCAGGGCGTAGTTGAACCCTGTGTCTCCCCAATGAATAATCCTTTATTCCCAGTAACTAAACCGGACTATTCATATCAAATAGTCTTAGACTACAGACATTTAAACAGTCATACACGCACATATGCGATACAAAACTCACATAGCACAGCACTGATGAACAACATAGTGCGCAAAAAATACAAAACACTGGATATTTCCAATGGTTTCGTCTGCCAAAATATAGCGCCTGAGAGTAGACTTAACAAGTTTCAGCACACTAGGCTACCAGAAAAAATTCTGTAGTTTACCCCAGGAGTACAAGAACAGTCCAGGACTGTTTGCAGCTCGTGCGACTGCAATCTTGCACAACATTGACCCTGAAGCATTGTCCTTTGTGGATGATATCCATGATATCTACCTCACGGATGATGAATTGCTACAACATTTAAGAGGGGTAGCCCACATTGTTGTGTGATTTGCTAAATTTGGCTACAAATTAAACTTTAAAAAAAATAAAAAATAGCCTTCCTCAGCATCCTGTTTCTGGAATATGAGCTGTCAAGTGAAGGAAAGAGCCTAGTGCCACAATTCTTAGAAAAATGCGCACAATTACAACCTCCAAACACCATTAAAAAACTCCAATCTCTATTGGGTTTCCTAAATTGTGGCAGAACTTGCATTCCTGACTGTGCAACACGCATAAAACCTTTATATGACTTAATACGTCCTAACTTTTCAAGTAAATTCTGGACAGTCGAAAACACACACGCAGTCTCGTAGACCTGCAGACAGACAAGCTTGTAGCACAACATCTACACACAAGGGACAAGAAAACACACTTGGTCATCAGAGTAATTGGTGCTTTGCTCCCACTGAGAAAATTCTCACTGCTGTTCAGATTGCTGTCATTAAAGAAAGACCTCTAGCCCAGGGCAAACGCATTATTGTCTTCCCTCCAATTCCAGCCCTTGAGGCTATCGCTAATGCCAGCATTCCAAACGCTAAAGCATTACATCCACGTTGGATACAATGGGAAACGTCTTTGACAGCCACTGATGTAGACTATATTTTTGACCCAAAATTACAAACTCAAGAATTTTTGCAATATGAACTAGAATACCCAGTTCCGGCAAACACACCGCCTATTGATCAGTATCAAAGAGTTATGTACACTGATGGCTCAGCACAACCTGCAATTGGCACAAAGTATCAATACTCCACTGCTTGCGCAGTCATAAGTGGCTACATGGAGGATAATACATTTTGTTCCCACCATACATTCTCGCAAACCCTTGGGGATTGCACAGCACAGCTAGCAGAGCTAAAAGCTCTGGTGATGGCACTGGAACATACGGATCCTGCAGAGTTAACACTGATTGTTTGTGATTCATATTATTGTGTCCAGTCCTTTAATGAATACCTGCATTACTGGCACCAAAATGGATTCAGAGATTCTGAAGGCAACACCATTAAACACAGACTTCTGTGGGAGAAAGTAGCGGATCTTAAGGAAACGCTACCAAATGTCCATGTTGTACATACACTTGGACACCAGCGCGTTGAAATACATGTTGCTGGGAATACACTGGCTGATGAAGCCACAAAGTCAGCAGTCACTACGGTCACTGTTGCTGCAGTAACCCGCTTAGGTGCAAAACCGGACAAAGACATATGGGCTGCCGTGAAAGCTACGGCTGATGGTATGCCCTACCCAAAAGCCTTTCCTGCTAAATATTCCTACCGAATGGGAGGCTGCCTAAATGCTGAGGTGAAAATACCAGGCGTAGGGGTTCGAGAAATTCCCAAAAAAGATATAAGACCAGAGTTGATTAAAGCAGCGCATGAGAGCGCAGCATCTGCCCATGCTGGTGTGGCGGCTACAATATCATTGTTACAAGCCCGATTTTGGTGGCCAGGTCTATACAAAGAGGTCAAGCAGTATGTCCTTTGTTGTGACATCTGCCAACAAATTAAAGTTTCCACTGCTAAGCGCCCACCGCAGACACCCCTCCTAATTTCCAACAAACCTTTACAATGTGTGCACTTGGACCATTGCGGTCCCCTAAAACCGGACAGTGCATACAAATACATCTTAGTTGCTGTTGACTCTTGCCCCAGATTTCTATGGGCGTGGCCACAGTGCTCGGCTGACGCTAGGACTGCTAATAAAGATTTGCGAGTCTTTATCGGTACATATGCAGTTGTGGCTTTCCACTCGGACCAGGGCCTTGCTTTCACCTCAAGGGCATTCAGGGATGCCATGGCTTCATTGGGGGTCCAACTCCAGTACTCGGCTCCATTTCATCCCAAGGGAAATAGTGTTATGGAGCGATTAAACCGTGATTTAAAGCAATCCTTAACAGCCAGAGTCTTAGGTATGGGTCGTAGTTGGCTTAACCACCTGTATGCAGTCCAGAGAGCACTTAACAATCTGCCTAGAAGGTCCCTTGGGGGGGGTCTTACTTCATATGAGTGCCTGTTCGTAACTCAAATGTATGTTCCAGATTTTGATGGTCCTGGCATGGAGACGGCAGAAACACCCTTTGACATAAACGTGTCACTGTCTTACAGGATTTGCAATAGTGTTGTGACGAAAATGCTGTTGCCAGTGCTGCCTCCACAGGAATTATGGATGTCGGGGATCTAGTACGTGAAAAGGTTGCTGTGAAAAAGGAATTTGGCCCTTCTTATTGTGCACCAGTCCCAGCCTTGGGAATACATGGTATCAGAACTGTCATTCTACCACTGTTGGCAGGAGCCAAAGAAAATCGCTTTGTCTCTATCGACAATGTCAAACTACAGCATGTGGCCTATCCTGCACAGCCGACCAAAAGGAACAGCCAGTACCTCCCGAATCCCTCTCACTACTGGTCAAGAATTTCTTCTACAAGTTGTAAGCAGCAACACTGACACCTCTCCGAGCTTGGGGAGGGTGGAAAATGATCTTGCATTAGTTCCACTAACATCAAATAATACAGAAATAACTGATAGATTTGACACTACTTCACACAGACGGATGGCGCCATTTACTCTGAGCCACCGTGGGAAATACCAGCTCTACCTACAGATACGGCTCCAGGTTTTGACCGAACTGCTTCTGGATATTTTGCCGACATTAACGACAACGTTTTGGACTCATTCGCGTCTTCGACACCTGAACTGTCAAAAACATGTAAGCTTATAAACTGGCTTAAAGCAACTTACTTTATTCTTCCATGGAACTATCTGTGGCTTTCCTTGACTGTACTAGCTTTCCTACTTTGGATTGGGTTTCTCATAACGTTTTTTTATGAATACATGGTCATTTTCTTCATGAAAAATCAACCGTTGAACTGGTGGATGAGGTCCTAAAGCCACATTTTTATTCTCACAAGGTCCGCAGAGACTTGTCTTTTGTGAACATTTCTGCCATACCAATTTCTGATGGGATTGCTTGGGATAAAGTAACATTTGATATATAAGGCCCTGAGGTCATTCAAATACCATATGTGTTTAAACGTTCAATGAACGATATAATAATAGCTGTTGTTTCTGATAATTGGGATGTGAAAACAGTTGATTCTATGATGATTGAATTGCAGTATTACACTGTCTTTGAAAATGAATATATTTATCAATCTAAAGAGAATTATGGTGATATGTTTTGTTATAGTTATCATGGGTACCATTTCATTCACAGAGCAAGAACCCCAAAGACTATTTTTAATTACACACATTGTCCAACTCCACCGCAAGGTAGTTCTAAAACATATCCTGAAAAGTTCACATATTTTTCTGGGCACGATGTTAAAAATGCTGAGTCATATTATTTTAAATTGCCACCATCAGCAAGTGTACGCATACTAATGACAAATACGAAATGTATTTATTCTGATTCCTTTGTTTCACGGTTGACTATAGAAGGCTATGAATATGGGTGAAGTTGATTGACTTAAAAAGTGTGTGGGGAACTGAAAATTGGCAAATACGGCGGAAGGAATCTTTAGTTAGAGCATGCCTGATACCTGCTCAAATGATATTTTTTAATGATACTGTACAGCAACCAAGTTATTTAGGCTTAGCAAAGATTAAGGAATTGAACATGCCCAGTATTCCTGCCGCTGCAAAATTTTATAAATGGCAAAAATATATAAATGCACCGGAAGATCAGCTTGATCAATGGGTCCAGAATGGCACGTTTAATGCTTCACTGTCACGTCCTGGCGGGTGGTTATTATGGCCAATGAATACCAATGGGTGTCATAAACTTTTTATAAACTCCATGGGGCTTAGAGCTAGTAGGCCGGACCCTCGCTATATATCATCCTAACATGCGGGTGTAGTAACAACATAGAGTGTAGGGAAACTATGCCAGCAGTGGTTAAAGACTTCCTCACTAGATGCAGTTAGAGAACATCTCAGTCTCCAATCTAATAACACCAACTTACAGGACTTCCTGTTAGACCCCAGAAAACAATGCAGAAAGCGCTTCTTATATGAAGTATATAATGAAATTTGGAAGCTTTCCCAACAGGAAGCCGCTGCCCGGTTACGGCAAATTGACCAAGAAAACTTACAGAAAGCATTAGCTGTGTAGATAATGGGATTAATACCCATGGTGGATATACACCTTAAACAACATTGTCTCTTCTGCAATAGACATCATACAAACAGATATGTCTTCATTATACCATGGACAGAGTCAATTAAGGTCCATTATGCAGTGGGGTTGGACACTTCAAATACTGAAGGCAGGTCGCGTTCTCTGGCAACACGTCAGCGCAAGGAAAATATTTTCTACATTTCATTTAATGCGACAACAACAACTAATGGCTAAGAAAGAAGTGACTTATGTCATGCTAAACATCGAAAAGTTAGAAAGGTTGCCATTTACTGTGGCTGACATACTATCTACTGAGTGGTTAATACACAGGGTCATTAATCTGCCTATTTCCACACTTCAATTCACCTCCTGTTTAAAACACATTCCGGTAGGCAGATATGAAAGGCTGGGAGATAGTAACATCCATGAGGTATGGGAGCTGCCCTTCTCATACAAATGTCTCAGTAGCATGAAAGAGGTCTTTCTTAGCGGTAGTGAATGCAAGACTTCTGTCAGCCATTCAATGGTTTGTAAACAGCTGTCCTTGAATGGGGCGTGTAACGCGTCTGCAGCGAACTTGGCTTGTTATCTGAAAGGAGTTCGAGTCCCCTTGATTGGACCTACGTTCCAGGTGCTTTCAAACAGCAGCTATGTTCTCCTCAATAGTGAAGACTGTTGTGGGATGCGAGCCGGAATAGTTTATGTTGTTTCGGTCTCTAAGATTGTGACATGCTGTGGGAACTTACTTTTTCTTCCCACTAGAATAAAAGAGGTAGCTGACATTTGGCCTCAAATTGCTACTTCTAATGTGAATGTTGACAAGTTGAGCAGACTCAAAGCTTTACTGTTTCAAAAACATGTGGCTGTCACATCTGCACGCGAGACCTACGCACTTCAGGTGGGAAGGTCGTCAGCAGAGATATAGGGCCATATGTACGAACACTTTTTCCCATAGACACGGAATGGGTAAAAACCTTTGCTACATCTGGCCCTTAGTCCCTTTTAAGTACCAACTTTCTGAGACACTTATATTTAATGCGTCCTGTACTACTGGAATCGCAAATTTCTTTAAGGCTGTTCGTTCTAGTTTCGTTCACACCTTCTCCTTAATACCATCAGCCATCCACTCAAAATTCTCCAGTATTTTCGGGGGATTTCCAATAACTTTGGCTATAATAGTTGGCGTTTTGCTGTTGCTATTTTTCATGCGCAATGGCTGTCCCGCCGCAACAAGAAGGAATGAGAGCGCTCCCATCAGCGCAGCTGTGTCGTGAACGCATGATGCAGTATTTTGGAGCAACACTCCTGAAGCAATCGGAGTGTGACTGGTCCCTGTCATTTAGACCGGTTTTGCATTGTGTGCAGCCTGTGTTTCGGTGCCTCTGGTGCTCTTTCCAACATGCACTGGAAGTTTGTCTTTCTTCGCAGCGCTTGCTTTCATTGGACGCTGATCTGTTGATGTTCTTGCTGAGAGCTCATTACCAGACATGCGCGTTGAGGGTGCGTTTGCTACGGGAACCTGCTTATGAGTTGCCCTTCCTGGAGGATGCAGCTCTTAACTCATCATTGGGCACACCACGGAATGCTGATTCATTGGCTGAGGCTCAGGCTATGGAACACGACTGTTCCTTCGTCCTTCTTGGCGATGACTTTCCAACCTTAACACCTGCCGAAGTGGAAGATTTCCTGTCCTCCATTGTCCCGGAATCGATCGGAAATTCTAAAACTAACTCTGACTCTCGAAATTCGGTCCTTTTATGCCACATGCTAACATTTTTAATTGTCCTTTTACATATGCTCATGTGTCTCTTTAACTTGTCATTTGTGACATTTTTTACATATATATCTTAGATTGAGTTTTAGTAGCTTTTATGTATATTTAGGCTTTGAACCACCTTCAACCGGCAAGGGGAGGGTGTTGTGTAGCCATTTTAGTCATAGCTCCATGCACGTTATTTCAGCATACTAGGCCTGCCGCTGTGCACTTTAACCTAGATATATTTTATTCGGCTTCATGTTATTATTGTTACAATAGCCATTTTTACTGTCTTATTTTATTTATTTCTATCTAACTGTTTTGCCTAGGCCAGCACTATGTCCTCACACAAGACATTCTTACTCGCTCTGTGCTTCCTTCAAGGCTGTAGTAAGATAGGTTGCCAGTGAACGTGGTACATGTTTTATCTCTGACATTTATAGAAAAACACACATCCTTACGGAAGGACATTTTCTCAGGACATCAGCTGTTTTATTATAAACCTTGAACCTGAAGGGCAGAATTAGACCTTAACACGCTGTGCACTATTATAGCCTCAGTAGGAATTAGTCTATTGACTCTAGTGACAATATGGTAGCGTTATTTCTATGCTTTACTCTCCTTGTAACAATTTTAATCTTGTCATGCTGTATCGTCCTAGTTATTGCAGTCCACGCTTTGCTGTGTAAGATGCAGTTGCTTCATTAAAATCTTATTAAAACATACACTGCCTCTGTTTGTCATTGTGTATGTGAGACTAATGTAACTGAGAGAAACGGATGAGACCTGAGTGACCATGGTTTCCCTGAGAAATCAATTATGTTATGCACTCGGCTGCTCAATCATCCTTGCCCTTGGGTAGAGATGAGGCACTGCTAGTTAGCCGGAGCAAAACTCGGATTGGGACGACAGGTGTCACCTGTAGTGGGTCAGACTCAGTCTCCCACACCACAGGAGATTCTGCAGCTCAAAATCCAGTAGTCTCATTAGAATAATGAGAGCCTACGAGACAGTGCATTGCAGGGTCATGTGCCCTACTGTTGCATTGCATGGTTGTGTACCCTAATGTTGCGTTGCAGGGTTGTGTACCATAGTGTTCCAGGATTGCGTACCCTAGTGTTGCGTTGCAGGATTGAGTACCCAAATGTTGCATTGCAGGGTTGAATATCCTAGTGCTGAGTTGTAGGGTTTATGTACCCTAATGTTGCGTTGCAGCATTGTGTACTCTAGTGTTGGGTTGCACGCTTGAGTACCCTAATGTTGCGTTGCATGGTTTTGTACCATAATGTTTCATTGCAGGGCTGTGTACGCTAGTGTTGCATGGTTGAGTACCCTAGTGCTGCATTGCAGGTTTAAGTAACTTAGGGGCATATTTATACTCTGTTTGCGCCGGATTTGCGTCATTTTTTTTTACGCAAATCCGACGCAAAGCTAACTCCATATTTATACTTTGGCATTAGACCCGTCTAGCGCCAAAGATCTTGGAGTTTGCGTAATTTTTTTGCGTGGACACCTACCTTGCGTTAATGATATGCAAGGTAGGCGTTCCCTTCTAAAAAATGACTCTAAGGCATGTGCGCCTTATTTAAACTCCCGTGCAAAAATGACACACGGGAGTGGGCGGGCCTTAAAAAATGACGTCCAGCCGCTTTTGCGTCATTTTTTAACGCCTGGTCAGGGCAGGCGTTAAGGGACCTGTGGGCTCGGAAGGAGCCCAGAGGTGCCCTCCCATGCCCCCAGGGACACCCCCTGCCACCCTTGCCCACCCCAGGAGGACGCCCAAGGATGGAGGGACCCATCCCAGGGAACTTAAGGTAAGTTCAGGTAAGTTTTTTTTTTTTTTGTGGCATAGGGGGGCCTGATTTGTGCCCCCCTACATGCCACTATGCCCAATGACCATGCCCATGGGACATAAGTCCCCTGGGCATGGCCATTGGGCAAGGGGGCATGACTCCTGTCTGTGCTAAGACAGGAGTCATTTCAATGGGGGTTGGGAGTAAAAAGAAAATGGCGCAAATCGGGTTGAGGCCAATATTTTGCCTCAGACCTGACTTGCCCCATTTTTTGACGCCCAAGCTCCATTGTCCCCTACGCCGGCGCTGCCTGGTGTGGGTCATTTTTTTTGACGCACACCAGTCAGCTGCGCCGGCTAACGTCATTCAATAAATAAGGCGCCCGCATGGTGCTTTGGAATGGCGTTAGCCGGCGTTAAAAGTTTTGACGCACAACTGCGTTGGCGCAGTTGTGCGTCAAAAAGTATAAATATGGCCCTTAGTGTTGCGTTGCAGGGTTGAGTACCCAAATGTTGCATTGCAGGGCTGAGTATCCTAGTGTTGCTTTGCAGGGTTGTGTACCCTAGTGTTGCATTGACGTGTGGTGTTGTGCTAATGAGTAGTTGCTCCTCTTGTTATAGTGTGTTGCAGAAGGGGGTGAGTGTGGTGTTGTGTTGGTGAGTATGTTGCACCTCCTTGTTATAGTGTGTGCAGAAGGGTGTAAGTGTAATTGAATTGCAGTATGTAATTATTACTGTAGCTGATATTTTAGGTCTGTTTATCATGTATTTGCATCTTTAATCCTTTTCTTTTACTGATTTGTTCAATTTGAATTTGTACTACCTTCTATTGGTCCTTCTGTTAAAGGACAATGTTATTTCCTCCATTTGTTTTTTCTAAGGAGAGGAAATATGTTGTGACTTGAACTGTTGCTATGATTATCTCCCTAGTTACCAGTTCCCTGTTGCTCAGCCAGTGTGTGTGTGTGTGTGTGAGGTCACATAATGTTTATGAACGCCTGGTTGGTGTGCATGGTCAGTTGGTGAGAGAGCAAAGATGCTGCTCAAGTGGGGCGTTACCTGTAACCTGTAATGAAGCTGAATAAACCTACATCTTACAATCTACACATGATCCATCGCTTAATTACAAGAGGGGTGCCCTCAGTTTAAGTTCCAGCTGCAACATTGCTTTTTCACCTAAATAGTGCTACAAGAATACAAGTGGTTAGGATTCACAGTCTCCTTGACAGCAGATGCCTCTCAAAACAGCATCCAAGACATGCTACTAGACCTTCTATAGTAGCTCAGTGCGAGCAATGGCATGGTGATATATGCTTCATCCAAAGAAGAACACTCAGATTTTTTGAGAACCACCTTTCTGTTCAAGTTCTTCAGTCATGTCTTCTTTTCTGGGGTAATCATGTAAGACCCAAGATAGATTGAGGATATCAAGACTGCAATACCTCCCCAAAAATATCATAGTTGTGTGCATAGTTTTAGGAACTGAGACACACTGTGGCTGATTCATCACGAACAGTGTCATCCTCACTGAACTATGAGTGATCTACTGGCAAGCTACACTGAGTGTGACTGAAGCAGTCATCATGAGGGAGCCATCTATGTCACAAAGAATGCTTTCCTCAAAGACACCTTGATGACCGTCACACCAATATATATCTCTATTAGACTATGTTACAACTTTGTAGAAATGATGGTTAGAACACTGATAGCAAACTGTAGACAACATGATGTACATTTTTTTCTTGTATGCAAAAGAAACCTAATAATACATAACAACCAGTGACTTGAATTATGTAGGTTGGCCAACCAAACACAGAACAACTGAGAGGTCGACAAGGAACCTTTAACAGTACCCAATGCAAAGTCTTTCGGGCCCAGAGATAAAACAAACCACATCAGCCAGCATAGCCACTAGAATAACATCCACTAACTCCTCGGGTAGATGGAACCTGCACACTTAGTGGTGCTCCATCTCCAGGCACGGAGGTGTACAATGAGGGGATTTGGGTGGATGACTCTGACCTGATACTGAGACATGAGGTCCTCCCGAAGAGGAAGGAGGATTGGAGGGCTAATGCTCTGGCTTAGGAGATGAGAGTAACACACATTTCTATCCCACTCTGGGACTACCAGAATTAACTCAGCCAATCTGACTTTATTCAGAACTCGAACAGGAGAGGTAGAAAGACATACAAGTGACCAAAGTCTCACTTCAGGTAGAATGTGGCTGTAGAAAAACCACTGCAAACTAGTTTTGACAATGAGCATTCTCAGTCGTAGTGAAAAGATCAAGCCAGTGCACACTCCAACAGGAGAAGATGCCTTGAACCCACCTCTGGATGAAGAGGATGTTTGTGGTCCACTAGATGACATCTGCCGAGCTTATTCACCTTAGCATTCAGAAAGCCTGCCAGATAGGTGACTGTCATAAGACTCTCCTGTGACTCCAACAGCTTCCAAAGTTGCAGCGTATCCTGGTACAGGACACATAACCCCACAATACCCTGCTTTTTGCAGTGCCACATGCTGGTCATATTGTCTGTCAGAAACGGAACCAGCCTCTCTTTGATGGAAGGAAGGAAGGCCTTAAAAGTCAACTGCATAGTATGGAGCTCCAGCAGGTTGATGTTGCGTCTCTGCTTCACCAGAGACCAAAGGCCCCTAATCTCCACCTCTCACAGATGGACATCCCAAACCAGAGATGATGCTTCTGTCACTGCTGTGAGTTCTGTGTGGGTAGGGATAATGGTTTGCTGCAGGTCAGGTTGGAGGTCTCGGGCTACTGTCGCCGAACCACATAGTTTATCCGACATGCAGACCTAGTGCTGAGTTTTTTGCAGGCATTGGTTACACCAGCAGTGCCCATGTGTGCCAGCAGGCCTGAGGGACAAGCAGGATGCATGAAGCCAAGAGACCAAGAAGCCTCTGAACTGATTGCAACAGAACCCTGGAGTGAGCCCAAAACATCTGGGTTATAAACTGAATGCCCCAGTCTCGTTATACGGGTAGTAAAGCTTGCATGCCACTCTGATTCAAAAGGCCAGGGCACTCGTATGAAATAAGATAAGAGTCTGTGCAGTTAGGTTCTTGGTCTTCGGAGAGTCAATATATAATCCAAACAGAGTTAAAGTTCAGTGTCTTTATTCTTGTGCGAGGTTTTCATACATGTTCATCACATCAGAAAGATTCCATATGTGGTCATCACAACAACATCCAACAGCCAACAAGTGTTTCGTCTCCGAGAAATTAATCTCATTGACTTCCTCAGGGCAAAGTATAAGTAAGGTGTTAACATGAATAAATGGCTTATCCTAATCAAGTAAAACTCTTCAAGATAATGTACGATCAATAGAGAAAGAGTAGTGGGAATCACGTGACGGGGGGCAAAACACTATTATCCCGAGTCTTCGTGAGGGAGTACTCATAAGTCAGCACGTATGGATCCAAAATCTTTTACGGTGCGATCTAGAAGAGAAGATTGCTATACTAAGGAAGTAGTGACAAGCATAAGCAATATGGCATAATTCTAAAAGTAAAAGGTCACGTACCTATAAACAAAACAGTACTATTGGGTAAATTCTTGTGTTAGGGGCGCTGTGTCTTGCTCCCTGATAATTAAGCTGGCGTGTAAGTAGAGAAAAAGGACGTGTAAGCCCTCCATCTCATCTAGAAGTATAAGGTATAGAAGAGACACAGAGTAAGGTCTCAGGAGTGTGTGTGAAACTCCTCGGCATGAGTCCAGGATGGCCATATGAAAGGGATCCTCAGCTTAGGCTGTAGCTGAGACTTTGGCTTATTGATGGAAAACCTCAGCGATGGCAGAAGGGTAACAACTACTTGCGGATGAGTAGCCATTCATTAAGGTACTTGCGGATGACTAGCCATTCATCAAGGTATAGGAATACATTATCTTTGAGCTGCAAAGATGAGCTGTGATCACCATTATCACCTTCAAAAACAGCTGAGTTGCTCATGTGGGGCCCAAGGAAAGAAGTGTGTACTAAAAGTGTACCAACCCTACCACAAACCGAATTAAGCATCTACGGGATTGCAGACAAGCACATGAAAGTATGTTTCCTTCAACTCCAAGAACATCATCCAGTCCCCTGTATCCTGGGTGGAAAGAACCCTGGCCAGGATCAATATCTTGAATTTGCCCTTCTGAAGGTAAGTGTTTATAAGACAAAGGATTACAATTAGGCTGAGTCTTCTGTCCTTTTTGGTTACAAAAAATAGCCAACTGCCTTTCTTTGCCACTGACACTCTTTCCTTGTTCTCTTTGGCCAACAGAGGATGACCCTCCTGCGACAGAATGGAGGCATGATATACAGAAATCTGAACAGTACCAGGTAGAAAGGAGGGGGGAACGGGTGTGAAGGGAATAAACTTTTACCATATCACACTGTCTGGGAAACAATTTGCTAAACACCAATGAAGTTTTGATGAGACCGCCGGATCTGTGCATATATTGCAGCTATATGAAGGGATGAAATGAACTGATGTCATCAGGCATCAGTGGTGCATATATGCAGGCCCGTCATAACCTCTGCGGGTGGGACGAGACACAGAAGCTGACACAGGTAATGTTTCAGGATCCAGTTTGGTGCCTACGAGAATTTAAAAGGTTAGAAACCTGTGGGTAGGAGTATCCATCAGAATTATATTGAGTTATTCCATTTGACCCCATGTGATAACTTTAGGCTATCCCAACGCAGATGGTGGACAACAATCCCTATCTGTGGAGATGGGGGAACTAGGGACCAGGCCATGCTAGAAGATCTCTTTACCAAAAGGAATGACCAAAAAAGTGTGTCCGTGTTAATTAAAGCTATCAGTATGTTATCTGTGACTCACAATCACAGTTACAGGGAGTTATGGGAAAGGGATCTCGCCTTCACAATACCTGAAGATTCTTGATGCAGCAAATAGACAAGAACATTAAAAACATCTATAGGCTGCAGATACAAAGAAAACTGCTCTAAAATAATAATGTACTGACATATGACTCTGGAAAGACGGGGAGCCATAACTATATCTGAGGTGTGTAACTGACCCAATACCTAACCAACAAAACTGTGGTAATCATAAATATACCAATTATGTTTGATGGAGAAACGAACAGCTATAGTACATGATAGGCTACCAAAGTATAAGAAAGTATGGACTCCTTCCAAAACCTATGTAGATTGTGAACTATGCAGAGAACAGCCTGAGCACTACCAGCCAGAGGGGGTGAGGAAATCTGACATACTTTGGCCAGCTCCATCAGATATGCCTTACACTGTAAAGACTTAGGTAAGAAAGAGAATTTTATGAACCTGTGAAATTCACTTTACTTAGCCAAGACTGGAATTTGCTATGACATTAGCCACTGTCCATAAGAAATGAGACTGAAGTGATGTGATGTGATGCAATGCACCTGTGTCCCCTGCCTGCCATCTCTCCTCCACCCTTCCTCCCACTTAATAGTTTCAGTCACATTATGTTTGCTTTTTTTTTTAAATGTTTGTAAATTAAAAAATAAATCAATTAAAGGAAGGAACTGTAGGAACCTTCATGAGGAGTCAAAATCAGTAAGATCAAAAAATCATCTTTCAGATCTAGATGCACCACACAGTCTCCTAGTCTCAGGCTGTCTCGTAAAAAGACAGAGAGGTGGTAAAGAATAAAGGTGTAGGGTGCATTCAGGTTTATTTCCAATTGAAGACCTATTTGGCTGATGGGAGCCTGGGCCAATCACATTTTGCAGTAGTGATTGAATCGCTGTCTCTGAATGATCAAACCTTTAGGCTGAAAAATGTAGAGCATAGTGAACCACTGCTCACACTCAAGTCTGATAGGATTCCAGATGGAAATCTAGCACCGTCTGCAAAACCTTCATGTGAAGATTTGGGTGTATCATATCACATGACTGTGGGGCCTTATCATGCAGTACACTCACAAATACCATCTTGGGTCCACTCAGGTATGTTAATGAATTAAGAAAGCAATGATACACGAAAGAAAGAAGACACTGATTTATAAAAATAAATTATATTTCTATGAACTTTTAGAGACCTTGATAAACAAAATCCACTAGAGGGTTTTGGAGATACAGATTTTAGAAGATATCATTACTTTTAAATGCAACTGCAAACAAGCATTGGTCCCTGAAGAACAATTCCTGGTGGCCTTCCGAACCCTCTCCCACAACAAGAGACCATGAATGCAACCTTGGCATCATCCTGGACAGCAAACTCACCATGAAAATCCAGGTCAACACAGTCTCCTCCTTCTCCTTTTTCACCCTCCGCATGCTCTGCAAGATCTTCAAATGGCTTCTGGTCAACACCAGACGAACCATCACCCAAGCCCTTATCACGACCCGGCTGGACTATGGCAATGCACTCTATACAGGAATCAACTCCACCTCCAAAGGGGACTACATACAGAACTCAGCAGCCAGACTCATCCTCGACCTCCACAAGTAGGCCCGTATCACCCCCAAACTTTTTGCCTTCCGCCTCCTACTACTTTTTGCTGGATTTTCGCTTGTTGGCCTTACGACTCTGTGCACTTTACCACTGCTAACCAGTGCTAAAGTGCTTGTGCTCTCTCCCTAAACATGGTTTGATTGGCATATTCGTGATTGGCATATTTAATTTACATGTAAGTGCCTTGTAGATTGGTATTCCATATACCCAGGGCCTATACATTAAATGCTCCCAGTGGCCTGCAGCACTTATTATGCTACTCACTTTAGTAATAGTTTTAAACTTGTGCCAGGCCTGCCATTGCAGTCCAAAAGCAGTGTCCCATTTAAAATCTCTTGCCAAACCTTAAACTCCCCCTTTTATTTATATATATATATATATATCACCCCTAAGGTAGTCCCTAGGTAGCCAATTGGGCAGGGTGCTGTGTAATTAAAAGGTAGGGCATGTACTTTTTAATTTTACATGTCCTAGAAGTGAAAAACTCCCAAATTCTTTTTTTCAGTACTGTGAGGCCTACCCCTCTCATAGGATAACGTAGGGGATTCCTTATTAGATTTAATAAGTTGTGAAACCTAAACCAGAGGTGTTAGACATATCATGTTTGGTATCTATGAACTTGTAATGATAAACCCTCTTTAATGGTAAAATCAGATTTATCATCATACGTTTGAAAATGCCACTTTTGGAAAGTTAGCATTTTCCTCCCCTTAGCTCTCTATGCCTGCAACCTGCCTTAGGTCACATGACTAGGTGTAAGTGACAGTTGAGACTTTGTGAATTCATCCCAGACAGTCACAGTAGTGGGATTAGCAGAGCCTGAATGGGCCATTAACTGACTTGATTTGTGGAGGCTAAGCACAGCCTACTTGCACCTGAATAGGCTGGCCTCTGCCACCACACAATAAGCTTAACTACTCTGTATTGTCAGTGCAGCCAGCTAGGAGCCAGGACAGGGGGGCATAAAACTCCTGGAACTTCAAAGAACCCTTCTGGAAACATTTTCCAAGTTCTTGGAGCAGGAGTTAGCATTAACATAATTAGGCATTCAAGAATAATCAAGTATTTCATTAATTAAATTATCTGAGATACAGAAATATATCTCAGGGCAGATTGTATCAACATGTGTCAAGTTCAATTAAGCAGAGTTTGTAAATTTGGGCTGGTCACAGGTTGTCCCTACAGCTAACCAAGTTAGGAAAAGCATTTGAGTGAACAAACACAAGGGGGCAAAATACAAAAGAGGACAAAAAAAATTTGAGAAAAATATATCTTGGACTACAGTATACTAGCTAGAAAAGAGTGGGTTTCAGCATGATAAATTCTATTCTAGAAAAAAGTGATATGTTGAGGGGCAATGGCAATCAGCTGAAAGACCGATATACCTCTCCAAGGGACAACATTTAAGGATTCTTCATTAGCAAAACATCTTGATCAGCAGCAAAGTCCACTAAAGCTTTCATCAGGAAAGGTACAGAGAGAGAACTGACTAAACTTTCACAAAGTCCATCCCTAATATAAAACACATCAAAATCATATTGATTTGTCAATTTAACAACATTGTGTCAACATCGTGTCACGCAAAAGGGGCATCATCCAATCAAAATTTTAGGCAAACTTCAGATTGCAATGGTCCGTTAATTTCCCAGGGCTGGCCTGAGATCATCTCCTCTTTCCGTGTGACTCCAAACAGTTGAAATATTTGTATTCCTTTGCAACAGGTTGTTTGGTTCCCACGTTTTACTATGGGATCATCTCAGTTCCATGTGATTAAACAGTTTGAAACAAAACGTCTCTCAAGGACAACTGTACACAGTTCTCCTACAGTTAAACAATAGGCCTTTACAAATGGGACTTTGCTTCTCATGAGAAAGAATCTGAAAAAAAAAAGCTTCACATTAGGAATAATAGTGATTCATCACGTTCACATGACTGCAAAATACAAGCTCTGCTGGCCTCATTTAAGTTAGCATAAGAAAAATCTCCTGTGTTGTATCTAATCATTGTAGTTTTAATAACACATGTAAAATATAAACTTATAAACTTGTCAGGATTAACACTTCATTAATATGAACAAAGCATTTTACTTTAAATTATAACTTTTGTCAGTACATTTCAATAAGTGTGGCAAAGAAGTTCAACTATCATCATTTGGCACATACATTTAAACTCATAAATCACACATTAAACATTAGAAATCCAAATTTGTTTTGATGCTAGCAATTAGTCTTGAGTCTAAAATATGCTTTGACGTTTTTATTTCTCTAACATAATGTTTATTAAGGAAGGCACAATTGTGGCCACCAGAGAATGAAAACATAAGTACATTTAAAATACTTGTCAGTGCAGCTTTCTACATTAGGTTGTCAAACATGAGACATAAATTGTCACCTTATACTGATGTTTGGGTCACTAAATGCATTCACTGAATTTTATGCTCCAACACTAGTGTGACGAAAAATGTCAATTCTATTAAGGATACAGCGGCAAATATTAACCTTGAACTTTCTTTACTTTTCTCACAATAGTCATCATAAAGAAACTACAACTCCTATGAATCCCGCAGTATATCACCTGACATGTGACCATAGCAATCCATTCCAGTTTCCATGAATGTTTATAATGTGATGTCATCCTCTGCCAGTCCTCTTACTTTGTGAGAATGGTAGCGTAAAATTCTAGCCGTTTGTGTCCCTTCAATATTCATTGTTTCCCCTCGCTGGCTGAATAAATAGCTAGGAAATTTGTCATTTGATGTCAGGACTGGAGGCTTGATTATGTTTTTTTAAAGCTTACTTATCACCATCAAAGTCAACTGTGAAACTAGCTTGAAGTAAAATCTCTTAAACATGGAATCAGAAGACCACTCTGCCGTTCATAGATACTGTCCACCCTAGCTTGTAAGATGTAGGCCTCAGAGGACATCGCAGTCCTGGCCAAATGGGCATGGAATGTGGAGACATCAATGCCCGTCTCTTGCATCACCCATCATACCCATCTAGCCATAGTAGGCGAGGAGACCAATTGATGTGGTTTAGTAATGGCAATTAACTGTTTCACACCGCCTCTGCAGCATAGTTCACGAAGCACACTCTCATATTCTTGCAGACAGCGCATCACACATAGCTTGGGTGAATCTTGAAACGTGGGATAAAGGACCATTCATGTATTGGTGTTAGTGTGATTGGAAATGGTAAACACCACGCCCTCTGGAATAAAAGACCTACATGTTAAGTCCAAAGCCCAGACATCGGATACTCTTTTGCATGAGATGAGGCACAAAAGCATAGTCAGTTTAGCGAAGAGCTGCTTCCTAGAAAGGTTGAAGTTATTTGGCCAGCTCTTAAACAGCTTTGTTCACGTCCCAGGTATGTGTATATCTAGGCTTCGGAGAATTAGATAACTTGATACCTTTCATGAGTTTACATACTAAAGAATGTTAACTAACTGGCTTACCTGCAAAAGGAATGTGTCCTTCTGAAATGGCAGCTCAAAAGGAACTGATGGTGAAGTACGCTCTGCCAGAAAATTTAAGATGTGTACAGTGTCGGCTCCCATGGTATCCAAGTATCTTTCCAGACACTAACTCCAGGCTGACCAAAATTATCTGTATGTTTTATGGTTCCCGAAGGCCCAAGCCTGATCAATAAACGAGGAAGCCAATCCTGAAAGTCCTGGCCATTAGATTGTTCCGTATCATCGAATGGACCTCTCCTCCCAGTCCTTGTAGGACTCCCTGGAATGTTGGAAGGTCCACTGGACAATCGCTCGACATGAAACCAAGCCTGAGATTTCCAGAGCGGAGTCACCAGGATAAGCTCCACTCGCTGTCGTCTGACCTGAGTTGCCACCGTGGTAATCATGATGAACAGGGAAAAGGTGTAATTCAACCCCTCACTCCAATCCTGAAGAAATGCATCTGCTTCTGTGGCTTCCGGATCTGGGCCACAGCTGAAGGATTGCTGTACCAGTGCATTCAGTCTCAATGAAAACAAGTCTCTGATTGGCTTCCCCATCTCCAGCACTGCAGTAGAAGGACTTGCGGTGTAGAGTCTAGTCATTTGAGTCTGTCAGAAATTGTGAATTTAGTTCCACAACTGTGTTGGAACTACCCGAAAGGTGAATCGCTGACACTGAAATGTCCTTCTGTAGGCAGTAGTGTCAAAAGTCCTTTGCTATCTCTGCCACAGCTCCATTTGGGACCACTTCTCACCTGTTAAAATGTCCCGACATCTAACTCCCCAGACCCAGCAGCTGGCATCTGATTCGATCACCACCTCCGCTATGGAGTCAAAAATCACTTGCCCATTCCACACCTCCATGTGGTTCAGCCATCAGATCATCTTTTAACTGGTTTCTTCCATGAAGGTGAGAGCCTTTCAGCCGTTGTAGTGCTCTGTAATGCAATGGCCCTGAGAAAAAAAGCTTTGTTAGAGGATGATAACAGTCCTATTACCCTTGTACACGTATACAATCAAGCCCTAATTTGTGAGGGGACAAGAGCAGCCGTTTGAGTCTCCTACTGGGGTAGTGTGGAATGCGGAGTCTTTCACTCTCACCCTCATCCTCACCCTCACCAGCCCATGGCTGTTGTTTTTAAAAACTTCTTGGTGGGGAGAGAGTACCAAGATCTTTTTCAGTCTCGCTCCTGAAGGGATGGCGTGTACCACAGAAAATGTCCTCCCCAAGCACAGAACTCTAAGGGCCAGATGTATCAAAGGATTTTAGCCATTCTATGTCTATGGGATGGGAGAATGTCTTTGTACATATGGCCCTAAGACTGAAGTTAGAGTAGCGCAATGGAGAAGAGGCACAGATAGCAAGACGCTACCGAAGGAACCCAATAAATTGAAATCATTACACAGTGGGCAAATAATGATAAGAAAAAGCACCTATCTGGAGCTGCTGTGATCAGCAAAGAAAGAGGACTAGCAGAGAATAACGCCACATTATATTTAGTAATGGACACTGTTATTGGTTGTTTTCGTCACATGTTTGGTGTCATACTTTGGGGTTCATGGGAGTTGTTTTTTTTTTATTGATGGCTGCTGTGAGAAAAGTAAAGAAAGTTCAAGCATAATCGAGCCTCCAGTCCTGACATAGAATTTTATTGATGGAGAAGCTTTTGAGTGGATGATGTAGATCACGTTTGATTTTCAGCATATATCCAATAACGCTTGTAAGGCACAATCAAAGGCCAGGGGGCTGGGTGCATTATATAAGGCAGTGGAGCAGAGGCATTTCTCTCATCTCCTGTCTGTGTTTCCAGCCAAACTTCTGCCTATCACACTCTTTGATGTTGCATTCTTGATGTGGCAAAATGGGACTTTTTAGATAAAACCATTAAGAAGAATACTATTAGTCAATACTTCAGCTCCCACTGCTGCATTAAGATTAGAATGTGGATTTAAAAAATCATTTTACAGGGTTTGGTGGAAGTGGTGCGATTGGGTCATTGCGTCATGAATAATGATTTTGACTCCCTGTGACACCTAATGTATAAGGAGAGTTTTGAAATTAAAAGAGACAAAGCTATATTTTTTAGGAATCTTGAATATGCATTGGGACAATTTGACTTTGATTAAAGTTTGGTTTCTACCCTGTCGCTGGTACAGCTTAAAGCTCTTCTTAAGCAGACTTCTCTTAAGTCAAGTTTCCATTTGGATCTTGACCTTTATTGGAAAATGATAAATCTTGAAGCAGCAATGAACTCTCCCATTTTTAATAAACCGCAGCATTACTTGACATGGAATGTGGCACATGGGGGTTAGACGCTTCTGGGCACTAATTCACCTAAATATTGTTCCGCTGAATGTTTCAACATCTAAATGTTATGGTGAGCCAAGCATATGTCACTTTTGTAAAAATAGAGGCCAGTATTTGAAACAGGTTTTATTTATATGTCCTGCCTTGCTGCTATTTCGTGGTAAGTGGCTGGGACCCCTCTTTTTAAGACTCTCTGTACGTACAACTGCTGAGGCTATGTATTTATTGCTTAACCCTCCACATAAAGCCAGAGCCCACCCAGCGAGCATGGGAGGCCTGGGAGCTGATCTGGGCCGACCACTATCTGACAAGGTTTGGTACTACTGCTGCACCCAGACTAAACTCATTTCTGTCCACCACAAACACAAGCTCCTCCATTTCAAATGTATTCACCGTGCTTATACCACACCCAGAGACTTAGCACATTTTGAACGCACTCGCTCGTCCCACTGCCCTAAATGCCACACTATTGAGGCAGTCTTTGTCCACTTAACCTGGGCCTGTCCCCGTATTGAGCAATATTAGGCTAAAATGTTCTGCTCACTCTTGACTATGCTAGGGATCACACTTGTACACACCCTCTAAATGGCCCTACTGGGTTATATTCAAGATCTTCATAAGAATACCTGTAGATGTGACTCCATTGCACTGATACAAAGCGCGGACTGACACTTCACTGGGGTAGTAGTATATGCCCCACTGACACTGCTTGGTTGCAAAGCATGATTCATTGTAATAAAACAAGTGAGACCTATGCACAGCTACAGCCCCTCACCTCCCAGCCCAAAGACGTTTGGCAACCACTACAAGGCTATTTATTCACCTTGGACTCGATTGAATCCGACTGATGTATTGCACCTCTGTGCCTGTCTACTTTCTTTGTCATATATTTTGTGATTCCCCTGACCTCCTACCCCCCCTCCCCATGTACCTCTTACATTGTCACTGTCACCACACTTAACTCTCACGTCACTTTCACACCAACGCTTTATATGCTGTTTTTTTTTTCCAGTCACCTGCTGCTGTTTTATATGCAATGATGGTTGATTTTGCACAGTTGGGCTTTATGTTATTGTCTATGTTGTTATTTGAAAAAACAATAAATACAGTTTAAAAATAAAATCCTCCAAATTAAATGTCTTTATTCATGTTTTAGCTTTTTAAAAATGTTTTTGCACTTGTACTGAATGCATTAGATGGTGCCATAGACGACTTCCAGTTTGAGATCCTATTTAATTCTGCTCTCTGTATGTCAAGCACAAGTCACTTTTGTAAAAATGGAAGACAGGTTTTAAAACATGTTTGTATATGTCCCGATTTGCTGTTACGATGGCGGAGACCCCTCTTTTTAAGATTGTGTGGGCGTATGACTGCTAATGCCATGTATTTATTGCTCAACCCTGACAAATGAAAAGTTTTGTATTCATGTTTTTATCTTTTTTTTTAATATTTTTACATTTGTTTTGAATGCAATTGATGGCACTGTGGGGGGCATCTGGTTTTGATATCCTCTTTTAACTTGCTGTGTGTGCACTTTATATTTCTTTTTTATGTGGACCTCATAGGAGTTCCAAACCATGAAATAAATAAACTTGACTTAATCACGTTTTGTAGTTTTACTGTTGGTTATTGGATATTGTTGAATTCTATGTCAGAACTGGAGGTGAGGATTATGCATTTCTTTCTTCACTCTTTATTAACAGCAGTTTCAAAGTAAAAACAAAAACATTCACTACATATACCATGAACACCATGGAGTGTGTAGTGCTTGACAACCATTAACCATTCCCAATACAGTCCAAAGTGTATGTTGGTTCCTCTTCTTCTTTCTTCACTGCTCGTCAGTTGAGTCTCTTGCTTTCCTTAACGACTTTTCGGGGTATTTACGTTAGAGCGGGAGGAAGAAAGTTTTATTGTTTATTAGCCGTCTATTAGACATCTTGTCTGCATACTGTGATTGTTCGTTTTATGAATTGTACATTTTTCTGTGCGGTAGGCTTTGGCCTGAGCGCATCTTTTTGTCTCCACGCAGATGTTCTAGGTGATGAAAGTCTTCACCGCCTCAGGATTCTGTCAGGCATGCCGCAATTGAAAGAGCAGCTCGTTGCGCTCTTCAGACCCGCGACACATGTGAGGGCATCTGCTAAGGATTATAACTCGTGATAACTCCTCTAGCTGCTTCAGCCCTTCCAACCCTCGCTCGACACTGCAAAGCGGTCTGCATCACATCCATCGGCCACACTGGACGTTTTCCATTACCACCACATAGTGGTGTTAAAACATAATACACGCTTCATTGGCAGAGCACCTGCGAGGGGCCTCCGCTCTGATACAATTTAAAGGCGATTTCAGGATAATTCTTTGGTGCTCGCACTCTCCCTATCATGGAATCCTTCAGGGACCATGAGTACACCCCTAGTTTGACTTCAAAAGAAAGAATGGCCTCCCCTGTGTTGTCTTTCTGCAGAGTTTGGCAAGCTGCTCTCCAAAACTATTTCAAGAGTGCCTGCACCCCTAAAGGACAAAGTGGATACATTAATGAACTAGGTCTCGGGGGGGGAGGGCTCTGGGATCCTTGGTGACATGTGGGCGAGGCCGAATTGAATGTTTGCTGCAGGTACACATAAGGCTCAAAAACATGATGCGAGCACCTGGAAGGCTTCGATCGCTTGAGAGAAGCATTCCGTACGAGTGCGCGCATGTTAAGGCATGCACCCTACTGGGAGGAAGAATTCCCCAGGGAAAATCATGTTGTGGTCTTGCCAAACTTTTAACCTGACAGGAGCCTTAGACGAGGGGCAGGACTCTGGTCGACCTTGGCTGATTGGCCACTCAGACTCTATCAAAAGGGAATCAAATTTGACGGACATGTTCGAACCTGAGGTGTTTTATCATCCAAGATCTTCAGAGTGACTTCCAGATCATAAGGTGGAGGAGGACTTAGACAGTAAAGTTCACTAACTTTTGGACAAGGAAATACGGGCCTGCTTGCGAGCAGAATGCCCTAGACCCTCTCTTAGTGGGAGAGTAGCCTCGACCCCAGGTATTGACCCTAAAATGTGTACCTTCTTTGTGAAGTACATGAAAGACCTGAAAAAGGGGATTGACTGCTCCTGGAGGGCATATCAGGATAAACTACTAGACGCCCCTGGTCCTCTCACCAAGATAATAGAATTGGAAGGACACTCTAAAAATCTCAGTAGACCCTTACTGTAGGAAGTTGGCTCTGTATGTGCTATTTCAAAGTAAGGAATAGCATGCACAGAGTCCAAGGGTTCCCCTTAGAGGTAAAATAGTGGTATAAATAGATAATACTAATGCTCTATTTTGTGGTAGTGTGGTCGAGCAGTAGGCTTATCCAAGGAGTAGTGTTAAGCATTTGTTGTACGTACACATAGACAATAAATGAGGTACACACACTCAGAGACAAATCCAGCCAATAGGTTTTGTATAGAAAAATATCTTTTCTTAGTTTATTTTAAGAACCACAGGTTCAAATTCTACATGTAATATCTCATTCGAAAGGTATTGCAGGTAAGTACTTTAGGAACTTTAAATCATAAAAATTGCATGTATACTTTTCAAGTTATTGACAAATAGCTGTTTTAAAAGTGGACACTTAGTGCAATTTTCACAGTTCCTGGGGGAGGTAAGTTTTTGTTAGTTTTACCAGGTAAGTAAGACACTTACAGGGTTCAGTTCTTGGTCCAAGGTAGCCCACCGTTGGGGGTTCAGAGCAACCCCAAAGTCACCACACCAGCAGCTCAGGGCCGGTCAGGTGCAGAGTTCAAAGTGGTGCCCAAAACACATAGGCTTCAATGGAGAAGGGGGTGCCCCGGTTCCAGTCTGCCAGCAGGTAAGTACCCGCGTCTTCGGAGGGCAGACCAGGGGGGTTTTGTAGGGCACCGGGGGGGACACAAGCCCACACAGGAATTTCACCCTCAGCAGCGCGGGGGCGGCCGGGTGCAGTGTAGAAACAAGCGTCGGGTTTGTAGTATTAGTCTATGGGAGATCTAGGGATCTCTTCAGCGCTGCAGGCAGGAAAGGAGGGGGTTCCTCGGGGAAACCTCCACTTGGGCAAGGGAGAGGGACTCCTGGGGGTCACTTCTCCAGTGAAAGTCCGGTCCTTCAGGTCCTGGGGGCTGCGGGTGCAGGGTCTCTCCCAGGCGTCGGGTTTTGGATTCAAGGAGTCGCGGTCAGGGGAAGCCTCGGGATTCCCTCTGCAGGCGGCGCTGTGGGGGCTCAGGGGGGACAGGTTCTTGTACTCACAGTATCAGAGTAGTCCTGGGGTCCCTCCTGAGGTGTTGGATCTCCACCAGCCGAGTCGGGGTCGCCGGGTGCAGTGTTGCAAGTCTCACGCTTCTTGCGGGGAGCTTGCAGGGTTCTTTCAAGGCTGCTGGAAACAAAGTTGCAGCCTTTCTTGGAGCAGGTCCGCTGTCCTCGGGAGTTTCTTGTCTTTTCGAAGCAGGGGCAGTCCTCAGAGGATGTCGAGGTCGCTGGTCCCTTTGGAAGGCGTCGCTGGAGCAGGATCTTTGGAAGGCAGGAGACAGGCCGGTGAGTTTCTGGAGCCAAGGCAGTTGTTGTCTTCTGGTCTTCCTCTGCAGGGGTTTTCAGCTAGGCAGTCCTTCTTCTTGTTGTTGCAGGAATCTAATTTTCTAGGGTTCAGGGTAGCCCTTAAATACTAAATTTAAGGGCGTGTTTAGGTCTGGGGGGTTAGTAGCCAATGGCTACTAGCCCTGAGGGTGGGTACACCCTCTTTGTGCCTCCTCCCAAGGGGAGGGGGTCACAATCCTAACCCTATTGGGGGAATCCTCCATCTGCAAGATGGAGGATTTCTAAAAGTTAGAGTCACTTCAGCTCAGGACACCTTAGGGGCTGTCCTGACTGGCCAGTGACTCCTCCTTGTTGCTTTCTTTGTTCCCTCCAGCCTTGCCGCCAAAAGTGGGGGCCGTGGCCGGAGGGGGCGGGCAACTCCACTAAGCTGGAGTGCCCTGCTGGGCTGTGACAAAGGGGTGAGCCTTTGAGGCTCACCGCCAGGTGTCACAGCTCCTGCCTGGGGGAGGTGTTAGCATCTCCACCCAGTGCAGGCTTTGTTACTGGCCTCAGAGTGACAAAGGCACTCTCCCCATGGGGCCAGCAACATGTCTCTGGTGTGGCAGGCTGCTGGAACTAGTCAGCCTACACAGACAGTCGGTTAAGTTTCAGGGGGCACCTCTAAGGTGCCCTCTGGGGTGTATTTTGCAATAAAATGTACACTGGCATCAGTGTGCATTTATTGTGCTGAGAAGTTTGATACCAAACTTCCCAGTTTTCAGTGTAGCCATTATGGTGCTGTGGAGTTCGTGTTTGACAGACTCCCAGACCATATACTCTTATGGCTACCCTGCACTTACAATGTCTAAGGTTTTGTTTAGACACTGTAGGGGTACCATGCTCATGCACTGGTACCCTCACCTATGGTATAGTGCACCCTGCCTTAGGGCTGTAAGGCCTGCTAGAGGGGTGTCTTACCTATACTGCATAGGCAGTGAGAGGCTGGCATGGCACCCTGAGGGGAGTGCCATGTCGACTTACTCGTTTTGTCCTCACTAGCACACACAAGCTGGCAAGCAGTGTGTCTGTGCTGAGTGAGAGGTCTCCAGGGTGGCATAAGACATGCTGCAGCCCTTAGAGACCTTCCTTGGCATCAGGGCCCTTGCTACTAGAAGTACCAGTTACAAGGGACTTATCTGGATGCCAGGGTCTGCCAATTGTGGATACAAAAGTACAGGTTAGGGAAAGAACACTGGTGCTGGGGCCTGGTTAGCAGGCCTCAGCACACTTTCAATTGAAAACATAGCATCAGCAAAGGCAAAAAGTCAGGGGGCAACCATGCCAAGGAGGCATTTCCTTACACTTACCTTACTGAAATTGTGGCAGACTGGGTACAGAAGGCAGTGTGCCTACTGGGCAACATCAAGTGTGTCCTTTCAGCTTAGAGGTGACACTCCTTACTAATAAATATTGATCCTAAGCTGTGGGAACTGGCCACATCTGAAGCAGGCATGGTTGCACAGGGTAACCTGTTTGGCAATCCTTTCGTCAGATAATTAGGAAAGTTCATGGCCACCCTCTCTGCTTTGGACAAAGCTCAGATGTCGATCAAAAAGATATTCCCAGGAAAGGTTTTCACCGGGCCGGAAGAGGTGGGCCGCTCCTCCGGCCGCCCAGGCTACCAAGGCTCCTACAGAGGTCAAGTCAGAAGGAATAATGGTTGGAGCGACAGCCGCCAAGGCGCCCTCTTCCCCAACCGGGGTAGTAGGAGAGGCAGAGCCAAAGGTGCGGCTCACAGAGGGGCGAATGCCCCAAGAGGATTTAATGGTAAGAAAATTCTTTTCTCAAGACCAGGGGGGGGAGACTAAAGCAGTTTTTTTACAAGTGGGCAGAAATTACTTTGGACCATTGGGTCCTGGAAATGCTACAGGGTTACCGCATAGAGTTCTACAGAACTCCAATAGAGGTGGTAAGACCTTCAACCCTATTTTTCTTGGAACAGGAGAGGAGTCTTATCAACTTAGAAGTACAGGATCTTCTCAACAAGGCTGCAATGTGCAGGTCTGTTTTTCATCATTGTGGCTTCCTCAACAATCTCTTTCTGGTGGAGAAGGAAGACAAAGTCTTCCAACCAGTAGCTAATGTATGGGAGTTCATCGAGTGGCTGGTGTATCGCCACTTCAAGATGGAGGTGATTCACCTCTTGAGAGACCTCCTTCTACAGAACGACCGGATGATATGACTGAATCTCAAGGATGCATACCTCACTGACCCTATTTTTCCTCTGCATCGCCGCTTCCTTCAATTAATTTGGAGGGACCAGATTTATGAGTTTCGTACTCTACCATTCGGCCTATCATCAGCACCATTGTGCTTCACCAAACGTCTCCACCCGGTGGTGGAAGTACTCAGGGCTAAGGGTTTCAGGTTGATTATTTACCTTAACGACAGTCTCCAGATGGACCAGTCGTGTACACAACTAAAGTTACATCTGAACATGAGCATTACCCTCCTTCAGGACCTGGGGTTCATTTTCAACAGTCAGAAATTGGAGCTGACTCCATCTCAAAGCATGACCTTTCTGGGTTTCTGCATGATTCCAGGTCAGCCACTCTGGGTGTGCCAGAGAGGAAGATTTCCAAGATCAAGAAGGAGTTAAACAGGGTGCTGAGGAGAGACAGGATTTCTCTCAGACAGTTGGCCAGAATTTTTGGATTGTTGTCCTCTTCGATTCAAACTATCTTCCCTGTTTCTCTGCACTACAGAGCACTGCAACGTCTGAATGCGCCACACCTTAGTAGGGACCTTACCTATTTGGACAGAATTGCAATGGTGAATAGACCACATGGAGGCTTGGAACAGCATAGCAATCTTTGGATCCTCTCCGGACCTGATCATTAAATCAGATGCCAGTCATAAGGGCTGGGGAGCAAGATGCGGCAAGATTTCAATGGGAGGCAAATGAACAGAGGCAGAACTGAACCTTCACATCAACTGCCTCGGGCACCTGGCAGGAACTTTTGCGATTCGGTTCCCTTATTCTGGACAAAGTCTTGTGTTGCATCCTCCTAGTCCTCCTAAGGATGGACAATACATCGGAAGTACAATATATTAATCACCTGGGGGGCACACAATCGAAAGCACTGGCAGAATTGGCGAATGGCTTCTGGCACTACTGCCTCCAAAGCCAGATATCAGTGAGGGTGAATATTTTCTGGGGATACAGAACACGGTGGCAGACTGGAACTCCTGTTACATCAAGTACTCCAGCAATTGGCAACTACATTGCACACTATTCCTAGCCCTGGTGAACAGATGGGGCCCTTGCAGTGTGGATCTGTTACTGTCCAGGTTGAAAACTCAGCTTCCACATTATGTCAGCTGGCAACCGGATCCTGAAGCCATGGCAGTGGATGCCTTTCTTCAAGACTGGACAAAGGGTCAACTCTAAGCCTTCCCACCTTTCTTACTGATACCCAGAGTAGCAGGTCATGTCCAACATCAGAGGACATCAATGATCTTGGTGACACCAATTTGGAGATCACAGGCCTTGTTCCCATCGCTGCTTGAACTTTTCTGGGATCTTCTGACGGAACTTTCATTGTTCTCAGTGATTCTTCAGGACCCTCTCAGCGATCAACATCCGTTGGTGCTACTGGGCCATCGCAAACTCATGCCTTGGAGAATTTCATGTGATGCTAGAAAAGGGAAAAATTTAGGAAGATTCTGAAAATGTCATTCAACAGGCTTGGGCCCCCAATACTGTCAAGAGGTACAGATCAGCTTGGAGAAGATGGGTTTGTTGGTGTGTGGAGAGACACATGTATCCGTTGGGGGCAGAAGTTACAAACATCCTAAACTTCTGGGAAGAGCTGGTACAGTCCAGCCTTGCCTATTGTGTGGTGAACTCATTCAGTTCAGCGATTTCTGTGGGGCATACCCCTATCAACAATATCCCAGTGCGTGAGCATCCTTGTGCTTGTAAACTTAAAAAGGCTATCAGGTTAACTAGACCACTGGAACCCAGATACGCTGGTTTATGGGATAATAATCTGGTTCTTTGGCTCCTTTTGAGGAGGCGGAAATAATCAGTACCTCTCCCGAAAGGAGATTTTGGCGAAATTGGCTATTCTGCTCTGTTTAAAATCCTGTAAGAGGGTCTCAGATGTCAGAGCCCTGGATATATCTGCAAGAGTTTTTACCCCAGAAGGGGTCATGTTCACGGTTTCTAGATGGACCAAGACAAATACCAGGTCAGTAACTTAACCAACTTTTGACGATTCACCTAAACTTTGTGTGGTGCGATGCATTAAGGCATATGAAGAGATGACGGCGGATATCAGGCTGCCAGTAGAGAGGCAACTCTTGATTGCTATGAGGAAACCTTTTAAAGTGGTTTCATCTCCTTCCATCGCCAGGTCGGTAAGGTGGATAAATGGTGGAAGCCGGAATAGATATATGTAAATTTTGGGCTAACTCGGCAAGAGGGATCATGGCTTCTACGGCTGGAGAGGTAGGTGGTAGACTGGAAGATATTATGAGATGCAGCAGAATGGTCGTCTGAATTTACTTTTAAGAGGTTTTATTTAAAACCTATATATGATGCTGCTTCTTTGGTGGTAAATTTCAAATTTGCATAATCCACGCCTCCCGTCCTGACATAGAATGAAAAATGTCCTAGCTAACAAGAAGGAAAGTTTAAATTCTGTTAAGGACACAGAGGCGAGGATTACCCCTCTCGGAGTATATTAAGGATAGAACTCTACCCGCCCAGTGGTAATGGGTAACATGTAGTATCCCACTCATGTAATCCAGGTTACTGATTTACACATAATTATTGCAAGCACTTATGGGGTGAATTGTTTTCTCTTACAGGATATCAATCAATCAATCAATCAATCATTGGATTTATAAAGCGCACTACATACCCGTGAGGGTTTCAAGGCGCTGGGGGGGGAGCTGGAGTTATTGGTCGAAGAGCCAGGTCTTGAGGAGTCTTCTGAAGGTGAGTAGGTCTTGGGTCTGTCGCAGGTTGGTGGGAAGGGTGTTCCAGGTTTTGGCGGCGAGGTATGAGAAGGATCTGCCGCTGGAGGTCATTCTTCGGATGCAGGGGACGACGGTGAGGGCGAGGTTAGAGGAGCTGAGCTGACGGGTGGGGGTGTAGAAGCTGAGTCTGTTGTTTAGGTAGGCTGGTCCGGTGTTGTGGAGCACTTTGTGAGCGTGGGTAAGAAGCTTGAAAGTGATCCTTTTGTCCACGGGGAGCCAGTGAAGGTTTCTCAGGTGGTGGGAGATGTGGCTGTGGCGGGGTACGTGAGGATCAGTCGGGCGGAGGCATTTTGGATGCGTTGGAGGCGTAGTAGGTCTTTCGCTGGGATGCCTGTGTAGAGTGCGTTGCCACAGTCCAGCCTGCTGCTGACGACGGCCTGTGTCACTGTTCTTGTTTCTGTCGGGATCCACTTGTAGATTCTGCGGAGTATGCGAAGTGTGTTGTAGCAGGAGGAGGAAACTGCGTTGACCTGTTTAGACAAGGCGAGGGAGGGGAGTCGAGGATGAAGCCCAGGCTGCAAGCGTGGTCGGTCGGTGTCGGTGGGGTTCCTAGTGCGGTGGGCCACCAGGAGTCGTCCCAGGCGGAGGGGGTGGATCCGAGGATGAGGACCTCCGTCTTGTCCGAGTTCAGTTTCAGACGGCTGATTCTCATCCATTCGGCGATGGATTTCATCCCCTCGTGGAGGTTGGTTTTGGCGGTGCGCGGGTCTTTGGTGAGTGAGAGGATGAGCTGGGTGTCGTCGGCATAGGTGAGAATGTTGATGTTGTGTTGTCGGGCTACTTGTGCGAGGGGGGCCATGTAGATGTTGAACAGCGTCGGGCTGAGGGATGAGCCTTGGGGGACGCCGCAGATGATGTTGGTGGCTTCGGAGCGGAAGGGGGGGAGGCGGACTCTCGGGTTCTGCCGGAGAGGAATGAGACGATCCAGTCGAGGGCTTTTCCTTGAATTCCGGTTTCGTGGAGGCGTGATTCCAGGGTGCAGTGGCAGACTGTGTCGAAGGCGGCAGATAGGTTCAGGAGGATGAGGGCTGATGTTTCACTGTTGTCCATTTGGTGTCTGATGTCGTCTGTGGCAGCGAGAAGGGTGGTTTTGGTGCTGTGGTTTCGTCTGAAGCCGGACTGGGAGGGGTCTAGGATGCTGTTGTCTTCGAGGTGGCTGGTTAGTTGTGTGTTGACGATTTTTTCAATCACCTTTGCTGGAAAGGGGAGCAGGGAGATGGGTCGGAGGTTTTTGAGGTCGTTGGGGTCTGCTTTGGGTTTCTTGAGGAGGGCGCGGATTTCGGCGTGTTTCCATTTTTCAGGGAGTTTCGAAGGAGATGTTGATGACCTTCCGTAGTTGGGGGCGATGGTGGCGTCGGCTTTGTTGTATACGTGGTGTGGGCCGGGGTCTGACGGAGATCCTGAGTGGATGGAGTTCATGATCTTGCGTGTCTCTGTGTCGCACACGTTGGTCCAGGAGGTCAGGTGGTTTGCACAGGTGGAGTGTTTGGGGGTGAGGTCTAGCGTGGGAGTGGCGTCAAAACTGTCGTGGATGTCGATGATCTTCTGGTGGAAGAAGGTGGACAGTGCGTTGCAGAGTTCTTGAGATGGAGGGATGTCGTTGATGTTGGCGCTGGGGTTGGAGAGTTCTTTCACGATGCTGAAGAGCTCTTTGCTGTCGTGTGTGTTGTTGTCCAGGCGGTCTTTGAAGTGGGATCGTTTGGCTTGTCTGATGAGTTGGTGGTGCTTGCGGGTGACGTCCTTGTGGGCTGTGAGGCTGTCAGGTGTGCGTTTGTGGAGCCATTCCTTTTTTAGCTTCCGGCAGTCGCGTTTGGAATTTAGCAGCTCGTCGGTGAACCAGGTGGCTTTTCTTCCGGCTTGGTTGTCGGTGGGTTTTTTGAGTGGCGCGAGGGTGTTGGCGCAGTCGTTGATCCACTGGGTGAGGTTGTTGGCGGCAGTGTCTGGGTCGGTGGAGTCGGGGGTGGGTCCTGGACGAGGTCGTTGGTAAGCTGATATAATGATATATGATATAAATTCCTTTATTTCACCGGTTGAGTCATTTGAATTTTGAAATGTTTATGCTGTGATTTACTTTTCACTGAAAGAGACTGCATTGGTCATGTTGTAGAGGTTCTAACTGGATAAATTTGAACTATCCCGGAATTGGTTTAACGAATGTCAATTTTTCCCATAGACGCCCGTGCGCACACGAACTGTATTAGGATTGGTTAATGGTTGTCATGAACTACGCACTCCTCGGTGTTCATGGAATGTGTAGTGAAAGTTTTTATTTAGACTTTGAAACAGCTGTTAATAAGGAGTGAAAAAAGAAATGCATAATCCTCTCCTCCATGTCCTTAATAGAATTGAAACTTTCCTTCTCGTTAGGAAATTTTAAACTATTTTTGCATTTTGTAATTGAGCTGTTGAGAAAACAAAGCAACAACGAGAATAGCATAATCCTCACCCCTGGCTATCTAAATCATAATATAAAACGTGCACGATTTCTATAAAAAATATTTAGCAATTCTTGTCCCCCCACCCCAATGGCGTCTCACAAATGCGTTGCATTGATGCCGTGCATTTCCAAGGTGGCCGTCACTAGAGATTCAAGTGCAGTGCCTCTTTTCTATTTCCATGACGGTGCGTGCCAAAGACCGTATCCTCCTTTTCGGGCAGTCGAAGTATGTTTTGCTATTTACATGGTGACAGGTCACGTCATCTCAAATGACTCTATGACTAGACCTGTCTCTGCTTTCTCTGGTGTTGTAATTTCCTGTGTGGGGAAGCAAGATGGCGGCTCTGACTGGTCGGCTATTTAGGAGACTTCACACAGTCATCAGGTTTGTAGTATTAGTTAACGGTTTGAAAATCACCCGTCATGGATATGGACTGATTAATTTGAGCGGTCTTTGACAGCCTCGTTAGACGCTCTGTGTTTCTCGCAGATGTGGAGTGACGGAGAATAATATTTGGTGTGTGCGTGTTATTCTGGTGCATAACATGGTCACTGTTGGGGGTCAGTCGACGGACGTTACTTAAAACATGGGGAGTGTGTGGGGGGGATTGTGTTTTCCCGTTGGTGTGTATTCGAATACAATAAGGGGGACTTTACAGTCGCGAAATCGAATATGAAGTAAAAACCGGAAGAAGAGTGTCAGAACGCGCACTATGTAGGTAGCAAGGGAGCAGTTTTCTGGTGTATATTGGGGTTCCATGTGAGGGGCATTGTGGAATAAGTAACACTGGGGGAGGGGAGACGGCGCGCGTTATGCCATCTCATGGAAAGGGATATTAAGTGAAGCATTTTAAAATGTGTGCACTGCACAGTAAACGGAAGTGTATCACGGTCAGTAAAATTCGATTGCAGGAAACGCCATCTCCGATGTGATGCAAGATCATGCAATGTGTGGGGAAACGTACAGGCACATTTCACTGGGACGTGTGTGCTTGGTGGTCGTAGCTGTGCTGTCAGGATATGGCACAAGTCACGTAACATGGAGGTGGAAAGATTGTTAGACATCTTCCATTTAGCAGAACCCCCCACAGAATTATATAACAAAACAATGCAAGGTACACATAAATGTATCAATGTTTCATTGATTTATACTCACTGGGTTTTACTTATAACATGTTAGCAGTCAAATCCATGAATTCTAAGAATACGAAGCACAAATACATTACAATACAATGAAAACCCAACTTCTGTTTAGAAATCTTCCACTTAACATTTTTTTCAGATTTTCATGCCTGTCCATACTTTCTTCAAGATAGTACAGGCTGAAGAAACTATGTGCAATGTTACAATCAATTAACTAGGTAAACATCCTTGTTAACACCGGAGGTATTATACAGAACTGTAATGCATTTCTAATGCATCTAGGCTCAGTATATATAAATGAGATGTTATTTATTTAGTTTTTGCACAATCCTCATACAGATATCAACTCATTACAAACAGAACATTTAAATATTGTAAAACTACTCATCAAAATCATTCAGACCCCAATTCATTTTCACGAACAAATATTTAACATCTGCAACTGGATGCTCATGCATCTTTGCATTAAGTGCAAAAACGCGTTATGCTGCTGAAAACTTCAGGAATGTCTTTAATTTCTTCTAAATAAAATGTGTGTGCTATTGTAATAGTATACATATTAATTTTAAACATTACGTTCATGTGCTTATGTACCGTACGAATGGTACTGTATAGTCCTCCAGTGTAGCAGATTTGGTCTCAGATATTTTCCCTTCAGACTGTTCTTTAAGTTGCATTTTTTAAAATAACACATCTTTGGTGCATTAGAACAAATGTGATAAGAGGTATTTTTATAAGGTTTTGACAGCTGTCATTTTGTATAACAGTGGTTCCCAAACAGTTGACTTTTGGGGACCCCCCACTTAATCATTACTGGAACCTGGGGACCCCCACTGAATCATTATTGGAACCCGGGGACACCCTATGAGTCATTACTGGAAGCCAGGGACCCCGGCCAAAGCACTGTCGATGATTTGAACCACAAAACAATATGCAAAAAATACAGAAAAAAAGCATTCATCAAACAAATACACAAATGATGAGACAATTCATTTATTTCAAAAACACATATAAATAAAAAAAAAAATCTAACAAATTTTTATAGAAAGGTTGGAGTTTTTCTAAATTAAATTGAGGCCACTCATCATCCAATCTATATTCTATTTGATGCACCTGCACTGCCCCCACAAATCAATCTGAGGACTCTAATTTTAATTTTAGTCTCTGATTTCAAATTCCTTCACATTTACAGTATGTTTTAACATTTTCAGTTGTATATTTAGCTTCTTTATTTATATATACTTTATTAATGAGTTAGTATTATGTAATTTTCTAAGTAGTCGTGGACCCCCTGAGGAAGCTTAGCGTCCCTCCAGGGGTCCCCAGACCACAGGATGGGGACCACTGTTATATAATAATAATCTTATTTTCATATTATGTAATTTTCTAAGTAGTCGTGGACCCCCTGAGGAGGCTTTGCAGCCCCCCCAGTGGTCCTCAGACCACAGGATGGGGACCACTGTTGTATAGTAATGTTATTATTTTGTACCTGGTGGTTGTCCTCTGGGACAGCTTGTACTCAGTACAGTGGGTCTTAGTTGGTTATAATGACAAGCGAGTGAAAAAAGTTATAGGCCTGATTGGGTAATTGGGAAAAATTATGGTGGATAATATAGCTGTTATCTGCTTTTATAAAAGTTAGAACAATAGGCCTCATTTATGTATCGTGAAACGTGTTAAAGCCAAAATACCTTTTAGAGTGGATTGTTATTGTGCTGTGTTAAGTATGCAGACATACATTTTGTTTCATAAAATATCACAGATTACCTTTGTAGGCAAGGATTTTGTTTTTGATTACCCACTTCTTACAAGCCATTGGAACTTTAAGTTCTGACAGATTTACTTGTCTGCCAGGATTGTGTGATTCTATCTATCTATCTATCTATCTATCTATCTATCTATCTATCTATCTATCTATCTATCTAATATAGTTTATGTAATCTATTCTATTGTAATCTATCTATTATTACCTTGTGGCAATCACCTCTGTGTAGTTATAGTTAGGACCAGGTTTCCATAGGAACTAGATTTTTTGGTTTTCTAATAACTTTTGCACCCTCTGACGAACCTTCATAAAACTTACCAAAAACAAAAGGTTTACTCTCCTCAGCAACTTCATTGAACGTTTTGGGGTGATCTGTCAAGCAGGGGCTGCAAAAAAATTGGTGATCACAAAAACAGCTTCCCATAGGAACCTAAGACCCAGCTACAGCCATAACGGTCAAAAAGATTTAGACCAGATTTGGCAAGAAGGTAGATCTTGATCCAGAAAGCTCCCTTTTTGTGATTCAGTGTAAATTAGTTCAGTAGTTTTTGAGAAGTTAAGGCACAAAATTTATAGCTATCCATTGATGCAGTACTCCAGTGGTCAGCACAGGCAAAAACGAGATTTGATTGGGTGGATGCAGTACTCCAGCCAGTCCACACAGTCAAAAAAGGGATCTGATTAGCTTGTCCTGCGGGACCGACTGATGTGATTGGCTGGCCACAGTGATGAAAAACATTGCATCTGCCATTACAAGAGTCGGGGGGGGCTTTTTCCTCCTGAAAATGTTAATTAAAAAAGATACAAGGGGGCACGGTAGGCAATTCCTGGCCACCTATCTCTTGTGAGGCGGTCCCAGAAAGACTTCCCCTGTGGTAAAAGATGTAGAAGAAGAAAAAAAATGTGTCAATCCCATGGGACTCAGCGCAGGACCAAAAAAAAAAAAAAAAGAGAGAATACCAAACTCTGTCATGCACAAACTTTGCCCTTTAGGCCAGGGCCCGTGGCCAAACCTGCGTGGCTGGCCATGCACAGCATAGGGTTGGCCACAGGCTCTGGCTTGGATCAGTTAATTAAAAAAAAATAATAATAAAAGCCACTTTTGTCATTTTGCAGGTGCATATGGGTGAAGATGCCTTGCTTGCCTAAAAATTACACAGCTGCATTGTTGTACGTTAGAGTGCATGGAATCAGCAGTTGGACTTATGATTGCTGCTATCTGGTAGACCCGAAATCTATAGACACAGTTACCTTTTCTTTTGTAGAGTTTGACTGTAATCAGGATAGCACTGATATTTATATGTGATGTCATGAAGGCTACTATTAGGGACATTCGTCTATTGTCGAATCATCAAAAAGGAGATACAGTAAACCAAATCTTGGAAAACAATAGCCAAGCTTCAACAGTTGCGTGTAGTTGCAGTAATGAGTCAGGGGTGGATGTATAGTAAATTGGGAGCTACCTTGAATTTGGTTAAACAAAAACCTCTAGTATAAGGAAGAAGACCATCTCATCTTAATTAGAAACTCTGGGCATAGGAACATTGCTAAAGAAAACACTAAAAATAAGATCACAGAGATTAATAGCAATAATAATTGACAAATACGTGTGGAAAACTGCGAAGCTGCTATAGATCCATTTCACAAATACTATGCTTTCCTCTTTTGTGAAAGTTATTGAGGTAATACGCTTGAGGGAAAAGAAAATCTGAATTAATGAAGAGCAAAAGATTTTATCTCCAGTTAATCTTTCTGAAGTTGCAGAGGTAGTTAGTCAAATTTCAATTAACAAGGTATCTGGTGACTTTGGAATTCCATCTAAAGTCCATACAAAAGCTTCTCCATACCCACTCAGGTCACAAGCTGCGCTATACAAATACAACCTGATTGACTGACAAATCTTTGTCCTTACTGCCTTTGGCAGTGGGGGTCCTTCAGAGCTTCACGGTTGGAGTTTTTCAGAGTACTGATCACATGCCAACAGATCCATCATTTTACAGAAAAATAAAGAACAGTGTGGGTCGTGCCCCCTACAGTCCTGTATTTTTACTTAATGCTGAATATAAAATGTATCTAACAGTTTGCCCACTGCATCCTTCTGCTATTAACCTTCCTGTTTCCCAGGAATCAGCAGGCTCATACTAGGGTGACATAAACCGATAATACAGACACAACTTAATGACTTTTCTGTTTGGCTTTGTACACAAATATTCACTTTGCTGTTGGCTTTGAAGATGCAGGAAAGGCTTTCAGTCTTCATATAGATGTTAGTGACCCATCCTGTGGCTAGTGCCGAATCAAATGGAGGTTCCCCTCCAATTAAATTAAAGCATTATGCCTCTGAACAAAACCGCAACCAAACCTGTGTGTATAAATAGCAAGATTACAGACAGCTTTAAAATTGTACCAGTATTGTCCTTTATCACAAAGCTGTTTGGGTTACATTTGGAGTCATTCCTTTCTACGCTGTGTTCCAACACAGGAATAGTAGAATGGCACTGCAAAGACATAGTTTATCAACTTGCAGTATTTATAAACAACAGTGTTATTTTCAGCAGTGAGCCAGTAAGTGCAATGTCCTCAGTTATTGCACTTGTTGAGCAGGCTCATTACATGTTGCCAAGATCCAAGTTTTGTCCTTAGTTTTACCCCATTATGAATCCCCTACATCAGTGTTTCCCAACCTTTTGACTTCTGTGGATGCCCACTTTATCATTACTGGAACCCAGGGACCCCCATTAAATCAGTATTGGAATCCAGGGACCCCCCACTGAGTCATTACTGAAAGCTGGGGACCTAATATGTTAATATATCAAATTTTCTAAGCAGTCGCGGACCCTCTGAGGAGGCTTTGCGGACCCCCATGTGTCCCTGGATCACAGGATGGGAACCACTGCCCTACATAGTTCATGGTGCAACTTAATAAGGTATAACACATCATTAACCCATTTGCTGCTAGCCGCCCCCAGTGCTGAGCCCTTTTTTTGGCTATTTGGGGTAGTTTGCTCTTAGGGTTCCATAACTTTTGTTCTAGACAAGATAACCACTTGCATCCTTCTTTTGCCAACATCCTGGGGATTCTAAAGATACCCAGGGTTCGTGGATTCCCTTGAAGGGAACCGAGAAACAGAATACAAAATATAGCAAAATACTGTGTTTTAAAAAAAGAAAATATGGCAAAAGTGCTCCAGATAAAAGTGGCTGTTTTTCCCCTCAAAATGGCATCCACAAACTGGTTACTATACTAAAGTGACCATCTTTCCAGCATACAGGAGTATGCAGAGCTGAATCAAACCTAATTTTGTACCACAGATTTTGCATTTTTTTAAGATGTAAGCCTATTTTCCCTATTGTTTTGTGCTTTCAACCTACTTCCAGTTTGTGGTGGAAACAAGTGTGAAATCCCATGGGTGATTCAGAACAGCTATGTATTTCTGAAAACTAGACGAAATTCTGAATTCAACAAAGGGTCATATGTGTAGCTCTCTGAAGGTTTTCCCAAGGGAAATAACTGTTAAAATAAAGAAATATTGAAATTAGGAGGGAAAAATGGGCATTTGTGACATTTTCATCTGTAACTTTTGGTCATGATGGCAGATTGACAACAGCAATATCCCATTATGTCTGCTAGACACCTCTGGTTGCGGGTTATTTACGGTTTGTAAGTTCTCTAAAAACCCAACCCTGAGAAAACAACTGAGCTGCACCATACGCTGCAGTCTCATTGAGTACCGAGTATAGACCAAATCTTATAGCGAAATAGGCAGAGTGAAAAATGGGTATCAAGAAAACTTATGTATTTCTGAAATGGGCACAAGATGAAAAGTTTAGGAACAGTGGTTGTTTATACATTGCTGAAATTGTGGGTACCTGTGCTAGTGTATGATGTGGAGGGTATTTTTCAAAATGTCCTAGTTCATATACCCTGGTTTACATTTGAAAAGCACAAATGCAGTGAAATCCAATAATTGGTAATAACAAATGTACTACCATTCTATGCTCCCCCCCCCCCCCAAGCCTCCCGATAAAAATGGTACCTCACTTTTGTGGGTAGACCTAGTGCCCACAACAGGAAACAACCAAAATGCCACATGGACGCAGTGCAGTTTTCCTTTCCCACTGTGGGTAGCTATAGATTTTGGACCCTAGCTCAGCTGGCACCTAGGGAAACCTAGCCAACCTTTACATTGTAGAACACGTGACGACACCAAAGGGATATCCAGGGTCAGCTGACTTGTATGGCTCTCATCACATTTAGTTAGCCAGAATCCCTTGCAAACCCCATACTTTGATTAAAAAAAAAAAAATAATAATAATAATTTCCTCACAGTTCTGTGGTCGACTGTACTAGAATCAGTGGGGAGCCACAAACTTCCAAACACCTGGCATTCCACCATGTCTCCCGATAAAAATGGTACCTGACTTGTGTCAGTAGACCTAGTGTTCGCGACAGGAAACAGCCCAAAACTCAACATGACGCAGCCACCCAAAACTCGCTCTTTTTCCAATATGGGTAGCTCTCAATTTTGGACGTTTGCTCAGCTGGCAGCTAGGGAAACCTAGCAAACCTGGACATTTTGAAACATTTGACACTAAGGGGTATTCAGGGTGACCTGACTTGTGTGACTCTCACCACGTTTAGTTACCCAGAATCCCTTGCAAACCTCAAACTTTGACTAAAAGCATATTTTCATCACATTTCTGTGATGGAAAGTTCTAGAGTCCACAGGGAGCCACAAACCTCCATCCACCTGGCATTCCCCGAGTCTCCCGATTAAAATGGTACCTCACTTGTGTCAGTAGACCTAGTGTTCGCGACAGGAAACAGCCCAAAACTCAACATGACGCAGCCACCCAAAACTCGCTCTTTTTCCAATATGGGTAGCTCTCAATTTTGGACGTTTGCTCAGCTGGCAGCTAGGGAAACCTAGCAAACCTGGACATTTTGAAACATTTGACACTAAGGGGTATTCAGGGTGACCTGACTTGTGTGACTCTCACCACGTTTAGTTACCCAGAATCCCTTGCAAACCTCAAACTTTGACTAAAAGCATATTTTCATCACATTTCTGTGATGGAAAGTTCTAGAGTCCACAGGGAGCCACAAACCTCCATCCACCTGGCATTCCCCGAGTCTCCCGATTAAAATGGTACCTCACTTGTGTGGGTAGACCTAGTGCATGAGTCAGGAAATGACCCAAAAAAGTGCGTAGCTCTAGATTTTGGACCCTAGCTCAAATGGCCCCTGGGGAAACCTAGCGAACCTGTACATGTTTTAAAAACTAGACACCTAGGGGTATCCAGGGTGGGCTGACTTCTTGGATCTCACCATGTTTAGTTATCCAGAGTACCTTGCAAACCTCAAACTTTGACTAAAAAACACATTTTATTCTACTTTTCTGTGATGAAAAGTTCGAGACTCCGCAGGGAGCAGCAAACTTCCATCCACCCGACATTCCCTCAAGTCTCCAGAAAAAAGTGGTACCTCACTTTTGTGGGTAGACTTAGGGCCTGCAACAGGAAACGCCTGAAACACAACATTGACGCAGCCCATTTTTTCACCCAAAACTTACCCTCTTTTCCCAAAAGATTTTGGACCCTAGTTCAGCTGGCACCTTGGGAAAATTAGCCAGCCTTTACATTTTTTAAAACTAGACACTTAGGGGTATCCAGGGTGGGCTGACTTGCGTGGCTCTCACCATGTTTATTTACCCACAATCTCTTGCAAACCTTAAACTTTGACTAAAAAACAAATTTTCCACACATTTTTGTGATGGAAAGTTCTAGAATCTGCAGGGAGCCACAAACGTTTGTCCACCGGACATTCCCCCATGTCTCCAGATAAACATGGTACCTCACTTATATGATTAGAGCTAGTGCCTGCCTCAGGAAACAGCCCAAAATGCAACATGGAGGCAGCTCATTTTAAAACTAACCCTCTTGTTCCGGGGTGGGTAGCTCTAGATTTTGGAAACGAGCTCAGCTGGCACATAGGGAAACCTAGCCATCCTGTACATTAGTGAAAACTAGACACCTAGGAGTATTCAGGATTGGCTGACTTGCAAACCTCAAACTATGACTAAATAACACAAATGGTACCTCACTTGTGTGGCTGGGCCTAGTTCCTGCATCAGAACAAATCAAACCGATGTCAAGGAGGGTCTCTTTGCAAGGACTACCATTGATGTTAGTTTGATTAGTTCCTGTCACAGGAACTAGACCCAGCCACATAAGTGGAACAGCATTTTTATTGGGACAAGTGGGGAAATGCTGGGTGGTAGAAATATTGTGGTTTCCTTCTAATTCTGGAATATGGCATATAAATGCAAGGAAAATGCGTGATTTTAGGCACATTTTGAGGTTTACAGGGCATTGTGGGTAAGAAAACGTGCGGGGATCCACAAGAGGCACACCACCCTGTACTCCCCTGGGTGTCTAGTTTATGAAAATATCTAGAGTTGGTAGATTTTCCCTAGAAATAATGTACACCCCGGCAGATGGTTGTGAAGTCCTATTTGTCTTTTCTGTCTTTCTCTATTTCCTAGGTACACAATACTGGTTGGATTTAGCACAAGGTTGAGTGAAGGTTCAGAACGTAAAATTTTATTAACAAGAGATTTGACAAAAATGAATGCACTGTTAATAATTGAAAGGTCAAAAAAACGAAACCAATGACACAGCTCGCGAGCTGTGAAGCTGCAACAAGGCACCAACCGCTTTACAAGCCATTCACACATTTTTCATGCATGACACACACAAGACCTTTCACACCACCAGCCGGGGGCGCAGCACATTACAACACTCACATCAGCAAATAGCGCCATTGAAGGGCCCATCACTTTCATATGCCCACATGACTGACACAGCAATCACACTGGCTGGCAGCTGATACAGTGAGTGGACTGGCGTTTGGCTAGAAGTGTGTGTAGTGACCAGCACCAGGTCACTACTCACACACCGCCAGCCAAATCCCAGCTCACACACATTGCCAGCCAAGCGCCAGCCCACACACACCACCAGCCAAGCACCACTCCTCACACACCGCCAGCCAAACACCACTCCATGCACTCCACATGCCAAGCCAAGCGCCAGTCCATACACACTACCAGTCAAGTGCTAGTCCATGCACATTGCCAGCCAAGCACCAGTCCATGCAAACCGCCATCAAATTTTTTAACAAAAAATAAAACACAAACCAATTGGAAGCAAATACAAAACTAACTACAAACACAACAGCTCTAACTACTTACACCACACTAATGAACCATGAAATCTGAACAAAAAAGATAAAACAATACAGGTCAGTCAGTTTACTTTTACAATCATGGTTGCTCCCAATAACTCAATTGCATGTGGTACAATTTAAAACATGTGGGCACACACAGCCCAGGTTTAGGACGACACTCGGGTCAGTACATACTACTCTCCTCCTGCACATCTCTTGGATACAGACTCTAAATCTATGACTGGAAAAGTCTTTTTTTGGGTGTGAGAGGAATGTGATCAACAAAGTGGCGATCTTTCAGTCCAACCACATCCTCCACCACTCCAGCTTTAGAAAACTTGCCGGTTCCACTACAAGACTGCCATCCCAAACTGCTGAAATTGAACAAATGTCATCTTTGACTCTGGAGAACAATCCTCGAATGAACAAAAGCATTGAATGTTGCAAGATTAACTAAATAGATAGCCAATTTCTTATACCAAATATGAGTCTTACGAACAGCAGTGTAAGGTTCCAACCTCTGATCTCCTCTATCTACATCCATGTGCTTATTGTAGTCTAAAATGCCTACAGGTTTGTTCTCCTAAGCAACCTGACCCTAAACAGTCACAGGTGAAGTACTATCATCATGGACGATAGTCAGCATGTAGATATCTCTCCTGTCCTCAAATTTCACAGCTAGAAGTTCATCACTACGTAAGGCACTGCACCGTCCCCTCTCATGTATTTTTTCTTTTTTTTCTTTCTGCAAGCAAGCTCTTTTGGGTAACCTTTGTGGTTAGAGTGGATTGTGCCATAAGCAACAGTATCCACTTTGAACAATTCCCTGAACAACTGCACACCTGTGTAGAAGTTATCGTCATATAAAAGGTGACCTTTGTTAAAAAGTCCTATTACAAGTTCCCACCCAAAAGAGAAATAAAATGTTACAATCACAAATGCAAATTATGACAAGAAACAGTTAACATGATAAAAATGCTATCCATCACCAACCAAATACCAACCACACACATCGTCATCAAGAAGCTAGTCAGCTCACACTGTCAACCAGAAGCCAGTGAAACCAAACCGCCAGCAAAATCCCCAGTTCAAGCACTCATCCAACCTGGCACCAGTTCACACACAGTCAGGCAAGCGGCAGTCTACCCACACCACCAACCAAGCGCAGGCAAGCGGCAGTCCACGGACACCTCCAGCCAAGCACTAGTCTACACACTCTGCCAACCACGTGCTAGTGCACACACAGCCAGCCAAACGCCAGTACACGCAGATCATCAGACAAACTCCACTTCACACACACAGAAACTTTCCCTGGTGCGCAGCGGGCCTAAAAATACCAATCTGACCCCAAGTTCAGAAGCAGCCAAAATATGTGCCCAAAGACCTAAGGGCCCACTCACCGAATTGCGCTAATTGTGCAAAAATCCCTCTTGTCTAGTGGCTTCTGCAACTCCACCACCCCTCCCCTGAGCTCTGATCAGCCTAGAAAATGCCAGTCAACCCTCTCTGGGGATGGGGGTGGAATACAAAAGAAATTTCCCCCAAAGGAGCGACTCTTGCCCAAGGGGTCGCCCCCCGAACAACAACAAAAAATCCTTGGTGGTTTAGTGGCCTTCCGACCTGCCCCAGAGGGCAGATCAGCCTGGAAATGGCCGATCTGCCTTCTGGGGGGATAGAATAACAAAATAAATTCTCCCCCAAGTGCAGCGCCCTTGCTCAAGGGGTCACTATCCAAACAAAAAAAATCCCTGGTGGTTTAGTGGGTTTATTTCCACCTCTGTCCCCCCCCTACTCCCCCAAGGGCAGATTGGCCTAAAAACAGCTGATCTGCCCTCTGGGGAAATCGGGAGGGGGGGTAACTAAACAAATTCTCCTCCAAGGGATCGACCCTTGCCCAAGGGGCTGCTCCCTGTACATTTTGGGCAAAAATATTTGTGGTGTTCTTATGGGTTTCTGCCCCCATGTGGGGGCAGATCGGCCCAAAAAAGGGCCAATGTACCCCTGGGGGGGCTGAAACATGGCAATTGTTTTCTCCCCCGTGGGTAGTGGACCTTTCGTCCAAGGAGTCACTCCCCCCACGCAAAAAAATCCCAAGTGGTCCAGTGGGTGGATTCCTTCTTCACGATCGCGGTCCTCACTGAGATGGTGGAGCAGGAATCCCCTTCCAAACAGGCACAGAGGTAAAGGAAAAATTATTTCCGTTCCCCCTGTGTCTGTTTCCCTCCACCCAACCAAACCCCCTAGAGAAGGACTTACCTAAACTACATCCTCTCCTGAAGACGTGCCGGAAGCAAATGGCTTCTAGAATGTCCCAGCTGCATTTGATGACGGGGCACCAAAGGGGTTAAAGAACTGTTTACACCAGTGTTTCCCAAATTGTGGGTTGCGACCCACTCGAGAGTCGCCAGCCGATTTTTGGTGAGTTGCAGAAGTTTGAGCAATTAATAAAGATGCCTTTAAATTTTCCATTTATCTTTTGCATTTAGTGCTTCAAAGATAGAGGTCAAATGTCAGGCTTTATGTCTTCTGACAAATTTCTTGCTGCTTATGAGCTTGTTTTTTACTTTTCTTTCTCCAACTGCAAAGCAGGAGGAGTTTTTAGATGGAATTATGTGACAATTCTGCTGAAGTACAGGAAAGTGTGATTTTTGTTTGTAACATACAACAAAATGTAAATACTTGTAAATTGTATTCGTACAGCAGTTAGGACAAGCAAAAATTATGCACTTTTTGGCATACTGGAAACAGAGATTCTTTTAGAAACTAAACAAATCAAAACACTTTACTTGATGATGCACAAATGATAAATATTCACAGAAACCCAATTTCCACATATTATAATTTGTGCACCATATAGTTTTATCAATAAATCAGTATATCTGTGTAAAGTCAGTGGCCACTTCAATAGAAAATTGTGCTGTCTGCAAATGACAAGGCGCTATTCCATGCTTTAGTTACATTCGGAAATCACCCCTTGTCATGTCCTTTAAAGTTAAGTCCGTCACATATGTTTGTGGTTCTAAAATGTGGGTTGTGGCTCCAAAAGGTTTGGGAACCACTGGTTTGCACTAAAATATCATACCTTTTCAAGGAAAACAGGTAGATTCAAATATGGATGTTCAACCCCCTAACTGTTTAAGGGCAGATGAAGGTCTCAAAATGTGTTTTTTTTTTTTAGTTTTTATCTCTGCCCATTCCATGCTGTTCTCTGGCAACTAAATTAATATATTTAGGAATCTGTATATTTGTAATAATTTATGGGTTCAGTCTCAGGTTGTTTGCGTTAAGGAGTTTAGAAGAATGCTAACAAACCTATTATGGTTAGGGAAAACGTTACTGATTTCTATCAAACATTTCTCAAGTCTGGAATCTAAAGGAGGGTCTAGTGTTTAGAACAGTTCTTATCACATAGAAAGCCACACCGATTAAATAAAGAAGGGATCTTAAAAATTCTCACTGGTATCATTAGAGAAAAGGACTGGCTAAGGGGAATTCCATTAGAGTCCTTTTCAGGACAATTAATATGGAAGGTTTGATTTCAAATTCCAAGCTTTATAATAGAAAGGTGTTCTGTCTTTTAAATGTGGTGAATGTTCATCTAATAGGGAGAGGAGAACATACACCAGTGTAGAAAAACCTGAAATAAGAATTGAGGGTAAAACCGTACTTTGGGAATGCAGCAAAATAAAAATCTGACCAGATAATTTGTACAGGAGTGTCAAGAATGTTGCTAATAAATATGCTGCTGATTTAATAGGAATTAATAAGAGAGATTCAAAGAGGAAATGTATAGCAAGGTTTGTGAAGCGCTCATAAAGGTATGACAGGACCTTGGATGGGTATTAGTATGGAAATGGAATGCAAAAGTTTACTTGACATAACTTATATGCTGAATTGTGTTGTGCTCTAATGCAGGTGTTTGAAAAATGTCTCACTGGCTGGTCAGTGGAGTTAAATATTGCAATCTCGGAGTGATCAGGAAAGGCATCTACTTTCAATTCTGAGAGCATGAGTGGATGTATGAAAAGTATTGAAGTAACAAAAAATCTGTTTTAGACTAAACTGGATGCCAATAAGGATGAAAAGCCCAAACCTAAAAGATTCAGGTGTTTACTAGATATTTAATTGGAATTGGTAGGAACAAACCAAACATTTGATTTAAGAGTGACATGGTACATTGGAATTTTGGGAGTTCATGATGGAGAATGCCTGTAGTAGGTGGTGAGAATGTGTCTATCTCTGAGAAGGCATTATCCAAGACCATCTAATTTTACTATAATGATATATAGAAAATAGTTATATGGTCTTTCAGCCAGCTCCCCGCATCTAATGGTCTTGTGTTGTGTCATTAACATTTTTCTTCTGCCCACTGTTCCATACAGCATGGGGCACTGAGATAGCCCAAAAAAGCTATTGTCTGACTTTACCATTGGTAACAACATGCTACGTTTTCACAAGAAGCACATCCTCACACAAAGTAATTCCCTTCAGTCAGGGACAACTATCATAATTAGTGCTTTTCAAGACTAACAAAAATATATTTTTTAGCAACTTTCTAAAAATATTGTCGATAGCCTGGCAGCTCCTTTAGCAGTAAAGATTTGCAAAAATTCATGACAAAAAACAAGCACTGACAAAAAAGCCAATAGGCTTACAGCCAATACATGACCTATTGGCTCTGCCAGCGCTTTTAAAAATGATTTTAATGATGTCTAAATGCTCCCTTCTCAAAGCCATCTTTTAGGAATCTGGGTACAGAAAGATGTTTTCTCGTGGCCAAAAACATGTATCCTTGTAAATGGCAAGGTACTACCTGTGCATGTATAAATAATTGGTTCAGTGAACACTAACAATTATAGAAAGAGTAACATTCACAACTCTAGGTAGATTAAATGTCTTTAATGGGACATGGGGAAGATTTTTACACCATCAGGTTTAGCTTGAGTAAGAGTGCTACTGCTAGGCAAAATATTATATTGCATTTGTTTTTAAAAATGTTTGTATTAATTTTCCATTGCAACAAAAAAGGAAAAAATTATCAAGATAATAAAAGGAAAACAATAAGACATCTAAAAACAGCAGATTGCACACATGAAGGCAATAACGTTAGCAAATGAGGGCCTGCTACACTGAGCCGACACTGCTAATAAAGAATAGAAACCCTCATTAGCATCCTACTCCTCCCCGAAGCCATGTCCTGCTCTCCATTGCAGTCATCAAGATGCCCAGCCTCTCCCAGAAATACTACGGCATGCCTAACCATTCCATGTCAACTATCCCAGAAACCACATACCTTCCGCAGCAGGCAGTCTCGGCCTATGCCATGACCGACGCAATAGCAGCGGGCGAAGAGACTTCAGACATAAAGTTATCCACAATAACTTGACCTTTCCAGTTCACTTGAGGTCAGGCCAACATTATAGCACCCCATGCAGGTAGGATCTGCCCCTTCCGCACTCCCCTGGCCTCTTCCCTGCGAAGTGGCTCACTCTCACACACCGCCAACTTGTCAATACCAACTCCCATCTATAGATATCCAGCCGTGAGCCGACTTCCAACTCACTGTGATGTCTGCAAGCAAGAATGGGGTCCAGGTCCAGAAATCTATCTGTAGCCTTCTGGGCCACGGCTTGCTCTTAGAGGTCCAGTAGACACAGCTCAAAGGATGGCACCATGAACCACCTAGAGGACAAACGTCCAGTACGGCAACAATAAAGGACAAGACCACACCGTGTGTAAAAAGCCGGCATCTTCAGTAGCACATCGAAGGCAAGCAGATGCCACAGCAGGAAACATGGCATGTATACGCCTAGGGGTAAGGTAGGCCTGATGCAAATAATTAAATTGGATGAGTTTAAAGTAAGCATTTCGAGACACCTTTGAGGAGCACTCCAAGCCTGAGCAGTCAGCGGCAAACTAATATCCATTTCCCAACGCATGCGGAGCTCCGAAACATCTAGCCGGCTCCCCTGCAGGAGAGCCTTGTACAGCAGTGTGATCCTCTTTGTTCAACCCAGTTATGATAAGAAGAAGGTGGAGACAATTATGTACTCATGGCTCCGCTGCCTCTGAGCTCCACCACTCGCATATCCTACGAGCCAAAGCACCATGCAACAAGAAGTGCCCTGATGGAAGGTTATAAGACTCCCGAAGGGTCACAGTTCACCACCTACAAACAGATGATCCAACAGCCGACACCAGCTACTGTCCAACTGTGGGGACCAGACCAACCCTATTTTGTTCCCACCATCGAGTCACTGAGGAGTTCGCATTATTACAGCGTCACTGTACACGTTGTCAGAAGGGCCCTGACCCACACATATTGTGCTGTCCTAATGAGCACATTCAAGTGCTGCACACTAGAGAGAGGGGAAGTCTGTAACAGAGTTTGGTTCAGTAGCTCCTTAGAAGGGAAATGACTCTCCGGGTCCCCTCTGCATCCTACAGACAAGACCGCCACCAAACCACCCATTGCAACTGCCCTGGAGCTGGAGTAACGCAGCTTCCAGAGCGCCACACAGTGTTTCGACGTGCCCCAGCATAAGGACAACAAGAGACCATCAAGCTCCTGAAAGCACTTACGGTGAAGCTCGAGCAGAAGGGCTTCAAATAAATAAAGGAGATGGGACAAGGCTTCCATCTTGGATACAGCAATCCTGCCACTCACGTAAAGGTGCAGCGTTGAGCAAAACAATACTGACTGCCGGAGATTGGCAAGTGCACAGCCATAGTTGCCATTGAACAACAAATTTGGTGACAAATGGAACCCCCCCCAAAAATCAGATTGTGTGCAGTTCCCACCGCAACCCTGGAGCGCAAGTGGAGGTCCGCATGCCACCTCTCCCCAAAGTGGATAAGTACAGGACTTACTCTGGTTAACTTCAAGCCTCGAATGGCGGCCAAATGCTGTCAACGCCATCCACGCCCCTTGTATGTCATTGTCGTCCCGCCTCGGATAGAGTAACATATTGTCCGCATAAAACAAAAGAACGTAGTTTCCCCACTAGGGCGCAGACTACTGTAATTGTGGCGTAAACGAACCGTTCGAACAAATGGATCCATGGCAACAGCAAACAATAAAGAAGATAGAGAGCGACCCTGGCGGATGCACCGTTCCACTGTAAAAGCTTCAGATACCAGAGAACCAGTGTGGGTCCTAGCCAGCTGGTGAGTACACAGGAGCTTCATCCATCTGACAAAGGGACGGCCCAAGCCCATGCTAAACATGCTGACATATAAAAACTCTCGACAGAGCGAGTCAAAAGCCTTCTTGATGTCTTCCGACCAATGCCCTCTGTGGCAGACCCTTACGTTGGTACAAAGTGAGAAGCAGTTGGTGAATATTCCGAATTGTACTATGCATGGGGATAAAGCCTGACTAATGAAGATGAACCAGGGAGCACAAATGGGGGAGCAAGCTTTCAGCCAGCACCTTTCTCAGGATTTTCCAGTCCATGTTAAGCATCGAGAGCGGATGATAGGAATCAAGGAAGAGTGGGTCCTTATCTTTCTCTGGAAGCAACACAATAGCAGCCTCGCGCACAGAAGAAGGAAGTAGATTCCACTGACGAGAGTCATTGAAGAGGGCCACAAGCTTGGGAATAAAGACTGGCGCATATGCAGCATAGATTTCAATAGGGAGCACATCTAGGCCAAGCACCATCCTCCTGGCCATGTCCTAAATTGCACCCGGACATCCTGATTGGTATAATCAGCCCCCAACTGGTCAGCCACCTCAGAACTTGGCGATACAGGCGAGGAGTCCGCAATATAACTCAGCAAGTCCAAATCACTACCCCACCACGGTCCTGCCTAGTACAACTCATTATAGTGCCAGAAGAATGTCTCACTAATGTTGCCCTGAGTGAATTTTCTGCCCTGAGGAGTCATGAACCTGGAGGATGGTATGCCTCAAGTCCTCAGCCGGAAGGAGCCATGCCAGCATCCTCCACGACTTATCCCCATTAGTGTGGGCCCTGGCCACATACACCTTGTAGTCAAAACAACAACCACCATCTCAAACAATGTCTCCCTTTCCTCCAGTAACCTATATCTCCCATTCGGGGTCCCTTCTAACTTGTGTGAAAGACAGTCATCCACCACCTTCTGATCACGAATATCGGACCGCATTTGGGATCGAGCCCCCGCCTTATTTGAGATGCAATAACCCCTAATCACCATCTTCATGGCTTCCCATTCAACTCCCATTGCCAAGGCCGAACCTGCATTGTCCAGCCAGAAATTCATGACATGCTCTCCTAATAAAATCCAAAAAGCCTGCCCGGTCTAGGTACAATTTAAGGACTGCGGGTCTCGCAGAGAAGATTATGTTGCATTAGCTATAATTGTAAATTATAATTGATACTTGTCCACATATTTATGGTATAGAAGAAATATATATTCATGAAAGTACTATTAAAAACCAGAGTTTTAAATTGACCTTTGTTCTAGGTGTGAATGAAAGAATTGTTAGTGGTTAAAATGTAATAAATATTAATAAAATAAATGAATTCAGTAATATTGTTCATATAAGCCTGTGAAAATTCGAAAACACCCCTGACAAGGCTTCATCATGTTTATGTGACTGGGTGAGAAATAGTAATCATGATGAGTTGAAGTGAAACACATTGCACCATCCATATTTATTTATATAGCAGATTTGAAGGGAATATTCCTTTTTGCAAGACTATGGTTTTTAAGGTATGTCATACAGAATATTAGAAGATGAAACTAAAGACATCTAATTACTTGTTACTAATTAAGGGCAGAAGTTTCAAATAATTAAATATACCTGTCGTATTATTACTTACACCCTAATGGAATACTGTGCAGTTTCCATTTTCATGAATCATCACACCTTTAATCTCTGCATACATTATGGCATCCAAAATTCAGGAAGATTTGATAGTCTTAAATGTATTTGTGTATTTTGTCAAATTGGAATATGGAATTCACCAAAAATAATTTGTTCTTACAAATGTCTTCAAGCCTATTGTAAATTGAGTTGTCACTTCTAAAGATCAGTAGGTAATAAATATTTTCACATGGACTAAATTGATCAAGACTTACGATGGGCTGTTTTTTGACAGAAACATGCCTTAGGTTGTAGTTTTGCTTGGAAGTCACATACGACCTGTGGACGAGACCTCGGCCCACCTATCATACTAGATAACATGATCATTCGCTACATGATTCAGTTCCTTGTCCCAGATTACCTTGTAAGGTACAACAATTTTATTTTATAACTTGCTTAGAATATAATAAAACCCAAATTAATACAGGCTAAATTAATACCTATCATTTGGGAGGGGGAATGCAACAACATATTGACTTGGAATATTCAGTAAAACTAATAAAACCTCTGAAGTGACATACAGTTACAGACTTGTATGCCCATTATTTGGCCTTGAGATGAAATAGAAAAAGTATAGTCACAATGTCAAATTTGTGGTATTGACAAATGCTCCTATGACAGTATGTCTAACTTGCCTGGACACAGCAGGTCCGATTATTAATAGGTGCTGTCAAGGATGTTTGGAATGTTAACATCCCAATCATTCTCTCAAACTTATAAATAATGAGCAACATAAATTAAATATAAAATAAGAATATTAACTGAATACTTGTAGAATCAGACGGTATGGTAGTATTTTTGTAGGTTGCTCTGATAAATGTTCATCACTGCACATGCATTTTAATGTTACATTTAACAATAGGAGGAAAATAAATGTGAACATTACAGTGTAACCAAGGATGGGGGAACAAACAAATCACTTTGTTTCATTTTTCTGTTTTGTTTCTTCCCATTTTCTCTTTCGTAATGGTAAAATATAATAGCTTACAAGATAAAATGTTCTGGTGAAATTGTACTGCAGTTCTTTCTGTTCATTGTGTAAATTATTTTAACTTTTAAATTTTAAGTTAATCTTCACTTTAATTATCATAGTCTCCTTTGCAAAAACTTTTATCTTTACATTATTTATTTTAGAATCCAAATTTTTAGAATCAGGTTTTTGTGGGAATTTTCATTTTTACATAGAATCCTCCTTACACTGACAATTGTATTCTCGGTAAAACAGTTAAAAGCAAAATTTACTGAATTGTTCCAGTAGAATGTATAAGCCCTGTAAAGAAATGCGTTGTTTAGAAACAGAAAATGAGCATTTCAGTTATTCATTTTACAATTTGACCCTTTTTTTTTTTAAATTGCAGGCAGAGTTTTCCAGTTCTGGCCGAAGTACAGAGACATTCTTTATCTGGAGTAAGGGTGCATTGGCGTAAAGTTGTGGCAGTGGGTTTTGGAACAACCCTCTGTGCTGTGCCCATTGGACAGGTATTCAAGTAGCATTTCATTATTTGTGTTGCTGCAAGCCAATGAGTGCCATTTTGTTCTCCGAATCTTGGATTAAACTGATCACTTGCTTTGACCCTATCTGCCATGAAAACATTTTAAAGCCTCTTTGCTCTATTTTGTGACATATGAAAGCTTGCACAGTTATAGAAGATACTTTTTACATCGTGACGTTCATAAAACAAATTATTAAAGTTAAACAGATAAACATATGTAGTGGTTTTCAAGTGGGTTTAAAAATGAAGATTATTATTTTTTGACTTTCTTTTCTCTTTGGCACAGAATAGTTGGCTAAGCATAATGTTTGTCTTTCAGCGTTCAGAACATTCTCTTTCCTATGAATCCTTAATGAAAAGGGCTGCTTCCTTGGTAACAGACAGCACACACACCTACCTCTCACAAACTACATATGCATTAATTGAAGCTTTAACGGAATATACCAAGGTGAGTGGTTTTATTCGACTGGGATGAAATATTTTCACTTTTGCCACCCATGCCATTGAAGTTCTTGATTAATTGGCAATCAGGGATTTGAAACTGTGGCCTGTGAAAGAAAGTTTACATTTGTAAATGAAAGTAGATAACTCAGGATTGAATAGTTTAAACTATTGCAGTCGTAGTAACATCCAGTATACTTCCCTGATATTCATGTGAATTTGAAACATCTCTGTCATTGTCTTGATAATCGATGTAAACATATTTTCCATCTTTAATTTCCTTTAAAAAACTTCAGCCACATGCTTGACATGGTTTTTGAAGTATGTGCATAAGTGAGTCTGTTTCCCCACAGCATTACTCTCGAGATATAGGATACCACCATAATTCTCTCATTTTGTTTGCTGTTATAAGTGGCATACAATGTATTGGCTCTTCATTTACTTGTTATGAGGCAGGGGGAGGGATGTATGAACATAGAGTCTGACAAGGCAAACAAACCGAGACTCTAGCTTTCTTGTTGGTGGATACCCTAACAGGAAGAAATTCAATCTGTAGCACTTATTAGGGTATGATGATTAGGCCCACCCTTTAACTGTATCCTTGTTTCCAACACTTTCCTGGGCTTCCCTTTTTGCAAATATCCAATTCTGAGAGTCAAGAAGATCATAAAGGGCTTACGTTTGGATCTTCACAACTTATGAATGACTTTCACAGTCGTTTGGTAAAATTGTTGTGTGTTGGGGCTCCTTTAGTCCGGCCTTATGGCATTATGCTTGGTAGTGACATCATGCTGGAATAACACTATGGGCCTCATTCTGAGGCTGGCGGGCGGCTCTGGCGGGAACCGCCATATGGCCGCTCCGCGGTCGAAAGACCGCGGAGGCCATTCCGGCTTTCCCGCTGGGCTGGCGGGCGACCGCCAAAAGGCCACCCGCCAGCCCAGCGGGAAACCCCCTTCCCACGAGGAAGCCGGCTCCGAATGGAGCCGGCGGAGTGGGAAGGTGCGACAGGTGCAGTTGCACCCGTCGCGAATTTCAGTGTCTGCTGAGCAGACACTGAAATTCTTTGTGGGGCCCTCTTACGGGGGCCCCTGCAGTGCCCATGCCATTGGCATGGGCACTGCAGGGGCCCCCAGGGGCCCCACGACACCCCATACCGCCATCCTGTTCCTGGCGGGAGAACCGCCAGGAACAGGATGGCGGTATGGGGTGTCAGAATCCCCATGGCGGCGCAGCAAGCTGCGCCACCATGGAGGATTCATTTGGGCAGCGGAAAACCGGCGGGAGACCCCCGGTTTTCCCTTTCTGACTGCGGCCAAACCGCCGCGGTCAGAATGCCCTGCGGGGCACCGCCAGCCTGTTGGCGGTGCTCCCGCCGACCGGTCAGAATGACCCCCTTTGTCTTGCAGTATGAGGTTTTTCTCTTAGCTGTGCCCAATTATTCCAACATGAACTGTCATTTAGATGATTATGGAAATGTAACCTTTGTAGTATAGCATTTTGTTCTAGAAAAAGGGATCTTTGCAGGGTGTTCATTGTTTAATGAGCATGGTTGTTGACAGTGGTAGCCAATGTAAGATGTCAGCTGTTAAAGGCTTCATCCATCTGTCTGTTGAATGAAACCAAAACGAGCAGTGTGATGCTGTATTCCCGTGCTGTAGCCTTAAAAAGTGCAGGGGGAGCATTGACTTGAATTGTCTCCTTTAAAATATACCTACGAGACAGCCATTTCTGTCACACTTAGTTTTGGGGTGTTGGAACAGTTTATTTTCTTTATTTATTTGAATTTGTTTATAGACTAAACTCAACCTAAATACTGTCCGAGTTCATGTTAGATAATATCAGAAGTGATATGAACTGTATACAATAGCACAATAGAATGTTAATCTAACGTAGTGCAAACTAGGCTTAGTAAATGGCAGTGTATTTCGTAAAGTTTTAAGCTAGAAAGAGAATGTCAGTGATGATAAAACAAAGACAAATATTAAACTTTACTTGGTTCTTGTTTGGGGAATGTCAGCAATTCTTGAGACCTTTCTAAACCATTGCATTAGACCCATTATTGCTATGAGAGAAAGTTTTGTGAATAATGCACATCAATTTCTAAATGTTTCTTGCTTTAACCAGGAAGCAGTTCAAAGATATCAAGATAATTGTGTTGTGATCGTACTTCCTGGAAAGCTGAACTAGTGTAGCAGTAGAATGGAGGTAGCTTTCATAGGAGTAAGTTTGAGTGTCTGGATCCCTGTTAGCAAGAACTTGCTAAGGTCTCATCTGAAAAGGGCTAGTGATTGGATTACATGTTTAAATCTTCAATCAAGAGTAAAGGTTTTATTCCATGTAGAGTTTAATTACTAGTTTAGATCATTATGCTATGTTGTTTATGTGGTATTAAAGATTAAGGTTATTATTGTCTAATTGGAAGCCTACAGTGATGGTGTGTTGGCAGTTAAGAATGTTGGCGGCACATAGACATGATTGTACTGGCATAAATCAGTCAGGAATCTCTGTTTAAGGGGTTCCAGAGACTTTCAGGTAAAGTTGAGTGTCGTCAATTTAGAAGAGGTAGAAGATGGTGAGAGTTTTATTAAGTATTTAAAAAACATTGATTTTTATGAACATGCACAAGAACACAAGACACGTGTTTACGATATTACTCGCAAGTAGAAGTAATAAGCTTAGAGTACTTGTTCAAGATTATCACAGAATACCAGCTGTAAATAATCTGGCTTCAGGGATAATGGCTGGTCTATAGACAGGACTATTATACTTACAGTCAACAAACATAGGGCAGCAGTGGGTGTTGAAGCACAGTTGGACTATGTCAATTTAACAGCACTGAAATAAATAGAACAGATACATGGGCAAGGAGAGGGGCTGAAGAATAATTTGTGTATAGCAAGAAAGAGAGAGGGGGGAATGCGTAGGGGTGTAGTGTTCTGTCTAAGAAGGGGAAGAATAAAGTCTGGGTAGTTCCATTCATTACGAGGCTCCCCTAGGATAGGTGTAATAAAGGAAGGAAGCCTTGTGGATAAAGTGGTGGTGGAGGTTCTCTTGCAAGCTCCCTAAAAATTGACATAAACTAATCCCATAGTGGGGCAGTGGGACGGTGACATTGGCCCCTTGCCACCTTTCTATGCAGCTCTGTTGCCTCTGTGGAGTGCACCACTGCTGCCCTCCAGGCCCTGCTACCGGGGGGGGGGGGTTAGTGCTTTTCCACCACATTGTCCCAGCACATTTCACCAGGACAAGAGCTAAGTCAGCCAAGCAGGCTGCTGTTTTCCTGGCATTTGTATATGTCTAGCGCGTTCACCTCCCGAGTGTCAAGGAGTGGACGGCCATGGTTGAGGCAGTAGTCAAAAGGAAGTCTTGCCAGAACTGGGTGAGCTGCAGACAGTCCCACAAAATGTGCTGGAGGTCAGCCACTGGAGCCTGGCTGATGACACATGTCCGGGGCTGTCAGAGGATTCGCAGTAGTGAGAGGTGCACTCTGTCTAGTATATATTATTGAATTAACTGCAGTTTGGCATTGCAAGAGATCTTATGTTGGTGCCCTAATGCTCTCTGCCCCTCCTTGTCACGTAGGGCCTGACCAAATTCAGTTTCCTATGTGTCGCAGAGTGTTTGCACGGGGAGGTGCATAAGTGCAATCACAGCCCTTGTAAGCCAGGTCACCAACTGTCATCCATCTCCTAGAGTTTAAAGACTGTCCACTAGGGTGTTCGTGGATGGTTCAGAGCCCTCCACCCGCCACCTCTCCCACAAACGATTATGGAGGACGCCACAATTATGGAGCTGTCTTTATTGCTCCACCAGCTCTTCAAACGAAAGGAATTGGATATTGGCAAATAAATGCCCAAGCTTCGACATACCGCTCCATCCCATGTCAGAAGATCCTGTCGAGTGAGAGTCCTAGCACCCCCAAAAAAGCCTAATAGAGTTGTTGAGGGTTCCATGTATAGATTGAAAAGATGAGGAGAGAGAATGGATCATTAAGGGAGAATCTTGTTGAAGTTTAATTAGTTTAGAGGTGGCTTTTAGAATTATGGGTTGGAAGCTTTTGTCAAGATATGAGGTGACCCAATTTAGCACAAATCCTATAAAACCTATTCTCTCTAAGAATCTTGAGAAAAGTAGGAAGGTTTACACTGTCAAACGTTGGCTGGGGAGGCAGGAGTAATTTTTGTCCAAAATCATGAAGAGAGGGATCATCAGCAATTTGAAATATAGTCGTCTCTGTGCCTCAGCCCGGGCTGCAGTGCATATAGTAGTCAAGTCAATTATTTTCATTAATAAATTCATTTAGTTGGGTTTCAGCACAAAGTTCGAGGAGTTTGCCAAAAAAGGAAGATTCAATACAGGACAGTAGTTATTTAAGTTTCCTGGCTTTGTTCAGGAGTAGTTGATGCCTTGGGAAAGGGAAGCTTTGGTGATTTTTATCTGGAAAGAAGTTGTCACTACTCATATCTTTGGAAATAGAGGTTGGTATTAGGTCTGTGAGTGAGTGGATGGTTTCAGTTTGGAGGAGGTTTTACAGAGTTCTGATTGCATGATATTTTGAATTCTTTCTAGGTGGCTGTGGATTTGAGTTTGATCCAGGAGGAAGGAGTGTTTTTTGTTAATTTGAGAGAACGTTCGATCTTTTAAATTTTTGGTCTTCAGGAAGACGGCATCATTCTCACAGTTTGTTTGAGTGGTAGTAGGACAGGGTAGTTAGTGGGGGAATATTTGAGTATCAGACTACTTCAAAGACTTTTCTATGATGATTCTAGGATGATTTCTGACAAAGTTGATATCTGATGGAATGTATGAGGCTTTGGCTTCAAAGACGAACAAAATTTTATTTTTTTCTTTCACTCCATGAATTCTTATGGTGTGTTTTTTTTTTACAGGCTGGTTTTGGTGCTATTTACATACTCCTGTTCTCAAGGTCTTACTAGGAAGATTCCGTTGTTTTGAGAACCATCTTGCTGATGGGTCCGGTTTGACTTGTTTCAGGTTTTATGGAGCCACTTCATTAAAGAATAGGCACACTTGTGTTCAGAAATTGATAAGTCATGTTTCCAGTGCCCTGCAAAGTTTGATGAGGTCAATTAAGTTGGTGTGTTTGTAGGTTGTGACTCATTGTTTAGTGTGCTTAGATTGACTTTGATTATAGTTTTGAAGGATGACTGATTAAATGGGATTAGGAGGTGGTTGGACCGATCTGCTGCTTTAGGAGGTTCGACTGTGTTCAGATAGGCTTTAGCAATTATGAGGCCCAGAATTTAGTCTCTTACAAAGGAAGGAAAGATTGAAAGTTGGGAGAGGTCATTGCTGAGGAGGAAAGCGGTCATCTGAGAGACATAAGAGTTATTCTTTACTTCCCAGTGCAGGGTGAAGTTGCTGAGGAAAATATGATTTGAGGGGAGGAACGTTTCTTTAAGATAAGGTCAAAGGAGTGATTGATTAAGGGCAGGTGGCAGTTGAGCTGGAACTTAATAGGGTTGGTATCCCCTTTTCCTATTACTGTTGAGAGGCAGTAGAAGGTAGGGAATCTATTGTATTTCTCTTTTTTTGCATCAGATTGAGTTTTTGTGAATAATTCCAACCTCACCCCCTGTTTTTCTTAGTTCTGTCAATGTGAATGATGGAACAATTGGTACCTCATGAGTAGTCCAACAGTGGTTGCAAGGATTTATAGAGCCCGGTCACTGTGAGGGAGAGGATATCTAGGTTCTCAGTGGTGAGCAAATGTGAGATTTTTCATGTTCTGCTGTTTCTCTGCAGTTGAGGAGTAGGCATTCGGGAGAGCATTAGGTGGTGGGACATTGAAGGTGCTGTTGAATGGATTTTGATGATGTTGTTCAGGTTACATTTTGTCATTGTTGGGCGCCTCCTTATTCCTGTGTCCTCAGATACTGGATATGTTGAAAGCTAGTTAGTAGCATATTTGGCAGGTTTTAGATTTTTACTCAGCTAGGGGTTTGCTGTCCTCAGGAAGGTGTGATATCAGTCTAGTTTGTCTCACTTCTTTGTTGCTTTCTGGCATTATGACCTTTTGGTGACTTCTTGGAGTGTGAGAGGTAGAACAGGCAAAGATTTCAGTTGGGTACTAGTTGACCACCACTTCATATTTATGTCAGCGTATAGCAGGCTGATTTCATGGACTATGGTTTCTATGTTAGCAAAGAGCATCTTTAAATTAGGGTGAGGAAAATGGGGGTCTCCTGCTGTTTGTTTCCTTGATGGTTGTGTTGTTGATGAACTTTGGGGAATCTGAGTTTGGGTGAACATCCACAAAGGGTACCTGGATGTCTGATTGATTTAAGTTGTAAGAAGTATCCATAAGTGATTGAGCGGTAAGAAAGTGCTGCCAGTTAACAGGGGAAGGAGGCCTAAACATGCTGTTTCACTCAAAGGCACTCCCTCTGGAGGCCTGATCTTGCTGTTCAGATCATAGGAAATCCAGCTGGAGTGCATTGGTGTCATAGCGTCTAGCACTAGATCAGTGAAGTATTGATGACCTAGCAACTTGTTGGAGCTGTGGGCTACCTCCTGTGAAGACTGATATTTCGTGAGGAGGGGTATGAGAAATTTCAAGGGGTAAGTGGAGCAGGAGGATGGCAACAGATCCTTGGGAAGGGTGGGAGTGGAGTTGTGTTTGGAGCTGTGGACAAAAACTGAACTAGCATCTAAAATGTAGGGTTGGAGCGTGTTTTTAATGCCTTTCATTCATGTATGAAAGATTGAAGATCTTTGTCCAAGACTGGAAACAAGATTTTGCAGTTGTTGTGTAATAAGATGTTGGCTTCAGTTTTGAAAGACGTTGAGGGGATTGCAGTCAGTGTCCTGCTTTAAAGTATTATTGATATGTAGGAGAAAGATATTATGGAGGTTAAAGTCGCAAGCGATAGTGGTTGTTGTTGTTGTTATTAGGCAAGCAAGATAGCCGCTTGCAGAGGGTAAATCGAAAGAAGAAAAGACTTTGGGAGCAGTGTGCTGAAATGTTTGCATAGGGGCATACACAGGTGGTGGTCTCTACCAGGGAATAGGTCATTTGATACTGTGGAGATTATATATGGAACAGAATAGTGGAACTCAATGCATCTACATCTATATACATGATTTGGGTCTAACAGGGTATGTGCTATAAATATCTTTTTAAACATATTTCTTTAGTAATATTTGAAAGCACACAATACAGTACATTGCAATATTATCATTGATGAATCTCCGTGATATAACTTCAAACACATGCTAGAAGTAGTTGTCATGATAATAATAGTACAGGTTAACATGCCGTAGAGAGACTCCAGTGATCAGAAATAGTGGTCAGTAATAGCTGTCTCGCATCAATTGAAGAGTATTACAAATATTCCCAAGAATGGAAACTTACAATCAGTACAAAGTAAGTGTAATATAAATTGAATAGAACCAAACATTATATGACACCCTCCTAACCTCCCTTCCCTTCCCTCCCCTCCTGCTTCCTTCCATGTGCTATGAATCTTACTCAGACATTTCTTTCTTTGAGTTGAAATGGGCTATGACACATAGGTAGTAAGGTTTACTAAAACATGAACCCCTATGTGAAGGATCAATTTGTACCGTTTAATGTACTCCTTTGATTGGTTGCACAAACTCTGCATATATAGAGGTAGTTCTTTTTAGTTGTACAGATTTTCCACTCTCTTTTACTGCAGAGTTCTGGACTATGTGAAACCAAACTAGTCAAGGCACATAGGGCCAGATGTATCAAAGGATTTTACCCATTCTGTGTCTAAGGGAAAAAGCTTTCGTACATATGGCCCTAAGTGATTTATTTTCAATGCTCTATGTGAGAGACAGATGGTCTGCAGAATTCAAGTCCATTTAATGAACCAAAATTAAAAGTGAACTATTGATACTGAAATCACTAGTTGGTATTTCAAAGGTGAATTGCAGTTTCTCAATCTGTGGAAACTGAATATCAAAAACACAATATAATTCGAAATGGCATTGTCGCATATTATTCTGGCTGCCCTTTTTAACAACTTCATTTAAAGTTTGTTAGTGGAGGAGACAGAAATGTCACTGAGCCAGTATAAGCATGAATTATCACGGTATTTCAATATGGGGTAGACGTGCAGAGACCTTCATCCTCAGACTGGACCACACGGGGCACTTTATTCAAACAGACACAGAATAAACTATCAGTGGCATTAATGGAAAACTCTTAGGTGGTCATTACAACCCTGGCGGTCGGTGTTAAAGCGATGGTAAGACCACCAACAGGCTGGCGGTAAAAAATGTGCAGTTACGACCGTGGCGGAATCCGCCAACAAAGACAGCCACTTTAACACTCCGACCTCCACGGTGGTACAAACAAACAGCGCGGCGGTCACCGCCAACAGACAGGCGGGAGACAATGTACCGCCCACACTATTATGACAGGCCAATCCGCCACCTTTTCCGGGGTGGATTCACCGCGGATAAAAACACGGCGGAAACAGGAATCCCGAAGGGAAAACGCTCACCTCTACACACCCCACGAGGATCGAGGATGCCATGGACCCGGAACTCCAAATTCTTCCTGCAATAGTCTTCCTGCTCCTCTACCAGGAGCACGAACGCTGGCGGCGAAGACCGCGGTGAGTACTGCACCTACGACACAGGGGAGGGGGGAAGCAAAAAACAGGGAAACACACATGCAACACCCCCACCCTCACCCAGTACAACACACACACTAATGCATATCAATACATCACAGTTACACCCCCCCAAACCCCCTCCCCCCCGGAAGAATGCAAAGATAATAGAAAATGAGTGTAACCATTGTAATATATTAAAAGCAAGTAGGCAGAAATATATATATATACACCATGTACATAATATATACCAAGCATAATAGTCCAGGTAGTGCTCTAAGAAAGTCAGTGGAACACTAGGACCACACGGTATGGGCAAGGCCCACACAAGATCCCCGACCATGACGGAGAGAACACTGCAGGGGCATCATAGAGCAACTAAACAGGCACCTCAGGGGGAGGAAAAGGGGGGCACCTCAGCCGCTTGAGTGCATGACGCCAAATCCATGAGGGGGCCACATGCCCACTGTTTCATCCTGGGGAGTGCTAAGCCACAGTCTCTTAAGTCTCTACAGTGGGTGGTTTGACCCCTGTTCAATCCTGGGGAGTGCAAAGCCACAGTCTCTCAAGTCTCTACAGTGAGTGGTTTGCCCACTGTTCAATACTGGGGAGTGCAAAGCCACAGTCTCTTAAGTCTCTACAGTGGGTGGTTTGCCCACTGTTCAAACCCGGGGAGTGCAAAGCCACAGTCTCACAAGTAGATAACAGTCTCCACTGGTTCTGGAGGGGCATGGTGCCCAGAGTGCTTCATCTTGCTAAGGACAGAGGTAGTGGATGACAGTCTCCACTGGTTCTGGAGGGGGCATGGTGCCCAGAGTGCATCATTCACCCCGTGACGGACTCAGTTGCGTCACTGCCCTTGCCGCTCATGGGCCAGCGGTGCTTGAGATGGCGGTGCCCTGTTCAGCGGCGCTTGAGATGGCGGTGCCCTGTTCAGCGGCGCTTGAGATGGCGGTGCCCTGTTCAGCAGCGCTTGAGATGGCGGTGCCCTGTTCAGCGGTGCTTGAGATGGCGGTCTCCATTGCAGGGTCTCAGCTGCTGGCGGTCCTTCATGGCCCAGCGGGGCATTTGCTGGCGGTCCTTCATGGCCCAGCGGGGCTTTTGCTGGCGGTCCTTCATGGCCCAGCGGGGCTTTTGCTGGCGGTGGCCTCCTGGGTAGCTGGGCTGGTGGTGGCGGTGGGCAGCTGGGCTGGTGGTGGCGGTGGGCAGCTGGGCTGGTGGTGGCGGTGGCCTGCTGGGCTGGTGGTGGCGGTGGCCTCCTGGGCAGCTGGGCTGGTGCTGCCGGGCCTGTCCTGGGCAGCTGGGCTTGTGCTGGAGGTGGCCTCCTGGGCAGCGGGGATGATGGTGGTCTTCTCCACCGTGCTGCTCTTCCCAGACTTGCCGGGTTTCTTGTGGCCCTTCCCCACCTTGGAAGGTGTCACAGCTGACTCCACACTCCCACCGGGACCCCTGGGAGTGGCTTTGGTGGCTGGAGTCTTCCCCCTCTCCCGCCGGGCACTGGCCAACTTATGATGCTTCACAGGTGGGGGACTGTCTGTGCTGTGGCTCAGTGCCACACTGGCTGCCCTGGTGGCCGGTGCACTCCAGATTCTGGTGACTAGAGGCACCACTGGTCCCGGAGATGCTGTGGCTGAGGTGCTAGTTCGGGACCTAGGAGACGGACAGGGTGGGGGAGGTGTGGGAAAGAGGTCAAGGGTGGACAGGAAAAGTTTTTTTGGGACACACTGGGATGTGTAGCTGGAGGGGGTTTGGGAGTGGAGGAAGAGGTGGTTATGTACGTTTGGTGACTTTGGGTGAAGGTGCATGTGCTGGAGGCTGTCATGAGGTGTGGCTGTTGGGTGGGTGTGTGCCTGCGTTTGTGTATCTTGGGAGGCGGCATCACAGACCCACTGGGAAAGGACACAGGGGACTTGTGAATGGTAGTGGGGGTGGTGACTACACGTGAGCGGGGTGTGGTGGTGGGTGTGCTGGAGAGGGACGTAGTGGCTGTAGAGGTAGTGCATGCAGTTGTGAGTGTAGACGAGACTGGGAGGGAGGAGGGAGACGAGGAGGAGGGGGACACAGTGGAGGCAGTGGATGTTGGTGTGTCTGCATGTGTGTGATGCTTGCGTGAGTGCCTGTGGGATGTGTGGTGCTTATGTTTGCCTGAGCTTCCCTTGTGTGTTGACATGTGCATGCTGGTCTGTAGGTGTGCTTGGGATAGGCTGAGGTAGAGGGGATTGGGTCTGGGTGGAGGAAGTTGGAGGGGGGAGGCTAGAGACGGGGACAGTGGCTGCCATCAGTGCTGAGGCCAGAGTCTGAAAAGCTCGCTGAAGGGCCGCCTGACCAGAATGAATGCCCTCCAGGAATGCATTAGTTTGTTGCGACTGCCTCTCTACACCCTGGAATGCATTCAAAATGGTAGACTGCACAACAGTGAGGGACCTGAGGAGGTCAATGGCCTCTTCACTGAGGGCAGCAGGGGTGACTGGGGCAGGGTCTGAGGTGCCTTGGGTGAAGGTGATGCCCACCCTCCTGGGTGAGCGGGCACGGGGCAAAGGCTGAGGGGCTGCTGGGAGGGAGGTGCTGGTTGGGGGTGTGGCGGCTCTACCTGTAGATGTGGGGGGCACAGATGTTGCCGCCACCAAAAGGGAGCACCCATCATAGGACGAGTCCGTGTCGCTGGTGTCAGCTCCTGTCCCCGCTGTGGAGCTCCCCTCGCCCTCCGTCCACTGGTGAACTCTGAGTCCGTAGTCTCGCCCTCCAGGGCTATGTGGGATGCAGCTCCCTCGTGCTCCGGTGCCACTGCTCCTCCACCTGATGATGCTAATGCACACAAGAACAGGGAGACCACAAAAAAGGGGGGGGGGCGACAGAAGAAAGACATGTTGAGTGCATGCATTACCGCTACCATTGGCGGACACAACAGACACAGAAGCCTCCGCCGTCTTCTTGCTCCAGCGGCGAATGTCCTCCCATCTTTTCCGGCAGTGGGTGCTCTGTCTGTGGTAGACCCCCAGGATCCGGACGTGCTTGGCGATGGCACGACAAATTTCTTTTTTCTTGTGGGCGCTGACCTACATGAAATGTACAGGGGAAAAAGAGAAGTTATTACCAACTGCACCGTCAAAGTGATTGGCCCCCATACCTACCCTTGCCATGTGGCACATGCATTCACCGTCTTTCATGCACGCAGCACTCTTTCACCCCCACCCCCCTTCCTTCTTACATCCAGCCCTCTCCACACAGGCATAGCCCATACAACATGCTCCCTGTGTACTTACCTGTTTGTCTGGAGGACCGTAGAGTTGCGTGTACTGGGGGAGGACTCCATCCACGAGCTTCTCCAACTCCTCCGATGTGAAGACAGGGGCCCTTTCCCCAGACACTCGAGCCATTGTCTCTTCCAGACCTAGGTCACAGCAGCACTTGCAATGTAGGTCCTCTCCTGTCGAAGATCAGGTATCGAGTGATTGAACAGAAAGAAAATGGCGGTCACGTCCGCGGCGGTGCGTACCGTCACCACCGGCGTACATCGTCATTGGCTCCTGGGACCCATAGGGTCCAATGTTAACCAATGTAGCATTGCGCTGCGGTCTTCGACCGCCTACCGTGACGGTGTACAACGCCAGCGCAGTTACCTCACATCCCATTGTCCCACTTTACAGCTCAGGCAGCCGCCATTTCTGGGGCCCACATGGCTTCATTTTCAACTGCGTCACACATACCTAGGCCTACACTCTATACACATACAGGCCATCTTTTGTGTATGAATGGTGTTCTGTGTAAACTGTGGGTACGTACCTCTGAGTTGTTTGACTCTGTGCTCGCTGTTGTCCTTCATAGGCGCACCGTCCGCTGGGACATGTGAGGAGATGGCGGCATCCTCCGGTGTACCGACCGTTGGTGGACCTGTCGACAATGGAGGAGCGACATGTGATTATCACATACAGGCTTGACCGTGCCACAATCCAGGAACTGTGTACACAGTTGGAGCCAGACCTGATGTCAGCAATCCGCCATCCCACAGGAATCCCCCCTCAAGTGCAGGTGCTGTCCGTGCTCCATTTCCTTGCAAGTGGGTCTTTTCAAACAACAATGGCCATAGCATCAGAGATGTCCCAGCCTATGTTTTCCAACGTATTGTCCAGAGTGTTGTCTGCCCTTCTGAAACACATGCAGAGCTACATCATTTTTCCTCAGATGGAGGATTTGCCTACAGTGAAAGGTGATTTCTATGCCCTGGGACACATCCCCAACATCATAGGTGCCATTGATGGGACCCATGTGGCTTTGGTCCCCCCCCCCCCCACAGGAGTGAACAGGTGTACAGAAACCGGAAGAGTTATAATTCTGTGAATGTACAGATGGTCTGTTTGGCAGACAAGTACATCTCCCATGTGAATGCCATGTTCCCTGGCTCAGTGCATGACACCTACATCCTGCGGAATAGCAGCATCCATTATGTGGTGGGTCAACTCCAGAGGCACCGTGTGTGGCTATTAGGTGAGCACCTGGAAGTAAGTCAGTGGGAATGGTTGTCTGGGTCTGGGGATATCCCTCCAGGTTAGTGCGTGTCTAACAGTTGTCCCTCGCCATTTGCAGGTGACTCTGGTTACCCCAACCTGTCATGGCTACTGACCCCAGTGAGGAATCCCAGGACAAGGGCAGAGGAACGCTACAATGAGGCTCATGGGCGAACTAGGAGGGTGATCGAGCGGACCTTCGGCCTCCTGAAGGCCAGGTTCAGGTGCCTCCATATGACAGGTGGATCCCTATTCTACTCACCAAAGAAGGTGTACCAGATCATCGTGGCCTGCTGTATGCTTCACAACTTGGCTTTGCGACGACAGGTGCCTTTTCTGCAGGAGGATGGTCAGGTGGCGGTGTTGTGGCAGCTGTGGAGCCTGTGGACAGTGAAGACGAGGAAGCAGAGGAAGAAGACATGAACAACAGGGACTCAGTGATCCAGCAATATTTCCAGTGAGACACAGGTAAGAGTACAAACCTGCCTACTACATGTACTTAAACACTACTGCCTCTCTACTGTCTGTCGTTTTCACCCAGTGTATGGTCACTGAGTTGTCACTTTCCCTTACGATTTTACAGATGTGGGTCCCACTGTGTGACATCTGCTTAGACTCCTCATGGACTAGAGCTGTGTGACATAGGTATGTTGGCATTACAATTGAAAGAGAATGTTGTCACTGTCATTGCTAATACACTATTTCGAAATCACAGACAGACTCCAGATTGTTTTGTGCTTTAAGTGTGTTTATTTAAGTGCTCAATATTGGAGGGGGTAGTGAAATGGTGAGGGGTGATGGCAGAGGAATGTCCATGGCAGAGTCCAGTCTATTAGTCTCACAGGTGCATTGCCCATATGGGCATAGGAAGTGGAGCTGGGGCAGTTCAAGTATGGACAGGGTGACAAAGTGGGACAGTAGGATGACAATCAGGGTGGTCTAATTTTTTGGCGGGGGTCTTGGCATCGTGCTCTGTCTTGTTCCTGGATCTCAGGGACCGTTTGTGGGGTGGTTCTCCCTCTGCAGGGGGTGGGGTGCTGGTGTGGTGGTCCTGTGGCGGGGCGTCCTGTCCACTAGCGCTGGCGGAGTTGGCGGGCAGTTCATCGTCCATGCTAGTGTCAGGGGCCCCTTGTAGTGCCACAGTGTGTTGAGTACTTCCTTCAGCACCCCTACGGTGGTGCCCAGGGTGGAGCTGATGGTTCTGAGTTCCTCCCTAAAGCCCATATACTGTTCCTCCTGCAGGCGCTGGGTCTCCTGAAACTTGGCCAGTACCGTTGCCATTGTCTCCTGGGAGTGGTGGTAGGCTCCCATGATGGAGGAGAGGGCCTCGTGGAAAGTGGGTTCCTTTGGCCTGTCTGCCCCCTGTCGCACAGCAGCCCTCCCAGTTCACCTGTGTTCCTGGGCCTCCGTCCCCTGGACCGTGTGCCCACTGCCACTGCCCCCACGTCCTTGTTGTTGGGGTGGTGGGTTAGCCTGGGTTCCCTGTAGTGGTGGACACACAGCTGATTGACGTGTCCTGGGGACGGAGGTATGGGCCTGCTGGGTGGGTGCTGTGATGGTGTTTCCAGAAGGGGGAAGGTCTGTGGTGGCCTGTGACTGGGTGAGGGGAACCGACTGTCCCGAGGTCCCCGATGGGCCGGGCTGGTCATCTAGATCCAGTTGGACAGAGCTGCTGTCATCACTGTGGGCCTCTTCTGTTGGTGGTGTGGACCTGTGTGGACCCTCCTGTCCGGTGATGTTGGGTAGGGGCCCTGCAGGGGTATAAAAGGATGGTTATTACATCTGTGTGTGGCATGGTGTGCAATGGGTGGGTGACCATGTACCCCAGTGCTTGCATTCCTGTGTGGGACCTTGTGTGATGATGGTTTAGGGGGTTGTATGGGTATGTGCAGTGGGCATGCTTTAGTGATGGGTGTCCATGCTTTGTTGTTGCATGCAGGGCTTGGTGTTGGGATGGGTGGTTTGTGATGTTGGGACATATGTGAGGAGTTGGGGTGCTGGAGGTGAGGGTGGGGGTATGTGCTGGCATGCAGGTAGGGTGGGGGATGGAATAATTAAGATTTGTCATACCAGAGTCCATTCTTCCACCTACTCCTGAGAGGCCCTCAGGATGCAGAATCGCCAAGACCTGCTCCTCACATGTTGCTAGTTGTGGGGGAGGAGGTGGGGGTCCGCCGCCAGTCCGCTGAACCGCCTGGTGGTGTCTTGAGACCACGGAATGCACCTTCCCCCGTAGGTCGTTCCACCTCTTTCTGATGTCCTCCCGATTTCTTGGGTGCTGTCCCACTGCGTTGACCCTGTCCACTATTCTTCGCCATAGCTCCATCTTCCTTGCTATTAAGGTGTGCTGCACCTGAGATCCGAATAGCTGTTGCTCTACACGGACAATTTCCTCCATCATGACCCTGAGCTGCTCCTCCGAGAACCTGGGGTGTTTTTGCCGTGCCATGGGGTGGTGTAGGTGATGTGTGGGGTGGAGTGTGTGGTGATAAGTGTGCAGATATATAGTGGGGTGTTGTGTGAGGTGCGTGGAAGTTCTATGGGTGATGGTGTTGTGTGCCTGTGGATTCTGTTGTTCTTGCTGGTGCTGTCTCTCTCTGGCCTTCTTTTGGAATTTTTGGTAGTAGGGGTTTGTGGGTGATGTGGGTGTGTGTTTTATATTGTATTGGTGTGTGGGAGTGGTGTGTGTATGTGTATCAGGTGTGTGTATTTCGAATTGTCCTATGTGTGTGTGTATTTTGAGCGTGGTGGTGTGTACCGCCAATGTAATACCGCGGTTGAAAGACCGCCACGTGGATTCGTGTGTCGTGATAGTGTGGGCGTATTTCTGTTGGTGTGACGGTGGAGGATTTATTTTTGCCAGTTTATCACTGACCTTTGGTGCGGCAGACTTGTGTGGGTGTCTGAATTTTGGCGGATTTCAAAATGTGGGTCATAATAGCTGTGGTGGAATTCAGCGGCTGCGGCGGTGTGTTGGCGGTCTTCTGCACGGCAGTAAGCGGCTTTTACCGCCAATGTTGTAATGAGGTCCTTAGTTTTCTAATCATTAGTTCCCAGGGAGTGAAATGAAGAAGAAGTACAGCATATGTAGGATTGTCAAATTGCTACCAGCAAATGTTCTCCAATTATAACACTATCATCTCTTTTGATGTATGTGCGAAATATACCTCATTTTTAGGTCGAGCATAGCAGTGCACAAGCGCTGCTTTTCTGATGTGTTGGTATGTATCTGGGCTTTTAACCACGCCCCCATCACGCCCATCACTACCACTCGTTCGTGGGCTTGCCCTTCAAAAATCCTTTGACATTGGTAAATGTTTGTACCTCCTTGGGGAGGTTTTGTTACTGCCTTGGCCATCGCTCCTGTTACATGGCTAATTACACTTTTGCTGAAAAGTTTAACTGCAAGCGAACTTCTTTTTCCTTTTGTGTGTCCCTTCACACTGATGTTCATATTCTGATGTTCATGGTGGCCGTGGCGCTCTGAATCGGCTCGCTTATGTGAACCTGTTTTACTTTTCATTTTCAATTTAGGCGGCAAGAAAAGTCCGGTTGGGAGTTCAAAGTGCTAATAGTTCTAACTCAAGCAAATGCGAGACCCGTTGCATTGCAAATGCTTTTTTGCTTTACATTGTCTCTTATTATTCCTGTCAACTTTTCCATTGCATAAATATTTAAAGTTTGGAGCACCACAAAGCAATAGGAGAATAAAATTGACCTCCATGTATGGGCTAAAACTAACCCCGCTGCCATGCACAGATGGGAAATAAGAATGCCGCCCAACAAAGTAAGACAATATGTGCTTTTCTCTCCCGCATGGCCCAGCAACTCCACCAATGGGCCCATGTCCAACACAGTTCCTGCTATCTGCCTTACATAAGATCCGATTTTCTGTTACAAAGAAGCCACTTGTGGGCATGTCCACCATATGTGCAGCATTGTTCTTGACTCGGCGCAACCCCTTCAAAACTCATTGGAACCATTAAGCATATCCTTCAGGCATACTACAGTCAAGTACTGTTGGGCCATTACTTTAAGTGCATTCTCCTTTTACTGGCAAAAGAAAGAGGATTTAGCTACTCATACCCAAATTGTGGACTGCATGCCATTCTCTATTTTACAGTTTAATTATTTTTCCTAGTTATTAATTTTTAAATATGTGTATGATGACTTGGGTATTTCGTAACAGTCAGTAAAGTGTAGAGATACATTTTCTAGTTTGATGTTGTGAAAAAGTTACTCAATCAGTATTTCATCCCTTACTGACTCCCTAATAATTGTATGTGAACCCGCCCAATTTAAGGTGCAGATACTGAAAAGTGTCTGCGGTTGTTAAGGGAAACTCATCACGGCAAGACAGTACGTCTTTGAGTTGGTCATTGTTAATCATGGCAGGAGGTTAGCTCATTTCCAGCGCTTAAATCGGCAGTCCATCCACTCCAGTAGAAATGGTGTTAAAGACGATAGGTGATAAAGGGGAGGGAATCCTAGTTATGTTACCCAATCTAACTGTTTGATTCCAGTGATCTAATAAGATCTGGGAAGAAGACCATACAGGAGGTTTGATCTTGTAGTGTTTGTGGCATATCCACTGGAAATACCTCACAGGTATTTTGCACATTCTAATGATGGTGTCTGCTATCCATCATTCACGTTCTGCGTAATCCTGATTGGCAGTGGCTCATACACTTTAGTATCCAGATAAATGAAATAAAAAGGTGATGAAGTTTGGACATTGTAGGGAATCAGGATTACCCAGTACCAGAGGTTGATAGATGGGATTAAACATATCAGAATGTAGGAAATAATATGCAGTGGGACCATTATCAGTAATATAGAGGGTCGTTCAAATCACAAATTCCCAGCTCCTTGCCAACTATAGGTGTAAAACTGTGCAGCACTCCTAATCGGTTATGTTCAGGCAGTTTTGCAGTAGGATTGATGCAGACTGAGTAATAGTGCTGCTATTTAAAAACGTGTAAGCTTACACTTTCTAATCTGAGAGCTAGTGTTGCTGTCTGAGGCCTGCGCTCATGTGATGGCTCCACTCACTGGAGTCTGGACTTGTAAATTCTCTGTGTCTTGCCAGACATCTTTGCTATCTCATACTTAACCTGTAATTTATGTGTATCATGAGCATGTACATTGCTGTTTGTTGTCAAAGCCTCTTAGCTGTGTCACAGCTATTTAATGCAGCCTTTACCAAAGAGCAAGACTACAACAAAATAAAATCTATTTTATTTATCAAAATGTGCTCTAAGTGTCTTGAACTGTGTTGCAGGCAGTGTATACCTTAATTTCCCTTCAGAAGAGGTTTACTTCTATGATTGACAAAATAAATGAAAAAGACCAAGATGCCATGTGGCAGATCATCGTTGGAGCCCGGGTAGAGGTATGATTTGCAATTGGAATGAAACTTTCATTGGCATGCCTTTTCTGTTATTACATTATAAACCGCTCTTGTTACTTCACCTCTGCAGTCAGCAGTGGTGCGATTTCCCAGTTTTCTATTTCCTTGCCATGTACAGCCTTGGGGGTCATGTTAAAAATATTCAACATAGTCTTTCATTTTACCCTTTCCATTGGTTTTATTTTATGTGTTACATTTGTAATGGGTTCTCCTTGTCTATTTTGGGCTGCAGTTCCTGTAGCCTAATTTTGTCCCTCCTGTAGCATTTCATTACGGTGCTGACCTTAACTTTATTGCAGGACTGGAAGCAAGAGTTATGCTTTACTCTTTAATGGTGAAGTTAGAAAACAATTAAAAACCCTCCTTCAAGTGATCAATAGCAATGCCCAGAGATCCTGGGTAAATATTTGCCCGCTCCAAAAAAACATATGAACCAGTCATCTAATCACCACAGTATTGCTAATATTTCTGTCCTTAGTAGTTAGTGTATCGGGGTCAGAGTGATGTTTGTAAGGGGCTTTTTTTTCTCTTGACTTTAAGGATGATTTTGGCCACCATGGTTGTTCAGGCGTTAGGCAGGATAGTTGACTGCTGCATTCTGAGGCTCAGTAGGCTCCGCATGAGTTCCGACTGGCAACATGCACGTGTCATGGTTTCCACTGATGGTGGATCCAACCCAGTGTATTCCTTAGAAATTCTGACCTGCACTGGAATTACTTATCGCATTTCTGATGTCCAGCAGATAGGCCCTTGCCCCAGGCATCAAGTTTTTGCCTTAGAACTGCAAGTTTCAGGGGGGCTCTGTGTATCACCCCACCTTTCTGAGCTTAGAATGCTCATGTCAGTACAGCCAAGTTCTAGTGTGAGCCACCTATTGTACCAGGCTGAGTGGGCCTCTTTGTACAAAGTTTCCCCATACTGTAGGGTAGATCCAAGCTGCTAGGGTGCACTGGGCAATGGGATGAGTTGTTGCAAAGAACATTAGCTGGAGACCTGCACCAAACATTTCATGCCAAGAGTCCGTGTTGTCCACCAAATTTAGGACAAGGATGGGAAGTACTCTTTCAGTGATGGAAAGAAGATTAGGGGGGTCATTTTGAGTTTGGCGGATGGAAAACTCAGTCCGTCAAACTCCCGACAGGGTGGCTGGTGCCTACTCGGCGACCTCCCCGCTGGAGTTAAGGGTTTCCTGCTAGAACGGAGGGCGGAAACCTAAGTTTCCACCCACTGGCCTAGCAGGGAACAGGCTACAGCATTGCCTCCGGCTCGTAATCGAACCGGCGGAAGTGCTGTAGCACGCAGGGCGCACCAGCACTCTTGGAAAGCAGACAGTGAACATTGCGATAGTGCTGGGCGGGGAGGCCCCAGCACTGCCCATGCCAAGTGCAGGGGCCCCCCTGTGGTCCCCTGCAACTGTTCTCCACCAGTATTTTCATTGCAATGTTACCGACATGAGTAGGCTGGTGAAGAACGAGATCGGAATCCCCAGGGCAGTGCTGCTTGCAGCACTGCCCTGGCATATTAGGATCTCTGCCACCGCCAGACTGCGGGGATCCAAGTTCCTGGCGAAGGTAACCAATCCCTGGCAGTCCGACCGCAAGGGTTGTTATGTAGCGGTCGGACCGCCATTGCAAGCATGGCGGTCTTAAGACTGCCACTCTTGTAATCAGGCCCTAGATGTGTTGTATGCGCATTGATTGAGCCATTCAGGGCACCTCCTTTCAGGTCCCTTGAGCCTATTTGAGGAAGAGCTGGCAGCAAGGGACCGAGGCCCGTGATGCCTCAGACTGGCAGAAAAGAATCAAGATCCCTTTGTGCACGCAGTCGCTGAGGAGGCTGCTGTCGGATAACCAAAGGTTAAGAGACTGGAAGGCCAGAGATCGTCATTCTTGTACAATGTTACTCTGCAAATAATGTAGGCTATATATTTCTATTTCATATTTACAGTGTGTACAGATCCTTCCTCAATAGCAAGCCCTTCTCTCACCCCATACACTATACCTGGGTGGAAGATGCTAGTTGGAAAGGGTGCATAAATACACTTCAGAGGAGGAGTCTGCCTTTTCTCACGATAAATGCAGAGTGGACGATATATAAAGTCCTTAATGGTGTTCATCACAGGAATATCTATACTCATTCTGAGTGGGATGGGAGTCCTTGATGAGAAAAAATGGAGCAAAGTTGGAAGGGACCATTCTGCTCAAGACCCAGAAACCAGGAAGAAAGATTAGAGGACGCTCATCCTGTATTTGATCGAGGCATTTTTTTGTTTTATGTGTAACTTTCTTTAATTATATTTTGGGATGAACCAAGCAACAAATGCCCCAAACAAACATAGGCATATGGTTGCTGTTGAACCGGGACCAAGGTTGCATAACCCCTCTCCACACTCATTCACCCCCTCAGTTTATCTTTTCATCTGTATGTTACTCTTCTGCCCTTCCAATGGTCCATGGAATTCATTGAGTGTTTTTTCATGTTATTAGAGGGACTAGCCTTTTACTGTGATCCCTACCAGGTCCCACATTTTTTTTCTGTGATTTCCGTAGATAACCCCTCATTTGGTAGGCCACTTTTTCTACATTCATAAAGTTGTTAATCCCTTTGAGCTAGTTTCCACTGAAGGTGGAATAGTATTACCCCATCGTCTCACAGTGTCCTTTCTTGCAATGGTTAGGCCAAGTGTCCACAACCCCTTTTGCTATCTATGTAGTTCAGTTTCTAAAAATGATCCTCTGTAGCTACTAACTTGGATTGGAGACTCTGTATGCATCCCAAGACCTCAGGTAGAACTTGTATGGTCCAGCACCCGCTTATCAGGTACCTTGGGCTGTCTGCTCATCCAGTTTGATAAAGTTTTGTCTTCATGGAACAGACCCTCTAGGGCATTTTATTTGTAGCAGTGTCAGATTGGCCTGTGCCACCAGCTTTCTGAGGTACGATAATGCCTCAAACCAGACCCCCTTTGTAAGGGGCACTTCCTTTAGTTCAGATTTACTTCCCACTATCCCAAGGTGTTTAATGTCAGGGTTCTGCATATGTTTGTAGTTGATCCTCCACATGCCCAGTCTGATGCCACAGACCGGGTTTGCTTTTTTGCTCAGGCATGCAGGACTCTACCTTTTTAAAAGCTTTGTCACCAGGCTGGAGTCCTATGTGATGGTGGGATAGCTGCAGTCACGTTTCATCACTGCTTGGTGATGAGGTGAATTTCCAACAATGGTTTCCTGCAAATGTACTGAATGAGAACTTGCTGCTTTTTGTTTTGGGAATCATACCCTAAAACTCTGAAAGGCCACTGCAGGGAGGTTAGAAGCAGTGTACAAAAATATTAAATAAAATTAATTTACTAACCTCACTCCAGCAGAGAAAACTCGGGACTAATATTAATGGATTACATACCTTACTTAGAGGATGTTTAAAAGTATTTGTAATTTGTGTTGTATTCTAGCCTAAGTGTGTCAAAGTAATTAATTGCACTCTGTTTCAGTAAGACTTCCAGCCTAAAAATATCGATTGAGTCCTCACCCTGGAACCCTGCAACTCTTGCCACTCTTGCCACTCGAGCTTTGTTAGTTTCCACTGGTAATTGTGATGCTTAGTAATAGTTTGTGAGGTCGGACAGGGATTTTATTTTCCCTGGCCATATGTTGTCTTACAGAGTGTAGCACCCCTTCTTTCCACAATACCCTTCCCAGCTTTGTGTATCCTGATCCACTGAAGAATTCTCAGGGTGCCAGAATGGCCGATTCTTAAAGTTGTCAGAGAATTTGATTGAGGGATAACTTTAAAGAAGGATGCTTTCATCATTAGTAACAAAGGGCCTGCCTCCAGTGTAACACGTCTACCCTGAACATATCTAGCTGTACATCTAATTTTTTAGCCATTAACTCTTCCTTGACCTTCCCGGTTATTTAAATTGCTTAAGTCTTAGCTGGAAATCTTCCAGTACCACCCCTCCCAGTAGCAGAAATAACATGGATTTTTGCCATTTGACTCTAAAGCCTAAGTAGATCTGAAATTACATAACCAGGGGACCGTAGGAAAATGCGCCGTTTTTGCTTGGTCACACCTAATTATTTGCTAGGATTTTTTTGACCCCTTACAACATGTCAAATTACTATACACCTGATTGGCATATTTATCTTATCTACGAGTCCATAGAATATGCTACAAATGTGTACCCAAGGCTTGTAAATCAAATGTCTCCAGCACATTTTGTGCCACCACTACAGTGGCATGATGATGAAAAGCATGTCTTACGGCCTACTCCTGCAGTCTTGGTAAGCAGTTTTAAAACTGCAACTTCGACCTGGCGAAATAAACCTTTCACCAGGCCTAGACCTTCCTTTTAAATACTCACCCTTAACTAAGGCTGTAATTGCTGATAAGACAGAGTACATGGTATTTAAAAAGTAGGCCATTTATATTTTATGTTTTATATGTCCTTACATTGAAAAAAAAAAAGACAGTTGTTTTTCACTGTAGCAGGGCTGGCCCTTCCATAGGAGATCACTAGGCTACATTATACATACATGCCAATAGACCCAAAATCAGGTGGAAGGCTCCCAATATTTTTTTTTGTTAAATCTCCCACTTTCCTCTTTTAAAATGTTGGTATGTATGGTTATAACACCTTCTAATGTATAAATACGCTTTGGGAGTGGCTAGAAAAATACTTCAAGGACTTATTTAATGAGTAATTTAAAGTCTAACTTTATTGTCAAGTCAAATTATATACTACTAGCTCGACAATGACACTTTTAGAAAGTGGTCATTTTCCTACCGGAGCCAAATGTGCCTTTCTGCCAGTGTGCACTGTTACCCAGAAGCTAAATGGCATATTAGGTAAGGTGTAAAGTGGCTCCCAGGGCTGAGACAAAAGGCTGTATGTGGGTGGAGGTAACCGGTTCCTCTGACAGGTTGACCATTTGGGCAGTGTCTAGGAACTTAATTATCTGCACAGAGGTCTGCCTGCCACAAGGAGATGTAGCACACACTGGGGTCTGCCTTTTCTGGTGTTGTGCTATCTAGCCAGGCTCCACTCCCAGTGAAAGGGGAGCTGTCCCAAAACTGGTCTTGAGTGACCAAAGAGGAGGGGTTCCTCATTTCCCTGGCCCCTCCCCTGGAAGGGCACAGAGAGCTCTGCACAGAGGAAGAAAGGTTCTGCCATTTGGGTAGAGATGGGTACTGTGGGATAACTTACAGTAAAACAAATAGGAAGTGCTGCAAAAGTGGTTAGGATCACCCCTGTGAATTTGTACCCCGCTGGTTAGAGTGTGGACTGGTGTTTCTCCCACCCACATGCTGGCACTGGATAATATATGTGGCACCCCCAGTACCCTCTTCAGAACGCCTCTGGGACTCAGGGAGACAGAAGAAGGACTGCACCTACTGTTGCGACCAGTGAGGAGACTTCCAAAGCTGGACCTGTTCCCACTTGTACCGAAGTCTGAGAAATGGACTCCAAGGATCAGTTGGCTGACCTCTTATTGAGCTACAGGGACACAAAAGCTGCAAGAATCCCACTTTCCTGAAGAGCCTCGCTGATGAGTTCCAACTGGACCTTTCTTGGACCCTGTTGGTGGCTTCTACAAGAGTGAGTCCTGACCTATAGATGTGTTCCGAAGGTCCTGTGGCCTTTAGATAAGTGTCAGAGTGTACTCCTCCTGCCTAACCATAAAAGCTAATACTTGGAAACATTTTCAAGGATTTCTAGCTGGAAAACTGACAGGCAAAGCCTGGAGAATTCAATTAAGTTGCGTTGCCACAAGGCCAAAGGTTCAGGTTGCGCCCTCTTTGAGGTTTTTCCTCAGCAGCAAATCCATTGCAGCTGAATATCGCAGAGAAGATATCCTATCTCATAGAGCCCTGTTCAACTACAGCCTGCAATTTTGCCTGGCTGGAGGAATCTAGGCTCCAAAAAAGTGACCAAGGGCCTGATTTAGAGTTTGGTGGAGTGGTTACTCCGTCACAAACATGATGTCCGCCATATCACGATTCCCATAGGGTAGTATAGGATTGTAATACGGTGACCAGGAGATCCGTCACGCTTGTGACGGAGTAACCCCATCCGCCAAACTCTAAATCAGGCTCTAAGTCCAAAGGTTGACAACTTCACAAGGTGAGGGCACCAAAAGTATCTGTTCGGCAGCAGACCTCCTTTGGATGTGAACTTTGAATTTCTCCTGGTGTGAGCTTTCACACCAAAAGTCAACAGGTTCACCAGGACTTCGTCCGATGGATAACTGTCCTTGTGGAACTCATCTCGGCCACATCCTGCTGCCGTGCCCTTGTAAGGCTTTTTGACTTCCACTTCAGAGACTAATTCACAAAGAAAAACTTCTGCCTGGGATGAACCTGCTCTCTGATCCGCACTCCATCGCGGTTGGCCTTAAAACTTACCCTTGTCCCAGTATAGCCCAACCAGTTCATGCTTTGCGCTTTTTGGTGCTGAAATTTAATTCAAACTTTAAAAAAACATATCTACTGTTCCCCTTATTGGACTTTATTCATTTCAGTATGATTTTGTTCATTAAAATACCCTTTTCTAAATTGGAGTGGGATTTGTTTATTGTGCTCAGTGCCTAATTTGTAAGAGAAAAAGTGCCAGTGCCCGAAGGTTTACTCAGAAGGCCATGGCCGGTGCAATGAAACTTTAGCACGCTGAGTAGCATTGTTACGTAGCCCTGAATGCCCTTTGGCCTCTTTAATCCACTGCCAGACACTCCTTTCACCTTTATCTCACTCCAGCAAGTCCCTGCTTACTCCCGTCATGCCTCATTTCTATTTTTCTCTTCACCCTTTCTTGTTTTACCTGTTTTCCTTCTTTTGCTCTTGCGAAATGTCCTATCAGGTAAAATAAGTGCTAGTGCTCAAAAATAAGTGCCGGTTTTCCCCCACCGGCAACCGGCAGCTCCAATTAAACACTGATTGTGTTGTTTTTAACTTTTTAACTATTTTGGTACTTCAAAAAGCTTTACACATTTTCTTAAGCTAAGCCTGTCTACTCTCTGCTATAGCTACCAGGGGTTGAGCTCGGGTTTACATTACTGAAACCTACTGGACCCTAACAAGGATACTGCCATTATTACTTATGGTGGACTACGATCCAGTATAGCTAATAAGCCACTTTCTCACAGTGACTGAGAAACTGAGGTGACTCAACTACAAGGGGATGTGTCTTGCATACATTGAGATTCTGCATTCTTCTTTATCCATACGTGGGCAGTTGCTCAAGTATCAGATGTTGCACAGTTCATGCTTATCAATGCTTGGTCAATTGGTCAGGGTATTTAGCCTCACCCATCTCTGATTCAAAATTCATTTTCTCAAACTTTAAACTGGCATTACTTTTCCAGAAAGTCAAAAGCCTTTTCAGCATCCAATAATATAGTGTCCAAGGACTACCTAATGTTGTATGGAGTCACTGACATGAAAAAAGGGTGATCTGTTGTACTTGATTGGACAACAGCACCCTTGTCATGTAGCAATATACAGACGACCTGTTGGTGTACAAGGCTCCTTCTGTAGCACTATCCTGTCTTGCACAAATATATAGAAGTTGTGTATTTTTCCACTGAAGCACTGGCAGGATCCTGTGATACTCCTGAAATTGGGTCTGGAATGGTAAATTGAGGAAATTAAATGTTTAGATACCTCTGAAAGACACAAACATGACAGAACATTAGATTTAAATATGAGAGTGTGAGGACTGGATCTCCATTCGGTTTGGATTCTCCCGCTCTCTGATGGTTCATAAAACACAGTAGGCTATTGAAAGTTGTGTGGACTTGTTTGCGTCCCATGGTTAAACTTCAAACGTTCAAATGCATTTACAAGAATGGAGGACTTGCTCTATTTTTGAACTTATTTCTAGCAACGTAGTTGCAGTATCTTTCAAGTTTGCTAGATAATGAGCTGAACGGTAAAAAAGTCTTTTATCTAGAAATGCCGTTCTTCCAGACGGCGCCAGTCGTCCGCCACACCTGGTGTGTGAGATGAAACCGGTGTGGGCGTGATATGATCAAAAATTGATTGGTGCACCACCTTATGTAGACTTCACCATTTTTGGTCCTGCTCGGAGGCAGCTACTACAAGCTGGAGACAAAGGAGGTGCATAGATAAGGAGCACTTGTTTGAGAATGGGATTTGAATGGGATTTGAGATTGTACTGAGAAGATTTTGGGATAGTTTTGGAATTGTGGCAGATAGACTAAAGCGGCCAAGCCGTTCCCGGAGGAGAACGTTGTGTCAAGATACCTTGGTAATTGACTAGGAAATGCAACACTGGTTTTGTACAGAGTATTAACACTGATAATTCCTTGTTCCCGCTGACATTGACACTATCAGACGCTGACTTGAGTAAGGCCTGTGTATGTGGACAGAATGGAATGCAACCTTCAAGCTGACACAGTTTCAGTTTTTTTGCATAGAATGTAGCTTGTGCCCATGGTGCTCCACAGTATATATACAGTTTGACAGGTGTTCCATATGTAGAATGAGATTGATAGGATTTTTATATATTATTATTATTGCATGTATCATGATAAGTGAACATTGTGGTAATGTAGTAACAGCCGTTTGATGAGACTGGCCATCAGTACTATTTATTCTTGAGTTTGCACACAGGATCCTGAAAGGGTGACTTGCATCTTTTCATCTGTCTACAAACATCTGGTTGCTCAGTAGACAAGTGATTAAAAATGGTGTAGTGGAATTGCGCAAAGAGCTACATATGCTAAAAACAAAACACGATTCCAAGTTGAATGGAGTGTTGGAGTGAGATAATGAGGGACTTGTTGCACCTTCCTGATGAGTTACCAAAGTGATACCATATGGTATGTAAAACTGATACAGTTACTGCTGAAACAGATTGACAATGCTCTGAGTAAGATGTCTGGTCTTCCTTTACCCATTTCCTTAACTATATGCCTGTATCTGTGACAGTTCTTGAAAGAAAACTATTTAGTCAGCAGTTTAGTTCAGTAATACTATATGGGTAATTGAGTCTGCTGAATAGTCAGCAGTTCTATGTATAGGAGCTGTTACTAGCTGTGTGTAGAAAGGTGATACACACGTAGGCGGGTTTCTTTACTTGAAGAGTTCAGAGAACCATCCTGTCTGGAGCTGGCTTTGCTATCTATAGAAAGAGGACGCCCACTGCAGACTTGAATAATAACTGACATAATTCAGTAAAATGCAGATCGGTAGCATTCCACCACATTTTCAGGTTGCCGATGTTCATCTGGTCATATATATATTTTTTTTCCCTAAAACACTTTTTACCCTTTACATATCCTATAGCCACATGTTATAAAAAATTGCAACACTTGTATCCCTCTGTAGAGGATAGGCGGGAAGAACTTGATCTGGGATAAACCTAAGTGTCTGCATATAAACTGGACTAGCAAATGAATTGAATGTCAGGGGTTTATGCGGCAATCAGATGGTGAAATGCTTTCAGGAGAAATGGTCCCAGCATGGAAGGGAGGGTTCAGGGGAGCTGGGGATGGGATGTTTTGGAGATTTAGTTTTTGTAGTTGTATTGTAATTCTGTGGCAAACGGCAGCCAATGGCTGGGCGAACGTATCGTCAAGAGTTTTTTCTAAGTCCTGTTTGCTCGTAGATAAAAAAAATAAAAAAACTTAATAAAAATAGAAATAAAAAAAAAAAACATTTGTACCCTCCACATTTTCCCCTATGATCTTTTACTCTTTCCTCATTACCAATTTCTATATTCTCTGTAATGAGTAAAAAACTGAAGCACATCGAGCCAATCACTTGGATCCTGACACTTAAAACAATCATTGCTCTCCTCCTTCAGACAAATTATCTATATTTGAAAATTTAGCTATCTCTGCTTCTCTGCTGTTTCATCTTATCCTCCAAACAATAATTCCAAACAATTTAGCTTGCACTTATTGCAAATTGCTAATATTTCAGTGATATTGTGTGATAGGAGAAACATCTTGTATTCTGGTGAATCTAAAACTCACTAAGTGCCAGATGTACTAAAATTAGGAATTGCGAGTTCCTAATTGCAATTCTCACAGAATCGCAATTACGGAATTGCAGTTCCTAATGTATGAAACTTTTTATTTTAAATTAGCAATTCCTAGTGGAGTGCAAATCGAGCTATCTAATGAATATTAATTAGGTAGGTCACAATTTGTGACCTATTCGGAATCTGAGCCATCACAGACCCCCATGTCTGTGATTGCTTTTTAATAAAGCAGTCTTTTTTTTTTTTTTTTTTTTTTTAATGCAGCCTGCTTCCCTTAAAGTAAAACAGGACGCATTTAAAAAAAACGAAATTAAATGTATAAGTTTGCCTGCTCTTAAAAAATATTTTGCTTTAAAGTTCTCAAAAGGGAAGGGCTCCTGTGTGGACCCCTTCCCATTTCCAAATAGGTTACCACCACTTTTAAACTGGCGGTAAGGTACTACTTTTTGCAAACAACATTCAGTCGCAAAACAGTAATACACACCACTGATTCAGTATTTGAAAGGGATGCCCTAAACATGCCCCTTTCAAATACCGAATCACAAATGCAAATTGCGATTCGGAAATGTGTTAACATATCACATTTTGCCTTTTGTACATTTGAAAAAGCAATTTTGAGGTTGCAAACCTGTTTGCTACCACAAGAAAATGCTTTGTACATCTGGCCCTAAATGCCAAGAGGCCAATTCATTTCACGCTTTACAAATGCCACCTAACAAGAAAAACTTTTTATGGGATATTCAGATGGTCCCGATACAAACTTAATTTATATAATGTATTTAAACTAGGGTCTTGTTGAAGCACAGCTCTGGCTGAATAATGTTTAAGAGCTGTAGATATCAAATGTTGGGGAATAATAAGCATTTTCACTTATTATATAGAGATCACCAGGGTTACACTTTTCAAAATGAATGCTTCCAATCTTCTGAATTACAATAGAGATTAATAGTAATGTGTGTCCATTTATAGGGGGACGGGGGACCAACCAAATGAAACTGCAATGTGTTGCAGTTAACTTAGTGGAGGAGTTGATGGTTAGGAGGGATTGGTTACCAAGTTATTGAGCATAGCGTCCAGTGAGTAATAGGTACTGCAGGGACATAAAGCACATGAGCATAGATGGAGAATGATTGCGTTTTTCCTTATCAGCTGTCCTTAGTAGCTCTCTGACGGTCAGTCAGCTAGTGGCTGACATTTAGCAACAGGAGAAAGACTGCTTAGCAACAAGATACTCTTGCTTCTTGACGTAGAGGTTTTTTTTTTTCTTAATGACACCAACATTTTTTAGATAAATGTGTGGTGGAGTGTAAGTCAATGCTTTCTTTTAGGATAAAAGTGACAAAGTTCAGAGGCGTGTAATCTGTGATTAGCTTGGAGGGCTGCATAGAGTGCTACCGATCTGGAGCCAGGTTGGAGTAGGACAATGTGTTCCATGTTGCTGTGTCCGTGTGTGAAGGGACCAAGGCTTGTAAGCGGTAGTGGCTGTTTGTAGTGTAGACAAAGGGTTTTGTCTGAGATGAAAATCTAAGGAGGTATCAAGTTGTTTGTGCTTTTTTGTTCATGTGACAACTGGCCATATTTGATTAATAGGCTTGGATCCTGCATATCGTCAATTCCATCACATAAGAGAATACATTCTGCAACGGCATGTAGGTCATTGCATGGGAAAGCTGATAACACTTCTTTGTGCACTAATTTTGTCAACATAGAATTATGAGGTATCACATTTTTTTTAATGTGTCCCTATGATCACTACAGAATTCTCAGTATCTCAACGTCTTATCAGGACTACAGTGCTGAATTTGATTTGTGTTTACACTTGGCTAGTTCAGAATTGATTTGATTTGGTAAAAGAAGAAAGAAATAGTGTTTCTTTTCCCCAGTGTAGTTGCATTGTTTTACATATGTCCATGTGAAGTGCATAAAGCTCGCCCATAGGCTGGAAAAGAACAACTGTGCAGAATTGCTTTCAAAGCCACATTTATTTTCTAGGTTTTTGTCATTCTTGTGAGACAACACACATACATACTTTCCATTGCTCATGTTTTAAAATCGTTGTATAAACCCAAATGTGACTCTGGGCCAGATGTATGAAAATTTTTTGCACTCGCAAACGGTGCGAATCGCAAAAATCGGCCGTTTGTGAGTGCAAAAAAAGTGGTCTGCGATGCATGAAAGGCATTCGCAGACCACAAATAAGAAATCGCAAAAATTGCGATTTCTTGCCTTACGACCTGGTTCTGAGACTCGCAATTTGCGATTCGCATAATCCACATCGCAAGGAGATGCAGCAAAAAATCGCAAATTGCGATTTTTCGCAGAATGGCATTTTGCACATGCAAAATACCCTGAAAAGAAATCAGGTGGTAACCTGGTGCAAAATTTAAAAATGCATTTGAAATTCATTTTTAAATTGTACATGTGAAGCACACATGCCCTTTTGGCATGTGTGCACTTCACATGTCCCCAAAAAAGTTTGGGGTGCAGCAGAAAGGGGGCCTTAGGCCCCCAGCACCCTGGGGTTTTGCATTTCCAAAATTGCGATTTCTGGTACAGAAACCGCAATTTTGGAAGTGCAAAAAATTCACAGCTATGGACCAACAGGCCCATAGCTGCGAATGGGGCCGGTATCGCAATTTGCGATTCGGTAATAGCATTTGCGATTTTTAAGAAATCGCTATTACCAAATCGCAAATGTGATACATGGCAATTTGTGAGTCGGAAATAGCGATTTCTTCAAAATCGCTATTTCTGAATTGCAAAGGCCCGTGATGATACATCTGGCCCTATGTTCGGTGTTTAGAGTGCATTTAGTTGTGTTTTGCTTATTGAGTTCCCGTGCCATGTGATTCTTATCTGGTCTTCTTCTGAGCACATTACATGTTCTGAAATAGAATCCTACTGCAATTTTGAATCACAGGCCATATTAATTTGTTGCTGATGACCTGGTTGCCTGGATGGGTGCGTGTACGCCATAGGAGGCAGTTTTCTGCCCGAGTGCCGCCTATCTCATGCACATTCACAAGTGGACCAGAGACTTGTACTTGTTGCTGTATTGCATGTACGGTCCCCATCTCACAGTAGCTGAGTCTGAGTCCCACTCATAAGATGATGACACTGCAGTCTCTTAAACAATATATAGTCAGATCACCTTGCACATGTTACACCCTTCCCCCACCCCCACCCAAAAACAGCAAATGATTTTTATAGAGCTGCCTTGGGTTTTTAAGTTATCGGTAAAGATGTGTGATATGCCTTAGGATACATTCTTATGACATTCAGTTAGCAGAAACCCGACACGAGCTACAATATAAAATGTATAGCATATAACACTTTAAAGTGTGGAATTTTTACAGCATTTGAATAGTATGAGGCAACCCTAACATAATTAAGATTATTGTGTCTACCAATTGCATGTCTTTCCTATAGGTCCACCACATGCTTCATCAGTACTGGGTACTGGTTGGGAGTTTCTCCACTTTGACTGGTTGTTTAGCTTATTGCATTCCTGTCTTGATGTAACTTGATGGGGGAACCTCTTACAGTTAAATTTACCAGTGCTGGCAGGGATTGTAACTGCTGGATTGACTGGCTGGCATGAGACCCTTATAAATATATAGAGGGTTGGGATAGAACTTTACATGTTTGTGAGTTAAAGCTCCTAAATCCCTCACTTACTCCAGGTTACTTATAATGCCATTGGGTGCAGGGTGTGTATTAAGTTAACTCTTCTGTTTGGGCAGTTGGGCGTTGGCCTGTAGCCCTGTTGAAGGAAGTTGGGTAGTTTACACAGCCAGGAGCAACTAGTTAGAATTGTAACAACAGCATAGGGTCCTTATGTTATCACTGAATACCATCATTCTGGTGCCTGCATGGCATTGCCTTAGGATTCCCCATGACTCCTATTCACAACCAAAACTTGATGGTCTCAAAAAACAGCACACAGCTGATGACCTTGAAATTCCAGGAAATGGACACAGTAAACAAAAGACACAGTAACTATTAGATGTAAAGGAATTTATCTTGCATTTATTCGGGGGGGGGCATTTAATAGCAGCAAGGGGTCTGTTATATGGCACTACAATTCTCCTGGGTAATGTCTGCCCCCAGCTCTGATTAGCCACTCTTTCTGTCTGCTGTAAAGTAACCACTATATTATAAAGGTGGACACACATACTTGTGGTCCTAGGGGATGATTTTAACTACATACTAGATGTGGATTTGGATCGGTCACACCTCAGCTCCCCCATTCCCCAACACTAGATATCACACTGGTCCTTAGTTGACTAATGATGTCTAAGGAATCTAGCCTCTAAAGAATATTCCTTTAACTCACCCTTCACGATCTACACGTCAGATTAGAATGCATGTTCTTCTCTAACACTTCACAGCCAACTATGACTGTCACTGTATATCTGTTTAAGACTATGGGGGTCATTCCAATATTGGCGAGCGGCCGGCGCCGCCCGCCAAGCGGAAACCGCCAATTGCCCGCTCCGCGGTCAAAAGACCGCGGAGGCCATTCAGACTTTCCCGCTGGGCTGGCGGGCGCCCGCCAAGGGAGCACCCGCCGGCCCAGCGGGAAAGGCCCTGCAACACAGAAGCCGACTCCGAATGGAGCCGGCGGTGTTGCAGGGGTGCGACGGGTGCAGTTGCACCCGTCGCGATTTTCACTGTCTGCTATGCAGACAGTGAAAATCATGTTGGGGCCCTGTTAGGGGGCCCCTGCACTGCCCATGCCAGTGGCATGGGCAGTGCAGGGGCCCCACGACACCCGTTCCCGCCATCCTGTTTCTGGCGGTGAAAACCGCCAGAAACAGGCTGGCGGGAAGGGGGTCGGAATCCCCATGGCGGCGCTGCTTGCAGGGGCTAATCCGGCAGTTACAGCTGCGGTCGGAATTCCACATGAAGCACCGCCAGCCTGTTGGTGGTGCTTCCGTGGACAGGGTTGGAATGAGGCCCTATATCTGCCCATAGCCTCATGCTTTTCGCCATGTCCTAGGGTAGAACTTTGGTCACAGTAGCAACTCGGAAACTACATCCCACAATGCTAGCCTTTAGGTGTTTCACAGCAGAAGGCATTACAAACTATTTTGAAACAAATGCTGGTATTGCTACCTCTCCCTTAATTAAGTGGGAGGGGTTTAAAACTGTTAAAAGGGGGACATGCATTCACACTCCAGTGGTTTCCCGTAAAACACTAATAAGTGAACTGAACAAATTGAAGATGTCATTGGGAAGCCTTGAGTTCAAAAAGGCCAGGGGGGGCAAGGGGGCTAATGGGGGTGGGGGGAGGAGAGTGTACAATTCCACCTCAGTTGACAGCGTACTAAACATGCACTCCTTATAGGAAAATTAAGACATTTGAAGTATAAAGTGTATAGGGCCAGGTCATACTATGTAAGTGAACAGAACGGGCAGACTGTTATCTTGTCTTCTTAGACAACACAAATGCTAGCCCTCATCACTGTCTTACATTTCATTCTGGATACAATTGTTTATAAACAGCACAGAATCCACACAGTCTTCCATGATTATTACACTGGTTTGTATAATAGTACACTTAGTGGCACTCCTTAGTGAAACTGTATCCATATTCTTAGATAGCCTTTGCTTGCATAGGATTACTCCTGAGCATAGGGCAGCAGTAGAATAACCAATTGCAGAACAAGAAATTAACGGTACTCTTAAAGAATATCTGCTAGGTAAAACGCCAGGCTTACATGGTTTGCCTATTCAACTTAGAATAACACTTATTCTTAGCAATCAGCCCCTAAACTAGCTTAACTCTATAATACCTCATTTCACACTGGAGTATTACCGCAACTAATTTAGGGAAGCAGTCAGTGTCCTTGCCCAAACCAGGCAGCGAGCCGCTTCAGGTGTCCTCCTGTAGGCCCTTATCCATACTAAATAATGATTATAAGATACTGATCAATATTGGTGATAAGGTGGCTGCTTTGGGGGTTCCCTGGATTGATTCACTTGGATCAGAATGGATTTATCCTGGGCAGAAGTACCTCTCTTATATTACACGTTTATAAAATGTGTTGGGCGATCTCTTAATTAACCGCCTCACACAGCCTATCTGGTGTTGAACATTTAAAAAGGGCTGTTATTTTCCGGTGGGAATAAATGTTTTCTGCCTTGGCTAGGCTTGGGATTAGCTATAAAATGATCTATTGGATGAAACTTTTGTGCGCACATCTGACAGTGAGGGTCCGGGTGAGCAGGCTTATATCAGATTCATACGTAGTCGGTTGTGGTACTCATCAGGGGTGCCCGCTATCACCACTCTTGTTTTCTCTAAATATAGTTTAATGCAAGGCACCTGTGGCATTTCTTTGAATGAAATGACCAATGTTGTGTCATTATATGCAGATGACCTATTGGGATCCCTGAAGCATGTGCGTAACCAGAAACAGTCTTGTAAGTCAGGCGATGTAGTGAATGGCTGTGCATGTGGTTGAAAGTGTTTGGGAGGGAAACACATAAGTCAAACCTTTTAGAAACCTCATCACAATTGGTGACTTAAATAAGGACAGCTGGTTCAGTAAACCTAAAGGTCGAAAGGACTAATAAAATAAACAGCCACTGCAGGTACTTGTTGGGCCAGGGCTAAAAAAAATAACAGGTTTGCATTGCAGCTGCCACACCAGGCTACAAACGTGACCCAGCGGCCACCATAAAAAGACTTTGTAGCGAGACGTTTTGTTGCAGGAATGACTTCCATGACCTCAGGAGGGTGACCGAGTGGCGGCAGTTGACTCCTTTCAATCTCCACACATGGAGATGCAGATTGTGCAGACTCAGTTGCAGGACCCTGCTTTGCTACTTCGAGTGGAGAGCCTCTCGAAGTGGCAACCTGATCAGAGAATAGATGCTCATGTACTGAAGTGCCTGATACCACACTCTTCTTGCCCAATCCTGAGCCACTAGGATGACTTGACCCCGGTTATTCCTAATCATCTTCAGAACTCGGGAAGGAGAGGCAGCGGTGGAAATGCATGCAGGAATCCTATGCGTCACTCTTTCTGGAATGTGTATCTGAGGGAGAGCTTTCTTGGAAACTCCAGAGTGCAAAGTTCTGACATTGGATATTTTTTTCTAGCGATGAGAACTCACAATCAGGATTCACCTCATTACTTCAAAATACTCTGTGCCACCTCTGGGTGTAACTACCATTTGTTTTCTGCACTGCTGTTCAAAGATTCTGCCAGGTGGTTCACGACCAGGAAAACTCCCTGGTGCTCCAGCAAGCTCCAGAGAATATGTGCCTTCTGACACAGGACCTCACCCCACCCTGCTTGTTGCAGTATTCCATGGTGGGGGTGTTGTCCCTGAACCAGCCTTCCTTTGATGGATATTGGGTAGGCTTCCAGCACCAGGTGCGTTGCCCGCAAGCCCCAGTAGGTTGACGTGGAGTCCAGCCTCCTCTGGAGACCAAAGTCCTCTGATTTCCACCTTTCCCAGTTGACCGCTGCATCCCAGCAGTGACTCATTAGTCACTACAATCTGTTACTGCCATCTGGGTGGGGCAAGGCTACTGGTTTGCGGCTGGTCAAGTGCAGTTGAGCCACCACTGCTGGACTTTTGCAGTCTCCTTTGAAATCTGGATGGAATGTGACAGGTTCCCCTGGTGCTGGGCCCACTGAAACTTCAGGTTCCACTGCAGAGCCACATATGCCTCTTGAAAAAATGAATACTCAACAAGCACAATGCCAAGAGGCCTAGAAGCCTCTGAGCACCCTCACCAAGACCCAGAAGCAAGGCTGAAACATTGGAATCATAAAACGAATGACCTGCACTCATAGTGGAGAGAAGCCCTGAAACTTCACCATATCCAGGATGACTCCAATAAAAGGGATCCTCTGTGAAAGAGTCTGGTAGGACTTCAGCATGTTGATACTGAATCTCAGCAATGTTAAGAGGTTCGCCATCATCTGGAAGTGGTCTATGACTGACCGTGGCAAGCCCACCTTTACCAGCCAGTCATCCAGGTATGGGAAAAACAGAAACCCCAACCTCCAAATGTTTGCTGCGACCACTGCTGTCACTTTGTGAACACCTAAGGGGAGCCGGGGAGGCTAAAGGAGGCACATCAAATTGAAAATGCGGCTGGCGCACGTTGAAACACAAGTACCCTCTGTGGGTCTGCAAGATGGGTACATGTAAATAGGTGGCGTGCAGATCTAAAGCCACCATCCAGTTGCCTGGATCCAGGGCAGACAGAACCTGGCCCGGCCTAAGTATCTTCAGTTTGCCCTTCGGCAAGAAGGCATTCAAACGGCAGAGATCTGTTTTGCTTTCACTAATGACTGAGCTGACTAAAATCTCTGGAATGCAATTCAAAGAAGACATTTATTATTATTTCACCACAAGGTTCCTAAAAGGAGATAGTAGGTCGAAAGCACACATTTAAAAATAGTCACAGCAATGAAAGGAAAATATATCAAAATGATTCTAAACTGCAATGTACACAGCAAATATATGTAGTTATGATTATGCAAAACAAAGGATAAAGTAAAAATTAATCACCATAGGGCCTGCCAAGCTCTTCATCTTTATCATGCCAGCCAGAAGATGACCCCGTTCAACTGCGAGAAACATGAGATCCACCCTCACGGGGCAAGTGGTTGTGTGTCAGGCATTCAACGTCTAATCCTGACCGAAGTCTTGGAAATTCCACTGCTACTGAGCAGGACCACCTTTTTATATCTTAAAGAGCCAAAAGGACTTTCTGGAGAAAACCCCTCCCATGAAAGAGAAATATTCAAACATGCTGGCTACTGTAGGTCAGAGTTGGAAGAAAAACGTTGAGAACTGGCCAACATCTCAAGGCACTCCTCCCAAGGCCGAACCGTTCCCTGCACTGAAAAAACATGCACATTCTTATCATGCTGACTGACTAACTGTTCAGTGAGAAAGAATACGAAAAACAAGCACAGTTTACCATGTGGAAAAACACAGCTGCATTTATCAAGGTCTCAACTGCAATGTCTAACGCCACGATAAAATCAATAGGCAGCTAAACTGAATACAAAATGTAATCTGCAACTGGTGAACACTGAACACTGAACAACTAATCCAGATGCAAAGTGTTGCAACACAAAGTCAGTGGTCAAAAAAAAATATTTCCCTACATTTCCACCCTTTGTTCAATGACTTTGTGTACTTTTCTCTTATTTAAAAAAAATAAATCATAAGCAAATCAGGTTTGATAAAAGCCATCACTAGAAAGCAATGGAAGTGGATTAACGTATTGATCTTATAAACAGTTAAACCAGACACACCTACAATGAAAAGACTGAAGCTTATATACTCTGATTGGGATAATGACTGATTGAATAGTGTCTCTAGGATAGCAAGTTGGTGTAGAATTAGAGGGAAACATCATGAGTTCTAATCATGTAAATGTACATGGTCCACCTGAAAGGTGTGCTGGAATACAATTGTTCCCATACGAGAATAGTCTGCCAACTGGCAATTTAAACATGACTAATGCGACTGACAGCAGTCATCAGATGATAACAAGCCATGAGTTAGTTCTAGTGGAAAAATGTAATCAAACAAGGTGACAGAACATCCATGGTACTCTGTATTGTTCCCATGTAGAACTTGAATCTTTGAAGCACAAGTAGCGCAAAATGGATCCAGAGGTATTGTACTTTAAAAGCAGCAGGAGCGTTGCACAAAGGTTATCCATCAGGTTCAGGTTGGGGTGCAGTCCCTCCCCCGACCCTACACGCAAACGCCCAAAGGGAGACTACACAGCACACTCCTGGTCGGTGGCAAGTCGTAGTAGAATCTGTAAAATAAACAAGTATGATTTTTCTTGCAAATAACATTTGTCATCTGAGATGTGCTCTCCTTTTTCCTTTCCTTGTTTTATAATCAGCAGGACATCACTGGAGCCCTTTGCTATAATTTCTGCAGGTTCTGGAGGGCAATTTGGGGGATTCAACCCACACCACACCTGAGGTTTTTATCTGCTGAATCACAGCTTCCCTTTGCTTGCACTATCAGAAGGGCTGGGGCAGTTCTCTTCCTTACCAATCCCCCATACACTGCACTTATGACAAGTTGGACAATTCTGTCTCCAATTTGTATGAATAAATCAGCTTCTCCACTATTTAACAGAATAGCTTTGATTTCTATCGGTCCTGGTAACTTTCCTCTCCCCAACTGATCTTTGACTGTTTGTGGGACAGACAAATCTAGGGGAATGTGCATCCCTCTAATCTCTGCCCCCTGTAAGTGGCTTTTTCTCCCAGGTGTCCACATTTCTGGTGCGCCCCCTTAGCCATCCCAACCAAGTCAGAATTCTGGGTTGACACTTCTGCCTCTGAACTTTTGTCTTTGACATCTGCAAGGGAATTGAACCAGCGTTCTAGTGAGTCAATGGGACAATGAGCATCTATGACTTTACTCTGTTCTAACATTTCCCAAATTTCCTGCCACAACTGTTTGCTCCACACCTCCTTTGAATGAATGAACCAGTTATGTGCATGCCATGTGGAAAGCCAAATGGCTAATCCATTGGCACTGGACCAAGAATCAGTGTAAAAATGACATGTCCCAGGCAGCTCTTGCTTTAGAACCTTGCACTCAGTGTACAACTCTGTATATTGTCTGCTTTTTCCTTCTCCTGTGGTAGACAATGACTTTTCAGTAACTGAATTGTATGACACTGCTTTCCAATGTCTTTTAGTACCCACGTATTTCAATGAACCATTAGTGAACCAAACATGCTTTCTATCCTCAGGGGACAAGAATTCAAATGGTGCCCTCCATTTCACTGGTGACTCTTTTACCTGTGGTACCTCCTGCACTCTCTCCTCACCCTGTACAGGGGCTTGTGACACCTGTTCATGTAGGGCTGCAATGCCTGCTGGTCCTACTCGAGCCCTGTCTTGTATGTACCAGATCCAGTGTATGATACTAGCCTCTTTTGCATGTCCTATACAGTGAGATTTAGGTGAATTCATCACCCACTGCATGATTGATATTTCAGGTCTCAGAATTACACTATAACCTAGTGTCATTGGCTCAGTATCCACTAGAGCACAATAACAAGCCAAAAGCTGGCTGTTTTTCAAAAGGAGTATAGCATTCCCCAAAGTCAGGTAGTTTTCTAGTCCAAATTCCTAGGGGCACCCTTGTCCTCCCGTTTCTGCCACATTCTCCAGTTTGCATATTGTCCCTGAACAGTTACATGTAACTCAATGTTTCCCTCTTGCACTGTACACAAGTCTAAAGTCTGTTTAATTATTTCATTTGCCAAGTCAAAAGCAGACAGCTGCTCTTCACTCCATTCAAACAAGTGTGTTTTCCTAGTTACTTTGTACCAAAGGGTTAAGATTTTGCTCAGATGAGGGCTATACTGTTTACAAAAATCAAACAATTTAATGCAACTCTGTGTCTCTTGCTTAGTGCAAATAGTAGCAAACTCCTAAATCGTTTTGTTTTACCTTTAACGACATCTCTCTAGGTTCTGGATTCCACTGAATTCCCAGAAACTACAAAGTGGTGTAACACAAAGTCAGTGGTCAAAAATATAAATTTCCCTACGAGATCTAAAACGTAACGGTCCTTTTCAGCTCAAGGTGTAGCAGGAGTAATAGCCAGTCTCTATTTCCTGGATGGAACACTCTGCAGATCCCTTGCCAAAAGTGCCTTCACTTCTTATAGCAAGATTAAAATGTGCTTCTCTGAAAGATGTTTTGATGTCGGTGGAAGGTGCAGTGGGTCAAAGAAATGGCAAGACGTAGCCTAGTTTGTCAACCTCAAGGACCAATCTGTTAAATGTTATTTTTTGCCACCCTTGGAGAAAATATCTGATCCTGCACCCCCCCTCCTGTTCCCCCCCCACACCGCAGACTAGCCATGTGACTCTAAGGGAAAGCTCAAGCGGGTTGAGGCTGTTGCTGCAGAGGTGGGGAAATTGTGAAGTTTATTGTCCCTGGAGGCCGGGAATTGCTTGCTTGATCCCTATTCCTGATCTCGAAAGGCTGGTGTGTCTGTAGCAGGGGTGGTGGGCCTTGGTAGTATTCCAACCCTCTGGAGTAGCCTCCGAACGTATGAAACGGTTGAGAATACTGTCTCACAGATGTACAAAGGCATAGAAAATGCAGCATGGTCTGGCTTTATTTAAAATGTTCCAATTCAGACTCCACCCTCCCACCAAACAGGCGAGATCCATTGAATGGCATGTTCATTAAAGAGGCTTGCACATTTTCAGAGAAGGACATGGATCTCATCCAAGCGTTCTGCTGAAACACCACTCTAATGCCAACTGCTGTGTTCAAGCAGTTGGTAGTGTCTTAGTCAGGATCTACTGATGTACTTTGCAGTGTCCTGAACATCCTGGATGGTTTGAGCAAACTTTTCTGGACTTCTTTGGAAAGAGATCTCACCAACCATGTCCAATAAAGCATGGATATATGGATATATCTCCCCTGTAGACTGCCGGCATTGACTGACCGGAGGGCTAGACTGGCTGAGGAAAACGCTCCCTTCTAGAATGCCTCAATTTGATTTGAGTCGCCAGCAAGAGGAGTGGTGGGGAAAGATTTGGGGTTCACCCTACTGATGGAAGCCTGGACCACAAAACTTTCTGGTGTAGCGTTCTGCATCAGGAATTTGGGGTTACCTATTGCTGACCTATGGCATTTAGCATTCTGCTTGTTTACTGGTGGACAGGAACAAGGCTTGTACCAGGTGTCCATAAGGGGGTTGGTCAGGACTTCATTGAATGAAGTAAGGATTCTGATGAAGTATGTCCTGGTTTCAAAACTTCTGTTAGTACGTTAGTTTTTACTTCCAGAGCTAACAGTTGTAAATCCTATTTCTACACTACATGCTTCATTACCACGGCAGAAGAGGTGCTCTTACATTGGTGGTCTAGAGAGAGAACTCAACCTAGTGTCCAGGGAGGTATACAACCCACTAGCCTCCTATCAGTCCATATATGAATTATCGTCCTCATCATAGTGTTGGGGAACATAATCCCCCTCATCCCCATTGCCGTTTTCAGTGGCTGGTTGGCTCTGATCAGAGTCCCAACTGAAAAGTTGTTGGAGAACTGGGGTGCACTCTGAGGCAAAGGCTTGGCTCTGTCTGAGTGAGATTGAACAGGGGCCTGGGGCAACAGTACACCGCTTTGGGATGTGACCTTGGTCGGGGTTGAGATAATTTTGACTCCTAGTCTCATAGGGCTTTAGGAACTGGGCCTTAGTCTGGTGATAGTGATGTAAAAAGAAACAGCATGGATTTTAGTGTCGTATTGAAAGTTGGCTCCAGCATTTGGGCAGAACCTGAGGCAGGTGTAGAAGGACAGATGGTACCAAGAGCAGACCTGCTGGCGATAAATTCACTGAACAACTCTGTGGATGCTTGAGCTGCGAAGGTGCACAAGAGGAAGCCGAAAGAGTGCCAAAACTCTGAAACATGTTTTCTCTGTAGGCTGTAGATCTGTTGCAATATCATTGATGGACGTAGAAACTCCAGGTGCATTAGAATCAGTTGCAGGATCCACTCATCAGTGGGGACCCGGGAGCGAGACAGTTAGGGACCATGACATTCTTGTCATATCTAAAGCTGAGAGCGGCGGGACTAGGGGGAATCCTGCTTGGCCTTCTTGTGATTCTGCTTCGACTTACCGGATGGCTTGGCTCGCAATGAGAACCTGTTGTTGGAACGGGACTGCGCCCTCCAGTTCGAGCATGAGCTTGACTTCCAAGACTTCTTTTTGTGTTCAGCAACGTACAGCTTTGCTTTGCATTTCCAGATTTCCTTCAGGTTCAGAAGGGGGCACTCTTTGTTGAACTTGGAGTCGTGTGCAAGCCCCAAACACCAGAGGCACACCTCGTGGGGATCGGTCACAAACATTTGTTTGTGACATTTCCTTCAAGGCCTAAACTCTCTGCAGTTTTAGGATAGGAAGTAGTTAGTTCCCTTGTACATTGGCAAAAAAATAATTTTGGAAGAAAATAACTAATGAGGAAAAAGTGGTGGCGCAAGCTCTGGATCCGTGAACGAAGGCCTAAAACAAAAGGAACTGACATTGGCGTGCGCTGATATAGGCCTCCATCATCATTTTCTCGGGCAGAACAAAGTCTACACGAATCCACACAGCACCACCTACTGGCACATTGGAGCACTTCTGTTTAAATCTTCTGGATTCAGTCTATTGCATGGAGACAATAGAAAGATTAGGACTCTGCAGTTAGAAGTATCCATCAGAAACTTTTTCTTGAAATGATCGGTTGACCCATACAAACTGTATCTAGACTAGACCTTGCCGGTGGCAACTGTGGGTGTGAGTCTGAGTCCTTAAGTGTTGTCCCTGATGCCCTTGTTGTATAGCTATTTTAGCCATATTTTAGACACATTAATTTAGCAAACTAGGGCTGCCGTTGTGCACTTTAGCCCAATTACATTTTATTCAGCATCGCTTTATTTTTCTAGCAATAGCCACATTTGCGGTGTTGTTTTATTTCGCTCTATCTAAGTATTACATTCAGTAGGACATTCATTTCACTTTTCGCTTTCTTCAAGGCTGCAGTTAGATAGGGTTGCTGGCAAAAGTGGTACGCTGTGTCTCCTACATTCACAGAAATATACACACTCATGCATGGGGACCATTTCTTAGAATGTTGACTCTTGTATTATAAAAACACTCCATACACGTTAGAGGGAGATTCCAGCCAGATGACCACGCCTGCATGCTGATTGCCTCGCTACAGCTGCTTGCTTAGACTGACGAGCCCCTTGCCTACATGGGGAAGGTGTCCTTCTAGACTACAGGCTTCCTTACTCCGGTATAAGGGATGATCTTTTCCCAGGAGGAAACCTGAAGGGTGGATTAGGCTTATTATGCTGTGCTCTAACATAGCGTTAGTAGGAGAACTAAATATATCACTCCTAGTGACAGTATGGTGGGACTGTTTTTGTATTTCACTCTCCTTGTCACACTCTTGCTTTTATTGTGTTTTATCATCCTAGTTATTACAATACATGTCATTTTATCTAAGATGCAGTTACTTCAATAAACCCTTACTGAACTATATTCCGCCTCTGTGAAACTAATGTAACCAAGAGAAAGGAATGAGTTCTGATCGACCATGATTCCCCTGAGGAGTCTTCCTTGTCCTGCGCCTGGTTGCCACAGTCATCCCTGCTCTTGGGTAGAGATGAGGCGCTGCTAGTTAGCCGGAAAACCCAGATTAGGCCGACAGGCGTCACATGGTGTGGAATTGTACCCCAAGATCCATGAGATTCTGCCGCTCAATTCCATTAGCCTCATTAGGATAATGAGAACCTACGCGACACCCTGGTAGCCTTAGAAGTGACCCAAAGTAGTGGCTCAAGAAATGTGAAAAGTTGGGACTTGGAATATTTTCGTACTTGCAATACCGCCAAAACCATCAGGGGGGCTTCAGGCAACGGTGTCAGATTTCGATGGACCAGCATAGCTACCAGACAGATGAGTTTGTTAATTTAGGGACTTTGTGGTTAACCCTGACAAGTTTATTGTTGATTATGCCTTGAAGTGGGCAACTGCCTACTCCATTTACTTACAGTTATACACTAATGATTCAGGACTTTTTACCAAAGAGCACAAATTGTGTAATTAAAGCAAATAAATATAACCTTAAATTGTTTGAAGTTAATGTGAAAAGTGTACATTTCTGAACCAGTTCCTGCTTTTAACTATTCATTTTTTAATGTATTTGGGTGAAGCCGAATGGTATAATTCTGGCTAACGTTTGACTGAAATTTGATACTGGATGTTACAGTGGCTTGTCCGAATAGCCTTATTAATTACTCTTTCTTTGGGTGTTTTATCCGCTTGCAACTGCAGGTGACTAAGAGGCAGCAAGAATATCTGAAACTTGAAAGCAATTGGATGACTGCTGTAAAACTTTCAGAGATGGCAGCTGAGGCTGCTTATCAAACAGGTAATTAAGATATACCTTTCCCAACAGTACTAGTGCACTAACCTCTAATGCCATTATCTTATTCCGGCTTATTACCGACATTTCACAGAAGTGAATGAGAATATTGCTGATGTGTAATTTTTAAGAGTTTGTGTCTTCCTTAACATGGGGAGTTGGTTTGGTTTTGGAGCGATCTTAAGTGGCTATTTTACCAGTGATTAGCAAGTGCTGTTAGGCATGTATACCTGTGTATCATTGACATATAGCTGAATTTCAAAGATAGTAGTCTAGAATGATAACCTTATCTGTTGTTGTGCCTGATGGCTCGGACATCTAACATCATGCCCGATTAACTAAAACAGTAGAGCCTTGGGTTTGCATCAATACATTTGAAGTGCAGTGTTTTCTATTTCGATAAACAAATGTGGAAGTTCATTTTTCTAAGTTTGATCCAAAAAGATGGCTATTATTTTTACATACCGTTAAATCTGGTTTTGTAGAGTATTATCTGATGTTGCAGCACTTTAATAGGTGATTTTATAAATGATACTAAAAACAATAAGACTTGGAATATGCTGACATTTTCTGAGAGAAATATTGCATCATATCCTAGGTTATAAGAAGTACTTTCTTCAAATCTTGTTAATGTTTTCTGTAATGTTTGTGGGATTGCCTGTGTGTTTGTCACTCAGGTGACAAGCTTTCGAGCTAACCAAAGCACAGAGACAGCCCTGATTGCAGCCACTGATTACATCGAAGCCCTCCTTCCCCGCAGCAAAACGGCAGCACTCATACTCTTGGACCTATCAGCTGCTTTCAACACCGTCTCCTATCACATTCTGATCAACAGACTCCACCACATTGGGATCTAGAGAGACTCCCACCAATGCATTGTCTCATACCTCACTGGAAGAACCCAGAGGATCCGTCTCCCACTGTTGACCTCGGAGCCAAAGAAGATCATCTGTGCAGTCCCTCAAGGATCGTCCCTCTGCCCCACCCTCTTCAACGCTCACATGACCCCACTGGCCCACACAACGTCAGACTTAACATCATCTCCTATGCCGACAACACCCAGCTCATCCTCTCGCTGTCCGAAGACCCCTCAACAACCAGAGTTGGCTTCTAAAGATGCATGATGGACATGACTGAATGGATGAAGGACAGCTGTCGCAATTTCAGCACGGACAAGACGGAAGTCCTCATCTTTGGCAGGACGCATGGTGACCCACGGAACTTGGCCCATCCCTGACCCAGTCAGATCACTCTCGCAACCTCTGCATCACCCTGGACAACAAGCTTTCTATAAAATGCAGTCTCCTCTGCCCGCCTCCACACCCGTCGCAAGATCTTCAGGTGGCTCTCAAACGACACCAGAAGGACCGCCATGCAGGCCCTTGTCACCAGCAGGCTGGACTATGGAAACACACTCCATGAAGGAATCATTGAACACCTCCTGAAAAGACTTCACACAATACAAAACTCCGCAGCAAGACTCATTCTCGACCGCCCGAGAAGGACCCAAATCACATTCCACCTCAAGAAACTACAATGGCTCCTGATTCAGAAGATATGCCAGTTCAAGATGCTGACCCACACATACAAAGCCCTGCACAACAAAGGAAAAGCATACGTCAACAAACGCCTGTGATAGGGCATGATTTTCCTGGCCTCAATATGATGTCTAAATTGGCTTGATCAGACTACCCACTGACATTTCTATCATGTGCTCTACATAAATCTTCTCATAAATTCCACTGTATTGTTGAAATGATCTATCAGCTGATTCTTAAAAATCCTCATAGGCTTTAGGATTTACACCAGATTTTATAAAAGTCCGCTACTCATTATAATTTGAAGGTGGTGGATATATTGTAAATGATCATTTTCTCTTCGGGTCTGTTTTTATTATCTTTAACTAGTTCATATCTGCCTCTGCTAATCTTTTAAGTTCTTTATTTTTATCCTTCATTGTGTGCTGATTGTAATAACTTAGGCCCTGATTACGAGTTTGGTGGTCCTAGGACCAGCAAACCTACATATGTGGTCCGACTGCCGCAATCCTGGCGGTCTGATCTCCAGATTATGATCCTGGTGGTCTGACCGCCAGGAGATCGCCGCCACTGCGGGATCAGCGATCCCGATGGGTTGGCAGCGGTGAAAGTCTTGCTGATAACGACATACCTTTCTGCCAGAATTTTCATGGTGGGGTCCCTGTCATGAAAAGGCTGGCAGAAAGGCAGATTAGGGACCACAGGGGGGCCTCTGCACTGCCCACGACCATGTCGTCCGCAGTGCAGGGGCCCCACTGCCAGAACACTTGGAATGCGCACTGTCTGCCATCGCAGACAGTGCGCATTCCGAGGGTGCTGTGTGTGACGACATTGGCGTTGACTCCCTGAAGGAGCTGAGGCCAATGCTGCTGCACTGTTTCTGCCGGTCAGCCAGGCAGAAACATTGCAATAAGACAGTGGGGAGAGTTCTTGCTTGACGGCTAGCTCCCCACCACCGTATTGGAGTTTGGGCTTTTCAACCGCTGAACTTGTAATGAGGCCCTTAGTCAAAACAATTGATTTGATCCATGTTTTTTACTCTGGCATCCCTCATTGCATGTTATGTGTTTCCATCTTCATAAGCAATGGAGAAAAAATGCAAACATCTTGAACTTCCAAGGATGTGTCCTTTTGTCCAAGCTTTGCAAACCTCCCCATGGGATTGTGGGTTTAAGGAAATGCCTCTTTTTGCATGTTCACCCCGCATATTTTGACTGATGGTGATATTTTTTTACTGAGAGGGCGCTGAGGCCTGCTTACCAGACCTCAGTGCCAGTGCTCTGACCCTATACAAATTGCATGTTGAATTGGATACACTCAATTGGCAAGGGCTGACTTATTTATAAGTCCCTAGTTTATAGTACCAAGAGTACCCAGGGTATGTTCACTCAGGGCTGTAGCACTGTTTGTGCCACTGTGTGTGTGACAAAGTACAAAATGGCTCCCAGCCTGCCACTGCAGATTGGAAGGACAGTTTTTATGCTGCCAGTTCGACTGCCGTTCACACCAATGGCAAAGCCACCCTATTCCTTAACAATATGTGTCTCCCCTAAAGTAGGCCCATAGAGCCCTATCGCAGGGAGCTGTATTTTATTAAGAAGGACATATATTATAAATATGTATTAAAAGCAGCATTGTTGTTTTACTGTGGATAATTTAGTAGCCCCATTGGCTAACTCAGTGTTACTGGTTGGCATCCCAACCCAACTAACTCTGGAATGTGACTACGTAACTGAATCATGTAAGGTATCAAATTAATCGTGGCATTGAACCCGACCTGATGCCCAGGTGGAATTTAATACCACAATTAAAGTTTAGCAACTTTTAGAAAGGTGTCACTCCATACTCCCGTTAGCCCAGCGGCCTCACAAAGGCCCTGAAGGGTTGCACCATCTTGAAAGGGACAATTATGTTGCACTATAGGATAGACAGGTGCCTCACATCACAGGAGCTTCATAACTAGGTAGGAGGGGCACCAGTAGTGCATTGGCTAGTGACCGTGTGGTCTCCTCAGGGCACTTTCTTGGGATACATATGGGACCCACTGGCGGCTGGTGGAATTTGAAAGTGGTGGGACATAAGAAAAATTAATGAATTTGAAGTGTGAATTAAGCCAATGCTTTACAAGGGGATTGGAGGGGTGTTCCCAGAGAGCATTTTTATAAATTGTTGTATCTTGGTGCAATTTACACACTATATCTGTCAAAAATGGACCAAAAATACAGTTCTTCTACTGGCTTCAGACTGCCACCCTCCCTCTACCCAGGGTGTGGTGTTAAGGGCAGAGCTGCTGACTTTGGAACTGGAGAACCAGCTTCAATTCTCTTTGTTAGCTGAACATCCTGATATTCGGTGCAAATCACTTAAGGCCATGTTGATATTTTTTTCAAGCAACACAGCAAGACATCTTGCTGCACTTTGTTGTGTTAAAGGGCAGGAATGCGCCATATCTATATAGATACAGTGCACTACTGCTCTCTCCTTGCGCTGGCATACGTTTGGCTGCCTACCACCAACACAGGCATCTTGAGTCATGGTGCAAGGGTGCCTTCATTGCAGACTTGATTGTTTTTGTTAAGGAAAGGGCGCCTTCCTGCACAAAAAACAATCTTTTGAGACTTTTTACTCTTTTTAGGTTTTTAGGTGTGCTGTGGAATGCAGCACATGTGAAAGTGGAAAAACGAGGAGAAATAAAGGTATCTCTTCTTGTTGCACCTCACCTGGGAAAGCATAGCATTTTGACGCATTTCCATGTATAACACTCATGGTAAATCTGGGAATGCACCAAAATCCATGGCTGGATGCATGGGAACACTTATGCTCCACCAATTGAACGCCTCCCTGGGGCAGAATAATGCAGGGCAGCAGCTTTACACTGCCTTCTGTTACTCCAGATTTACCAAGCACATCAGGGCCACACAAGGTGGTCTTCTGTGGCTTTGTAAATCTCATCTAGGTTTTGTGTTGCCCTTGCGCTACCTTGCGGGGCACCAGGGCGACACAAAACTTTGATAAATATGCTCCTTAATCTCCCATATACCTATAAAAATTAATGTCACCTTGTGTAATCTGCCTGGTGCTAACATAATGCGCTTCTATACCTCCAGGTTGAGCTTGCGCTATAGATAAACTGTAAAAGAGGTTAAAAACCAAAATAAATAATAATTTAGTAGCTGACTTGCACAAAGTGAAAATCTGGATAAGTCACAGCTTCCCTACCTAAATTGTGTGATCTTAGGCAAATATTTATTTCAACAAAACTCAATTTTCTTCATTATCACGCGTGGAAGCACTTTCAAATATCAGAGTACAAGTTGTACAAAAACCCATTATGTTTGATCTATTAGACTATTATGTTGCTCTGTAATAATCTGGGCCACATACACTGTTACATGATTTTTGCTTTACCACTTAGTTTTTAAATTTGAACCATTAGTAAACTATCACTTCTGTGCAGTGCAATAATGTGAGGTATTCATGTAAAAGCTTCCACAGGTTAAAGAAAAACGTTTTTTTATTTTTTATTTTGAAGCAACATCATACTATTTAATTTATTTTTGTATGCACTGCTACTGCTCCTAGAGACATGGAGAGGGAGAGCACATAGCAGGGGAAGACATGAGCTACCGGATAAAATCAGTGAGAAAAAGGAAGGAGAAGGGAGAGAGAAAGGAGAAAAGGGAGGGAAAGTGAACACAACCACGAAAGGGAGACAAGACCAGTCAAGATCACTTACCCCAATTGTCTACTTGTCCGGTTCACACTGTAAACCAACAATCTGTGGCACTTCCTTTTCACAAGGCCAAGCTGTCAGCATCCAAAATACCCTCTCTGACTGAAATGCTCTAAACAGATAGACAAAGTGCAGAAGTATGCACAGTATATCTGTTTAGGGCATGCAGCACAGAGCCATAAGTTTAATGTAATGGCCCTCTTGCAAAGGCTGCAACCCCTATCCTTCTCAACTCGTCAGCCTGTGATGACTTGGGAATTGTGGTGATAGGCTGCTATAAATAACAGACGAGCATCCCCTGTAGTACAGGGCTAGTACTGCACACACCCAGGGTTGCTTCAGAATGTGACTCTTCATTGCGTCATTTGTGTGCAGTGCAAGGGGACCCCAAGTATTGCAGAACTGGGCTGACAGCATGTCAGCCCGTAGTCTGCTTAACATTTACTGCTGTGAACTGGCACATACGCATTCACACGTGTGCCTAATTTGACCTGCCTCACTACAGTTTTCAAGAATGGACAAGGCATTGTAATGTAAATAGGAAGGTTAAATGTCCAAGTGATTTCGCATATATTGAGAGCCCAACTTGAGAATTAAAACTAGAAACTTCTAAAACACACAAGTGATAACCAATAAAGACAGGAACTATCCAGTGGTGAGACATTTTGAGCAAGAGCATGAAAGCAGCTGGAAATAAATAAGAGCATGAATTATTGATATGATTGACAACAAAGTGATGGGGACATAGAATTGTCCCTAAGAAAATTGGAATCATGGTACATTCTGAAAGTTGGAACAATGACCCCAAAGGGGCTAAGCAAGGATGAAGAACTTCATGTTCATCTGCTGTGAGCCAATGTGAACTGAGGCTAGCATACATCACTAGAAACGAAGAGCAGAATTTGGAAGACTGAGTAGATGGCCAGTTATTCTGCCCACCACAGGGCACAGTCAGAATGGGATAGTGTGTGATGAGAATAAATGCCCGCCGGAGAGTTCTATTATGGAAGCAATCACCCACAATATGGCACAAATAATGTGACTCAGTGTTTCATGAAACAGGAACGAACTACAAAAACTAGGATCTTTTTATCACAGTGAGCCCACTTTAGGGAAGTAAATATAAAGAGTTAAGCGCCAGATAATGTATCACACAGCAGAGAAATGAGTCAGTGGGCAGTCTTGAATAAAGGCACACTGACTGCGTATGTAAAATGGGAATAAAAATGAAGCATTACCTCCTAGAATGTTGGTTTTTAACAGAATGTTAGTTGGATTGTTTAACACTGTGAGTGAGTAATTGGTAAGGGACTGCCTGTCCTATAATACTAAAGGGCAAAAGTCACTTTTAACTTGGATGATCACGTAAGTCATTCACCTAAGTAAAAAAAAAAAAAAAAAAAAATTGTGTTAATGGACTAGTGACTAACTGTGACCAAGACTGGGAGGAGTTGAAACGAGTTGATGGAACATTTGGTTGTGCGCTTCTCAATGAAAATAAAGAATCCACACACAAAAAATGCTCCTCAGCCAAGGATGAAATGGCGCTCCCAGCAAGTCAAGATTCAATCACAGTGTATTGGGTCAAATCTTTATAGAGCAAGAAAAATGACTGACTTGTTTCGTTTCAGCAGTGCTTTCTGTTACCAAGTCACACTCGATCTTGTGCTAAAGCAAAAACACCTTGAATGTTACCAGTGTGTAAGGAAATGCCTCCTTGGCATGGTTACCCCCTAACTTTTTGTCTTTGCTGATGCTAAATTATGATTTGAAAGTGTGCTGGGACCCTGCTAACCAGGCCCCAGGCACCAGTGTTCTTTCCCTAAACTGTACCTTTGTCTCCACAATTGGCACAACCCTGGCACTCAGGTAAGCCCCTTGTAACTAGTACCCCTGGTAACCAAGGGCCCTGATGCCAGGGAAGGTCTCTAAGGGCTGCAGCATGTCTAATGCCACCCTAGGGACCCCTCACTCAGCACATGCACACTGCCTCAAAGCTTGTGAGTGCTGGTGGGGAGAAAATGACTAAGTCGACATGGCACTCCCCTCAGAGTGCCATGCCAACCTCACACTACCTGTGGCATAGGTAAGTCACCCCTCTAGCAGGCCTTCCAGCCCTAAGGCAGGGTGCACTATACCACAGGTGAGGGCATATGTGCATGAGCACTATGCCCCTACAGTGCCTAAGCAAACCCTTAGACATTGTAAGTGCAGGGTAGCCATAAAGAGTATATGGTCTGGGAGTTTGTCAAACACGAACTCCACAGTTCCATAATGGCTACACTGACATCTGGGAAGTTTGGTATCAAACTTCTCAGCACAATAAATGCACACTGATGCCAGTGTGGAATGTATTGTAAAATGCACCCAGAGGGCATCTTAGAGATGCCCCCTGAATACCAGTCCGACTCCTAGTGCTACGCTGAACAGTTTCTGCCAGCCTGCCACAACCAGACGAGTTTCTGGCCACATAGGGGGGAGCGCTTTTGTCACTCTGTGGCCAGGAACAAAGCCTGAACTGGGTGGAGGTGCTTCTCACCTCCCCCTGCAGGAACTGTAACACCTGGTGGTGAGACTTAAAGGCTCATGCCTTTTGTTACGGCACCCCAGGGCATCCCAGCTAGTGGAGATGCCCGCCCCTCCAGCCACTGCCCCCACTTTTGGCTGCAAGGCTGGAGGAGATAATTAGAAAAACAAGGAGGAGTCACCCACCAGTCAGGACAGCCCCTAAGGTGCCCTGAGCTGAGGTGACCACTGCCTTTAGAAATCCTTCTTCTTAGTTTTGGACGATTCCCCCAATAGGATTAGGGATGTGGCCCCCTCCGCTCAGGGAGGAGGCATAAAGAGGGTGTAGCCACCCTCCAGGACAGTAGCCATTGGCTACTGCCTTCCTGACCTAAATACACCCCTACATCTAGTATTTAGGGGCACCCCAGAACCCAGGAAATCAGATTTCTGCAACCTAGAACAAGAAGAAGGACTGCTGACCTGAAAGCCCTGCAGAGACGACGGAGACTACAACTGACTTGGCCCCAGCCCTACCGGCCTGTCTCCAGACTCAAAGAACCTGCACAGCGACTCATCCGACAGGGACCAGAGACCTCTGAAGCATCAGAGGACTGCCCTGAACCCGAAGGACCAAGAAACTTCAGAGAACAGCAGCACTGTTCAAAAACAGCAACAACTTTGCAACTTTCTTGCAACTTTTAAAGACCTCACTGTTCTCGGAAGTGTGAGACTTCACCCTCTGCACCCGACGCCCCCGGCTCGAGCTCCAGAGAACCAACACAACAGGGAGGACTCCCAGACGACTGCGACCTTATGAGTAACCTGACCCCCCTAGAACAACAGCGCGACGCATGCAGTGAGGAAACAGAGGCTCCCCCTGACCGCGACTGCCTGGAACAAAGAACCCGACGCTTGGACCAAGTACTGCACCCGCAGCCCCCAAGACCAGAAGGAACTGAACTCCAGTGCAGGAGTGACCATCAGGCGGCCCTCTGCCTACCCCAGTCAGTGGCTGGCTTGAGAAGACCCCCTGTGCCCTGCCTGCACCGCTAGAGTGACCCCCGGGTCCCTCGATTGATTCCTATTGAAAACCCGACGCCTGCTAAGCACACTGCACCCGGACGCCCCTGTGCCACAGACGATGTGTTTTGTGTGCCTACCAGTGTCCCCCCCCAGTGCTCTACCAAACCACCCTTGTCTGCCCTCAGAAGACGCAGGTTACTTACCTGTTTGCAGACTGGAACCTGAGCACCCCTGTTCTCCATAGGCGCCTATGTGTTTTGGGCCCTCCTTTGACCTCTGCACCTGACCGGCCCTGTGTTGCTAGTGCGGTAACTTTGGGGTTGCCTTGAACCCCCAACGGTGGGCTGCCTAATGCCTAGGAACTTGAACTTGTAAGTGCCTTACTTACCTGAAAAACTAACCAATACTTACCTCCCCCAGGAACTGTTGATTTTTGCACTGTGTCCACTTTTAAAATAGCTTAGTGCCATTTTAACTAAAACTGTGTATGTTACTGCTCTAATTCAAAGTTCCTTACTTACCTGCGTGTAGTACCTTGCATTTTATGTATTTACTTCAAATCTTGTGGTTCTAAAATAAATCAAGAAAATATATTTTTCTATATAAAAACTATTGGCCTGTAGTTAATTCTTTGAGTGTGTGTTCCTCATTTATTGCCTTTGTGTGTACAACAAATGCTTAACACTACCCTCTGATAAGCCTACTGCTCGACCACACTACCAAAAAATAGAGCATTAGAATGATCTACTTTTGCCACTATCTTACCTCTAAGGGGAACCCTTGGACTCTGTGCACACTATCTCTCACTTTGCGATAGTATGTACAGAGCCAGCTTCCTACATAGGGTATCTCTTTGCTTCTTTCTGACTCCATTAAATGCATCCTCTAATACTGATAAGGGATACCCCTTATTGAAATTGCTGTATCATTCTTTCAGCCTATTTTAAAAAGGCTGTTTCATAGGAGCAGGTTGAAAAGTTCAACATGCCTTTTAATATTTTGCTGTAGAGTATGCTCCACTTGAGAGCCTGTGGTGAACACTGTTATCATGTAGTATGCTATTACGTGCGATGGTGACTTTGTAATTTACTTTAGTACAGATCTCATGATCTTTGATATTCTGTGTGAAACCAATAATGGTTTTATTTATATTACTTGTTAGCCAGATGTTTTATCTGTTTGTATTCAGCCTTACATTGTATTGGAATTCACTGTCCCAGATAATCACGAGGTGATCAATGAATCCAGACCATAAAATGATGTATTGTCATATCTTTGTTTTCGTTCTCCCAGGCCACCACCTTTTGCCACCAACCCATGGTGGGGCAAAGGAGGTGCCCATGTTGGTGCCTTGTTTTTGATGATCTATAGTTTCCTTAAAGAAGAAGAAATAGTGTTCAGAGTAGTATTTAAACCTATCCAGGGGCATATCTGTGGGTTGTAAATAGCTAATGGATATAGCTCTTAAGAAATATTCACAAGCATCTATGCCTCAATTGTGTTGGATAGATGTGTACAACGACACAACCTCACGGGTTCAGAAGACCGCCAGTGCTGTCGCCCTCTCGCTGGCCCTATTCCGAGTTTCCCGCTGGGCCAGCAGGCACAAACAACCCACAACATTGAGACCGGCTCACCAAGCAGACAGTGTAAAGCGCGATGGGGCTGTGTGGGGGCCCCTGCACTGCCAAGTGCATGGGCTGTGCAGAGGCCACAATATGGCCCCCGGCGCCCCGTCACCTCCAACAATTACACGGCGGTGAAACCGCCATGTAACCGCCAGTGTTAGGGGACTTGTAATCCCCATGGCAGCGGTGCATGCAGCGCTGCCCTGGTGGATTATGACCTCTGGCAACGC